>NW_027507788.1:158696174-159408674 GCF_037356315.1 Lithobates pipiens
GGACTGGCAGGATCACACAAAAGAAGCAAAACAAAGAGAACAGGATACTTTTTAACACAAGTACATGGTACAACAGACACATAACAGGAATATGAAATGTTGTGGTAACATTCTTCAACTAGTTCCTGCCCAGCCTATAGTCAAATAGTGGCCGGGACATTCGTCATTCCAGGTAGACGTCATATGATGTCCTCCCGAAACATGCCACAGGCCGCGCGAACTGTCATCTACTGTGTCTGGTGGATGTCGATCAGTGTACCGGCAGCTGCCGGAACCATGTGATCAATGATCAGTCACAGCAGATCACATGACAGTTATACACAATGAATGGCTTTGATTCATGCCATTCATTGTTTTGATCTCTGGTCAGAGTGATCACATGGCAGACAGGGCCATTCACAACCCACCAGTACCATGTGAATACCTGTGGCCAATCACAGCTAACCACAATAGTAAACAATGAATCTATTTCATTCAGTAAAAATGGTTGCTTATAACCGTGAAATTCACTGGTATAGGCAATTATGCGTTGGGAAGAAAAAAAATCCTGATCACAATAGCAACACTATTTCTCTGGTGGAAAAAAAAAATAAAAATATTGAACATACTGTCACCAGTTAGTGTCCCTGATCATCGCCATACAAGTTATAGGATGATGCTGTACTGCACTAGTGACAGCAAATAGAAAAATAAAATTGTGAAAAAACTCTTTTAAATTTCCTAATTTTACAAAAACATTGTCGACATACCTTGCAATACGTTCCAATAAGGGGACACTTGGGGGTACTTTTACTGTACTGTCCTCAAGAAATGGTAGGCTTTTGGTAGATCAGGACTGATCAATTTTCAGACGTATATACCATAGACTAAATAATATACACCAATTTGGGTTATTTTCACGAAGAAAAGTAGCAGAACACACTTTGGCACAAATTTATGAAGAAAGAATTTTTTTTCCCCCAAATTGTCTTTTTTTGTTTATTTAGCAAAACAAACACTGAATAAAACCAAAAGAAAGCACCATTTGTGTGAAAAAAAAAATAGGATTTTTTGTACTCACCGTAAAATCCTTTCTCTGTAATTCACCAACCGACACAGCTCCTCTCTAACTAAATGGGTTGTAAAGCCTGCCATTAGGAGAAACTTGGCAACATTGTTACACAATACACAGAACTTTAATCCTGCCCAAGGGGGGCGGACCCTGTTCTATCAACCCTCCTCCTGCTGCTAGCATCTTTAGTACGTCAACTAGCAGTATAATGTAGAAAAAAGGGTGGGTGCTGTGTCGGTCGGTGAATTAGAGAAAAGGATTTTACGACGAGTACAAAAAATCCTATTTTCTCTTATATTCACCGACCGACACAGCTCCTCTCTGTAACTAAATGGGACATGCCCAAGCAGTGCCAAATGAGGGGTGGGAAAAAACAGCATAAAAACTTCATCCACCATGGCAAGTGGGAATTAGTGAAACTAAACCCACAAAAAACAACAGTGTGCGGAAAAACACCACTTTATAACCGGGTATCCTAAACAGGAGTGATCCCCAAGGCTGCAACAGTGCGGAAGTAATGCAACAGTGCATTAACCAAAACAGTACTGCGTTTTTTTATCGAAAAACCAGGAAAAAATGTAATTGCAACTACACTGCCGCCTGCAGAACTTTGCGGCCAAAACAGGCATCAGCCGATGTACTGATGTCTACCTTGTAGAACTTGGTAAACGTATGGACAGACGACCAGGTCGCCGCCTTACACACCTGAGTGACAGACGCTTGGTGTCGGAAGGCCCACGACATTCCAATTGCTCTTGTAGAGTGGGCCGTGACTGGAAAGGGAGGCACCTGCCCCTTCAAGGCGTAGGCTTGGACTACAATCTGTCTTATCCACCTGGAAATGGTGGCCGATGATCCGTCATGCCCTTCTTAGGACCAGCCACCGAAACAGTGAGTCTGACTTCCGAAAAGAAGCAGTGGCAGACAAGTACACCTTCAGAGCCCTAACCACATCCAGAGCGTGAAAGGCCACCTCCTTGGGGTGCTTCGGCTTAGGACACAATGATGGCAATACAATGTCCTCATTGATACGAAAGGCCGAGACCAATCCTCAATACCTGGCTTTCAATAGTCAGGCCGTTAAAGCCAGCGATGGTAAAGCAGGGTGAAGGATTGGACCTTGAGACAGGAGGTCCTCTCTCAACGGCAGTCGCCAGGAAGCGTCTGCCACCAGGCGCACCAGGTCTGCTGAAGCCAATCTGGGGCAATCAGAAGTACTGGAATCCCCTCGGCTTCCACTGTGCGAAGCAGACGTGGCAACAGTTTCAGCGGAGGAAAGGGGTAGATCAGCTGGTACTGATCCCACGGAGCCACCAGCGCGTCTGCCCACAGATCTCGTCCTGGACACGAACCTCGGTACCTTCCCTTTGAGCCGGGAGGCCAATAGATCTGCATCTGGTGTGCCCCATTTCAGGCACAGCAGCCTGAATATCTCCGGATGCAATGCCCACTCTCCTGGGTCTAGCATCTGTCGACTCAGATAGTCCGCCTGCCAATTTTCCACCCCCGGGATGTAAATGGCCGACAGGGCTGGAACGTGTCGCTCTGCCCACCGAAGTAAGTGAGCGACCTCCCGAGCAGCGGCTGAGCTTCTTGTTCCCCCTTGGTGATTTACGTATGCCACAGCCGTGGCATTGTCTGACTGTATCCTGGCCGGACACCCTTGAAGACACGTCGACCACATGCGGAGGCACAGCCTGATCGCTCAATTCGAGTAGATTGGCAACTTGGATTCTACTGTCGACCAGAGGCCCTGAGCCGACTGAATCCCCATCACTCCACCCCAGCTGGACAGACTGGCGTCCGTAGTGACCACCTTCCATTTCAGAGGAAGGAACGATTTTCCGGACTGAATCACCGGGGACCTCAACCACCAGATCAGTTAGCCCCTGACTGGCTGGCTCACCTGGATCTGCCGATCCAGGGACAATGGAGATTTGTCCCATTTTGTCAAGATCTCCTTCTGCAGGACTGGTGTGGAATTGGGCATAAGGTACTGCCTCGAAAGAAGCTACCGTGAGCCCCAGCACCCGCATGCAAAAGTGGAGTGATGACCACTTGCCGTTCATCAGTAGATGGACCGCAGATCTGAGAGTCAGCAATTTGTCTGAGGGGAGAAAAACCCTTGCTTGCCTGGAGTCCAATAGTAACCCCAGGTACTCCAGACGCTGAGTCGGTACCACCACCGACTTCTTTAGGTTCAACAGCCACCCAAATGCTTGCAGGGACTGCAAGGTGATCGCCACATCCTCCTAATTCTGAGGCGGAAGAAGCTCTCAGGAGGAGATCGTCTAGGTAACCCATGATCGCGATCCAGTGTTGTTTCAACAACGCCAACACTGGAGCCAGTAAACACTCGGGGGCTGATGCCAGGCCAAAAGGAAGAGCCACAAACTGGTTGTGGGCTTCCCGACTGCCAAATGCAGAAACCTTTGATGCCGAAGGCATATGGGTATGTGCAGGTAGGCATCCTGAATGTCCGAAGACGCCAGGAAGTCCCCTTGATGGAGTGCAGCGACTACTGAGTGAACTGATTGCATTCTGAACCTCTGCACTTTTACAAAGTGATTGAGGGCTTTTAGGTCCAATATTGGACGTATCCCTTCCTTCTTGGGAACCACAAACAGATTTCAGTAGAACCCCTGGAAGCGTTCCAATTCCGGAACCGGTACAATCACCCCCTAAATCAGCAAGTCCCTCACCGCCCCTAACAGGGCCTCCCGGCGAACCGGGGACACGGGTATGCTGGAGGGAAAGAATGTTTGGCGGCCAAGAGAGAAACTATCTTGCAACCTGTGGAAATCAGATCGCAGACCCATTGGTCTGATAACCGGGAGGTCCAACGGGCTGCAAACTCCCGAAGACGACCCCCCACCTGAGACATGGGTGGGGGCAAACCTTCATGCGGTAGCACTTTTGTTCACAAACTTGTTAGGCTTGTGGGTCCAGGGACGCTTCTGACTGTCCCTGGGCATCCTGTCAGGCTGGGGTCATTTTGCCGAAGCACCGGGCGGACGAAAAAGCCGTTTGTGAGCGGAAAAGGAGGGCCCTTGCCTGCGGCGTGGCTCCTTAGCCTTCCTGGCCTGTGGGAGTAGTGTACTCTTACCACCTGTGGCATTTTTAATGTCATCCAACGAGGCTCCAAAGAGCCGTTCGCCAAGGAAGGGAAGATCCGTCAGGGCTTTCTTGGATGCCTGGTCAGCAGACCAGCATTTCAGCCAAATGAGGCGCCTCAGCACCACAGCGGTCACTGAGGCCCTGGATAGGAGAGGGAGGGTATCCAGGGCCGCGTCACAAAGGTACTTAAGGCCATGCACTAGCTGGTCTGCTAGTTCCGCGCAGACAGGGGAGGCATTCTGCTCTCCCAATTTGCGGTGCAAACGTTTTGCCCACTCAGTCAGTGTCTGCAACACCAGTGCGGATGTCAGTACAGGTCGTACGGCTGACCCCACAACCATAAACAAGGAACGAGCCACTGCTTCGGCCCTCCTGTCCGCGGGATCCTTGAATGCAGGAATCCTCTCAACCGGAATCGTGGTTACTTTATTTAACCTAGATACTGGGGGGTCCACGACCGGAGGAGCCGACCACTTTTTGAGAAGGCTTTCCTCAAAGGAGTAACGCACCACCAAATTTTTGGGGACCGAAAAGGTTCGTTGCGGGCAACCCCATTCCCTGTAGATGAATTTGTCAAAATAAGTCAAATACGGGAACACCTTAGGTGAACGTGCTGGCTTGCAGGACCCAAAAGGAACCGGTACATCAGAGGAATCCGCTGGCTCTTGAATCTTCATGGTATCACGCACAGCTGTGATAAGTGCTCCAACAAGCGCCTTGTCGCTCCTGGAGCCGGACGGGGAATCATCCTCACTGTCCGAACGGTCCTGGTCAGCCACGTCTGATAGGTCAGAGCAGGGTTCTCCAGCCGCAGCAGGGCCGGAGTCTGCATCAGAGCTCTCCCCAGAGGACGGGGGGTGGGGGCCTCTTACGTGCACCTTTCCTGCCACCTCTATCTTAGCAACATAGGAGTCCAGGACCGCCATCAGGATGACCATGCGCACAGCGCTAACTGCAGGTGACCCGGTTACTATAGCCTGGATTTCGGGGGAAGAAACACCAGTTTCTGAAGCCATGCTGACCCTAGCCTGTCTGCCACCTGCAAGGGGACTTAGGACAGTGAAGGTCCCACCCTCCTGCCACCACCGCGTGGGGAGGGGTGGGGGGGTTACTTCGCGCTAGACTCCCCACTCTGGGGCGTTCTGTGATCACCTCAGCAGTGCCTGTAGTCCCTAGGAGGTTCCCAGTTGCACAGAGGAGAAAAAACTGTCAGCAGCAGTAGCTCCCACCAGTGGTGCAACGATCTGCATAGCAGCTTCAGCGTTCAGCAAAAAGCCATCCAGCGTCCTGCACACACACAGCGGATACAGGAAGCAGCAAGAGAAAGCACATGTAATGCTGCCACAAGAGGCCAGAGGTGAAAAAAGCACTCAGGTTTTAAGAAAATGGCCACCAATGTAATCAATAAGAATCATAAAGAAAATGGCTGCTGAAGCTCACCAGGGGAATTTATAGCTTTCCCAAATCCAAGATGGCCCTGGATCGGCGCCATGCGGTGACAGAGCAAAGCAAAAAAAAAAAAAAAAAACGTGCTGCCTGCTAACAGTCAGAACAACCTCTATAAACGTGTTTTGGGACCCCCAGACCTTGACCAGGACCAACGCCAGCCGCACAGACCACCACAGGTGAGAAACAGCGACCCACACAGCCCGCAGCGCATGCAGCCACCCCCCTCAGAGGGGGGAAGGAGGGATGATGGGGACTTGGGAGAGAAGATAGGGAGGTGAGGTGGCCCCCGAATCAACCCCCCAGGGAATGCCCAGCTGCTCACCCACCGAAGAAGGGAGAGCCCTACTTACCAGTCCTGAAGAGCTGGGAGACATTCCATCACAGACCCACTCCTACGCACTTACAGGGTGGCTGCTGGCCTTGGTATACTGTGATGCAGACAATAGTAGCCCGGTCATATATATACCCCGGAGCATTGAAGCTTACCGACCACCTCTGGAGCTGAGGCATGTCGTGGCCTGCCGAGCCTTAGCTGCGGCCTGCTCACGCTCGATGGCCGGACTGGGGAGACTACAAGGATATCATTAACCAGCCTGTCACCCAGCCGACAGTTGATAGAAGATCTCAGGATCTTTCACCTTGCGCAAAAAGCAGCAAACCTGCAGCAAAAATATGGACCAAGAGGCCTGCAGGGTTTCCTAGGTCATTCTCCTTGCTAGGCAAAATAAAAAAACTGAAGCTGCTAGGAGCAGTGGGAAGGGTTGATAGCACGGGGCCCGCCCCCCCCGGGCGGGATTAAAGTTCTGTGTATTGTGTAACAATTTTAGCTATACAACCCATTTAGTTAGAGAGGCGCTGTGTCGGTCGGTGAATATAAGAGAAAATTATAAATATTTCATATGGGTACAGTGTTGCATGACCACGAAATTGTCAAAGTGTGACAACACCAAAAGCTGAAAATTGACATGGGCAGGAAGGGGGTGAAAATGCCTGGTATTGAAGTGGTTAAATAAAGGCCTATTTGAAGAGGTGTATGGAGAGTTACCGCAGTTTGCTTCATCCGAGTAGTCTCCACAGTCGTCCATCCCGTCACACTTCCACTCCAGGCTAATACAGACGCCATTCAGGCATGAGAAACTCTGCGGATCACAACTCTTTTTAAATTCTGGACCTCGTGCTGGCAGGTGAGAAGACACAAATTAAAGTTTTACAAAGGGTAGGACAGAAATTGAGCAATAGTCATTTGTCAAGGACATTCTCAATGTCTGTAGAGGCTTTTGAAGCATCCATTGTACACTGTTGAAAGATTCATTTCTCGTTTATTGCTATTAGAGAGTGTATGTAAACCCTAACAATATTTGGGTCAAAGAGTGCTGGGAATACAGGTGATAACAATAATAGCTTGGAAAATATTAGCGGTACACCAAATGGAAATTTTGGTGCCAAAACCGAAAATGACAGTTTTAAAAGAGAAATATAGAATAACATAGAATTGTATTATGTTCAACTTTTTAAATACCATCATGAATTTGAATTGATTGTGGGCCATTATCAGAACTTTTACTTTAACTTAAATTCACTTATTGCCTGGCTTACCCCTGTGCTGGAGATCTGTTACAAACATCAACTTCTCTAAGGACCTCTCGTGATCCATGGGGAAATTGAATGTGAAGTGTACAGAAGTGGTTGTCAGGCAGTCAGGATACTTCTGCCTCCTGAATGCTTGGATATTCTGAATGGGAATAGTACAAAAGCAAGCCTAGCATTTGATTCATGCCTGCGGTGCCTTCCCATTCACCCTAATGGGTCATGTTTGGCATTAGAACTGCCCACCAATCAGGACAGAATATTTCTGTCAAAAGACATTGCAACCCTGTTCAGCCACCGTTGAAGTTTAAGGGGTGGTAAGTCAGGTGGTGGAAAAATTGCAGCTCAACCATCTCTCCTTACCACCTCCCGCCCAAACACGTGCACATACACTAAAATTATACTTTCTAAGGTTAGTTCTGAACGTTCCACCTGTTTAGGGTTGTGTCCCTGTGTTTTTAATGTTAGATTCATATTGGAAATACTGCTCTCCAGAACTTTATTCCAACCCTTAAAGCATATGTAAGCCCACAAGTACTACATACTGTACAAGAGCATTATTATCATCAAGTCCCCAACAATAAACTTCCATAAACATAACCTTACTAAGCGCAAACCATTATCTTGCAGTCACGTGATGTAGTCCATGTGCCTCATTGTCCGACAGTGGGGTGAAAATTAGTTTCCACATGTGGCAGCTCTGAACCTAAGCTTTTTATAAAGGACACATCACCAGCATCCCTTTAGTCATGCAGGTTCCTCCATCCTTGCTGCTGGGTAGTGCAGATTTTATGTGTGCAAAAATATTCTAGAACTAGGTCTGAGAGTGTATATCAAGCAACTGTTCAGTAGATTGTACAGCTAATGTCTACAACACCCAGCGGCCAGTAGGGAGGAACATGGATGTCTAATAGCATGCTATGGATGTGTTCTTTTATATAAGGCTCAGGCACAAAGCAGGTGCACATTTGCAAGGGAAATGGAGATTAAAAAAAAAAAAAGATTTCTAAACATAAGGAAAGCTTAATCCTTATTTTTAAAGGAACTTTTGCATCTTGTCTGGCTGAGTTCATTATAATGCATTTAAAGGTTTCAAACATTTCCCCCTTTCCCTTCTTTTCTCAAGACTGTATATATTAAGATCCTGCAGACTTCCTGATAGGGTTAATCTCTCTTTCACCATTGTTGTTGCTTGGCTCTATTATAGGCGATTTGCACAGAATTTGGTGAAACGCAAATTAGAAAAAAAAAAAAGAAAGAACATGGAAAGAACGGAACATCTTTACGAAGAGGTAAAGCTGACAAAGCAGCAATTCAAACTTTTAGAACACAGATGCCCTGTGAAGGCCCGCCTCCTGCATTACAACTTATTAACTGGCAGCATAGTGGAGAAATTATTGGAACTGTATTTTACTTACAACATCCAGCGTATGCAGGATCCTCATCAGACCCGTCACGACACTGTGTCTCTCCGTCACATACCATGGCGTGGAACAAGCATTGCTGACGGTTCTTGCACACAAAATCCATGTAGCGTGTACATAGGGGCTCTAAATGACAGACGTTATATGTGGATGAGTGTTATGATACAGGAGCAAAAAAATAGAAACTAGCAAGTAAAATTAAAACAATGCCAGGCAAACAGCTAAATATAAAGTGTGTGTGTAATTATATAAACACATAATGGGGTTGATTTACTAAAACTGGAGCAGCTCTGCAATGAAAACCAATCAGCTTCCGTTTTTTTTTTTTTTGGCAAAGCTTAATTGAACAAGCTGAAGATAGAAGCCAATTGGTTTCTATGCAGAGCTGCACCAGATTTTGCACTCTCCAGTTTCCTGCCAGAAGAGGGCGCCTGGGAACCAAGCTCCTCTGCAATAACTGTAGTACCCATGGCAAATCAGGACAGATATAAGCTTTTACTTACCGCAGGTTTGCTCATCCTCGCCTCCAGGGCAATCCTTCACACCATTGCAGTGTTTACCCAGAGGAATACACGTCCCATTGCTGCAGTGGAAACCATTACACTTCTTCTCTGGAAGGAGATCAGACTGTTACTATCTCAGTTAAAGGAACAATTTATTTAGCTCATTTTGTCCAGAAAAGGAACAATGGGATGTTTTGAGGAATAAGAAGATGCTAAAAGACTATTTCCATCTGCTCCATATGCCGTGACCCATACACCAACCTTACTGCAGTATCACTGTAAGGGCACTTTCATCATTATAATTTTCTGGAAAAACACATTAAATGCAGCACTCATTTTCATCACCAACGTGTATTCTGCATTGACATATCTAGTTAATGTTTTGTGTAGCAACAACTATACCAGAAAACCTAACTATTTCATTCCAATACATAACCTTTAACCATAACCTAACTCCTACTCCTCAAATGTGCCTCAACTCCTGTCTAACCCCTCACCCTAAACATCAAACCAAAAAACTGCCCCTACTATCCTAATTCTGGTTTCTGTTAACATGAACCTCACATCCTAATGCCTAAACTAAACCGGAACACTCACCCTAACTCATTAATCTAACCTTATCCTTATCCCAACCATATTTCTAATCATCATGCCAACACTAAAGCCAATGTCAAATCTGAATTCTACCCTCAAGCTAACACACACAAAAAAAAAAAAAATTGATTATATACACACACACATATTATATATATATATATATATATATATATATATATATATATATATATATATATATATATATATATATATATATATACACATACACACATACATATACACATATATACATACATATACACACACACACACAGTGGATATAAAAAGTCTACACACCCCTGTGAAAATGTCAGGTTTCTATGATGTAAAAAGATGAGACAAAGAAATCATTTCAGAACTTTTTCCACCTTTAATGTGACCTATAAACTGAAACTGTACAACCTGAAATCTTTTAGGTGGAGGGAAAGAAAAATAAAAAAGTAAAATAATGTGTGCACTGCTGAATAAGCCCAAATTAATTGATGCAAGTAAAAATCTGCGTTTTCTCTCTCGGTTTTTATGCACATATGGTGTGAATGAGGCCTTATTGAACTTGAACAATACTCTCAAATATTGTGATTCATAAACATAGCAGCAGACTGCAGGAACAGTTGGGCTTTGTTTACAACATAGATGTATAAGAATTGATGAGAAATGTGCAGATTTGACCTGCAAAGAATATTTTGGGCTTTTTGACAAAACGTGCAGAGAAAACAATGGATTTCTATGTGCCCTGTTCACGCCACAATGTTGGTGTTGGGCGAGTTGTTTCTGCACAGAAAAATGCATGCGTTGCATATTTCTATGCAGGAAAAAAAAACCTCATGGCGCAGTGTCTGCATTCACCCCTCCAATACACAGGATCTCACCTCCCGATCCAGCCATGCTCCTTTTCTCTGCATCCCCCCCCCCTCAAATCCAGTGCGCATCACTGCTACCATTCAGACACAATCTCTACTTGCTCCTTGCCTCCATAGTCTGCATTCAGCACTCCTGCTCTCTGCACTCCTGGCGCCACCCTTTTAGTTCACAGGAGCCGGCCCTACAGAGGAAGAATCAGGCATCAATGTATACTGACAGTCCTGTCGGCGTGCATTGAGAATACAGGAAACATTGAGCAGATATATATCCGCCACAATGTTCATTTGCTGCAGAACCCTAGGGTTCCGCTGAACATCAGTTGAAAAAACCCTGCCCTAGACTATGGGATGAACAGTGTGCATAGAGCAGTGCCCGACCGCAATGAATATGCACTGCTCATTCTCAGGACTGGTGCAAGGATTTTTGACAGCCTAGGCGAAACCTCATTTTGTCGCCCCCATTGGCTCCACCCCTGACCTCACCCCCATTGCCCTGCCCATGTGACAGGAGGTGGCGCTTTACAGGAAGCATTGGCTCTGCTTCCTCTAGCACTGGTTCCAGTGCTGCACTGTGCCTCCAATTACACTACCGGTTGGATAGAGCAGCTGCCTGTTAGTTACATGCTGCAGCCTGCAGAGCAAGCAGACGCAGAGGGAAACCAGTGGCCGGGCGCCCCTAGGCAGCAATGCGCCCTAGGCGGTTGCCTCGTTTGCCTAGTGGTAGCACCGGCCCTGCTCATTCTAAACAAAACGCAAGCGAGGATGGAGAAAGGAGAGGATCAAGAGCCCCCAGAGGACAATACAAAGGAAGCAAAAACAAACAAAAAAAAAAAAAAAAAGTAAGAAACCATTTAATGAACTATAGATTACAGGGCCATTAGGTGGTGGATGTGTATGGATTATTATTTTTTTTATTTTATTCTTTAGAAGGATATTGTTTAGTGCCACTATTATTAAACTCCAACTATAACCCACTCTGTTTATAACTGATGATCTAACCATCCAACTCCTAAACCCCATATTAGCCTTCAATCTAATGGCAATCTTCACATCTAGCTCCTAACCCTCCTTCTAATCCTTTGCCTTCCACCTAACCTTTAATAGAACCTTTAACCTCTATAGCTGACCCTCCAGCAACTTCTTTAACCCAAACCTTCAATTTTCCCTCTAATTTCAATGCAAAACCTCCTCCTAAAACAACTATACAAAAAGTACAATCTTAACACCAATAAAATGTCTTCTACTGAAATGTCTGGTTGTAAAAAAATTAAAATGAAAAAAATAAAAAAAAACACACTAAAACATTGGCCAAAAATATGATGCAAAATTGGTGCTGAAAATGCCCCGTCAGTATATCCATACAGGTACAAATGATCCTGACTAACCTTCACCAAGATCCATATTACTTGGTTCAGAAGCTACCTTAACCTTTGTGTTCTCCAGCCTCTCAACTCCCCCACCTCCGGCCTCCCCTCTGCTCCTAGCTTCTGTCTATTTGCTATTGCTCTGCAGCTTTCCATACAGACTGTCCTTTACTACCCCAGCCCCACCCATGAGAATAACACACAGCATTCTCAAGTCGCAGCACCAGGTTACTGTACTGAGAGGGGAAAGGATTATTCCACGCTAGATCCAATGACGGCAAGCTCTGGAATAAGATCAGAAAACAGACAGTGGAAAAGGACACAGATGTGAGTGCTGTGAGCTGCATATCTCGCAGGATTCCCTACACGTACCGCAGATGCTGTGATCTTCATCGGAGCCGTCCTGGCAGTCAGAGTCACCGTCACAAACCCACCTCTGAGGGATGCAGTGGCTATCATGGCACTGGAAGCTGGACGGCTCACAGGTATGGGAGACAGCTGGAGACACAAGAGAGGAGTCATCAAAGTGCTTTATGTTGGGGCAACCTACATACACTAAATTAAGGGTGGAGGTGGTTGGGGGGGTTGTTATATGGTAAGTGTTATGTGTTAATTGTGGCCATAACAATTAGCAGACTTTTACTTTCTAAACTATAAAATATTCCTGTGCATGTTGTCATGTATTTCAACTTACAACAGTGACTCCAATTTATAAGTACACACCCAGCAAATTATTTCTCTGCACTTCCTAACGCATATTAGTTTGTCTGCGTGAAAGCTAGAGAGTCTACAGTACAAACTAGGGTTGCACCGATACCACTTTAAGACCGAGTACAAGTACCGATACTTTTTTTTTTTTTTCTTTCTTTAAACTCATCGATATGGATTCTTTTTTTTAATGTGATGTGACAGCGGCACAAATATACAACACTGATGAGGTGTGGACTGTCAGTTTATTTTTATAACATTTTTTACATTTAATTTTATTATTTTTTACAATTCATATTTTTTTCTTATTTTTTACAATGCCTTTTTTTGGGGTGGAGGGTGTGTTTTTATTTTAACAATTTAACCTTTTAAATATTTATAACAAACATTTTTTTATCAGCGCTGTTGGGGGGCTTTGGTGAGATATCAGGGGTCTAAACAGACCCCCGATATCTCCCTTTTGAGACAGGGAATGGGACCACTCTCCATCCTGGCAGATCCAAGATAAGGGGGCACCAGAGCAGGACCCAGGGAGCTGGAGGACATAGTGAACAGTCAGGAGAGATCAGTGTGGTGGTGGGGAGAGTTACAAGCACCAATTTCCCTGTAAAGCTTTCAATAAAGCAGCTGACAGCCGCGGGGGAGGGAGAGGAGGAGGAGCGACGGTCAGCCATTTATTGAAAGCTATACAGGGAGATTGATGCTTGTAAATGCTTGCACCAATTATCTGTGAGGCTGCCTGGCCCTCCTGCTATGCTGAGCACATGGGTATCGGATTAAGCATCAGAGAATTTGCACGAGTGCAGGTACTCATGCAAATGCTCGGTGTCGGTGCAACCCTAGTACAAACAATGGTATATATACTGGCATTGGTATTTATTTTTAATTCGTAATGGCGGTAATCAGCTAATTATGGTGGAACTGTGATAGTGCAGCGGGCATTCTGACACTTTGTAGGAACTGGCAAACATCACCAATAACACTAATACAGTGATAAGTGCTAAAACTATACACTGTACTAACACCGGCTGGGAAGGGGTTAACATCTAGAGCAGGAGTCTGCAAACTTTGCAAAGGGCCAGTTTACTGTCCTTCAAACTTTAGGGGGGCCAGACTAGGGCCAGTGGGAGTAGAAAATGTCCTAGCATCCAGTGGGAGAAAACAATGTCCCATCGCTGGTGTCAATGGAAGGATTTCTGCCTCATCGCTGGTGTCAATGGAAAGAATTCTGCCCCATCGCTGGTGTCAGTGGAAGGAATTGTGCCTTTCTGATGGCATCAGTGGAAGGAATAGTGCCCCATTGTTGGTGTCAGCGGCAGGATTTCTGCCCTATTGTTGGCATCGATGGAAGGAATTGTACCCCAGCGTTGGTATCAGTGGGAGGAATTGTGCCCTTCTAATGGTGTCATTGGATGGAATAGTGCCCCATGGGCAAGATAAAGGCAAGCAAAAGGCCACAATCAGCCCCTGGGCCATAGTTTGGAGACCTATGATCTAAAGTAATCAAGGGGTTAAATGTGTGCCTATCAATGTGTATTGTGAGCTGATTTTTACTAAATATCTTTGTTTCTTATCCCTGTTTTGCATTGATGTCAAAATAGTTACAGCAGCAGCTGTACCCCATTTTAAAAAGTATAGGACTGCCTCCACAGGGATGTATAGAACACCTGTACATCTGTGTGGGTAAACACGGCCCTTGCACGGGTGCACACTGTACTACACCCATGTCAATGAGGCCTTTTGTGTTTCTATTTTTTAAAGCAGCAATTTCAGTTGGTTTATCTACACAGCAATCCCCGGCTGTCGTTTTGACAACAGGGAATTATCAGAAATTGTGAGGGATAGAGCAGCACCCTGCGTAATTTTATAACCTTTTTTGGTCATCTAACATGAATAACATGGGACACACAAAAGATGCCAATGAGCCGAGCACGGGCTGCAACAAAACCACTAGTACCTGAGCAGTTGGCCTCGTCCGACCAGTCCCTGCAGTCGTTGTCTCCGTCACACACCCAGGACTGGCGTATACACATGCCGGAGGTACAGTTAAACTCATCATCCTTACACTGGTGTGCCTCTGGAATATGTAAAGAAATATAAAACGCAACTATAAATCAATTTATAGGTAGGTGAAGCTATTAATGCTACATTTTAATCTGAAATGAAGACAAATCAACTTTACATTTATGAACTTTGTTAGCCTATAAAGTAGAATGCCTGTGAGCATGCCTTGCAACACTGGAGTCCTGGGTTAATTTCCCACCACTATCTGCATGGAGTTTGTATGTTCTCCTAAGGTTTGTGCCAGCTTCCCCTACAGCTCAAAAGTATACTGGAAGTTGAACTTTTCTTTTCAAGCTAGTGCTGACATCCGTTGAGTAGTAAGACTGCCCTTAGGTATCGCCCACCACGAATGAAAGAACGGATATCCAATAAATGAGAGGACAGTAAGGCTGGGAAGGAAATGGCTAGACAAAGTTGCAGCCTGCCCAGCCAAGGAATGGGGTAGGCTCTGACATGTTGCATCGCCTAATGCAGATTGTGAGAAGCTCACAGCGTGCAGTGAAATCAGTATCTAATTTCAGGAGAGGAGCCTGTACATATGTGCAAGTCTGAAGGGAAAGCCAGATTTCAGCTTTAATGGAAGGGACTGTGAACTCTGACACACTGAGCAATTTGTTAGCTATACAAGGTGAATCGGTTACCATACAGCACTGCAACCAGGATAAATCCACAAATGACTAACCGCAGTGGCTCTCGTCACTGTTGTCTCCGCAGTCATCCTCCAGGTCACACTTATAGGACAGTGGGATGCAGGTCCCCGATTCCTGGCATCTGAATAGTGTATCTGGGTCACATGATGTGGTTGCTAAAAAATAACAATTTACAGGATAAAGCACAGAACATGGACACTGAAAAATAGAAAAAAATCACTATGTCACAAAAGACAACGGGGAGAAGGGGATTTTATTGTGGCACAACAAAAACGAGGAAAAAAAAAAAAAAAGGAACTTTCATAAAATAAAATTTTTATTTCCACATTAAAATCAGCAATATATAAAAATATCATCAGCTACAATCTGGTATAGGGCAAATACATCCCAACACTCATGAAAGACAAGTGGACTGACGCTTTTCACTTCAAAAGGAGCTAGATACTAATACTGTCTATTAATCACAATCAAGATGCCTCTATGTATCCTTAGTGGAAAGATCTCTATTACCTCCCGCTGTGTAGTGGCTAAGGGGTCAATTCACTAAGAGTTAAATAACGGCAAACAAAATGCAGTAAACTACCACATGCAGAAAATCCGTTGTAAAAGTTAAATTCACTAAGAATTTAGCTTTAAATAAGGACAGCGGTAGTCTTTCAATCGTGCGGTAACTACCACATTTTCTCATGCAGTAATTTATCGCACATGTGGGTGGTTAAAGGTTGTTTAAGGCCATTTCCTGTGAGCATAACTTCCGCCACGATGTCGGGCCTGAGCGAGAGATGCGAGGAGAAGCCAAACATAGTGGATTTAGTGGCGCGCATGGCAAGTAGTTGAACACCATCATGGCCAAACTCCAGCACGCTCTGATCATGTAAACCATCATGGCCTACACCAGCACGCTGTCTGCTTGCAATATCTCTGCATGACACATGTATGTACACCATCATGCACTGCATACACTTTGGTTATTAATCTATGTTTTTTTTATGATTTATTTTTCCTTTTGTATAATACAGATGCAGCAGTCTGCTACACGGGATATGGAGGCACAAGACCATCATCTTCTCCCAATGATGAAGGTAAAGTTTACACAGTCCCCATCCCACAGCCCTGATCACACTCCTTTGGGTGGTGGTCTCCAGGAAGAAAAGAAAAAAAATGCAGCCTCACAGAGCATTAGGATCAGCTCCTTTGTTAGCCAGAACTTTCGCAGCGCCGAGCGATCAGTGAAGTCGTCCAGCTGCGTGCTCCCCCAAAAATGATGCCAAGCCATCAACATAAGCCTCCTCCTCTTCCTCCCAGCATGTTTAACTGCAACAGGTTGCTTTCAAAAGGCTCCATTGGAGACAAAACAGCAACTGGTTCTCTCTCAACTCCCTCTCACTCCAACAGGAAATAGCGCACTCGTTACCGCCAGTAAATAGGTGGTGTTAAATATCACACTTTTTTTTCGGTTTCTGGAATTGAAGCTAACCGTTAACCGCACGATTTTTTGCAATAGTTACCGCCAATTTTATTTTTTTTGGTAAATTGGCCTTTATTTATTGCATGTGATCATTTATGCAAAGGAGTAACATGATGCCCTTATCGCATTCAGTAAAGCTTAATAAATTGATTCCTGAATCCTTAAAGGACTTCTTACATTTCAATGTAATGGTTCCCCATAAACACTTACTGTACAAAATAAGGTCCGTTGGCATGGACCATAGGGTGAGTACATGGATTGAAAACTGGCTACACGGGCAAGTTCAGAGGGTGGTGATAAATGGGGAGTACTCGGAATGGTCAGTGGTGGGTAGTGGGGTTCCCATGGTTCTGTGCTGGAACCAATCCTATTTCATTTGTTAACAACCTGGAGGATGGGGTAAACCGTTCAATCTCTGTATTTGCGGACGATAGTAAGCTAAGCAGGGAAACCTTGCAAAAAAAGCTGAACAAATTAATGGGGTGGACAACTACATGGCAAATGAGGTTCAATGTAGAAAAATGTAAAATAATGCATTTGGGTGGCAAAAATATGAATGTAATCTATACATCGAGGGGAGAACCTCTGGGGCAATCTAGGATGGATTAGGACCTGAGTGTCCTAGTAGATAAGCTCAGCAATGGCATGCAATAAAAAGAACAGAATATTGGCATGCATTAAAAAGGGGATAAAATGATAATTCTCCCGCTCTACAAGACTCTGGTCCGGCCGCACCTGGAATATGCTGTCCAATTCTGGGCACCAGTCCTCAGGAAGGATGTACTGGAAATGGAGCGAGTACAAAGAAGGGCAACAAAGCTAATAAAGGGTCTGGAGGATATTAGTTATGAGGAAAGGTTGTGAGCACTGAACTTATTCTCTCTGGAGAAGAGATGCTTGAGAGGGGATATGATTTCAGTATACAAATACCATACTGGTGACCCCACAATAGGGATAAAACATTTTAGCACAAGGGAGTTTAACAAGACTTGTGGCCACTCATTAAAATTAGAAGAAAAGAGGTTTAACCTTAAACTACGTAGAGGGTTCTTTACTGTAAGAGCAGCAAATATGTGAAATTCCCTTCCATAGGCGGTGGTCTCAGCAGTGGGGCATTGATAGCTTCAAAAACTATTAGACAAGCCCCCGAACGACCACAACACACAGGGATATACAATGTACTATTGACATATCACACACATAGGTTGGACTTGATGGACTCTTTTTTCAACCTCGCCTACTATGTAAATGTGATCATGGGTCGGGAATCCACAAACTCACGCAGAACCACATCATCTGTTAGTATATACCAGTGTCTGTCAAAGATTTGCCCTATTTTTTCCAGATTGTCCGTTAAACATGGTAACGAAATTGGTTCTATTCATAGTGTCTACTTTCTCCGGAAACAATAACAAATCCTGGGGGCACACTGACACAGTTGATGTTAATACCAGGGCTACTATCTGTGATAGACTTACCCAGGACAGAGACTTTTGGAGGGATTGAATGCTAGCCTCTTGACTACCGACTATGGGCCCTGGCTTTTAAGGGAACATTACTCTTTGTGAGGCGTATGCCTGGGGGATCCATGGAGTGATGTTACTTTGGATTATACTCCATGTCTCCCCTAGACGCACAGACTCTGGGATCCATGTTAAGGGCCTACATGCCACCCTTCCAGCAAGGACTGCTCCACACTGTGGGACTCATCACAGATCTCATCAGCAAGCCACCTGTCTGGGGTTGTCTGCTATAATGTGTTTATTTCAAGTGGGGCTAGTGTGCCTCCAGAGGGTCTTTCACCCATTGCTATTTGTGCCAAATAACTCAGATATTGTCTACTAGAACACTATCCTTGTGGGCTGTGCTTATACTTGTAATAATGTGCTCTTTGTATTCTTTGTTGTAGAGGCTGAATAGTCTAGGCACCTAGGCTGGTTTAAATGACTAGTTAAATCTGTTTCTGGTTACAGTTGTATTGTTAGGGTAATATGATCGGGGGGTGACCTCCTGGTGTATATATTTTGTGTGAGATTTCAAATAACGCAGTTCTTATTCTTGTTTACTCCAAAACTGGTGTTGCCTAGTTCTTGGGGTAACTAAAGCCAGATTCACTGATCTCATGTTCCAGAGCTTGGGAAGCAACGTCTTGGCGGAGATACCCAGTTGGGGTGTCCGGGTTCCGTCAGACTATCTATACAGGATGGTTCTGCAACCATGGAGGACAGTGTATATTCAACAGGGATATAAAAGGCATGACCTGCAATGGGCAATTCTGCTTAGCTAGTCTTGTGATTCACATGCCTGTTATATCGCATAGCCACAGAGATAACACCACTTTTTCCCACTGCAGCTCTACAGCTTTCTGTGCCACCCATGCATGCCGATTGGAAGAAGCTTCAGCACACTGCTGAGGTTTCCGTCAAGATGATTAAAAAAACTTCCCCCTCCTTCTCCCAGTACATGAAACTTGCCAGACTGGCAGTACGGTGCAAAAGAAAGAACTCACAGTCCAGAACCTCCCACTTGAGCAGTAAGATTACGTGGAGGTAACTTACGGCAGTCTCTCTCGTCACTCATGTCTCCACAGTCGTTGTCATTGTCACACTGCCAGATGCTGCTGATACAGTTTCCATTACTGCAGCGGTACTGGCTGGGCAGGCACTTGTTCTCTGGAGGGGAAGAAACATAACATCATATCAGTTACAACTCCCACTGCAGCTTTAAGACCCTTCACACTGGGGAGCTTTTCGGGCATTTTAGCACTAAAAATAGCACCCGTAAAAGCGACAGATAAGCGCTTCTCATACCTCCCCAGTGTGAAAACCTGAGTGCTTTCACACTGGGGTGGTACACTTACAGGACGATAAAAACAAAGAAAAAAAAAAAAAAAGTACTACGAACAGCCTCTTTGGGGCGATTTGGGTGCGGTGTATACACCACTCCAAAACGCCCTGCCCAATTAAATGAATGGACAGCACTGCCAAAGCGCTTGCAAAGCGATTCGACAGAACCGTAACATGGGTGCTTTTAAAGCATTGTTTGGCTACCACACAGCTAGTGCCCGAAAAGCACAGCTAAAACGATGGTAAAGGGCCGCTTCAATGCCGAAGCGCGGCCTCAGTTTGAAAGGGGTCTAAATGAACACATAACCAATACAGTTATGTGGTTGGGGATTGGCGGTTTCTTTTCAACCACACAGAACTCACCGATCTTGACACAGGTTCTGTTTTTCAGCTGGTACCCATGTGGGCAGTCACACTGCACCTCCCCGCTAGGTGACGTCTGCTCTTTCCCTCCATCTGGACATCGACATACTCGGCCTTTGTTTTGTTTGGGCAGGCACAGCAGGCTGCAGGGACTGGAGGAGCAGGCATTCTCACCTGTACAGGAAACAAGAGACTAATTCAAACAAAGAAAGCTGCACATCCATCCTTTTTCATTGCTTCAAAAATCTTTATTGCAACTTGGACACAACCACAAAGCCAAGTCAAAGCACATTGAACAGTTCACCATTTGACCTTGCTCCTTAAACACTTTATATCCCCCCTCCCTCCCAAATACGGACTAAAAGTGGAAGAAAAGCCTAACTACTGTGTGTGTGTGTGTGTGTGTGTGTGTGTGTGTGTGTATATATATATATATATCTATCTATCTATATATATATATATATATATATACACATACATACATACATATATACACACACACTCATATCAAAGTGAGTTTCCCCATAGGAGTCAAAGGAAACTCAGAACATTAGTTCCACAGTGCCTTCTATTGATTGTATGCACATGGGGCCAGAAGTGGGGGGTGGGTTGTCGCTGGAGACACTTAGGAACGGAGTGTTTCTGAATGTCACTGGTGCCCCCACATCTCTGGCTAAATCAAATGCGGTTTGAAACCTGCTCGTTTTGCGAGACAATTAACTGCAATAATATATATATATAAAATTATTTTTTTATATAATATATATTATATATATTTATTTTTTTATGTATACTTAACCTGATCTAGTCGCATGGTCCTGCATCTTCGGCTCTTGTGTCAGCAAGTGCTGCTGCAGGGGAGAGGAGGGGGTGCTGACAATGGCTGGGTTATGGGAGCCTATGGGTGATATTACAGCTCCCAGAATACTCTGTCACGCACTCCCTGAGATGCAGTTGCAGGATCACTTGTAGATCAAACAACTTGGGTACGTTCAGCCTGACCATGATGGTTCAAATCTCGGCCGGTTCAGCAGGAACAGTCTATGGTCAGCTTTCGGCTTTTTTTCCCTAATTTAATCTAGGAGAAGCTACCCAACCGGGACGCAATGAGATTTATATAAAAAGAGCGAGGAAGAACTCAAACCTATGGTGTTCTTATTGTTGTCAGTGCCATCCTGTCCAGGTGACAACCATATATATTTCTTCTACCGGTGTCACTGGAAAAGTAGGCAAGGAAATATCTCCCCAGAGGAATCAGGAAAAAATAAAAACCTCAGGAGAATAAGAGTGCCACACTTTTTGTTGCAAGTCATCACATTATGAGGGCTTCTAAATGCACTCTTGATCAGAGTTTTGGGGACTGATAAAAGACTGATGAAGCAAGATAGACCGGAAATAGTGTTCAAAACATAATGTACCAACTCAGCACTCGGGTAGCACGGTGCCTCAGTGGCGGGGACTGATGTGAATGCAGAGTATGTAAAGAGCTTCATACATTGTTGGCGCTATCTAAATGTCTGTAACAAAAAAACATTTTTAGACTCACTACTGTACGAAGAGCCCCCTTGTGGCACCAGTGTGTACTTACAACGTAATTAGTGGAGATACACTATATTGTCAAAAGTATTTTGACAACTGCCTTTACACGCACATGAACTTTAATGGCATCCCAGTCTTAGTCCGTAGGGCTCAATATTGAGTTGGCCCACCCTTTGCAGCTATAACAGCTTCAACTCTTCTGGGAAGGCTGTCCACAAGGTTTAGGAGTGTCTCTATGGGAATGTTTGACCATTTTTTTCCAGGAGCGCATTAGTGAGGTCAGGCACTGATGTTGGACGAGAAGGCCTGGCTCGCAGTCCCCGCTCCAATTCATCCTAAAGGGGTTTTATTAGGTTGAGGTCAGTCAAGTTCCTCCACCCCAAACTTGCTCATCCATGTCTTTATGGACCTTGCTTTGTGCACTGGTGAGCAGTCATGTTGGAACAGGAAGGGGCCATCCCCAAACTATTCCCACAAAGTTGGGAGCATGAAATTGTCCAAAATGTCTTGGTATGCCGACGCCTTAAGATTTACCTTCACTGGAACTAAGGGGCCAAGTCCAACCCCTGAAAAGCAAACCCACACCATAATCCCCCCTCCACCAAATTATTTGGACCAGTGCACAAAGCAAGGTCCATAAAGACATGGATTAGGGAGTTTGGGATGAACTCAACCTGATAGAACACCTTTGGGAGCGGAGACTGAGCCAAGCCTTCTTGTCCAACATCAGTGCCTGACCTCACAACTGCGCTTCTGGAGGAATGGTCAAACATTCCCATAGACCAGGGGTCTCAAACTGGCAACCCTCCAGCTGTTGTAAAACTACAAGTCCCATGAGGCATTGCAAGGCAGACAGTGACACGCATGACTCCCACAGGCATGATGGGACTTCACATGATGAAGTTTCGCAACAGCTAGAGGGCCACCAATTTGAGACCCCTGCAATTGACACACTCCTAAACCTTGTGGACGGCCTTCCCAGAAGAGCTGAAGCTGTTATAGCTGCAAAGGGTGGACCAGCTCAATATTGAACCCTACGGACTAAGACTGGGATGCCATTAAAGTAGAAATCCCTGCATCTACAGACACCCACGATCTAACATTTTTTTTTTAAGCCAATCCGGTCCATCCCACTCTGAGCCGTCAGCCGCGGCTTTGCCATGTAGGTGGGTGCAGAGGACACAGCGGAATAGTAAGTCTATGGGTGACGTCACTCCCCATTAATTTCACAGCTGTTGTAAGGTGTGTCCTCTGCAAAGCTTCTGCCACTGGAAACCGGATCGGGTTCAAGAAAGGAATGTATACGGATTTCTTCTTCTTTACAGGGCTAGATAGGTTAGCGTTAGATCGTGGATGTCTGTAGATGCAGGGATTTTAGTGTAAGGTTGCTTTCACAATAAACGTGCCAGCTGTTCGTGCTAAAAAAGGGTTAAAATACCCCGTGTTGCGGCGCTTCCGAATCGCTTTTCAGGCACTTCAGAAGCACTGCCTATTCAATGCCATGGGCAGGGGAGGTTTGGGAATGCTGTATACAGAGCTCCCAACCCCCCCCCAAAGATGATGCTTGCAGGACTTTTCCGAACATCCTGCAAGCATAAAAGCACCCATGGCAGAGCATGGGAGGCTATTTCTAGCGCTAAAACGCCTGAAAACTGCCTCAGTATAAAAGAGGTCTTACACTTTAAAGTTCATGCACCCAATACTTTTGACAATATAGTGTAAAATAAATTCCCTCCCACCCGAAAAAAAAAACAGCAACGCACACACACACGCTGAAACTGTAACCAATGACCCTTATAAGAGATCCATATGTGTCAGATTACCGTTCCATTTTCCTTTGTAGAATATTTTCATGTCCATGACTCCAGACAACCGGCCAATCAGAACCTCTGACTGAGCTCCATTGTACTTGGAAGCCCTGAAGATGCTCAGCTGGGACCAGTCATCCCAGTAGATCTGATTCTGTGATCAGGAGAGACAGATTAATAGAAAAGGCTGTTGTGTGTGTGACGTAGGTGAGTGAGGCGGGAACAAATCTATTTCATGCTCTTACCTTAAACACAGCTATGGCATAAGGATGGGGTAGGCTGTCTAGGATCACCATTCTCTGCTGTCCATTGAAATCTATCCTCTCTATCCGATCCATGTAAGCCTCAGTCCAATAGATCCAATTTTCATCCACGGAAATACCATTGGGCCATTTAATGCCATCAAAGACCAGATGGTTCACCGAGGAACCATCCATCTCACTCTTGTAGATGCCATGTCGCTCGTCACCCCAGTCTGTCCAAAACATCAACCTGGAAGCAACAGCATGTTGGCATAGTGCAGATTTCCTTCTCTAGATGTAAACTCAATCACTAAAAATGTCATATAAGCTTTAAAATGTTAACATACCAAAAAGGTATATACACTCATTCCACCCGATCGGGTCACAGAGCTGAAGAACGAGGAGAGGTCTGTGTAAACAAACCTCTCCCCGTGCTTCCTACTGTGGCTGTCACCGATCGTCTGTTCCCTGTTATAGGGAAAGACGATCAGTGACATCACATGCCAGACCACACCCCCCTACAATAAAAAAAAAAAAAAAAAAACACATGACGTCATACATAACCCCTAAACTGCGCCCTAGTGGTTAACTCCTTCACTGCCAGTGTGATTTACACAGGAATCAGTGCATTTAAAGTGGTTGCAAATCCTTACAACACACTTTGACCTACAGGTAAGCCTTAATCTAGGCTTACCTGTAGGTCAAGAAATATCTCCTAAACCTACACGGTTTAGGGGATATTTGCCGAAAGACAGGTACCGCTGTCTACGGCGCATGCGCCGTAGACAGCGGCGCGCAGGCGTACTGAGCACGCCGCCGTCAACGGCAAAATGCCGCGGGTGGCGGCTCCCGTGCGCATGCGCGGGAGTGACAGCATCGCGGCGTCGCCGAATGACATCGGCGGAGCGGCGAGACCCACTGAGAAGATGGATGCGCTGGACTACAGGGGACAGCGGTGACTTCGCTGGCTCCTGTGTCAGGTAAGGGACACATAACGGACTACTATGCGATGCATAGTAGTCCATTATGCTTTACCTTTGCAGGGAATGAAAGAGGAAGTAAACTCATCAGGGTTTACTTCCTCTTTAAATAGCACTGATTGCTGTATAAAGGACAATGGTCCCAAAATATGTCAAAAACGTCCCATGTGTCTGCCATAATGTCGCAGTCATAATAAAAATCGCAGATCGCCGTCATTACTAGTAAAAAAAAAAAAAGTTAATAAAAATACCATAAAACTATCCCCTATTTTGTAAACGCTATTACTTTTTCGCAAACCAATCGCTAATTGCGATTATTTTTACCAAAAACAAGTAGAAGAATACGTATCGGCCTAAAAAAAAAAAAATAACTTTTATATATTTTTGGAGGATATTTTTTATAGCAAAAAGTAAAAAATGCATTTTTTTCAAAATTGTTGCTCTATTTTTGTTTATAGCGCAAGAAATAAAAACTGCAGAATTGATCAAATACCACCAAAATAAATCTCTATTTGTGGGAAAAAAAGGAACGCCAATTTTGTTTGGGAGCCACGTCGCATGACGGCGCAATTGTCAATTAAAGCAACGCCGTGCCGAATCACAAAGGGGCTTGGTCCTTTGGCTGCAAATTGGTCCGGGGCTTAAGTGGCTAATATATTAGGTCATAATAGGCACATTGAACCAAAATAATAATACTCTATTTTTGGAATATATATAATAGAATACAAGAGAATATTTTCTGTTCTAAGAAATCCCTTCTCGGCATAACCTGTATGGTTACACCATCCTAAATTTTTTATTTTTTAAATCTGCAAATCTCAAATAAAAATCTGATGATCCTGCCATGAATATTCTTGTTCAGGCACTTCCTGATATAGGCTAGCAATGCGCCCTAAATTGCCTGTTGGTTGTCATCCTTTTGCATAGGTTTCTGATGGAAAGGAGATGCTAAATCGAGAACATTTAGACAGGAAGGGGGTCATTTACTAAAACTGCAAAGTGCAGAATCTGGTGCAGGTCTGCATTGGAAACCAATCAGCTTCCAGGTTTTATTGTTAACCACTTCCGGACCTCCCGCCATCATTATACAGCGGTACTTTGAAGTGGAATATCGTTAAGGGCAGCTAGCCCGGTATCCACTTTTTCAGCAGGCAGTCCGCTTTCGGATAAAAGCGGTCACTGCGGCGGATTCACAGCGAGATCAGTTTTATCGGTGGCAGGAGGTCTTTTTGACCCCAGATCTCATATTTAAGAGGTCCTGTCATGCTTTTTTCTATTACAAGGGATTATTACATTCCTTGTAACAGGAATAAAAGTGCCATTTTTTTTTAAACGGACAATTTAAAATTAAAAAGTAAAATAAAGGAAAAAAGTGAAATAAAAATGAACCCCCTCACCCCTTCCCCCCAGCTCGTGTACAGGACCAAACACATACATGACTAGCACCCGCATACGAAAACTGTGTTCAAACCACACATATGAGGTATCACTGGAATCGGTAGAGCGGGAGCAATAATTCTAGCCCTAGACCTCCTCTAACTCAAAATATGCAACCTGTAGAATTTTTTCAACTTCGCATATGGAGATTAAGGATAAAAGTTTGTCGCCATTCCATGAGCGGCGCACTTTTGAAGCATGACATGTTGGGTATCAATTTACTTGGCGTAACATCTTTCACAATATACAAAAAAAATAAAATTGGGCTTTTTATTTTTTTTATTCAAAAGTGTATTTTTTCCAAAAAAAGGCAATTAAGACCACTGCGCAAATACGGTGTGTGACAGAAAGTATTTCAACGGCCGCCATTTTATTCTCTAGGGTGTAAGAATTTTTACATATATGTTTGGGGGTTCCAAGTAATTTTCTAGCAAAAAAAAAAAAAAAGATTTTAACTTGTAAACAAATCTGAAAAATAGGCCGGTCTTAAAGTGGTTAAATCTTGATTGAACAAGCTGAGGTTAGTTGGCTACCATGCACAGCTACACCAGATTTTGCACTCTCCACTTTTAGTAAATCAACCCAGAAATGTCCAAAAAGTTGCTCACCCATTAGAACACCCAAAAAAAAATTCCAAATACTTTTGTGTTATCGGTAGGCAGTGACTCACCCTTCCTGGGGAACCAAAGCAAGAGCTCTAGGCCTTTCCAATACGGAGGAGTTGACAATAGTCAGCCGCAAGTCCCCATCTGGATTGGCAACCTGCAAACAAAAAATAATCTCAACAGTTGTATGCATATAGACCCTCATTATCATTTTGGTGCAGTTATAGCTGAAGGACCAAATAATACACTGATGTAGACAACAGCAGGGTGGGACTAAAGGGCACATTTTTACAACTGCACAGGTGTAATGAAACATTGGTGATAGAAACTAAGAGCCCTTTCACACTGCCAGCACCCGATAAAACACTGCTAAAACTAGTGGTGCTTTACCAGTGTTTTTCGAGCGCTATTGGGGCGCTTTTAACCCCCGCTAGTGGCTAAAGGGTTAAAAGTGCCACTGCCAAAAGCGCTTTGCAGGCGCTTCCCATTGATTTCAATGGGAAGAGGCGCTTTAGGAGCGGTGTATTCACTGCTTCAAAAGCGCTGCAAAGAAGCTGCTTGCAGAACTTCTTTTTTTTTTTGACGCCCTGCCTACGCAGCGCCTCAGCTTCTTTCAGGCGATTTAACGCCTGAAAAACACCCCAGTGTGAAAGGGGCCTAAAGCAGGACTCCTATGGGTTTTAGCTTCTAACCACCAGGGAAATACACTGGCTTTGTTCATCCCTATCTAATACATATTATATATATATACACACACACACACACACACACACACACACACACACACAATATATTTTTTTTTTTGTATGTTCAATAAAATCTTTAAAGTGGTGTTGCCACCAAAAAAATAAAACTACTTAAAATTCTTAAAAAAAAAATCAAAAAAAAATAATTGGCAAAAAAAAAATTTTTTACTCACCTCTAAATACCGGTTGCTAGGGGGTCCCTCGTAGTCTGCCTTCTTCATTGCCCGGGCTGGTGACATCACTTCCCCTCGCGCCGCACATTCACCTGGGACCTGTCATGTGTCCCAGGTGACTGTACGGTGTATCACGGCGCCCTGCGCCGCTCGCGCATGCGCAGTGGGTGCCCGGCTGTGAAGCCACAGCCGGGTGCCCACAGTATGCATGACGGCGCCGCGAGCGGAACGGGGAGCGAGGGGGGGGCTTCGTTCCCCCGCATCGCTGGACCCTGGGGCAGGTAAGTGTCCGATTATTAAAAGCCAGCAGCTGCAGTATTTGTAGCTGCTGACTTTTAATTTTTTTTTTTTTAGGGGGTACCCCACTTTAAATATTTAAAACTGCAAAAAGTTATTCCCATTATTACTAAAAACTTCTCACTGTGGATTTTTGACTATTTATATTTTATACTATATGACCAAAAGTGCCCCCCCCCCCCTCCAAAATCTTGAGATCAAGCATTTCCAGTGAAGGGTACTGCGAATGCTACAGCATACAAAGACAGTTTAGACATTTGTGCTCTTCCAGCCTTGTGGTAAAAGTTCTATAAAATGCGCTTTTCTGTCTTAACATGCCTATGCCCCTGTGTACAAAGCCAGTTCCATATAAACATGGTTTGTGGAGTTCAGTGTAGAGCAGTGATGGAGAACCTTGGCACCCCAGATGTTTTGGAACTACATTTCCCATGATGCTCACCTACACTGCAGAGTGCATGAGCATCATGGGAAATGTAGTTCCAAAACATCTGGGGTGCCAAGGTTCACCATCACTGGTGTAGAGGAACTCAAGTGACCTGTACAAGCCCTGATCTCAACCCTACTGAACACCTTTGGGATGAGTGGGAATGCAGATTGTGAGCCAGATCTTCTCATCCAACATCAGTACCTGGACCTCACAAATGGGCACAAATCCCCCACTCTCTAAAATCTTGTGGGAAAGTTACACCCAGTATATACTTTATGTTATGGATCGAGGATTTATTTTCTTACTCATACGAATGATGACTCGTTTGTTCATGTTCTCTGTGGCCAGGATATACCCGATTACCTGTATGTGTGGGTTGGGTAAGTGCTCTCCCCCAATATGTTTGCGCTTCATTGGAATGTTACGAATCTTGTTCATGCGTTCATTGTTCATGTTCATGTTCATGTTTTACATAGTTGGCAAGGCTGAATAAAGACACCAGTCCATCTATTTCAACCTGTGTAGGCGTGTGTTCAGAATTATTTCCCATATCCATGTATACTGTGCTCACTAAGATACGAGTCCAAGAGTTTTTTTAAAACTATCAATACTTCCTGCTGACACCACAGATTGTGGAAGAGAGTTCCACATCCTTACATCCCTAACAGTGAAATGCCCTATGTAGTTTAAGGTTAAAGAGCTTCTCCTCCAGTTTAATTTAGCAGCCTGTGTTCTTACACTCCCTGAGACTGAATAGTTTATTCTCTATGCCAGATTCGCCCTTGAGATGTGTATATTGCCATCATATCTCTTCTCAAGCGAGAATAAGTTTAGTGCTTGCAGTCGTTACTCATAACTGAGGTCCTCCAATCCCCTTTTTAACTTTTGTGCCTTTCTCTGAACTCTCTCCAGTCCCAGCACATCCCTCCTGTGAACTTGCGACCAGAACTGGACGGAATACACCAGATGTGGCCGAACCAAAGTTTTATAAAGTGGCAGGATTATCGTTTTATCTCCGGAGTAAATTAGTTTTTTTTATTTATGCATGCTAATATTCTCCTAGCTTTGCTTGCTGAGTCTGTCATCTACTAGGACCCCCAGATCTTTATCTTGGATTCCCCCAGGAGGTTCTCCTCCTAGTAACTTGCATTCATATTTTTAGCCCTCAAGTGCATTACTTTAGATTTTTCGACCTTAAACCTCATTTATCATGTACGTGCCTACCCCATTATTTTATTGAGGTCCTTTGTAAAGTTTCTACAACTTGCTGTGAAGTTATTTCCATACTTTGTATAATTTCAAAAAACAGATAAAAATTAAAAATCTTGTGGCAAGCCTTCCAAGAAAATGAAGGGTTATTGGGGAGGGGGGACACTTTATATTAACCTCCCTAGCGGTGATCCCGAGTCTGGCTCATGCTGGGATTTCAGTACCACGAGCGGTAACCGAGCCAGGCTCGGGATCGCATCGCTGGATACAGGGAGAAGTTACTTACCTTGTCCCCTGGATCCAGCGATGTCCTCCACGCTCTGTGTGCGAGCTGTCCTCCGCTCGATTCACACAGTGCCAGAGTGCCACTGAGCTCCGTTCCCTGCGACGTTACGACGCACGAGAGCGGAGAACGGCGCCAAATTCAAAAAAGTTAAAACACAGTACATATACAGTACACTGTAATCTTACAGATTACAGTACTGTATAAAAAAAATACACACCCCCTTTGTCCCTAGTGGTCTGTGCAGTGCCCTGCATGCACTTTTATAATATACTTTTTTTTTCTGCCTGGAATTTGGAGATTGTCCATAGCAACCAAAAACTGTCCCTTTATGTCAAAAGTGATTTTAGACCAACTAGAAAACAGTGATAATAAATTATAATCACTTGCAGAATTGAGCGATAGCGATTTGTGGGGAAATTCCTTATCAAAAAAAAATCACAAAATCTAATGACAGCAACAATTCTACATAGGAGCAAATTTCAGTGTCTTTGGATTTGATTACATTATTGATTAATTTTTATTATTTATCATTATTATATTATAAATTTTATCATACCCGGGATGTCTGCTAGACTCTGGTTTGAACAGATTTAAGAGAGTTATTCCTAAGAATTACAGGCCTACAATATAAAACACCAAATTTCCATGCAAAATAATTGTACCGCTTTCAGCACCTAAAACCAGAACTAATCATACCACCAGGGAGGTTAATGGCCATGGTTTCAGAATGGAAAGTCTAACAAGCTTATATAGGTGTGATCATTCATATTCTAATTGTTCATGAAATCCCTGCTTTATTCCAAAAAAAAAAAAAAAAAAAGACAGACAGACATTAGCGTACTTCGATTTTCTTATTGCCAGCATCAACCCAATAAAGTAAGTGACTGATTGGGTCGAATGCCAGGGATTCTACGGTTTCCAATCCGACTCGAACAAGGACTTCCTGCCCCGAGCTGCCATTTAGACACAGACGCTACAAGGAGACAAAACACACACAGCATTAGCTCAATTAAAATGTTTTCGGGGGTCAATTCAGGGTAGATCATCTTAGTAATAATTCTGGTGGACACATTCAAGCCAACATTTTGTAGAGTCCGACTGTAAAAGTTTGAAATAATTTGGTCACATGGAGTATCAGAAAAAGGCTTGTAACCAGCCAGAATCAGCCACGCAATCTGGTTTGAAATGTTTTTCCAGCAAAAAGTTCCTGCCATTTCCTCTCTTTCTGGGCATACTGTTTCTCCCTACCCTCCCAAAGACCAAATTTCAGACATAGCTGATACACACCTGAATGACATCCAGCGTGACGTCCGCCCAGTACAAGCAGTTACTTTCGTAGTCAAAATCCAAAGCCACCGCACCTCGCAGACCCTTCAGCGGCAGTTCCTCACTGACCCCAGAGGACAGGTCGTAGCGGTAAATGGCATTCCTCATGGCGTACAGGATGAACTCGTTCTCCTCTTTAAAAAGGTACAAAATAACAAAATTGTTACAGGAAAACTCTGCATTTGCAAAACTGTGTACGTCTGTGGCTGTCAACTTAAAGGTGTAGCAGGCATCAACTTTAGGCCTGAAAGCGACAAAAGGCCATAAAATTCAGAATAAATGAGAGAAGACTGTCACAGACCTCAAGCATTCTAGGGGAGACACTAGGAACACACTATAGACAACAGTTGGAGACTGAGGACATGCTACACGAGACTGCTAGAGATCGCTGTCATAGCCTCTTTACAAATGAATACTTCCACTACTGACTGCAGGGCCATATGACAAATCTTAATCTACAGTACAGTTATTAAAAATGACATCCCCAATCCAATCTATATCCAGATTTCTAGAACATCCCAAATATCCAGTGCTGTTGCTTCGCAACCAGAGCAACAGTGGTGGTTCTGTACACGGTGTGTGAAAAACCCCAGAAATCTCTTTTCCTGCTCATCCAATTAGTTTAATTTCTTTTCCCAGAAGTCAGCCTTGTGCTTGAAGTCAAATTACAGGCATCCCCTGCCATAGGAATTAAATCTTCGATACAATTTTCTGTCTCCTGCATGCATCAGTGGATGTCAGAGTTTTAGATCCTCTCATTACAGACTGGTCAGATCATAATGAAAGCAGAACCGCCAGGCAATAATAAAAGCAAACCCAACCATTTAATGTAGCAGTTTTATAAAGGTCAAGATTCTGTAAGTTTACTAAAACCCTTGCTATTAATGCAGCTTACCTGGATGGGATTTGTGTGATAAATACTTATTGTGCAACAAGCCACAAGGAACAGAGAGAACAGTCAGTTTTAATGCATCTGGGAGGCCCACAGATGACTTATGACTGTTTGGGTTCACAGCAGGGATCTCCAAACTACGGCCCTCCAGTTGTTGCGGAACTACACGTCCCATGAAGCATTGCAAAACCCTGACATAAACAGACATGACTAGGCATGATGGGAATTGTAGTTCCTGAACTAAAGGGACATAGTTTGGAGATTCTGGGTCTACAGGATTTACTGAGGTTGGATATGCTGGTTCAAAGCTCACTTGCAATCACTCCAGAGTATCACCTGAAGCCGCAGTACTAGTACAGCGATGAAATCACTATGATGCACTGATTGCCAATTAGAGTCTCATCAGTGTAGGCTAGTGATTGTAAATGCTCAAATTGCACAGGCTCAGTAAAATCCAAGTTTTAGCCAATCTAGACAAATTACCTCCTACAGGACAGGGGACCTCTTCTCCGTCCAGTCGGGCCTCCACGTCTCCCCCGGAACATGTGTCTCCAGAAATCCTGCGATAACTAAAGCAAGAACTTAACTGTTAAAATGTGCAGCAATGCTGTATTGTTTCCCTGGCATCATAGAATGTACACAACACAAATCTAAAAAGGTTAGGCGAATAAAAATACCTACTGTGCTTAACAAAAAAAAAAAACCTGACCCAGTGCTTCAGATGTGGATATGGCTGTATAGGACCTCAGGCAGCGCCACTCCAGTCATGCCCTTGATGTTTTGCCCCAACCACGGGGCTTGGTCAGAGAGCTCTGTGCCCAAGCCCCGGTAGGTGGGTTGAAACAGATCAAGGGAGCGTGGCTGAGGCCTTACACAGCCGTATCCACATCTAAAACACGGGGTTAGCTTTTAGCAGTGTCTTACCCCACATATATCCACACTTCTGAATTGGTGCCGGACGCCTGCTCCTACTTTCTGAATGCCGGCAGGGACACCGGTTATGCTCCAGGTCCACACATGATCATAGAAATAACTACAACTGATTTACAACTACATTGACACATCAAGATCAGGAACGGCTATGCTGGGCAACAGTTAAACACAAAACAGAGCAGCCAATGACATGCCGAGTTTGAAGTGTACATTGGGCTGCTGAAGTATTGTATATTATATCTCTTTCTAGAGCAAGCTTACTGGAATCAATAGTGCATGCCACTTTCTAGTCTCTTATGTGGGGTCCAGTGACTTTCAGCATACATCATCAAGCAGCATATAAAAGGAATGCGTAAATTGTTGGCACTATTAAAAAAAAAAAATAATCTGGGACGACGTCATATGTTATATAGGACATCATATATTATATATCCTCCCAAAACAAGAGCAGCACCACTCCTCCATTATTTGACTGTGGGCAGGCAGCACGTGGTTAAAGGGTTGCCTGGGTGGTGCAACATTAAAGCAAAACTTTACCCTCCCCATCCACTTTTTATCAATATTCTCCCACCCTCTCCTCTAACAGAATTGAATATTTTTTTAATTCTTTGTGGAAAAACACCTTCTTCAGACCCCAAACTACACTTTGTCAGGGAAGATGGGCGTCTGTCTATTCACAGTTTTCGCAGCTGCCCCCCAGACACATGGCCGCTACACAAAACAGCCGGAATGCCCAGTAGAAGATGGCAGAACTTGACTGGGTGTGCTGTGATGAAGCACCATATCCCAAAACAACACTGCTGGATTGGCAGGCCTGCAAGTATACTTTTTTGTGAAACGTCCCTATAAAAAGGTGAGGATTAGATTTTTCTTTACCTGTTCTAGGGAGGAAATGCTACAGGTGACTCATTACCACAACAGAAGCTAACAGAGCGGGACTCAGTTATGCCAGAAGCACTCACCCTCTGCTCCTCTTGTACGTGGTGCCCACAGGACAGGGTGAGGGGATGGGGTAGAGTTTCCCAGCAAATTCAGGATCAGGGACACAGTTCTCCAATCTCAGGTCTTGGTTGAGTTTAAAGCCGTAATCACTGCAGAGGAAATTATAATGTGTTAAAGTGGCAAAAGTCCACAATGTGAAAAAATTATAAATAAAAAAAGAAAAAGATTAGTCTGGACAAAAATCATCAATAATGAGGTCATTTGTGTGCCTGACTCTTCCTGCAAGCCAACTCCTGGTGTTAAACTCAACACTGGGCAATGCAAAGCAAGGAAAAGAAGGAAAAAGCTTAACTCTTTCTGGTCAGGGGATTTGTGAAATTAAAAAATACAACACAAAATCAAATGATACAAAAAATAAAAATAAAAAAAATAAACAGTACTAGACTAGATATGGAGTGGAGCCCATAGCCAATATACAGTAGAAAGGGCAGCTTTCCTGGTACCCAAACTCTTGTGGGCAGGGTAAACACATCACACAGGTCAGGCAAAAACATAAGAAAATAATTCCACGTACCATTCAAAATCTTTTCTAGTACAGGAGCAGTTAGAAGATGTAATTGGCCGATCAAAGTCTTCCCCGTTAAAGCAAGTGGCATGTGGTGTTCGTCTCTTAAAAACGGTCTTTCTCCCTAATAAGCACTCATTGCCTCGCTCATCGGAGGGCGACCACAATTTATAGTCATTTTCTGCGCATGGCACACCTGAGACAAAAACAAAATTTCAAAGATTAGCAACTGCCTATTTCCAGAGCATCATAACAAACCAACTCATTACATCCCAACTGAACTTTAAGATAAAGACATTCCTGATGCAACAAAACAAGAGATGTGCAGGGTCTTGGGGTTTGCTTTTATTAAAAACAGCCAGAGCCTGTGGAGAAAAGCCTGTCTCCCATCGGCATGCTGCAAAGAAGGTCCCTTGTTTTCTGTGTCCAAGCAGCGGTGTCTCTGCAGGGGTTCAACACCATTGTAAAATCTGATTCTTAACGAGTCCCCACTGGATACCGCCATATATGCCTTTCATTTCTATAGCAAGGATAGGTGGTCGGCAAGTGGTTACCTAACATGTTATACTGAGCAGCCCCAATCCTCCTTCTCAGGACCCCCCACCGGCACTCCAGGCCTCTCCCTCCTGCATAGTGCCCTCATGGCAAGCCTTGCCCTGATCCTCTTCTTCTGGGGTCCCTCACCAGCGCTTCTGGCTCCTCCTGCCTTCGGAGTGCCACAATAGCAAACGGCTTGCAATGGTGGTACTCGTGTGGGCTCAAGCCTTAGCCACAGTGTGCTTCTGTTGACACACACTGTGCCTTAGCTCCGTCCCCCCCTGCTCCCAGGTACAGAGCTAGATCGAGATCAGGTAAGTAGATGGGATGGGACGGGCGAGGATCACAACGTTTTTTGCTTAGCCACTTTAACACAGGGCACTTATATCCCCTTCCTGCCCAGGCCAATTTTCAGCTTTCAGCGCTGTCGCGACAATTGCGTGGTCATGCAACGCTGTACCCAATGGAAATTTTTATAATTTTTTTCCTACAAATAGAGCTTTCTTTTAGTGTCATTTGATCACCTCTGCAGTTATTTCTTGCGCTATAAACAAAAGAAGAGTGAAAATAGTTTTTTTTTTTTTTTTTTTTTTTTTTAACACAATATTTTTAACTTTTTGCTATAATATATATCAAATTTTTTTTTTTAATTCTACATTTTTTCCCCCAAAAATATAAGCGTATATTGATTGATTTGCGCAAAAGTTACAGCGTCTACAAAATAGGGGATAGATTTATAGCATTTTTATTATTATTTTTTTTACTAGTAAAGGCGACCTGCGATTTTTATCGTGACTGCAATATTGCGATGGACATATCGGACACTTGCCACATTTTTGGGACCATTTACATTTATACAGCGATCCGTGCTATAAAAATGCATTGATTACTGTATAAATGTGACTGGCAATGAAGGTGTTAATACTAGGGGCAATCGAGGGGTTAATTATGTTACCTAGGGAGTGATTCTCACTGTAGGGGGAGGGGACTCACAAGGGGAGGAGACCGATCGGTGTTCCTCTGTACAAGGAACACACCATCAGTCTCCTCTCACCTGACAGGATGTGGATCTGTGGGTTTACACATACAGATCCACAGTCCTGCTCTGTCACTGGGCAATCGCGGGTGGCCGGCGGACATCGCAGCCGGTGGACACACGCATTGGGTCCCCAGTGACGCAGCGGGTGCACGCCCCCTGGTAAGCCGGGAAGGCGATCACGTCATATGATGTCCGTCCAGAACTAGAGTTGCACCGTCCCGCCGTCATATGACAGTGGGTGGGCGACAAGTAGCTTTAAAAAAGCTCATTTGGCTGGGCTTCTCCTTTTGGTCACATGGATGCCATTCGTTTTGCATTCCTGTGACCCGTTTTCAGTAGAGAGCAGGCTGAAGTCCACTCTCTGCTGACATCACGGATTTCAGTCCAGACACCACGTCATCCCGACAATAAAGTCTGGATCTGCCAGGTCCCTGGACTGATACCCGTCTCAGCTTCTCAGGAGCCTCAGAGACCCCGAGATGGCCACTCCCCGCCCCTCCACTGCTCAGCGCTCCAATGAGCACAGAGGCAGATGAGCAGAGAGCTGTGATTGAGTCTAAAGCTCTTTGCAATCTGAAAAGCGAACGATCTGCGATGTTTGATTGTCGGTTCCCAGTGCAAAGGTGTCGGGGGACCGATGCTGCATCCACAAAAGTATAAATGGGGGGAAAGAAAGAAAGTCATACTTCTTTTAATGCATAGATAGCATTATGGTAAAAAAAAAGTCTGACTTTAAATCACTTCTCACACGTTCACAGGTACCTACTGACATGTATGGACGGTGCTCTGAGCTGTATGTGTGCTGCACTGTATTTCCGGATATGTAAAGAAATAATGCATTCTGTATGCACGCCAACTAATCGATAATAAATATAGAATTGTCAACTATTTTCCTAATCAATTATGTAAATTAGTTGTTCCCCCCCTAAATAGAATCCAGCAGATCAGAGACATAATGCGCTCATAAAATGAGGTTTGTACCCAGGACGTCGCTTGTGTTGACCTGCAATATGACCCAGCTGTGTCCTCCTCCAATGTAAGACCCGAAGATGGTGAACACTGTGCTCTTCTCCCCGGGTTCAGTCAGCAATCCATAGACAATCAGTGGGCTGTCTGAGAAGTTGAAGGTTTTCCATGTTTCTCCCTCATTTGTACTATACCTGGAGGGAAAAGAGGACAACTGATGATGCAGTATGAAGGACATGTTCATTCTCTGCCTCCAGGGGGCAGCACATTATCACAAAACAAACAGCTCCCAACTCCAGCAACATGTTGCAATGGCCACTGTTAGGTTTTAGCCTTTTGCTTACAGCACACAAGTATCTTGGCAGCAAAACATCCCCGAAATGTAGTAGAGCACTGACCGTAGGGACAGGTCTTAGATCACACTTGTACTTTTTGCATGCATTTTTGTATCGCATTTGTTTGTATTTAACAATTATTTTAACTTTCTTTTACATATGGTATACAGGTAGATAACAGATTATCAATCAACACATACCCCTTCCCCGATCCCTTCTCAGCACCCTTTTCCTCTCCCCCTTGCCGATCTCCCCCCGACCCTTCCTCCTCCCTCTAGCCATCACCTCTCCTGCGATCCTGCAATCTTCTATTCTATACATATCTCTGTATATTTCCTAGTTCTCTTGAAATCCAGCCATCTTTTCCAAATGCTTGCAAATCTTTCCACCTGGTCTTCTTCCCTACTAAGATATTCCATTTATATATGTATTCTATTCTTTCATATGTAGGTTTTTCTGGTTCTAACCATTTTTTTTTTGTATTAATCGTTTCACTGCATTTAGCAAATATGGGCATTTGTTTGTATTTTTTACATGCATTTTTGATATAGTTCATGCATTTTTTTTGTTAGAGGAGACTAGATTGAATACACAAAACTCTGCCAGAATTGCAGCAAAAACTTTTTCACGTATTGCCACTGAAGTCTATGGGGCCCTAAAAAAAAAACAAAAAAAAAAAAAAAAAAAAACAGTGCACTGGAAAAAAAAAAAAAGGTACTGTGTTGCATGATATTTAGGTGGTTAGGTTTTACAAGAATTAGGTTTGATATTCTCAAGGAAATGAAGGAAAGAAAAGCGTGCCAAACTAACTGACATTGGATCTCTATGCAGCATAGAGTATCACTTCCTAGTCATATCAGCTGTCACACCCAACTTCTATAACTTCGCTTCCTATGGCTACTATAGTAACATGGAGGCAAAGGGGACAGGACAACAGGAGTAGGCCGAACGCTCCCTCGGCTTAAACATTTCATAAACAGAAGTCATAGAAACTAATGGGGTGGATTTGCTAAAGGGAAATAGACTGGGCACTTTGCAAGTGCAGATGTACTCTTGTTAAAATATAAAATGTGGCAAAGCTTTACTTTGTAATGAATACCCAATCAGGTGCAAAGAACATTTTTGCTTGCACATGATTGGATGGTGGAAATCAGCAGAGTTTTAACGTATTTACTAAGCTCTGGGGAAAAGGAGTGCAATTTCACTTAGAAAGTGTGCCATTAGCCTTTAGTAAATCAACCTCTATGTGTCCAAAACACAGACAACTACGCCTTAAAGCCCTCCAGCTGTTAGTGAATGTTAACTCTTTCACTGTCAGACCACTTTTAAAACGCAAATGGCAAGCCCATTTCTGCAATCTTTCCCTTTTATATTTCAGATTTTGTAAACAAACCCCTAAACTATACTATTTCTATAAGCAAAGAACGGGTAGAATTAAGCGCCACAATTTTTTTTTCCTTTTTTTTTTTTTTTTTTTTTTTTTTTTTAGGTCCCCCAATATTTGCGTAAATGTTTATAAAAACTGCATAAAAACTTAATTTTTGCTTTAAAAAAATAAAATAAAAAAACACAAACACACTAAAATCAGTACTGGACACAAAAGCAACAACACTTAGGACATTTCTTCTAAATCTAAAGGATAAAACTTTATGGAGTCAATATATAACACTGTATAAATGAGGTCTTGTGGCTCACTCACATGGACACTGTGACCTGTACAGTGTGAATTAAGTTTTTTTTTTACATGGCTGGGGTTGCCTGGAGCTGTGTGCAGGCAATCTATGTTACACTATGGGGATACAGAAGCTGTGTGAACACAGCCGCAGGTCCTAATTTGTCAGGCATATCTAGGTGCGCGGTCCCGAATGCAAACAGTTTGTATTCAGGGTCATTCGCCTTTGTTGGCACACCTGTCAAAGACCTGCGGCTGCAGATCTTAAAAAAAAGCGGCTTTTTAGGCGCAAAACGCCCCGCCTATTGAAATGAATGTACAGCGCTGCCGAAGTGCCTGAAAAGTGTTTCGGCAGCGCCATAACATTGGCATCATTAACCCTTTCCTCAGCCACTAGCAGGGGTTAAAAGCATACCACTAGAAGTCGAAAAGCACCGATATAACAGCAGTAAAGTGGCGCTAAAAGTAGCGGCACTTTACCGCTGATGCCAGAACCGCCCCACTGTGAAAGGGGTCAGAGAGTAACCTGCTGTTCCAGGAGCAAACAAACCACCCATTTCTGCTGTATGGGTCATGTTTGAATGACCCTGTAATTATGTTTTTTGTTTTGTTTTTTACAATTTTGGGGGCATTGGCGAAATATCAGGGGTCTAAGACCACTAAGGTCTCACCTTTGAGACAGAGAAAGGGAATGAAGACAGATACCTACATTTCTTTTTATGCACCCTCAGCTTCCCATAATGAACAGGAATCACTCCGTGCAGAGGCTTACTGTACATTCACAAACTGAATTGTATAGTAAGCAATGTTCACCATGCTTCAGTTAAGAATGAACACAGTGAGTGATCGATATGGATCACTCACTATGATGGTCGTTCAGGAAAGGAAGTGGCCAGGAAATAGGACATTTATGCCCCCCTCCCTCCCCACTCTCCATCCTGAAACAGATCCTCCTGCAGCAGCTAACAGCTGACGGAAGGGACAGGAGGGGAAGCTGACAACGCTACAAAGGTGTCCAAGGGAGAATTGTCCTGAAAGGGTTCGAGAACGGGGACGGAGTGGCATGGGGGGAGATCTAATTGTACAGTCCAATCTACCAGTGACCATGAGCTTACAGCAGAAGATGGAATGCAGTCACTGTGAGGATTACGGACTTGGCCAGCTGGAAGTGGTGCTATTCTACCTTAATCCCTATGGCGGTTGGCAGTAAAAAGGGATAAATAGTTTGTTTGGATCAACCTGGTCCAAACAAACTATTGCCTTCACTATTAGATGTGCCTTCTAGGTGGCACTATATAAGCTGTATTTGGCCTTAGCTACATACAGTATATACAGCACTGTGTTCCAGTAGGGGATGAGAACTTCCAGTCTCACTCCTGGAACAAAATCAAGTCGGCCTGAACACTGCTCGGCCATTCCCAGAGAGCTTTGTATACATGAAGGAATACAAAGCTACCTCTGAATGATTGACTCAGAGATCCTGACATCATCCACCCAGCTCTCTGCCTAAGGATGTGTGCAAACTCAGCGCTATATGCTATATGTAACCTCAGCTATATACATCACAAACAGTGGGCACATCTAGTAATGAAGTAATGACCATAAAAGACTATTAAATAAAGCTGGAGATCAGCTTTAAAGAACTGACTCATGGCTCAGTGTCTGAACAGACACACAGCAGTGGTGTGGCGTTGCTGCCCCCATAGCAAGCTGCATGCTGTGGGGGGCACTTGGCAGGAGGGAGGGCCCAGAAGCACTAGCTGGGGATTGAAGAAGAGGAGGACTGGGCTGCTCTCCTGCAATAGTCTGGCTGCTTTTACTTTGATATTCACTTTAAACGGTTATTTTTAACACTGTACATTTGGGCAGAGAACGCAGCACAGCAAAATCTGCAGGCTGGAGAGATTTGCTTGTAAAGAAACCTCAAGTGAAACTCATGATAATTGGCTCCAGATTCCTAGTCTGAGACCTGAAGTTCTCAGTGACAGTGTGGTCCTTGAACTAGCAGTGTGCACAGGTGCATGCTGTTAGCTTACAACGGTATTACCAAGGATTCTTTAAGCACAGGGAGCCGCCATGGAGTAGGGTTTTACTACAAGATGTGGTTGTCAATGTGTTAAAGTAAACTTGCATTCTGTTTAAACTGTTAGAAGTTTATATTTAAAAAAAAAATAGTGGGTGCCCATTACATTTATTAGCCAGTAGAGACCCTTCTATGCTCCTCCATGTTTACTCCAACTTCATTTCACTTTTGGGGCCTTAGTTCTCTGGACGTAACAAGTAACACCACTTTTGTTGAGAACACATTCTCAGTCTGGGTGATCTATGCACATTGCAAGGATTTTAACAAACGTTGCTGAAGATCCCTACCTTTTGTTAGTCTATAGCAGGGGTCTCAAACTGGAAGCCCTTCAGCTGTTGCAAAACTACAAGTCCCATCATGCCTCAGCCTGTGGGAGTCATGCTTGTAACTGTCAGCCCTGTAATGCCTCATGGGACTTGTAGTTTAGCAACAGCTGGAGGGCCGCCAGTTTGAGTCCTCTGGTCTAAAGACATAAAAGCTTGTTTGTGTCCATGTGCTGGGTGAGTCTGTATGGAAGTGGTTTTATAATCGGTCAGCTGCTGCACCTGCAGGGCTCTAATGAGGAAATTGGCAAGGTTTGCATCTCTTTAGACGTGCTTTCCATTTGGGTGTATCACCAAACATTTTTGTTACAGGAGATGCCAACAATTTGATTTGTATCTTAGTGTAGACCTCTTAAAAAAATCAGTGAGCCAATCACAAGCAGGAAATTACATTTTCAAAGTGGCGTTCTGCACAAAAAACACCCCAAGGTAGCCATATTGCATTTTACAGAAAATTACAGAGCTGCAGATTGAAAATTGAATCACAATATAACTTGAGTCGCAATTGCATATGCTATATATTTTTTTTTTGCTAATGTATTTTCCCACAAAAATGGAGTTACCCTTTAAGTGTCCAAACTCTGCTGACTACTCTGAACTAGAACACTAGTACACACGATCAGCATTTCGGACAACCATTCATCTGTTTTTTGTTGCATACTAGTCTCATGTTGAAAGTGAAGAGGTTAGTCACCATACGAAAATTTTCGTACGACAATTAGAAGTGATGTAATGCGTTGAATAGTTTTGTATGGGTTCTTTCATTTCATGGTCTTGCTCGTACGTTTTTTTCATAGTAATTAAACGAAAATCAAACGTTGAGTTGATGTAAGACATACATTTTATAGACTGCACATCCAGTTTTTTTTCGGACAAAAAAAAACAGAACCGGCTGTCGAAAGCACCGTACTAAAGATCCGAAAATCGGCAGATCGTTTGTCGAAATAAATTTTACTTCCGATTTTCGTATTGTGTATACAGGCCTTAACTTAGTAGCCAACAAGGGCACACATTAGAGAGGGGAGTGGCAGTAGGTGGAGCATGAAGGGGCAAAGAATGGTTCACATAATCGGGGATCAAATCCCAAAATGAAAATATAGGAAGCAATACTGACAGAAAAGAATTTGATCTTTGGTGTTAGATTAAAAGTACTTTGATGTGATGTACATGTAAACTAACAATCACTTACTTTAATTGGTTGGTCTCTACGCCTTGAGCAATCGCCATGAGAATGCCTCCATGGTCACCCCATGTGCAATAATGCGATCCTAGAAGAGACTGTAGAGAAAGTATTTATTAGTAAAAATGCTAGATATTTTTATGATGGAAAAAATATGCTTATTAAAGGCTGGACAGGGTGGCCAATCCAGGGTCAGCTATGATCCGGTTTGGAGTGAGCAATGACACCTGGTTGGCTCATCTGCAGCTTCCAACATTTGGTATTACAGCTGAAAACTGCACATTATGAGAATTCCCTCAAGTGGATATGCCCAGAGGTGTTTAGAGAAACAGTCACACACTATATTTTATTATATCAATTTTGCAAAAAACGACATAGTTGATAAGGTTGAATAAAGGCCATCCATTGCAACCTGTGTGTGAGTGTGAGAGAGAGTGTGAGAGAGAGTGCGAGAGAGAGTGCGAGAGAGAGTGCGAGAGAGAGTGCGAGAGAGAGTGCGAGAGAGAGTGCGAGAGAGAGTGCGAGAGAGAGTGCGAGAGAGAGTGCGAGAGAGAGTGCGAGAGAGAGTGCGAGAGAGAGTGCGAGAGAGAGTGCGAGAGAGAGTGCGAGAGAGAGTGCGAGAGAGAGTGCGAGAGAGAGTGCGAGAGAGAGTGCGAGAGAGAGTGCGAGAGAGAGTGCGAGAGAGAGAGTGCGAGAGTGAGAGTGCGAGAGAGAGAGTGCGAGAGTGAGAGTGCGAGAGAGAGTGCGTGAGAGAGTGAGAGTGTGAGAGTGTGTGTGAGAGTGTGTGTGAGAGAGTGTGTGAGAGAGTGTGTGAGAGAGTGTGTGAGAGAGTGTGTGAGAGAGTGTGTGAGAGAGTGTGTGAGAGAGTGTGTGTGAGAGTGTGTGTGAGAGTGTGTGTGAGAGTGTGTGTGAGAGTGTGTGTGAGAGTGTGTGTGAGAGTGTGTGTGAGAGTGTGTGTGAGAGTGTGTGTGAGAGTGTGTGTGAGAGTGTGTGTGAGAGTGTGTGTGAGAGTGTGTGTGAGAGTGTGTGTGAGAGTGTGTGTGAGAGTGTGTGTGAGAGTGTGTGTGAGAGTGTGTGTGAGAGTGTGTGTGAGAGTGTGTGTGAGAGTGTGTGTGAGAGTGTGTGTGAGAGTGTGTGTTTAGGTCAATACCATTTCCCATATCTCTGTATACTGTGTTCGCTAAGATGCACATCTAAGTTTTTTTTTTTTTCTTTTTTTTAAATGAGCGACACTTCGTCAAAGCCTGGCATCCACAGAGGCATGAAAATCTACCTGGTAGAATCTAGTAAACATGGGAAGAGAAGACCTGGTAGCAACCTTAAAAACCTGAACAACTTAATGCTTAATCCACTAGGAGGCACTGACACTCATGCTGTAATGGGACTTGACAGGAAAAGGGGCAACATTGCTTTGTCACATTTTCATAATTTTACACCCTAAATGTAAGCAGGAGTGTGCACCCCAAAGCTCAAACACGCATACCTTTCTCTGCAGCCACAGCTGCACCAGACAGTGAATGAATGGGAAGTGCTCTGTGCTGAGCGGCTTCCTGTTCATTCACAAACTGAAGCATACTAAACACATTTTCCTATTCTTCAGTTATGAATGGACACTGTGAGCGAGTGTGCCCACTGTGTTCATTTTAAAAAGGAACTATTTACTAGCCAGTTCCCCTGTTCTCCATATTGAAACATCTCCCGCAGCAGCCAGGGGGAGAGGAGGAGGAGGAGGAGGAAAGTCAGTAACACTGCAGGCTGGGGGGCAGCAACAAGGAAGGGGTTATCAACAACGCACACAGCAGTTAGGGTGTGCCCCCTGTGCATGCCTATGAATGTAAGTGTAACATGGTGCAAAAGGTGGCGTTAGTCTTTAGGACTGGGACTGTATCCACTGGGACCATCAGGGTCTTATTTAAGTAAGAAAGCGCCAGGTCAACAGGCAGAGAACCCCATTTTTTGTACAATTGATGAATCGCTTTGGTAGTGAAAACACCTTCCGCAAGTGAGCCCAATCAGTATATACTTTCTGCAAGTGAAAAGAGTATTCTGGAAAAGGAAAGTTCAAGTTACTGCATACCACATACACTAGGAGGCCCACTGAGTGTTCTGGGTTAGAGAGCCCTGAACCACTAAAATTCCTCCCAGGGGGACTTGTCTGCAGAGGAACCCTAATCCTCGACAGCTTCCTCCTCCATCTTGAAGGAAGCGCCCACATTTGTGTCCAGGCATTTCAAGCCAGTGAACCCCAGAGAGCCGATCTTGCAAACCAGAAATGGCTGCAGAGAGTACCTCCCTAGACACTAAGGAAACAGAATCTCACCCGATCATCACCCGAGATCTCTGCCTGCATGAGGCTATGGCTTGTGCAGGGTCAACAGGAACGTGAAACCCTGTAAGGGAGTGGCTACTCAACTGAGAGGAGTGTCGGCCTAAAGCAGAACACCGGTGTAGAAAATCACCTCAGTATAGACCAGTGTCTCAATAGTTGCTCTGCCTGGCACCTATATTAGAGGCTGTATTAATGATCTGCTGGATTGCTGGAGCAGTTTCTGCATGGTGGTGTACCTGGAGCATGTGATCACACAGATTTCTGTGCCTTGAGTACCAGTAAAATGGTACCCGGGCATGCACACACATGACATTCTGTTGTGACCCTATAAAGCTTCACACAGAAAACCCACATCACCCCTCACATAGGGAACAGCTTTTGGGGAAAGGCTGCCATATGTGCCAACATATCATTTGGCCAGTTCTGCTGCAAGGCCCGAAAGGCCAGTCCTCAACTTTTCACAGAAGGTGGGTCCCACCGGACTTTCAGGGACTTAACTCCAGGGTAATTGTTGTCCTAGACCTGACCCAACACCCCACAAGCAAGGTCACAAGAATACATTGTACCCAAGAGATCACTGCCTGCAGGATCCAGCACTGTCCCCGTTCTTGCGAGAAGGATCCAATTACACTCTCCCCTGGCCATAACTACCTTTTCAAATGATGCCCTCTACTAGTAAGAGGCCAGGAAATTAGGAACTAAGCCCCTGAAATGAGACCTTTCAGCGAGACATCTCTAGGCACATCAATCACCTAATTACATTAGCTAAAATTTGAAGGTTAGTGGAGCTAGAAGGGTTATGCTTGGGACAGGGATTCCAGCCTTTTTTTGGCTAGTGTCCATTCACCTGAAGGCGGCAGCCTAACCCAAGTCATGAATATAAAGTCCTTGGTGTCCTGTGATGAACAAAGTCTATTCAAACTAAGCAAGCTGGTAAATGTGTACCAAGTCTGTTATTCAAAGCCATTAGGCAGCAGGAGGGGAAAAAAAACAAAGAAGAAAAAAAAAAACATTTGTAAACCCACCCGAATTGCCTTGATACATAAGCGGGTTGTGGACACATCATACTTCTACCTCTGGTTGGCACAACAGTTATACACAATCCAGGATCCTGTCCTTCTGGGTCCCCCTGTATGCCTTGGCTGGTAAGCCTACCCCTTTCCTTCAGCTCCTGGACAGACCCTGTCCCTTGCTGTTCTCCCATATCCCTGCCCTATTGAAGCATTCTCTTGGATTTACCTTTCTTCTTGAAAACCGTTCATATGTTATATATTGTTATATGTTGGCGATTTACTACTGAAGAAGTATGCCTTGCCTCACGAAACGTGTCAAGATATCCTGTTATGTACTTATTTGCCTATATTTATAATGCCATTTATGCCCAACCAATATGTATCAACCTATATTTGGAGATTTCCTATTTCTATATTATGACACATGTACCATTTACTATGTCTGGCTTTAATCTTGAACTTGGAACAAACTTTGCACTTTATGTAATATTTGGCCTTAACTTTTTCTTGGCGTTACTCAAAGTGCCATGGGCACTTTCCTGCAAAAGTTATAAATAAGGTGTTTTTCATGACTAATGACCAGGAAGATAACATGAAATTACCTCTCGCCATCGAACACCCGCACTGCTGGAAACATACAGATTAATTTTACCGATCGTGTCCCTCCCAACAGAACCTGGAGAGAAACAACGTTTAGAATTACTGTGCAACTTCATTGGAATGAGGTTATCAGACTTTAAACAGTGGGTTTAATTATATAGTATTTAGGCAATTCTGAAAAAGTAGCACATGAAATTCGGTCAGATTCTGACCATAAGCTGGTTTCATAAACAATCCCGCTGCTTTCAGTTTTGGATTTTATTCCTTGGCTTTTGACCAGACGGCTGCACTCAAACATACCAGTCGCTGCGATTATCCCTGGGGCTGAATCCTTGGAGACAATGGGCATGACGCGCCCCTGGGAGGTCAACTGACTGCGAGGCTGTGCCAGGTGCAGGTGACAGTCCTTTGGGCTCTGAAAACACAGCAGAAGAATACACAGGAGACAATGAGTCATAAAAAATATTATACGTATACAATACAGAATTGCTCTTTTAGTTCCCTCTATTGGCCAAGGACAAATCTGTTAAGCTGGGTAAACATTGGTCAAAAATTGCCCTGTTCTGCAGAAAGCGGCTGACTTTCGGTCAGTGTGTACAAATGTCTGTCTGACAGAAGCCGGTCTAATAACCAGCTTTTATCGAAGGAACATGCTGGAAAAAAAAGCACCCGATCAGTACTTGCAGCCAATGGCTGCAAGTACTGATCAGTGTATTCAGGGGGAGATCGCCGCACCAATATCGCTTGTTCATACACTAAACTGTTAGAAGAAAGAAGAATTGAGCACAATTAATATTCTGTACAGGGAGATTAGCTACACCATAGAACAGCATCATTTTTACCGTCTGTTCCATCAGCATTGCTGTTACCAATGTGTGCGTCATCACCAAACTACTACACATTGCAGGGTGAGGACAGACTACAGGAAACAGATTTAAAGTGTTAGTTTACCTTTACATAAAATCTGTAAAAGTGACCCAGCGAACCCCCTCCCCAGCCCCCGCTGCACTTTCCTCCCATGAACCTGAACCGTCAAGGCTTCAGCAAGCCACTCCACCAGTCCATGGATTTGAATCCACCACTGCTTTCTCTCCTTTCCGTCTAGGGCTGGCGCTACAGACCAGGCAAATTCTGATTGGTCAGTGCTGTCCATGTCCCAATGCTTATTTTTAATAGCATAAAATTCCAAAAAAGGTTTGTAGAATGATTGAGTGTAACTTTGCATTTATTTTTAACGGAAGTGGAGACTTCCTTTTAGATGTCCTGAATAAACACCATTAGGATGATACAAATCCTAAACTAACATTTGCTAACACTTTATATCCACAAACTGAACAAATATTCTCCATCCGGCAGTTCTCAGTAAACTGGAGTTACACTGAAGTATACCTGTAGACAGTTTACTGAGCTTTCATGGGACTTTAGATGAGGCACAAAGAGGAACCGGATGTAGAAAAGATCATTTATTGGCCGATAATACAGCCAAAAATGGATATTGCAGTAACGATTGTATTTACAAAAAATCAGATACAATAAAAATCATTGAACATAAGTGGTAGACAATATGTAGTGACATTCCCGTTAATGCTCCATGTACAAATTGATAGGACATTCATTCCTCTTTAAAGTTTTATATCAATTTGTACATGGAGCAATAACAGTAATGTCACTACATATTGTCTACCACTTATGTTCAATGATTTTTATTGTATCTGAATTTTTGGAAATACAATCGTTACTGCAAAATCCATTTTTGGCTGTATTATGTCATGTTTATGGTTGGTCAATAAATTATCTTTTCTACATCCGGTTCCTCTTTGTGCCTCATCTAAAGTCCCAAACTGCCCCCTCCTTTATATTGAAATTAGGGATGGAGGTGCCTCTGCCCCGAGGTGCTTCATTTAAAGTTCCAACCTTCTTGTCTCTCAACTGAGCTTTCATCATAACTGGAATACCAGCCTTCACACAGCTTCTCTGCACACCAAAACACCAGCATTGTAATACGCACAGTTTAAAAAGTAGGTACTCTGCACTTCTGGTTGTGGAGGATTTCAAGAATTAAACTCAGCAGTTGTGCACCAAACTATAATTCTCATCTGTGAACAGGGCTTTTTTTCAGCTGGAACTTGGTAGAACTCTGTGTTCCACCACCTTTGGCTCAGGCCCTCTGCTCCCAACTTTTACTTGTAAGCACAGAAGTCCGGGTGCTGAGTTTACAAGTGGCAGCTTGTCTCCCAATGGTTCCCACAGATCTGATCTCCCAATTAGATTCCACCGAGTGCAAGAAGGGGACAAGGCAGATGCGGTTGCCTAGGGTGTAGTGTGCTCATGAGCTGGAGGGGGGCATTGTGTGGTAGGCTGACCCACTAATTTCCATTTTTCCCTGGTGCTCATATGCCAATACCCCTGCTCAGTGGTGGCTGGTGCTCTATTTTTTTGGGTGGGGGGGAGGGGCAAACTATACAAAGCCCCCCCCCGCTGAGCTAGTTCCAGGCCGCTTCGGCGCCTCCTGACCAATACGATCACTTCTTCTCTCACCCAATCGGGTCTTAAAGTGGCCTTACAAATCACTTTTTACTACAGGTAAGCCTATAATCAGGCTTACCTGTAGCAACCGTGGATATCTCCTAAACCGTGCAGGTTTAGGATATATCCATGGTTGCTACATGTAAGCCTAATTTTATAAGCCTGATTATAGGCTTACCTGTAGTAAAAAGTGATTTGTAAGGCCACTTTAAGACCCGATTGGGACTGTATCGGCACATGTGCACTCGTCCGTGCCGTTGCTTCAGCTTACATACCGTTATGGACGGCTCCCGCATGCATGCATGGGAGTGATGTCAACACAGCTCCGGCCAATCACCGTGCCAAAGCCCACAATATCTGGAAATAACTCCGGGAGACATGTCGCCGGGCAGAGCAGTGTGCCGGGACCACTGCGGGGGCTTCAATTGAAGGCAGTTCATAAAGAGCTAGTATGCTGTGCATACTAGCTCATTATACCTTAGTCTTGCAGGGTTTTTTTTTTCTTATTTTTTGTGGGTTTACAACCACTTAAGACCTGCTTCCTGATTGGCTGGGAGGAGAAGCAGGAACTATTGTCACACAACTGGGTGAGTTGTGGGCCTGAGCCCAAACTTTTTTGAAGCCAAATTAGAGCCTCAGGCTCGAATCACATGCCTATTAAAAAAATAAAAAACATTGAAATCCATGAGTCTGTTGTGGGGGGTGGGCCTTATGTTGCAGGGGTGTTAATCTTTGCTCGGAGTCGGAGGGATCTACTGTTGAAGGGGGGGGGGTATAATGTTGCTGGCTGCTGAAGGGTCTATTTATGTTGGCTATTGGGAGTCCATTGTTGCTAGGGTGGATCTATTGAGGCCGAGGTGTCCATTGTTGAAAGGGTGGATCTGTTGACGCTGAGGTGTCCATTGTTGCTAGATCTATTTAACTGCCTTTGGAATTAACAAATTCCTTACAAAATACTTCTCACAAAATGATACTTAATTCTGTATTTTCTAAAAGGGGTGGTACTAGGAGGTGGAACCAAAGGACCATGCTCGGAAGTGGTGACTCAGAAGGGAACCTATTCTCGGAGAAGAAAAAAAAACCCTGTCTGTGAACATCATGATCTGTTATGTGCAATGCTCGGGAACCCCAAACACCCCTTTACATATAAAACATATATAGCGTTGATACAATACTATATCTGGCATAAACATTAACAACTTTACCAGGGAGGGGTCTCCCCCATGCCCATGTGCTCTTGATTCATCTCCCCACTCTATACTGCACAATGATGGTCATTTCCATTATCCACGTGACTACAGGCACAGAAACGTGAAATTAAAGTTTATGTCCTTTGAATTGTTTTCTACTTGAGGCTTTGGAGGGATCCTGGTGCTCTTGCGTGCATGTGCTCTCTGCCATATGCAACAGTTTTTCAATCTGTTGCTCTTGAGAACCTACAGACGAAGACCCGTGAGTCGAAACACGTAGGGAGTACCCACAATTTTTTGGGACCAGAGCTTTTCCTTGAATAAAGAAAGTCCTATAGTCCTGTGCATATTTTGCATTTACTGTTACATGTATTTTTTTGTGTGTTAAGATTGTATTTAATAAAATTATATTTGTATTTTTTTTTTTTTTTTTTATTTACATTTATCATAGTGGTGCCTTTCCAAAAGTTCCTTCCATAAACCTCCTTTCTGTATCTTTGACAGAAGATCCGTGTGAGAACTCACCGGGCAGTGGGTGGTGTCCGTGTAACTGTTATATCCGGGAGTTGAAAGAAATTCCCAGGTTCCGCCTTTATCAAAGGTGATGACGGTAGCCACGTTCTCTATGGAGGGCGGCTTGTTGAACACATTAGCGATATATACACCCTTTACACCCTTCACACGATGGACATCAGCAAACGGCTCATTCTCCAGATACCTGAACACAATACAAAAAGGAGTCAAACACTTCCTGCCCACAATTTGTAGACTAATGTTTCCAGGCATCCTGTCCTAAACTAAGGAATTGGAACCAATCAGCATGGTTCTGATCATGTGATCACCATGAGTGTTATGCCATAGTGATCACATGGCATGGTGGTAAAAAAAAAAATAGGTTGTGGCTTCAGCACAAATACCATTTCTGTGTTTATTTAAACAAATACAGTATTTAAAAATATATCTTAAAAAAAAAAAAAAAAAAAAAAAAAACTTTATTAAAAAAAACAGTAAGCCGTAACCAAGACTTATAAGTGTATAAACAGCTGAAACTTCTTTTCAGGATTGAATGGAGTAGTGAATAGTTAGAACTAGGAAGGCACAGATGCCGAGACCGCGTAAAAATACTACAGATACTGAAACGGAAACTTTGCGGTGTGATTTGCATCAATACAAAATGAATGGACGCAAATTGCACTGCAAAGAATTACATGCAATTTGAACTGGAACGTGGTGCGATTCTTGTCCTAATTGCATGCTACTTTGTGTATACCTCCAGCGGCAGTGGCAGAGATTTTCTATTAGTGGGACGGGGACACAAAGCAGATTTTGCATTTGGCCAGATATGTACTTAATGTGAGTTATAAGATTTTTTAATAAACTGCCCACTAAAGGACGCTTTTCTTTATACACACAAAGTGGTGGGGGAAATCACATGCGATTCGGAGAAAAATCACTGCATTCCTGTTCAAAATGCATGGCATTCGTTTCAGTGCGATTTGCGCCCATTTATTTTGTATTGGCACACGTCACACCACAAAGTATCAGTACTTACTATCGACGAGTACGTGACCGAAACTATCGGTGCTCATACTCGCTGATAAACAGTATCGATGCAACATTAGTTAGAACCTATTTTGAATTATCCTTTATGATCTGTTAAGGAGAATCCATTCTAAAGTGAAAGGAAACCACTTCCTATTGGAGACAGTTGTCATGAGGACAGATGTACCCATTGGAAGAAACAAAACATAATCGGATGTTCCATCACTTTGTGTCCCAGTTACACCAACACCACCAGAGAGGGTATTGGCAAGCCACAGATTTAATTCTCCTTTCTTCCATCATATGTGGAAGGAAAGAAAATTATTTGATTAATAGGCTTGTACACAAGTTGAAAAAGGTAGAACATTATTTAGGAGGGCAAAGAGTCATTGTGAACCTAAAGCTGAACTCCAGGATAAGCAGATATAATCTTCCAGATCAGTGCATTAATCAAATGTGATAAACTGTCTCCAAGCAGCTTCCCGTAATAAAGACCAGTCACTACCATTCTTCCTCCTTGTACCAGATGACTGGTCTCCTTCTCCGCCCCCTCTAGTTTACTGGAGGCAGCCTGTAGTGGGTGGAGCCTGCTGGATCCCTCCCACAGCTCTGCCCTCTGAACAAGAATGCCACTGCTACTTTTACAAGGTAATAGCTGGGTTTGCAAAGGCATTCAGCGAACATTGTGGATTTATACCTTTTGTCACTATTGAGGTAAATATTTCTGTGCCTGGAGTTCAGCTTTAAGAAACACTGACATTTCCAAGTGTGGTCTGGATGTCTATGCAGCAAGGGCTCTGGTCATGAAAGGGTAAAAGTGCTTACATCAGTGTATATGCTTATAGGGAACATAGAAAAATAGAAGACTGCAGAAAAAAAAAAAAAAAAAAAAAAAAAAGGAAGACAGTGGCCTATCGAGTCTGCCTGTAATTTTATTTTGTTTTTTGTCTCGAGGGGGGCTTAATAAATGTTTTGTATTTTTTTTTTTTTTTTTTTTTTTTTAATTATAGATGTTTGAAGCCATTTACTGTTGACTGTCTCACTACCTCTGCTGCAAGTTTAATCCAAGCACCAACTACCCTTTCAGTAAAATAGTTTCTAGAATTAGTTTTGACCTTTCCTCCAGTTAGTTTGAGATCATGTCCCAGTGTTCAAGATTTTTGTTTCATATTGAAAATACCGCCCCCTGAATCTTATTCACCCGCTTGCTATGTTTAAAGGTTTCAATCATGTCTCCCCTTTCCCTTCTTTCCTCCAGACTGTACATATTAAGTTCCTGAAGTGGCTCTCGAGGTTTTGTCCCCCACACCTTTCTGGTTACCCTTCTCTGGGCTTGTTGCATCTTATCAGTATCTTTCTGTAAGTGAGGTAGAGCTGCACAAATCAAATTGTGATCTTGATTCAACCCCCCTGACATCTCTATTGCAGAGTTTGCCGATTCTTTCATACAACAAGTGGAGAGACTCATCTGCTCACTCAGCTGTCAAAAGAAAACATCTGGGCAGTCTGCCAAGTTTTTTAACATGAAATATTGTAACCAACTCTTCCTTCTTAGATCAAAAGGGATAATCTTTTGTGTAAAGAAAAAATCCAGGCAGACTGCCAACTTTTTAACATGTAAATGCAGGAAGTTTAACCACTTAAAGGCTACAACTTTTTCGACACTTGTTTGAGTTAAAATCAATATTTTTTGCTAGAAAATTACTTGGAACCCCCAAACATATATTTTATCAGAGACCCTAGAGCAGTGATGGCGAACCTTGGCACCCCAGATGTTTTGGAACTACATTTCCCATGATGCTCATGCACTCTGCAGTGTAGTGGATCATCATGGGAAATGTAGTTTCAAAACATCAGGAGTGCCAAGGTTCGCCATCACTGCCCTAGAGTATAAAATTTAAATTGCCGAAATATTTTGTCACACTGTATTTGCCCAGCGGTCTTTCAAACGCAATTATTGGGGGGGGGGGGGGGGACACACTTCAATGAATATGGTTTTAATATGAAAGAGGTTACACCGCAAGAATCGTGATCTATCTTCTAAGCAAAAAGATTGTGATTCTCATTTTAGCCAGAATTATGCAGCTCTAAAGTGAGGTCTCCAGAACGGGACACAATAGATTTTCACAAAGATTGCATCCTCAGTTTTTAGGACAGAAATTTGCATATACTCCACAATGTTATGAAGAGTGATCAGATGAATTGCAATTAATTGCAAAGACCTTCTTTGCCATAAAAATGAATGTAGCACCATCAAGCAATAGGTAGGTGCTAGTAATAGGATTTTTACTAGTAACCTTCAGCACAGGCAAATTTAGGCAGGCCTAAGCTGCAAGCTAGGCCTGTCTATTTTGATCTGGGGGCTGGGAGTGGTCAGAGCAGCAGTGAGTGTGACCACTTGTGCTGCAGTTCTGAGGCGCCTCCTCTGTACCCAGGGAGAATGTTCTGGAAGAGGGGCAGGGCCTAAAACTCAAGTGACAGGCAGCTCATGTGGTAGACCTGACCAATCCCCAATTGGTATTTGCAGGGGGAGGGCCTCCTATATAAGCTGAGGTAAACATGCCACTAGGGGTGGGGGGTGTCAGTTGAGTGAAGTGGAGGATGGAATACTAGGCAGCAGCAGGAGCGCACCCCCATCACAGGAGGGGACCCAGGGAGAGCGGTGAAGGAACTTTGTCTCTACACAGTCACTGGCAATGTCTTTTTCATCACACTGATTGATAAACAACTCCGAAAGGAGAGGGGAAGGTGACGCTTTTCGGAACGTATGGTCCGGTCAAGTCCTCAGGTCAGTGAAAGGTCGGTGAGTGTTACAGTGGAGGGCTGGAAGTGTCAGGAAGTCTAAGGGAACTTTGCTTCTACAGGGTCATTAGCAAAGTCTTCATCATTTAGACTGTGGGGTCCTGTGACAAAACAATGTGGCCTGAAGGCACAGGATTTGCAAGTTGGGCTGGCTGTGAACTGTAGTCCACCATCCAAAGAAGTGCTTTGAAACTACTAGGCCTCTGGGGAGAGGTGCTGCAGGCCTCAGGCTTAGTAGCAGCGAAGCAACCAGAGACTGCTTAAGGACTTATTCAGAGTGGGTCCTTCTTGCTCAATAGAAGATGACGCGTTATTTCATCACAGAGTAAGTTTGTGCAGGAGGAGAGAGTTTCTGGGAACATCATTTTTACATGGTCAGGAGTGATGTCCTCATTCTTTACACGGTATTGAATGGGGAATTCTTGGAAGCAATAGTCTAAGGGAGTTAAGCAGAGGAGGAGCAACAGTCTGCATGGAGATGCAGGAGGAGAATCATAACAGTTACACATCATATCTTCTGGCTCTAAATATGTGCTTGTGTGTATAATCTCTAAAATATGATGGCAATTGAAACACCCTATGGGCATATACCCTTTTTCCCAATCAAGTTGCACCCCTCCAATAAACAAAACCACCAAAAGTGTGTTCACTGTCTCTGCAAGTGATGTATGGATTCTGGCAGGGGGCGTCAATTGGTGGATTGTCCATTACTAGTGGCAACTACACAGCTACATGAACTTAATCCCATAAAAAACATTTCCACTGCATTTGTGAAAGAAGGCCTCAATGTGTTGACGAAAGTCCAGCAAGCGCCAGGTCTGTCTCCTACAGTTGATTCAGCTGCAGGATCGGGGCACCACCAATGCAGAGCTTGCTCAGCAATGGCAGCACGCAGGTGTGAGTACATCGGCACGCACAGTGAGGAGAAGACTTTTGGAGGATGGCTTGGTGTCAACAAGGGCAGCAAAGAAGCCACTTCTCGCCAGGAAAAACATCAGGAACAGACTGACCTGCAAAAGGTACAGGGATTGGACAGCTGAACACTGGGCCAAAAAAAAAGGTGAGCACTACCATCAGTCCTGCGTCATGCCAACAGTAAAGCATCATAAGACCATTCATGTGTGGGGTTGCTCAGCCAAGGGAGTGGGCTTCACTCATAATTTTGAGCACATCCATGAACAAAGAATGGTACAAAAACATCCTCCGACAGCTCCCAACCATCCAACAGTTTGGTGAGGAACAATGCCCTTTCCAGCATGATGGAGCACCTTGCCATAAGGCAAAAAATGAGCCAAGTTGCTTGGGGAACAAAACATCAAAATGTTGGGTCCATGGCCAGCAAACTCTCCAGACATTAGAGCAAAGGACAGGACACATACCCACCAGGGTTCAAAGAGCGCTGCTCACCCCGATATGCATCGAAAAAAAGGAAGAAAAACTCCCCCAGGCGGGGTTTTTTGGCAGCAAACACAAAGAAATAAGGTGAATAACCTCTATAGATATAGTAATTTATTAAGATGAGAGGAAAAACTTCATAACATAATAGTTAAAACATGAGCTCCAGTAGGAATTGTATAATAAAAAATAGAAAAAAATATACGCGGATACAATGTAACAGTCAATTATGTCCTATCAACACTGTACAATTACATATAAAAAATGTAGTGTGCTGGGAATCTGACGCGTTTCAACCCTCGCTGGGGTCTCCTTCAGAGAAAGAAATGTCTGTGGGGGAAGTATATAGCAATTATTCCTCATGCATACTATAAATATGTTAAATGACATAAGGTACATGTGATTGGTATAGTTACCCCATCCACTGTATCCACAAAGATAACAGATAACCCCATCCCCTTTGTGACACATAAGAGTTCAGACATGAGCTTCCGTTTATGAACGGCTGTGTTGATCAGATTTGCCTGTACATACCTTTGTCAATTTAGGATTTGCGATATGAGCTAATTCCAAGGAGATGAATGGGCCAGTCTCGTGTCTGGCTATGATAAATTGAACAAGCTGCCCATGTTAAAGTCCTCTCCCTAGAGGAGTAAATGTTTTTTCATATTATCATGTCTGGCTATGAGACAGCCATTTCCCATATTTTTCCTTATAAAGGATTTGTGGAACTCCTGACTTGGTCTCTCTGTTTCTTATGCTCTGTAACCAGTACTCATATTAGATGCTTGATGTACACAAAGAAATTATATAAATGTTGTTTACCCTTTTCTAAAATGTAATAGTTGAATTTACTGCATATGTATATGATATAATATTGTTTTTATAAGGTACGTGGGTATTGGGTGTGCAAGGGGATATCTATATATGTATATTTTTTTTTCCTTGCACACGCAATATGAAGATCACCCCCATGTGCTTTTGCCCCATGTTTTCGACATTTGGGACTTTCTAGTGCTCCCGGGGGTCGCTATTCATAGGGCAGGGTGCTCTTCGCCGGCGCTTGCATCCCAGCAGGGGGGGGGGGGGGGAGGTGGAGTCATAATGGTACCTGGACTCCTCCTTATGTCCCTAGCCGTGGACGTGCGGGCTGGTCCGGCTGCCCAGGTTTGGGATCTTTTTTTCCCCCTGCCGGCGGCGTTCTTGGAACATTTGCGGACGTCTCCCACCACAGCGCATGCGCGGGGCCCCGCGTGTGCGCGTGACGGAGAGACGTCCCGTATTTACGACGCAAATGACGGGATTCCGGGGCCGCTCTGCGTCCCTCCGGAACGCCGAGGATGTCACGCTAGGCCGCCCTATTCTGGCGACCATATCCCGCCCCTGCGGGTGGAGCTGCAGTGCTAACAGCAGACAGCTGTATACAATTTACAAACTGATCAACCGCTCTATATACAAGCCTAACACTATATGGCAGTGATGGCGAACCTTGGCACCCCAGATGTTTTGGAACTACATTTCCCATGCTGCTCCACTACACTGCAGCATAGTGGAGCATCATGGGAAATGTAGTTCCAAAACATCTGGGGTGCCAAGGTTCGCCATCACTGCTATATGGCATCACTTCATTTCCAGCTACCCAGCAGGAGCAGCACACACATTCTTGTCTAATGCACGGTAGGTGTTTGTGGTGGGATGTTCACAGACTATTGCTTTTTTTCTTGCTCTTTTCAGCTCTTACTTACTTACTTATAGAATTCTACTAACTTGAATTGGTAATCCTTTATATTTATACTTATTTTTATTCTATAACTTCCTTAGGTTGGGTGAAATAAATTCTTCCCTCTTTGGAATAATCTTATGGTGTGACTGTCCTACAGATTAGTCACGACATATATTTCTATCCTCTGAGCAGTGTAAGCCCTTGTGACTCTCGCTCCACTATTTATTGCACTATCATCACCTCACTCACTATGTGCACTGAACTATTGGGGCGATATTATTAAATAATCTCCCCCTTTACCACTTTTTGATACTCACAGTTTTGCATGGTGGTTTGTATGGTTGCAAAATATATATATTTTTTTTCCCCTTCATGCTTTCACTTTTTTTCACTTTGGTTTTTGGGTAGCTCTACCACAATTGGTGGCATTTCTTCTGCTATATGGGACCTCTTGTGTTGATATATACACAATTGGGCTGGCCATATTAATTAGGTATAAGCGGTGACACTCACACGTAGGGTTATAAACCCCCTGCGGTGGTCAACCGCGTGGAAGCATGCAATGTGATGACCCACCTGGTGGGACCCTCACAGTGGTGGATACACATATACATATATAAAGAAAATTCACATAAGCGTTTACTAAAATCTGAATTCCTGCCGTAGGTGCTGCACGCCTTCACCTGCAGTCAGGGACACCCACCCTCTCTCCGGTTTCGTAGGAGGGTGGGGCTACATAAAGCGTGACCTCTTGTAAGCTGTGTTGGTGGGCGCCATCCTGTCCCCGGTCTGAGATACCTGTGGAGTGCCTCAGGACCCCGAGTCTGCAACCAAGGGGTTTTTTCTTTTAAACAAAAAAACTTTCCATGTGAGAATAACAACTAAATCTGTCATCTTTGTGGATACAGTGGATGGGGTAACTATACCAATCACATGTACCTTATGTCATTTAACATATTTATAGTATGCATGAGGAATAATTGCTATATACTTCCCCCACAGACATTTGTTTCTCTGAAGAAGACCCCAGCGAGGGTGAAACGCATCAGAATTCCCAGCACACTACATTTTTTATATGTAATTGTACAGTGTTGATAGGACATAATTGACTGTCACATTGTATCCGCGTATATTTTTTCTATTTTTTATTATACAATTCCTACTGGAGCTCATGTTTTAACTATTATGTTATGAAGTTTTTCTCTGATCTTAATAAATTACTATATCTATAGAGGTTATTCACCTTATTTCTTTGTGTTTGCTGCCAAAAAACACCACCTGGGGGAGTTTTTTCTTTTTTTACTCCCCAGACATTAATCCCATTGAAAACTTGTAGTCAATCCTCCAGATGCAGGTGAAAAATAAATAATTCTAACAAATTTCAAGCATTGATTATGCAAGAATGGCTGCCATCAGTCAGGATGTGGCCCAGAAGTTGACAGCATGCCAGTGGGATGAATTGCAGAGGTCTTGAAAAAGAAGGGTCAACAAGGCAAATATTGACTCTTTGCATTAACCTAATTGTAATTGTCAATAAGAGCCTTTGACACTTATAAAATTCTTGCAATTATACATCAGTATAGCATAGTAACATCTGACAAAAAGATCTAAAAACACTGAAGCCACAGAATTTGTGAAAATATTTCTGTCATTCTCCAAACTTTTGTCCACAACTGTAAATGAGGCCTGACTAAAGATCTATAAAGATCAACATAGACCTAATAATTACACGTGTGACATCCTGCAGACTTTCACACCAGAGAGATCTATTTAGATATTGAGCAGCCAGGAAGGAAACTATGATGCGAGTGCCCCAAATAAGTGTGTATAACACAGCAGGAAAAAAGTAAATGAGACAAATATAATCAGATTGGGTCAGAGGTTGCAGGCGTGAGAATGCTGTACTGGTCATTGGTAAGTAAGAGGAAGCTAGACAAGGTGTGTGGTTGACCAATCAGCTCAGGTTTCTATGCGCACATACAGGCAGGAGCTACAAGGACAGAAGCTCGTGACTTAGCAGAAGAAATAAATTTCCCAGAATGACTGTTAGGCTACTTTCACACCGGAGAAGGCGTCAGCGGTAAAGGGGCGCTATTTTTATTCGGCCGATAGCAGGGTGGTTTTAACCCCTGCTAGCAGCCGAAAAAGGGCTAAAACAGCTGCTGCCCCATTGTTTCCAATGGACAGGGGTGCTTTAGGAACGATCTATACACCGGTCCTTCAGCGCTACAAGTGTGCGAGATCCTCAAGCTTTCACTCCTTGGTGTGAAAGTAGCCTTAGGGCCGGCTTTCGGGGATAGGGTGAAAAGAAAGACAATTGCATAATCTATGGCCTGCCTACTAACACACACAGATACAATAAGCAGGCCACACACACACACACACACACACACACTTTTCTTTCCTTTAACCACCAGCCCTGGACCATTTTGCTGGTCAAAGACCAGACCACTTTTTGCGATTCGGTACTGCGTCGCTTTAACTGACCATTTGCGCAGTCGTGCGACGTGGCTCCCAAACAAAATTGACGTCCTTTTTTCCCACAAATAGAGATTTCTTTTGGTGGTATTTGATCACCCCTACGGTTTTTATTTTTTGCGCTATAAACAAAAATAGAGCGACAATTTTGAAAAAAACGCATTTTTACTTTTTGTCATAATAAACATCCCCCAAAAATATATAATAAAAAAATTTTCCCCCTCAGTTTAGGCCGATACGGATTGTTCTATATATTTTTGTTAAAAGAAAAAAAAATCGCAATAAGCGTTTGATTGGTGTGCAAAAGTTATAGCGTTTACAAAATAGGGGATAGTTTTATGGCATTTTTATTAATTTTTTTTTTTTTACTAGTAATGGTGGCGATCAGAGATTTTTATTGTGACTGCGACATTATGGCGGACACATCAGACATTTTTGACACATTTTTGGGATCATTGTCATTTATACAGCAATCACTGCTATATAAATGCAGTGATTCCTGTGTAAATGACACTGGCAGTGAAGGGGTTAACCAGTGGGTGGCAGTGTAGGGATTAAGTGTTCCTAGGGGCGTGTTACTAACTGTTGGGGGCAGGGCTTTAATTTAGTGAACACTGATCTCTGCTCCAATTACATGGAGCAGAGATCAGCATCACTAGTTGCTAGGCAGAACGGGGAGATGCTGTTTACAACGGCATTTCCTCGTTCAGCCGCCCCGTGAGACGATCGCGGGTATGCCGGCGGTGATAGAGTCCGCGGGACCCACGTCTGGACTCATGGGGGTCCCGACCAGCACGGCGCCAAATTTAAAGGGACGTACAGGTACGCCCATTTGCCTGCCTGTGCCATTCTGCCGACTTACATCGGTGTGCGCTGGTGGGGAACCGGTTAAACACAGGTTGAAGGAAAGAAGATTGCTTGATTTCCTCCTGCGCTGTTGTATTCTGATAGCGGGAAGTTTCCCAGCAGTCAGAACACAAATGATCACTGCTGGCAGCTATAGCCTTGGCAGTGATCAACCTAAGAAAAAGCAACAGGCTGATTGTACTAAAGTGCACTGATAGATCAACTTTATCACAACCAGCCTTCCCATGGATGGATCGAAATTTGTCCAGTTTAGCCAGCTTCAGATATAGCAGGTGTGCCAAGCATTTAATCTCTTGATCAAATCCGGATGTTTTTCAGATTCCATTCTGTATAGCCTTTTCCATTTTTACATTTTCTTAGAAATTTGCACAAGTGCTACATCATTAAAGAGGAACTTCAGTACTGTAGCTGCCGATTTTTAAAAATCAGGTTCTTACCAGTGCCTGGAGTCCAGCACTGTCTTCCCCAGCTAGTAGTTCTTACCGCTGCAGGTCCCCAGCACCGCCATCTTGGATATGGGAGTTGAATGTTTCCTGAAGGAACCACAGCCAGCTCCCAAATGTACATGCGCAACCAGGTGCGCTGTTCTGTGAATGGTCCTGCAGCTTGCTGGAACACGTGATGTGTCCCAGGAGGCTGTGGGAGGAAAGGAACAGTGCAAGGAGCATCACCCTTGCTGAGCATTGCAGAAGTGGGAACCAATAAAAATCAGTATCATAGAAAATATATAAAAAAAAAAGATCCAATCCTGAAATCAAGAGTCCGCTTCCCATAAAGGAAAAGTTCAAATCCTGAAACCAAGAGTCCCCTTATCATATATAGCAGCGCATAAACATGCACGTCCGTTCATAGGACCTTCATTAAGTGCTCATGAAGAAATGGTGATTGGATTCAGTTCAGTTTGTGAGAGAGGAAAGGTGCAGACAGCTTCCACCCCACGATCCACCTTTGTGCTCCAAAACGAAAACCCCCTTTGGGGATGCACTCACCAAAACTTCAAACAGTTTGAGCCTCCATGATTTCACAACAAATAACTTCTTGACCACTAGATGCCTCAGTAGTGGGAGATCCGATGTTTATCATGTGAAAGGAAAAAACATGCCCACATAGCGTGATACTGCTTCAACCTTTTAATTAAAATTGACCATGCAAATAAAATATGCGTACCAGAATAAATAAGAACAATCGCTTAGAATAAAATGTGCTGTGCCTTTTTCTTTTTGTTCAGTGAGCCTCAGCAACCACGGACGTCCGCTCTAAAAGGTCCGTTCACTTCCTGGTGCCTTGGTTAACCAAACCTCGGTGCGTGGAACGCACACTTCACTTCCGGTGTGTATTATGCACTGACGCGTTTCGTCACTTCCGACTTCTTCCGAGGGCGTAATACACACCACCGGAAGGATGCTAATATGTGGCCCGAGACTCAATGACCGCCCGCCGCGGCTAGATTGACAGGGACAAGAACCAACCGGAAATTTCGTCCCTTATCCTCACTGCCACCAATGCGAACGATCACTGAGCCCGTATGCCTAATTAAAAACCATCAAATAGCCTATCTAGGATGTATGAATCCAACCATATCAAATAACCATATACAATCTTAAGTAAACTATAGCTTAATACTCAACATCCATAGTTATGCATATCGCCTATTACTACAGATCAGGTTACAGAATGTCAGGTTCACCATTGTTCATGCGGGAGAGATTCACATAGAATTAATATTACAATCTGTATAAAAATGCTAAAACACATGAGATACAATCTATATAAAAATACTAAACACATATGATGTCAATACCCACTCGTCTCAAGAACAACAATTAAATCCCTAAAATATGTACTATGCCCTATTTTCGTCCATTGCAACGGACTAGTGTAATATAATCGTATCGGCCAATCTAGATATTACCATGTATGGGGACTTAATCTACTACCTACTTAATAAGGGGGCAATAAACTCACAACTATATCTCAAAAATAAAAATACAAATAAAACATAAAAGAAAACAAAAACGAAAATAAAAATAAAAATAACAAAAATAAAAATAAATTGAGATAAACCCTCCAACACCTAAACACCAAATGTGAGTATTAGTAGTGCTAAATGGCCAGCGCAGTTAACTATCGCTAATAAAGCAGTTTATGTCCAATTCAATGTTCAGACCTTTTGGATTTAAAACATCTGTTAAATATATCCACTGGGTTTCTCGTTTCGAGAGTTCTCGCACAAGGTTAATCCCCCTCCAATGGGGCTTAACCTGTTCAATCCCCCAAAACTGCAACCCAGATGGATCCTTCTCATGCTGAAGTTTAAAATGTAGGGACACATTATGATCTTTGTACCCTATTTTGATGTTGTGTATATGCTCGGCCACCCTCACCCTTAATTTTCTCTTTGTTCTTCCAATATACAATAGGCCGCACGGGCACATCAGGGCATATACAACATGGGTACTGTTGCACGTAAGGAATTGCTTAATGGAAAATTCTCGCTTATTAGAAGGTGAAACAAATCTAAAACTTCTAACCGGATTCTTGATTTCCCGACAAGCTTTACATTTATGACAAGCGAAAAAAAACATTCTTATCCCAAAAGGTAAGAGGGGGGCCGGAGGATCCATCACCTTTTTTATGATCTTGTCCCCAATACTCGGTGCTCTCCTATAAATAAATTGGGGTCGAGAAGGTAATTCCGGATTTAATTTTTTCATGCTCTCGTAGACACTGTGTTCTAGAGACATTCCCCACATCTTCAATCACCTTATGTAATTCATGAGGGTTATACCCTTTAGCAATAAATTTATCACTCAACACCATAGCTTGAGATATGCACTTATCAAATTCAGAACAATTTCTGCGGACTCGCATTACTTGACCCTTTGGGATGTTCCGCAGCCAATTTGGATGGTGCCCGCTCGATATGGGCAAATAACTGTTACGATAATTTTTTTTAAAGAAAACCATTGTCTCCAATTTGTCCCCTTTACGCTATACCGTTACATCCAGGAAATTGATTTTTTTCCCCCTAATTTCTGAGGAAAGGCAAATATTGCGACTGTTGTTCAATAAATAAAGACCTCCAGTTGTGCCCCGTTAAAATTCCAAATAAAAAACAAATCATCAATAAATCGTTTATAAAAAAGTAATTCTGCAGGTGGGCTACTACGGATAACTTTGTCCTCCCACTCAGACATAAAGAGGTTGGCTATACTGGGTGCGAACTTAGCACCCATAGCCACACCTCTTTTTTGTGAATAGAATCCTCCATTGTACCAGAAATAATTGTGACTGAGACAAAAATCTAATGCATCCCTAAGAAATACCTTCTGAGAGTGGGGGAGATCATCCCTTTGGCTCAGTGCCCAATTTAGTGCCAATAAGGCATCGTCATGTTGAATGATCGAATTAAGGGATGCTACATCAGCTGTCACCAAGAGAATATCTTTTTTCTCTTTCAAATTTATTTCACCTATAAGGTTTAAAAAACTTTTTGTATCCCTTAGGTATGCCTTTGTGTTAAGGACACTCTTTTGCAGGAAAGTATCTAGATTTTGACCCAATCTAGAGGACACCGTTCCTATGCTATTCACAATAGGTCTGGCTGGAGGTTTTTCTACATCTTTATGTACCTTAGGTAAGGTGTACAGTGTAGAAATTTGATTACTTGAGGGAAGAAGGTATCTTGCCTCTTTATTCGTAAGCATATTTCTTCTTAACCCTAATTCCACAAATTTTTCCAGTTGGCTCTGATATGAACGTGTGGGATCTGCTGTTAATTTACTATAAGTTTGGTCATCCGATAATAGTGACACAATTTGATTGTGATAATAATCTTTAGTAAGAAGCACAATACCTCCCCCTTTATCCGCTAGGCGTATTATGATGTCTTTACGTTTCTCCAACGTCTCAATTCCATCATTAATATGTCTGTAGTGTGGTAATTTTTTAGGTGTTAATGTTTCTAGGTCTTTCAGAACCAGACCTTTAAAGACCTCAATATGATGGTTGGGGTGATTAGGGGGGTTAAAAAGGGATTTGTTTTTCAATCCACTATTTACTACTTTGTTACTATATGCAACAGGGGGATCCATCCGAGGATTACTCCCCAAAAAATGTTTCTTTCTATTCAGTTTAAGTATATATTTATGTACGTCCATGTGAACGTTAAACTTATTTACTGTTTTTTTGATCCCACATTTCAGGCCTAGATTCAAAATGTTCTGTTCTTTAGGGGTTAACTTCACTTGTGCCACATTAAATATTCCTTCTATTCCGATTCTCATCTTTTGCTGGACCCTCCTGCCGGCCCTACAACCCCTTGATTTGCTTCTTTTTGCATTGGTAACGGCTTGATGTTTGTAGATGGATACTCTTTTTGTGTTTGATTCACAGCGCGTCCCGCATTTTCCATATCCCTGTGTTGAGTATATCTTTGTAGGGGATAAGGGGGCTTCCTCCTGTGTGGATGAAAACCTCGACCTCTCCACTGATTCCCCCTGCCCCTCCCTAAAAAAGAAGGACGTTGGGGGGGGGGGGGGATAGTTATAGCTTTCATTTGACTGAAACAAAGGCTGATATCCATTTGAGGTGGTAACATTGTAGGGACCTCCTCGTGGTGTATTCAAAACATAACCTTGATTATTAGGGTTAATATAAGTTGAGATTCGTGGAGGATTTCCATATTGACCCTGAATATTTTTACCTCTAAACCCCTTAGTTTTTCCCCTATTCTGCTTAGCAGGAGTAGAGGAATGCACTGGGGATTCAAAATAAGAGTTAATATGGGGATTTAGCGTTTGTGTACCTAACGGGCCCATTTTAGGCTTCATATTCACCCCTTGTTGTAGTGAAGTGGGTAAATCTACATCCAAGTCTTCATTTGTCATGTGGTTAGGGATATAGAATTTTCAGCACGCAGGCTTTCAATAAAAATCAGTATTCGTCCCCTTCCCACACCCCCCACCCCCACCAAAAAAACAACAAACTCAGTTACAGGCTGCGGGGCGGGGGGACAGGGAAAACTAGTTGTACTTCAAGTGATATTAAAGTCTTGCTTTTTAAAACAAACATGTTATGCTTACCAGCTCTGTGTAATTGTTTTGCACAGAGCAGTCCAGATTCTCCTCTTCTTGGGTCCCTAGCCAGTACTCCTAGCCTCTCCCCCTCCTGCCAAGTACCCCCAAAGCAAGCAGCTTGCTCAAGGGCACCCAAGCAGGCTCGCTCCCGAGCCGCAGCTCCACGTGTCAATTTACACACAGAGCCGGAGGTCGCCCCCTGATCCCTCCCCTTCTTGACTGGCAATGACTCCCGTTGCTGCTGACTCAGCAAAAGAGGAGTGAGTCCCTGGAGAACCCAGACTCACATGCACATCACTGGATCGAGATGGGGCTCAGGCAAGTATTAGGGGTGCTGTGGGGCTGCTGCACACAGAAGGTTTTTTACCTCCATGCAAAGCATGCATGAAGGCAAACAACATTGAGCCTTTAGAACTTACTGGTTCGCCCACAATGCATGGGCCATCAATCTACTGTATAAAAGAACCTAACAATAGCATATAAGAACTAAACAATGGCAATGCATTATTGGTAAAGCATATAACAATTATTTTCTTTTACCATTAGGAAGAACTAATCTCTTAAAAACAGAAGCTGGGATAAAAGGGTCAGTTGTGGCAAAGCTTCTCCTTCCTTACCACAACGCCATAACTATAAATGAGTGTTGAGAAGCAAGTTCGTATGCAAATGTATTAAAAAAAATAATCTTCCAGTACCTGGCCAGAGTCTCCTTCCCTGCTCCAGGATTGACGTAGATCACATTCTCCAGTGAAAGAGAAAAGCGCAGGCCCTCCACCTCTGATATGTACAGGTTTGTAAGATTGTTGCTGTGCGTGACGCACACAAACACTTGATCCTCCGATGCATCCGTAATGTAATATTCCTGCCATGAAATATCCCATTCAACCACCAATAGAAATAATAAACTGTCCACCAACAATGAACATTATAGCTGCCATCACATTACACAACTCAGCAATACTCACAGTGATTGGATGGCGAGTAACAAACTGGGCTGATCTCATTGGCTTGCGATTATATGAAACCCATAACTGCACCGAGAAAGGGTCTTTGCTGCCCAACAGATGCTGTAAGAATGAAATCAAGATGGTTAGATACAGGGGGGGGGGAATTATTATTTGATCTCCTGCAGATTTTGTAAGTTTGCCCACTTACAAAGAAATTAAGGGTCTATAATTTTTATCATAGTTGCATTTTAAATGATGGAGACATCAAATTCTATAAAATTAAAGTTGCACTTCAGTGAGTAAAATAAGCATTTGATCCCCAAGCAAAACATGACTTAGTACTTGGTAGAGAAATGCTCGTAGGGAAGCACAGAGGTAAGAAGTTTCTTGTAGCTGATCACCAGGTTTGCACACATCTTGGGGGGGGTTGGTCCACGACCATCTATGACCCATCTTCAGTGTTCTGAGGGAAGACGGTTCTCATCCAAAATTATACTAAAAATGCCCCCATCCATTGCCCCCTCAGTGCGACAAAGTCAGCCCATACCTTTAGCAGAGAAACAGCACCAAAGAATCCTGTTGCCACCTCTGTGCTTGACTGTAGAGATGGTGTTCTTAGGGTCATAGTCAGCATGTTTCCTCCTCCAAACACGGCGAGTCGAGTTAATGCCAAAGAGCTCAATTTTGGTCTCATCTGACCACAGCATTTTCTCCCAATCCTTCAGATGTTCATTGGCATGACTGTACATGTGCCTTCTTGAGGAGGTGAACTCGCCGTGTTTGGAGGAAGAAAAATGCTGACTATGACCCCAAGAACATCATCCCTACAGTCAAGCATGGAGGTGGAAAAAATTATTCTTTGGAGTGCTTCTCTGCTAAAAAGAAAAGGTACAGACTGACTTTGCCACATTGAGAGACCAAGGGACAGGGCCACATATTGTAAAATCTTGGGTGAGAACCTTCTTTCCTCAGCCATAACACTGAAGATGGGTCTTCTTTCAGCATGACAATCACCCAAAACATATCGCCAAGGCGGCAAAGGAGTGGCTCAAGAAGCAGCACATTAAGGTCATGAAGTGATGCCAGTCTCCAGACCTTAATCCTATAGAAAATTTATGAAGGGGCTGAACCTTCACATTACCAAATGACAGACAAGAAACCTTAGGGATTTAGACAAGATCTGTAAAATAAAAAATAAAATAAAAATAAGAGTGGCCCAAAATCCCTCCTGAGATGTGTGCAAACCTGGTTACCAACTACAAGATACGTCTTACCTCTGTGCTTGCCAACAAGGGTTTCTCCACCAAGTAGTAAGTCATGTTGTGCTTGGGAATCAATTTTACTCATTGAAGTGCAACTCAATTTATAACATTTGTATCATGATTTCTTTCTGTTTTTTTTTTTTGGTTGATATGCTGTAACCGCTGCAGAGGTCTCCAGCCAGTCTTCCTTCTGGGTTCGTGGGCTGTGGCCACTTGAATGGCCGAGTCACGATAAAGTCATTCCTGCGAATGTGTGCGGGAGTCACAGCCGCAGGACAGGACTTTAAAAAAAGGTTTAAAAAAATGACTTGCTGGTCTGGCAGGAATCCAGTGAACTTCTAACTTCCTGTAGTGAGCTGACAACTTTTTCTCAGCTGCACTAAAAATACAAGTTGTCAGACCTTCCCAGTTTTCTGCTGCAAGCCTACAGAGCACATCTCCCTTATGTTATGGAGATAAGGGGGAGGTGTTCTGTAGTCCAGCAGAGGAGAGCTGGGCAGGGCTGACAACACTTTTCAGGATTTCACTGCAGTGGAGGCAGAGTTGGCAGTTCACTACAGGAAGTCAGAAGCTTGCTAGATATCTGGCACAGGAAGACAAGTATTTTTCTGTTCTTGCAGCATTTCTAGGCTCCATTCACACTTGTCCGACTCCAAAGTTGCATTACTTTGGAGTGCAACTCTGAGGCAACTATGGATGGGTGTGACATGGATGTGACTTCTTGTCCTCCTGCAAAGTCAGACCCACTCACTGTTGCATGTAAAACATTCAATTACGACTTTCATGCAACTTTAGAGGGTTAACACTCCCTTTTACACGGAGGCAGTTTTGAAGCGTTTTAGCGCTAGAAATAGTTCCTGTAAAGCGCCCGAAAACTGCCTCCCATGCCGCCGAGTGTAAACTCCCGAACACTTTCACACTGGAGAGGGGGGGGGGGGGTGCACTTGCGGGACATTAGAAAAAGTCCTGCCAGCAGCATCTTTGGGGCGTTTTGGGAACGCTGTATACAGCGCTCCCAAAATGCCCCTGCTCATTGCAATGAATGGGCAGCGTTTCCAAGCACCTAAGGCTTCGGAAACAGCAACGCGGGCGTTTTTAACCCCCCCTTTGGGGTTAAAAGCGTCCCAATAGCGGACGAAAAGCACCACTTAAACAGCGGTAAAGAGCAGCGCTTTCCTGCTAATGCACAGGCAGCCCCCCAGTGTGAAAGGGGTCTGAAGTCTATGACTCTCTAGTTGCATGAAAGTTGATCCAAAGTAGTGCATGAATTACTTTGAAGTCGCTACGACTAAGTCGTGCATATATGAAGTTATCATGGGGAAAACATGGGGTATGATTTGTCATATAACTCTGATGTCCAAAGGTGCATAGATAAAACATGGAGGAAACATGCATGTATTGAAAAGTATGGAGTTTTTTTTTCCTATTTTGCCCGGACAGACAATTTAATCTAAAATATAGTAAAAATCTGAATAGAAAGAAATTTTCTTTAATTACCCATAATCCCGCACCACAGCCACAGATACGAACAGATGGTGACTGCTTTGTGGATAAAGATGTAACATATGGACTCTGAATACACAATGGACTTTTTATAAACATTCATTGAAAAATAGATAATCGCTGGACTGAAGCTTAAAGCGAACACGTGAGAAGGACAGTAAGAGCTGCCATTGCTCATTTTTTAAAGATGCATATTCTGGGGCTGCTTGTTTCAGATCACTGTCAGTAATCTGGAACAAGCAATCAGCCTATGAAGTCTAAAATACCAACCCTACACGATCACCAAGGTCAACCACTTGGTAGGGAAACCAGGTTGAAGAATACAGTTTCAGAGCCTGGACTTTAAGGGATAGCTCTACTTGGGGCATTCTTGTGATTTAAATATTTTACCAAAGGCTGGTTTCACAAGGGCTTTGTCCAGAGTCCGCATCCACCTGCTCAGCAGGGGATCTCCCCACCGAGCAGGTGGAAGACAAGGCAAAGTCCTCACTGTTCTCTATGAAGCTGTCAGGTGGAAAACAGTCCACCTGTCTGTTTCCATTCGACTGTCATCTGATTTGATGTTTTTGGCAGACAGGAGCGGATGTCAGCGGACACAGCGATGGTCCCCATCAGGTCTGCCTGAAAAATTAATTGGTGGACCCGATCAGAAAACCTGTGTGAAACCAGCCTAATATGCACTAATATGGCCTGTCACAGTCTTCCCTGAGCAATGGCCGCCATTCAACATAAAAGACTAAGGACACACTGTGTCAAAAAGGAGGTACTCTGGGGAACATCTCCAGATGAAAAGGTGAATATTGCAGATAGAGCTACTTTTTTTTTTTTTAAATCTCCAATAAAAAAAAAAAAAATAGAGTCTGCAGTTGGGCTTTAAGGGTTAAAGAGCTAAGAAACTCTTCTGTTCTGATTTCAGGGTCTGATTAATGTCCATGCCAGCAAAGGAGGAGGAGGAGGAGGAGGAGGAAGTGGGTTTACAGAGAAACAAGTACAGATAACATCAACAATGTGAAAAAAAGAAGCAGTTTATATCTTCTTTACTCAGCTTCTAAGATTTCAGACAATTAATGGGCCCTAACTTAAAAAAACAACTCCACTTCCTTGGAGAAAAAAAAATGAATATATTCAAAATACAACTTTATTAATTTTTTTTTTTTTTTTACTTTAGTAAAATCATCATCTGAAATTTGGAGAGGAAAGTACCTACTAGATTTAAATGGCATTATTTGGGCAGGATTACATAAAGATGTATAGTTTGTCCCTTAGCTACAAATATTTTCAGTACATCAAAACACTCACCACCGTCTTTGTGGCAAACATGTAATTTTCCCGAAGCTGAAAGCCGTCCACATTCTCGATTATTATCTCAGAATTGTCGCGGGACTGGAAGAAGTCGGTGCTGCGCAGGACAATGGAGGTGCCGCGAGGCTCATGCCGTTCTACATAAACGGTGTTTGGTTTGTCAAGTGGAGCAAAGCCCCTTATTGGAAAACAAAATACAGATTAATTAAACCAGAGCGTAATAGTAGAAAAGGGTCTCTAAAAAAAAATCAATACAATTATTAAAGTAGAAGTAAAGGCAAACTTTTTGTTTTCCATTTTGGATTGAGTAAGGCTGGGTTCACAATACGATCGCATGCAGCTCACAGCAGGGGTCTGGTGCATCCCTGTTCTCCATTTCAGGGATGAATCAGGCCTGAATTTTTGCTTGAATTCAGAGCTGGATAGACATAGGACTCTTGTGCAATCTGCTCCGCAGCCGTCACAGAGATGTGCGAGAGCCGGTCACAATCTCCGGTCATGCGAAATGGATGCGGGGAAACTGCATGTGGAAAATGGCTTAATTGCAAGTCGATCAGGTTCACATTATGCAAATCAGATGCGGTTCTAAACACTTCCGATACACATATACAGTATCTCACAAAAGTAAGTACACCCCTCACATTTTTGTAATGAATGCCAACATGTACTGTGACATACTGAAGCAGAGAATGATCCCCTCCTTTCGGGGACTGGGTCGCAGGGCAGTATTCCAACATACCGACCCTAAACTCACCTCCAAGATGACCACTGTCTTGCTTTAAAAAAATCTGAGGGTAAAGGTGATGGACTGGCCAAGCATGTGTCCAGACCTAAACCCTATTGAGCATCTGTGGGGCGTCCTCAAACAGAAGATGGAGGAGCGAAAGGTCTCCAACATCCACCAGCTCAGTGATGTCATCATGGAAGAGTGGAAGAGGACTTCAATGGCAACCTGTGAAGGTCTGGTGAACTTCATGCCCAATAGGGTTAAGGCAGTTCTGGAAAACAATGGTGGCCACAAAAAATTGAAACCGTGGGCCCAATTTGGACATTTTCACTTAGGGATGTACTCACTTTTGTTGCCAGCGGTTTAGACATTAATGGCAGTGTGTTGAGTTATTTTGAGGGGACAGCAAATTTACACTGTTATACAAGCTGTACACTCACTATTTTACTACCATGTAAAGTGTGATTTCTTCAGTGTTGTCACATGAAAAGATAGAATAAAATATTTACAAAAATGTGAGGGGTGTACTCACTTTTGTGAGATAATGCATGTGAACCGAGCCTTAAGGTCTACGTAGCCAGATCTCTGCTGCATACATGTGTATAGATTTTACACTTCCTTTGTGGGGCCTCTGTGCCTTTATTATTTTCACTTAATAATTCAGGTAAAGGCAAACTGATTTAGAGCTTTCTGCTAATTTTTTGTAAAAAAAAAAAATTATTTATGGAAGGACGTAGTCATGTTGGCATTCTCTCCCTACCTACCAGAAAAAAGACTTCACGTGTTCCTGGATCATTATCCACGTCTGACCGAAATCTTCTGACTTCCACAGCTGTAAAAGGAAGAGATAGAAGGCAGGTTGAGGCCTTGTGTATTGTATACACATGTGATCCAGGGGCTCCCCGAAGCAGTGTTTCTCAACTCCAGTTCAAGGCGCCCCAACAGGTCATGTTTTAAGGATTTCCATTATTTGGCACAGGTGATTTGATCAGTTTCACTGCCTTAGCACTTACCACAGCCGTTTCATCTGATGGAAGACCTGCAAACATGACCTGTTTGGGCACCTTGAGGACTGAAGTTGAGAAACACTGCCCGGGGCACAGAAATCAGTTAGATTAACAGGGTATTTTCCAGGGAATTCAAGTGCTGCACTTTGGCAGTATATTCATTTCTAGTTACATTGTACATGACAGGTATTCATTAACGGCCTGGTCACACCAATGGCTGCTGTGTGTTGTGAAGGAAGTGGCGCCACCAAGTCAAATGCTTTGCCTGTGCTTTTTTTTTTTCAACTTTATTGAACTGTCTGTCAGTGACATTTTGATAATCTTTTCACTACAGAGGACTGTGATGAGATGCAAACCTAATTTGGTGTGCACTCAACACATAGGACTCAAAATAAATTGCCTTGTATATGCATTGGGACTACCTTGGAATACCCTGCCCAGCACAGTCCAACGGATATGGTGTGAACAGCCCTTAAAGTGGTACTAAATGTTTGTGGTTTTTTTTTTCTTCTTCTTTACTTATATGCTCTGTGTAATGGTTTTGCATGTTACCGCCACTGAATATGCCTCCTCAGCTCCCAATACTGATGCCCTCGGGTGACCCACCGTCCCTGACATCGCACCATCACATGCACATATACTCGTGAGCAAGCTTTAGGGGGGTGTCTCTGATCTATCCTCCCCTTTATTGATACAAGTTAGCTTACCTAGACAACATATTTCCCATTTCAGATACAACACGTGCTTGCTCCTGAGGAGCAGCTTAAAAGCCGCGAAGCGCATCAAGCTACCAGATGCTGTGTACCATATGATTACATGTTTATCAGATTACTGTGCCAATATACATATACTTTATATATTGTGACATTGATTAGAAAGATCACAGACTATGCAGAGGCTATTGTACAATATATGCATATCCAATCATGAAATTTGGTGGAACACACAGAGGGGGAGAAACAGAGGAGGACAGAGGAGAGAGCGGATGACTGAGGCCTGTAAACTGACCACGGTGTCAGGGGTCAGCAGCCATGATACACCGTGGTCAGTTTACAAAAGGGGAAGACAGAACCAGGTAGGATCAGCCAGGTATTTCAGCTGTTACAGGACACAAATTACACAGCGCCAGCACTGTGCTATATAAAATGCTTTAAAAGGAACAGGATCCATTTTTTTTTATGGTAAACGCATTCAGTCTCAGTGACACTGAAGCATCTGTCAGGTATATAAGCTGATCTGTTTCAGAAACACCAAAATACAAAATGTCATTGGCTCTACCCAATACACACTGATGGCTCCGCCCAAACATGCTAAAGTGTTACTAAACCCAGGAGCCTGCATTCACTATATCTGGTCTCCCACAGTACACAGAACATGAAAATGCTATTTTAGTAAACTGTGAAATAACTTTTCTCAGCAGTATATAGCAGTCTTGTGACTTCTATCAGTCTGGTTAAAGCTTGTAGGAGGAGTTTTCACTCTTCCATGATTGTCCTGTGAGGATGCAGGACCCCTGACCCTTCTGGTCTGGACAGTGCTGATTGCATGTGATCAGCAGAGGGCCATTCTCCCAAGAAATAAAAAAATAAAAACACACTCCAGCAATACACACCAAGCTGCAATTGTGCAGAGTGCCTCCAAGACTCTGCACTGCCAGGACAGATTGATTGGGAACAGTGGAGGATCTGTGCATACAGGATCAAAACGCCTTTTTGCCCAATGCAGAGGATTAACCCCTTAGGTTCCACAGTGAGTATAATGAGCATGCTTGACTGCATATACAGACTGAATTTACTGTTATGGGTTTTGTAACACTTCAAGACTATAGCATCATGGGTATTGTAGTTCCGCTGCTCTCTCTGTATAATATGGAAGTGACAGGAGGCTACATTCCTACATGCAGTGGAACCATGCTGGCCAACCTCTAACAGAGATCAGGTCTCAGCATAAAAAAAAATAAAAATAAAAAAAAATAAGGGGGGGGGGGGGGGGGTTTGGAGTAGGCTGAGAGCAATAGCAGGGACTTTGCATTAATATACACTTGTATTTTTTAAATCAGACTTTAGTATCACTAAGCCATCTGCACACCAAAGACATCAGCCTTCACAAAAATCTGTTTTCAGGAAAAGATCACCAAGAGGTCCGCCTAGACCAAGCCTCACTCTGACATGTTTCACCCAGAAAGAGCATAATCAGCTATACGATTACAGAAATAAGAGATTGAAAGCTTCAGGAGTGCACTGGCACCCAGGAATTCCAGTGACATCAAAACAAAAAAGAGAAAGAATCTTTCTCAGGGAAAATCTGATAACATAACAGGAAACCTCTGAGTGGATAATGTCTTACCTGTTTGTTTGGGTGAGATTTGTCATATCCCAGGACCAGGTTGGAGTCTGTGCTGTGAAGAAGAAGTTCTGCAGGTTTGAAGGGTACAGAGAAGCCCCTGATTGTAACGCAGAAGTCCATAGTGATCCAAAGGTATGACGCGTTGGCATCAACAAAGATGTACTAAAACAGAGGAAAGACTGGTTAGATGATGTAAGAGGTGCAACGATTGGACATTTTGGTGCCGAAACCAAAAATGTAGGATGCACTTGGCCGAAAACCAAAAATTTTTTTTTTTTTAATATTTATATTTTTATACATAATTGTATTTGACTTTTTTTTTATTAATATCCATTTAAATGAATATGAAGTTATCGTCAGCCATTATTGGCACCTTTAGCCCAAGAAAAGTATCTTTAAATTCTGTTTGTCTGCACACTGATCCATTGGGCTTCCATTGTGGTGTTAAAAATCCTACTTTCTGCATTTTTGGTAGATTTAACAAAAAAAAAAAACACGCACCTCCCAGTTCAAATGCATTGAAAACACAGCAAGAACGCATCAGTAACACACTTGTGTTATGTTTTAGATGCGATTTGAGTCACATGACCTATGAAAACCATACCATAAGCACCAGTAAAATCGCTGCAAATTTGCATGCTTTTTCTCTCATAGGCCGAATGCCGATAACACTATTTTCAGCCAAAGTTTCTGTGCATCTCTAGTTAAATCACGTACGGTCATTGATTAGTAATGGCTAGATTTGGTTCAGAAAATATCCACAAAATCAAAACATTTTGAAGACAGTCCCCATTTTTGGAAAAATGCATTGGAGGCAATGGGAAAGCTAACTAAAAAACAAAAACAAACTTGTAGTGGCCCCCTTGTGAGGGTTTAATGCTCCTTAAGCCTACAGGTAGAGAAATAAGATGTAAAGGCTGTGGTTTTACTGGCAGGACAGCACACATGCCGCAGGCCACAATTCTCTACTTCACAGATGAGGCATTTTTATCTCAGGCTGTAGAGTCTGATAGGTGGAAACCCCCCTTTTAAAACTTGTCCATTGAGCTCAATAAAGCATGCATGGCTCATACTCGCAATGCAATTTTTACAACAAATTCCCCCTTGTAATAAAAAAAAAAAAAAAAAAAAAGCAGGATGTTGAGGAGGCAGAAGGATCAGAGTACAGAAAGCACAGTCACCAATGTGAAAGAAGCCAAATACAGTGGCTTGCGAAAGTATTTGGCCCCCTTGAACTTTTGAACCTTTTGCCACATTTCAGGCTTCAAACATAAAGATATAAAATTTTAATTTTTTGTGAAGAATCACCAACAAATGGGACACAATTGTGAAGTGGAACGAAATCTATTAGATAATTTAAACTTTTTTAGCAAATAAACTGAAAAGTGGTGCGTGCAAAATTATTCGGCCCCTTTACTTTCAGTGCAGCAAACTCACTCTAGAAGTTCAGCGAGGATCTCTGAATGATCCAATGTTGTCCTAAATGACTGATGGTCATAAATAGAATCCACCTGTGTGTAATCAAGTCTCTGTATAAATGCACCTGCTCTGTGGTAGTCTCAGGGTTCTGTTGAAAGCGCAGAGAGCATCATGAAGACCAAGGAACACACCAGGCAGGTCCGTAATACTGTTGTGGAGAAGTTTAAAGCCGGATTTGGATACAAAAAGATTTCCCAAGCTTTAAACATCCCAAGGAGCACTGTGCAAGCGATCATTTTGAAATGGAAGGAGTATCAGACCACTGCAAATCTACCAAGACCTGGCCGTCCCTCTAAACTTTCAGCTCAGACAAGGAGAAGACTGAACAGAGATGCAGCCAAGAGGCCCATGATCACTCTGGATGAACTGCAGAGAACTACAGCTGAGGTGGGAGAGTCTGTCCATAGGACAACAATCAGTCGTACACTGCACAAATCATGCATAAAAGCAACACAGCTCATCACTCAACACACCATCCCCACTGTCAAACATGGTGGTGGCAGCATCATGGTTTGGGCCTGCTTTTCTTCAGCAGGGACAGGGAAGATGGTTAAAATTGAGGGGAAGATGGATGCAGCCAAATACAGGACCATTCTGGATGAAAACCTGTTGGAGTCTGCAAAAGACCTGAAACTGGGATGGAAATTTATCTTCCAACAAGACAATGATCCCAAACATACAGCAAAATCTACAAAGGAATGGTTCACAAATAAACGTATCCAGGTGTTAGAATGGCCAAGTCAAAGTCCAGACCTGAATCCAATCGAGAATCTGTGGAAAGAGCTGAAAACTGCTGTTCACAAAGCTCTCCATCCAACCTCACTGAGCTCGAGCTGTTTTGCAAGGAAGAATGGGCAAGAATTTCAGTCTCTCGATGTGCAAAACTGATAGAGACATACCCCAAGCGACTTGCAGCTGTAATCGCAGCAAAAGGTGGCTCTACAAAGTATTAATGCAAGGGGGCCGAATAATTTTGCACGCCCCACTTTTCATTTTTTTATTAGTTAAAAAAGTTTCAAAAATCCAATAGATTTCGTTCCACTTCACAATTGTGTCCCACTTGTTGGTGATTCTTCACAAAAAATAAAAAATTTTATATCTATGTTTGAAGCCTGAAATGTGGCAAAAGGTTGAAAAGTTAAGATATAAAATTTTTAAACTTTTTAAACAAACTTTTTGTATCCAAATCCGGCTTTAAACTTCTCCACAACAGTATTACGGACCTGCCTGGTGTGTTCCTTGGTCTTCATGATGCTCTCTGCGCTTTCAACAGAACCCTGAGACTATCACAGAGCAGGTGCATTTATACAGAGACTTGATTACACACAGGTGGATTCTATTTATCACCATCAGTCATTTAGGACAACATTGGATCATTCAGAGATCCTCGCTGAACTTCTGGAGTGAGTTTGCTGCACTGAAAGTAAAGGGGCCGAATAATTTTGCACGCACCACTTTTCAGTTTTTTATTTGCTAAAAAAGTTTAAATTATCCAATAGATTTCGTTCCACTTCACAATTGTGTCCCACTTGTTGGTGATTCTTCACAAAAAATTAAAATTGTATATCTTTATGTTTGAAGCCTGAAATGTGGCAAAAGGTTGAAAAGTTCAAGGGGGCCGAATACTTTCGCAAGGCACTGTACTTGCCCTTTTCCACTGTGTGACCGGTCACCTGAAGCCTCATCCCCTGCGCTTAGTCCATTGGTTGCACTCTGACATTATTAAGTACAATGCAGGTCTGATAGCCCTGTATTGTACGAAAGGGCAGCAAGGACTCTCCCATAAACTGGAGTGTCAGAACCTGCCAGCATGAGAAATACAGAGTGGTCCCACTGCAAGGGTAGTTTTACACTAATCTATTCTCGCTGGCCTCATGGAAATGGGCCTCCTATAAATGATCAGGAGCTGGAAGGACCACCTCCTCATAAGATGATCGCTGTGATGGCATGCGATTGCCTTTGACTACACGTAAAACTCACTATACATAGTATATCTCTCCTAGAAAGCAAGGAAGAATGTAAAAAAATTAAAAAAATGTATAATAAAAAAAATGTATAATATATATATATATATATATATATATATATATATATATATATATATATATATATATATATATATATTTCTATGCATAAAAAAAATAAATAAAAAAAAAAAAAAAAAAAGTGGCATCACCACATACCTCAAGAGTAAGAGAATGTTGGGTTGCTCGGTGGTGGTGGGCCTTGGTAATGACAAGAAATATGCAGCTAAATTTCTCTATTTTTGGGGGGCAAGTTTTTGGGTTTTGATAAATAGAAACAAAGAAAAGCGACGGCAGAAAATAGACCAACTGGCCCAGCGACTGCCTTTTTTTTATATACACACATGTTTTGTATTTTTTGTTTTTGTTTTTTTGTTATTCGATTTCCAAATTTACATAGAGAGAAGAGTAACAACCGAATAACAGTGGTTGCAAATTATTACAAGGCATAGTAACACAAGTTAACAAGACATTAGCTGTTTAGTTACATCCATTTGTTTATGTTTTTTAGTATAGATCTAGGTTTGTCCCAAGCATGTTTGAAACTATTTACTGTTGACTGACTCGCAAACACACAAGGTATAAATCACCTGGATACACCAAGTAGTTGCAATAACACGTACCATTGCAAAAGTTCACATGCTGAGCCTTTTTTTTATCAGGAAGGTGGTTTAGTTGTAGACAGGGATTTAAAGGGGTTGTAAACCCTTGAGGTATTTTACCTTAATGCATTCTATACATTAGGGTAAAAAAAATAAAAAAAAATAAACAGTCCCCCAGTGCCTCCCCCCTTCTTTTACTTACCTGAACCCAATCTTTCCAGCGACGGGGACGAACACACCCACTCCAACCAGTGTCTCGGGTCCTGATAGCAGGGCAGCCATTGGCTCCTGGGGGAGCGAGGCAGAGTCCTGCTGTCTGTGTCAATGGACGCAGCAGCAGGACATGGAAGCACGCCCGCATGAGAGCCCCCATGGAAAGCGGGTTCTCCAACAGGGCACTCAAGAGGAGGAGCCAAGAGCGCCGCTGAGGGAGCCCAGTAGAGGAGGAGCAGGGCCACTCTGTGCAAAACCAACTGCACAGAGGAGGCACATATCACTTTTTTTGTTTGTTGTTTTTTAATATACGAACCTTTAGATATCCTTTAAAAATTGGCTCCTGAGGGTTAGGGGGACTTGTCTTTTACTCGTATCTTCAGGCATGCCTAACCCACCTCAAGCTAAGAAGTGAATTCTACTTAAACGACTTATCCTCACACAGTTATTACCATTTGCATCATAAGCAGGACCTTCTAATGCGCTTACCTTGAATTTTATTTTATAACTTTACTATCTCCCTTTATTTTGTAAAGAGGTGAGCAAACTGTTGGCACTATATAAATCCTGTCATAACAAAAACAATTCTGACCTGTTCTTGTACCAAAAATATGCAAGTCTTAGCCACTATATGGTGATTGCATGTTTAGAAAAAAAAAATAAAAAATAAAAGAAAGAAAAAAAAGAAAGCCATGGCACAACTAAAAGATTTTAGCTTTTAAAAAAGGTAAACATTTTATCTTTCCAAATTTTTTTTTGTGAAATCAAGTTTGGCCACAACTCTTAGCCCTTGCACACACGGTCAGACATTCCGAAAACAAAATCCGTCAGAATTTCCAACCGTGTGTACAAGGGTTAATAATGATCAGAATTTACAGTAGACAAGGTTGATGGGCTTACAATTCAGAGCCGACACCCCTTTCCTATTCTACAATGCAGTTTTTAGAGACATGGATCATTTTCTTTTACTAAAGTTTATAGAATTTTTCAATAGTAGAAAAGGTAGAAACATTACATTGTCAAGATGGTGATAAGAGGTATCAATACACATTGAACAAGATAATCTTCCCTAAATTTAAAGCAGAGTTCCACCTGGGTAAAAAAAAAAAAATTAAGTCAGCAGCTACAAATACTGCAGCTGCTGACTTTTAATATAAGGACACTTACCTGTCCAGGGAGCCTGCGATGTCGGCACCCAAAGCCGACCCGTCCCTCGGCTCCGGGTGCAGGAGCGGCCATCATTACTAAGGGAAACAGCAAGTGGAGCCTTTTCGGCTTCACAGCTTTCCCACTTTAAGGCTAGGATAGAAACAAACATTTAACACAGTAAAACTGTATCAAAGCAAAGCTTATGAGGAATCCATTAATGGGAAGGAAGCAACAATGGCGAACATTCGCAAAAAACACTAAGGAGCCTACTTCAGGGCAATCGGGTCAGTATCATGCTTAACAATTCGCTAGCATCCTTGCGATTCTGTAACCCAAATAAAAGATATCTGTGACCTGCGCTACTTGGAGAACACTTTCAAGGTGACAGGTTGACTAACACATCTAATTATCACATTTCTCTGTTCCCGGAAAAAGCCTGTCACCTCTTCTTGCAGCGATTACAGAACTGTTAGCTGAGGCTATAAAAATAGATGGCGTGAACCACATAGGCGGCAATGCTCACCCTCTTGTTGTCTGCCGGGCTGTGGAAGAACTGCTCCATGGTGGCAACATCGCCATTTCCATTTGCGTGGCGGAACTTCTCTGATATTCTCTGGAAGCTTTTCCCATAGTCGTAGGAGACATACACCTAAAAGAGAAGGCAATATGAAGGTTAAACCTAGATTCGTATTTCCTGCGGCTTTATGCAGACTAGTGTTGGATAACACCAACAGTGGAGGGTTACTGAGGAACGTGCCACCTCCAAGCATATCCACCCTTAAAGGAGTTGTAAAGGCGAAAGGTTTTTTACCTTCATGCATTCTATGCATGAAGGTAAAAGGAAACCTGTGTGCATCATCCCCCCCCCACCCCAATACTTACCAAGGGGTCCCATTTTGATCCAGCAATGTGTACAAGAGCAACAGCTCTCCTAAGGTCTCTGCATCCTCATTGGCTTAGACGCAGCAGCGGGAGCCTTTGGCTGACGCTGCTGTCGATCACAGGCAGTGAGGAGGTAGTGGGGGGCAAGGCCAAGCCACACTCTGTCTTATGGACACATAGAGGTGGCTCGGGAAAGACCACGAGTGTTCCCATAGTAAGCAGCTTGCTATGGGGGGCCCCCAGAAAGGGGGAGGGGCCAGGAGCGCCAGCAGGGGACTCGAGAAGAGGAGGATTGGGGCTGCTCTGTGCAAAATCATTGCACAGATCATGGGTAAATATATATAGGATTAAAAAAAAAAAAAAAAAAAAACAACGAGCCTTTAATATCCCTTTAAAGGGGTTGTAAAACTTTTTTTTTTTTTTTTTTTTAAACATACATGTTATACTTACCTCCTCTGTGCAAGGGTTTTCTCCTCTTCTGGGGTCCCTCTGCGGCGCTCTTGGCTCCTCCCCTCATTGAGTGCCCCCTCCTCGACCCGCATTCCAAGGGGGAATTTGTGCAGGTGCGCTCCCAAGTCCTGCTGGATTTCATTGACAGCAGCGTAAGCCAATGGCTTCTGCTGCTATCAATCTGTCCGAGACAGTGGCTGGAGCTGCTGGGCTCATTCTCATTGCTGGAACGATCGAGTTCAGGTATGTAAAAGGGGGGCTGCTGCATTACAGAAGGTTTTTTACCTTAATGCATAGAATGCATTAAGGTGAAAAGCCTTGAGGGTTTACAACCCCTTTAAATTTAGTCAATGCAATATATATCCCATGATGGCAGCTCTTAGATTTGAGTTAGGGACTCTGGCTGTAAAGCCAATACTCTGGCTGTAAAGCCAATACTCTGGCTGTGATGCTTTAAGTTACTGACCTGAAACAAGTGTAAAGATCGGGAGTCCTTACTTGTTTGAGAAAGCACAGATGCTAAAAATCAACCAAGGTCAGCAATGGTATCCTGTATACAATGCGTTTCTTATATATCCTTTTTTCATCCCTTTTACAATTTCAGCAGTGCCGCCGATCCCCTCCAACCTCTTTCAGCCACTTCCCATTTACATGCACTCACTCCAGCTGCACATTATTGCTCTGAACTGTCTTCCTGATAGTTGCAACATTGGGCCATGCCTCTGCATGGATTCTTCACACCGTTGGTTGTAGCCTCCACCATGGTGTAATGTGACTGGATGGCAATGCCGGGAGATAGCGTTCGCTGCACAAAAAGGTGACTAAACAAGACCCTTAACCCCTTCACTGCCTTTTTAATGTCTTGCATTGGCAGCAGCGGAGGATTTTACACAGACTGACAAGTCGACTGAACAAGGTTGTATGCCGAAACGCATCAGTGGTTTTTAATCTTGACCTTTATGTAGAAAAATAATTTCATGGGATTCTGGAGTTGCCGGCTACATCTTTCAGTGGTTGCGTTTTCAATGGCTGGAGGCCGTTTGAACCAATGCACCCAGTGGAGGACTTCATCCATAATCTCTAAGGTGTGCTCCCTGTTGTGAGCATTGATTTGTGCTTTGCTTGCCTGACAAGTCGGCTGTCAGTAGAAATGATCAGGTGGCTGTGCAGATACCCAATCACTTCTACCCACACCAATAAAAAGAACTTGTAAGCAACATGCATTACATCAATTACGGATTCAGCTGTAACTTCCACAAGCACTTATTACACCCCCCCCCCCCCACATACAAATGTAAATGCACATGTTGGGGCGTGTTGATTGCACGACACGTTATATATTAGAGCTGCATGATTCTGGAAAAAAATCTGAATTTGGGTTTAGAATGAAGATCACAATTCTCAGCATAAAATCTTTCACATTATATAACTTTACCCTTTGTATTTTTTTTTTTTTTTTTTAATTTATTGAAGTCTATTAAAAAGTTTGTGGGTCCTAAGCCCTTTTCTAGCAGAAAATACTGGATTTTAACTGTAAGCAACAAGTGTCAGAAAAAGGCTTAGTCTTTTAGGCCCCTTTATGCCCCAACCAGACTCCCAGCACAACCACTGGACTCAGCATTTTGTGTTACTCCCGTTATCCTGGGTTCAATATGTGTGGTTTATGCTGAAAGAATGAAGGTGCTCTTTCACTTGGGACAGATTTATGAACAATCTCTCTCAAGAAATATATGAAGATAAATAATGCCACCTTTCAGACTACTGGAATATTGTAGTACTGTCTTAGACTATTGTCGACTTTTTATAAGATCGTTTGAGGTGGGGTTTGTTAAGTGTTTATTGTCTGCATCCCATTGTTCTATTGCTTCTGCCTTGGGGCAAACTATTATGGGATTATGGGATGTATATGTATATGTGTATGTGGATTAGCTACTAGAGGGTAGGGGGGGTTTCTCCTGCAGACTTTCCTAAAAGCTCGTTACTGAATGTAGTTCACCCCACCCTGTGTCATTATGAAAAATGGAGGGATTGTCCCAGAGTGTATATCTTTTTTTACCTGTGTTTCAACAGTCTTATGATTTTTATCCCCGTACACTGATGTAGTGACAGTGACTGGGTGGGCTAAGGGATCATGCTGGTACTGGGCAAAGAAAGCTTATATGGTGGACATACTCTGAGTACAGAGTCTGTCACAATACCGTGCCACTTAAACTGCCACTACCATCTTATTCTCCAGGGTCTCTGCTTTCAGAAACATTACATTTGGGGGTTTTAAAGAGGTAGTAAACCACCATGGGGAAGTTGTACCTATAGGTAAGTCTAGAATAAGGCATACCTATAGGTACTGTAAATATTTACTGCGCCAATGTCATCGGCACATGCTCTCTGAAGGAGCAGCCGCCCATGCCGTTTCTTTGGGTGAATGTGCCGTGACTAGCACATTATGCCTTTACTTTGCAGGGAAGAAGAAAGGAAGAAAAACCCACCAGGGTTTCCTCTTTAAATGTGTGCAAAAAAAAAAAAAAAAAAAGGCCCTGTTGGGGAAAAGGTTAAAGTCACAAGCGATTATTTCGATGAAAAGCTACAAACATTAAAAGGACCTAAAACAACTCTTTAATTTACATGTATATGCTAGAGCTTCATATGAGATTTTAGTGAATTGGTCTACTTCTACTTTAAGCAAGCGCCACCAAGCCGAAGAGCAGCACTTGCTGGGAAGTCTCCATGTGTGCCGACAGTCTCCAGACTAGACGAGTGATAGCTTCATAAGCATTAGCACTGGGCAGTGCCATCTGCCATACAGCACAGACACAGCGGGCTCATCTACATAGCCAGTAAGGAAGACATTACAGAAACGCTGGCTGGAAAACAATGGTGGGGGCTGGAAGCAGAAATGCCTTCTGTTTGTTGAAGTAACATATGCAAACATACAATTAGAATGACAAAGGCTCTGAAAACAAACTAAACCTATCCAACAGCTGACACACCATAAAAGTTTTGTATATCAGTTACCGCTGACACTGCGGATTCAGCCCCTGACTTCTCGGATGCCTTAACCCTTTCGCCGCCATCAAAGTATGGCATAAGACGGTGGCAGTGGGGGGAGTTTACACACAGAGTGTAAATCTGCCAAGCCGACTGTCAGCTCTCAGACAAAAGTGATCAGGTAGGGAGGTGTACAGCCACCAAATCATTTCCACACACCCACGAGAACATTTGAGGCTGTGAATGCACCCACCACTTTTCAAGGGCTCCGTGCTCCCATCAGAGGACATGGGATAGGCATGGCAGGTGTGACCATGTAGAGAGAAGGGAGACCAGCGATTTTTCCAATTTGCTGTACTCCCCCCACCTGGAACCTGGAAGCAAAGTGTAAAAGGTCACTTCCAGTTTCTGCTGTGGCCGGGGAAATTAACCTCTTGATGCCTCTGGGAGGGTGGGCCTTAATGAAGAGTGGCCGCATATATGCAGCCCTGTTAAAACAGCTTGTCGTGCTAACAGTGAGCTTCCTGCATGCTCCCACTATGGTAGCCGGTGGGAAGTGGTAAGCTCCCAATGCATACTTCTGATCAGGAGCTTTCTGATCATGTGACACCGCTGTGATGGCCAGCCAATCACAGCTGTCACATGAGCAAAATGGCCGCCTTCTGGCTTTTAGAACTCTTAAAGGGCCAGGAGTCAGAAGGCTCAAAGAGGTTGAAGGAGTGCAATCTACGCCAGAGTGAGAGTAATAATTCCAAGGCCATTTTTTTATGGTAAAAAAAAAAAAGTATGGGACTCCTTTTTGATTTAGAATCATACTTACCTAGCTGGATTCCCTGTTGGCTCCAATGCTGTGAACTGAGCGATCAAACACCGCCGATCATTCGGTTCTTAGAGGTCCAGGAGCAGAGAGCTGGTGACTGTCACCAGCTCTCTGCTCTGCCCACCTCCCAACCCCCACGCTCACTGGCACTGAGGCTGAGCTGGGTGCCGATCCAGGCATATAGGCAGATCTCAACCATATGGTCACAATCTTTCCTGAGCCTGGAACGGCTCCGTGACCTTATCCAACAGTGAGAATCAGCCAGCTGTCTGCTGAAAACAGGTCACAGGAGCGCAGAATGAACTGCACTCCTGTGATCCAAAGGAGAAGCACAGCTAAACAAGCTTTCTCCTTTAACTCTCAACTGATAATCTCTAGGGCGGGGGTCATCAACCTGTAGATCGTGGAAAGGTGACTGGTAGATCACGGTCTGGGTTTGCTGACCCGCCATTCCAGAGCATTACAGTGTAATGAAGAGATACTACTTATTAAGTTTGACCTGTAGTAGGGAGCTAGAGCCAAATAGATGCCTCCTCTGTAGTTCTGGCTCCTGTCCCATGCAGAGTGACACCAACTGCACTCCACTTCTTATCCTGGATAGCGTTCTCCAGAGTGGTGCCAGCAGAAAGAACAGATCAGTGTAAAACAATACACTGGGCATAATAGTATAGGTCACCTTTCACACTGATGTGTTGCAGTTTATACATATTGTGGGTGCAGTGTACCTGCAGGTTAGCTGCGCTTAGCAATAGATTTCTATTATATCCTGCTGTTTTACCACCCCCCAACTCTACGTGTTAACGAGCATAAGTGCTGCTCCTCTGAAAAGCAATTCAAGTGTGCGTGTTGACCACCACCTGATTTAAATCCACGATTGCCGTGCAATGCACACATTTGTGACACAGTAGTCCTGCCATTAGAGGTTTAAATAAGGTGGTGACACTGACCGGTGATCACCAGGTAGAGCTCCACCTCTCTAAGGAGGCCTACGTCTGCTCTAGGGGGATTTTACAGCATCACCTATAGAAAATCTAGGGGAACGATATTTGGCGCCTCTTCACAGGTACATGCAATTTTAAGACTTGATATGTTGGGTATCCATCTATTCGCCGTGACCTAATCTTTTCTAAAAAAAAAAAAAAAAATGTTTTACATTTTAAAAAAATGCTGTATTGCATGTCTGTGCCCTTAAATTGTGCATTTTGTACTGAAATTTTGCACATGAAAAAATCTTTGTGCTAATATTGTGCAAAATAAAAATGTGGAATTACTACCATTTTATTTTTCACAGTCCCAGCTTGAAGAATATATAAATACTGTTTTGGTTAAAGGGACCTTTAAAGTTAAAATAATTTTTTAAACATGGGTGCAAAAAAATAAAAATAATCAAAAACCGCTCCGGCAGGGAAAGGGTTAAAGGAAATCTATTGTCTATTGTATTGGGTGGCTTTACTAAAGTGGGAGTAAAACACCATGCTTTTTTTTTTTTTGAACCTGCAAGGTAAAAGTTAAGTTATAATGTGCCATTTATGTATTTGTTCCGACCCGTATAACCACAGAGCATCTGGCACCTCATGTCAAAGTCAAACATAGTGGAAGGAGGTTGTGGTGGGATTATAACGGCGCCAACAGGTAATAATAGAAACAAGAAGTAATTAAAACATCACATTTATTATAGACCTGATTAAAATATGATCAAGTAAAATCAATCATTGTACATCTTGTGGTGGTCGACCAAGTGAGATTCCGGTTATATGGTGGCTAAGCGTTCATGTGTTACGATAACACACGTACCCTTAGCCACCATATAACCGGAGTTTCACTTGATCGACCACCACAAGATGTACAATTATTGATTTTACTTGTTGTATTGTAATCAGGTCTATAATAAATGTGCTGTTTTAATTACTCCTTGTTTCCATTATCTGTTGGCACCCTTATAATCCCACCCCAACCTTCTTCCAATATATTATAATGTGCTAGTATACACATTATGTGAAACTTACCTTAAAACTAAGCCCTTCAGGCGCATGCTGTCACCACCGAGGGGGCTTCCATCTCAGTCTTCCTTCTGGGTTGGTGGCTCCAGTCCTTTGATTGGACCAGCCGTAAAGACATTACGCCCATGCATGCACGTGAGAGGTGCTTATTTATGACACAGAACTCTGAAAGAATGGCACGGCATGTCATTCCTTCAGCGCGCATGCGCCAGTGACATCACCGACCTATTCACAAGTAAATACCTTTAAAAATAGTGCACGTTTAGGAGATATTTACTGTACCTATAGACAAGCCTTATTATAGGCGTAAGGCGTATAGGTAAAAATCACCCATGGGCGTTTACTCAGACTTTAATCAAAAAGGAGGCTCAAAAGGTGAGTGGGCAGGTCAGAGACCATGACAGCAGGAGGCAGTCACTTGTTGTACAAAGACACAGCAGAAACGACACGTGGGCACCAAAAGGTACTACTTATGGCATGGGTGTGGTGGTTTAACCTCCCTGGCGGTATGATTCAGTCTGGAATTAGGTGCTGAAAGCGGTACAATTATTTTGCACGGAAATCTGGCTTTTATTTTGTAGTCCTGTAATTCTTAGGAATAACGCTCTTAAATCTGTTCAAACCAGAGTCTAGCAGACATCCCGGGTATGATAAAGTTTATAATATAATAAAGAATAAGAAAAATTATTCAATAATGTAATAAAATCCTAAAACACTGAAAAATTTACACTTTTTGGTTGCTATGGACAATCTCCAAATTCCAGGCAGTAAAAAACAGTATTTATAATATAAAAGTGTATGCAGGGCATTGCACAAACCACTAGGGACAAAGGGGGTGTGTATTTTTTAATACAGCACTGTAATCTGTAAGATTACAGTGCTGTGTGTGTTTAGTGTGTTTTAACTTTTTTGAATTTGCCGCCGTTCTCCGCTCCCGTGTGCCGTAACGTCGCAGGGAACGGAGCTCGGCGGCATTCGGCACTGTGAATCGAGCGGAGGACAGCTCGATCGCACAGCGCGGCGGACATCGCTGGATCCAGGGGACAAGGTGAGTAACGCTCCCTGTGTCCTCCCCTGCATCCAGCGAAGCCATCCCGAGTCTGGCTCGGGGTTACCGCTCCTGTCAGTATATTCCTACTCCGAGCCAGACTCGGGATTACCGCTAGGGGGGTTAATAAATTTAGGCTGGGTTCTCATACGTGTCTGCTCTTCATAGCATGGGGTCCTGTGCGTATCTGTATAACAGTTCAGGTGCGATTCGAGCCAAATTTTTTGTCAGAATTTGCACTTGAACCGGACCCCGCCGTGGACCTGTGTGAACTGGCTCCATTTAGAGCCGGTCGCACTCACCTATCATGCAAATTAGACACGGGGAAAACCCGCATCCTGTTTGCATATGTGAACCCAGCCTTCTACGGTCCATGGGTAGAAATCTGCTCTTAGTCCATCAACTGCCACTGTCCGTGCATTTTATGTGGTTAGATTGTATTTCGCTCTCCGTGAGTTATGGGCCCGTTTAAAATCAAAGCTCTTGCCATCAGGGAGTGCTGTGGCACCTTGGGCGTTTGCTCAATTCTTCAATTCTGCTTACAGGTTGCTGGGCACATTCTGCATTGGGTACATCAACCCCCCCCCCAGGGCTATCAAATACTCCAAATAATCATGAAAGATCAAAATTGATATAAATACTTACATTGCTGTTTTTTGTGCCCCCTGAGCCCAGGCTGTCTCTGGTCAGTCCCATAATAACGTTACTCTGTTCACCGGCCCAGTGGACAACGATCTGATTGTGAGAGTCATTGAGGCTGACCTGAAAGAGGACAGAAGAGAAGAGGCTTGGGGTTATTGTGCGATGGTTCTCTTCACATTAGTAACAGAGCATGTCCCTATAAGAGAGGATATTCAAATGCTGTCAACTGTCTGGCTGAGAAATGACGGCTCCTGACCCACGTGAGGGTTTTCAGTGTAACAGATACGTCCTAAAACACTTCCAACAGAGTTACCAGAATGCATCTCTTACATCCAATCTCTCCTTGTGCAGCCGCTCCCCTCACAATGATTACTGGCTGTCAAAATGACAGGCGGGAATTGCTTTGTATTGAACTGCAGGAATAGCAGTCAAAATAAAGTTGCTCCTGTGTGAAATGACACTCACAGTGTGTCTGTTGTCATTGAGTAACACAGTGTAACAATGTATATTAAAATTATAATTACTATATTTTACTTAAAGGGATAGTTCACTTTTACCACAAAGGGTGCAGATAAGGAGTGTCTGTAGATAAAAACAAGCTGTGTGGCTCTGACTAAAGTTGGATAAAGCCCTTGCTATAGGCTTAAGCCTTTTACGTACCTTGACCAATTCAATGCCGGCCATTTTCCCTCCTTCCTGGCCAGGACAAATTTTCAGCTTTTAAGTGCTGTTGCACTTTGAATGACAATTGGAGGATCATACAACACTGTACACAAACTAAACTAATTTTTTTATCATTTTCTTCCCACAAATAAAGCTTTCTTTTGGTGGTATTTGATCACCACTGGGGTTTTTATTTTTTCCTAAACTAAAAAGATTTTATTATAAAATTTTGTTTTTTCCTTCACTGACTGGCACAGATGAGGCGCCACTAATGGGCACTGATGAGGAGACACTGATATGTAGAATTGATGGGCACCGATGGGCGGCACAGCTGGGCACTAATAGGTGGCACTGATGAGGAGCTACTGACAGGCATCTGAAGGGCACTGATTGGCACATTTATGGGCACTGACAAGTGTTACTGATGGGGTACAGACTGGCAACTGATGGGCACTAATAATGTAGCGATTATCAGCGCAGCCGCAGACCCCCCCCCCCCCCCCGACAAGGAAATCCATTTACCGACAGTTCCTGGTTCACGCGATGATCAGCTGTGATTGGTCACCGCTGATCACGTGGTAAGAAGCCTCCGTTAGGGGCTCCATACCACAATCGGAGATCGCCACACTCCGGGCGCAAGCTGGCGGGTTATCCCGCTGAATGCCATATGACACCCAGTCAGAATAATAGAACGACTACCCTGCCATCATTCTGCTATAGGCTGAGAGGGAAGTGGTTAAGAAGCCTGACTGGAATACTCCCAGAACGTTGCCAGGTAATACTCCCGGGATATTGCTGAGTGAGGCCTAGTCATCACTGCTCACCTCCATCACAGGAGTGAGCCTTCTCTCGGATTCAAACCCCCTCACATACTCTCTCCCTTGATGCAGTAGGTCTGAGCTCAGCATTTAAGAGCTCACTCCTGTGATGGAGTAGGTAAGCAGCGATGACTAGACCTCACTTAGCAACATCCCGGGAGTATTCCAGTCAGGCTTCATAATGTATGTAAATGGCCTACACCTATAGCAAGAGCTTTAATCAACTTTAGTCAGAGCTTTTTGTTTTCATCTACAGATGAAAGAAAAAAAAAGGCGCCTCCAAGTGCAGAATTAAAACTTAATATCTCCAAACAAGATTAAAAACACTTACAGAATCAAGGATAAGAAGAGGCATAACATGGATGTATGAAGCACGTGATGCGGTATCAGGTAGTCCTATCATCACAGCTTTCCAGGGATAACTATATGCAGCAGCAGAAGGTCCCAGGATAACCAGCAGGTGAAGCAATCGTGCTGTCTGAGTCAGCGTGGAGCATGAATCCCGGAAATGACATCAGCGGGAGGGAACGACAACCGCAAACAGGAAATATGTCATTAAAATGGGAAGAGTTTCGGAACTGATTGGTTCCTTCAAGCCAATGAAGGTCATTGGCTTGAAGGAGCCAATCAATAGTTCCCGAAACATCCCATTTTGATGACATTTCCTGTTCGTGGTCCATGCTGGTTGTCGTCCCCTCGCGCTGATGTCATTTCTGAGATTCATGCTCCACGCTGACACGCACGATTGCGTCACCAGTGTTCCCAGAGCCTGGGGTATTCACCTGCTGGTTATCCTGGGACTTTCTGCTGAAGCATATCAAAAAAAATTTACAAACAAATTGTAGCAGAATACATGTTGACCTAAATTTGTTTTATAGCAGAAAGTACAAATTGTTGCTTTTCTTTCCAAAATTGTTGTTTTTTTTTTGTTCATAGTGCAAAAAACAAACCGCAGAGGTGACCAAAGGAAAGCTCTATTTGTGGTGGTGGGGGGGGGGGGTGTGGTGGAGTACATACATTTTATTTGGGCACAGTGCCGCATAACCGTGCAATCGTCAGTTAAAGTAACGCAGTGCTGTATCGCAAAAAAATGGGCTGAAAAAAATAAAAATAAATTGTAAAATAGAAAAATATTTTTGTCTATAGATTCCCCAAAAAATAAAATCGTTAATATTAAAGAAAGCCTAGGTTTTTCAAAAAATGGAAAACAAATGTATGCAATTACTTGATTACTTAAGTATAACTAAATGCCAAACTTTTTTTTTGTTTTGAATAGAGTGGAGAGAGATTAAAACCCCTGTTAATTTTTATTGATGACTGTGCCCGTTAGGGAGACTCCCCCTCTCTATTTGTCCCGTTTGCCATTATCATTGAAGTTGAAAGTGAAAGTAAAAAAAAAAAAAAATCCCAAAACCCCAGAAAAGTAAAAACAGGTTAATCTTCCACTGGGGACACCAATTCCGATGACTTCGGGGTCCCCAAGCGATTCCCTTAACCACTTCAAGACCAAGCCTATTCCTGACACTTGTTTACAAGCAGGGCCGGCCCTACAATGGGACCCGGTGGGACCATTGGTTCCGGACGGCAGGTGCTGAGGGGCAGCACATTAACGCCCAAGACAACAGTGGTCCCACCCGATTGCTCCGCTCCACCTGTCCGCCCCTTTCCCCCCCCCCCCGTGTGGATGGCTCAGCGCTGCTGCTATTAGAGGTAATGGCAGAGCACTCGTTGCCATACCCGCACAGGTGGCATACCCGCCCATCCTCTCCACGGCCCCCCCCCCCCCCCCATTGCTGCTGACATTTCGGGACAAGAGAAAGGCAGCCGACAGGCTGATGGCCAACAGCATAAAGGGACCCCATGATGAAAGAGGGATCGCTGGAGGCATGGCTGACGCTGAGAGAAAAGTGCCAGCGCCACTAATCCCATCTCCACCACCCCTGCCTGTGTCTAACCCCCACCACCCCTGCCTGAGTCTAACCCCTTCCCCCCCTCCAGCCTCTGTCTAAGCCCCTTCCCCCCCTTGCCTGTGTCTAATCACCCACCCCCTCACCACCCCTGCCTGTGTCCAATTAAACACCCCCCTGCCCAATCCCCCACCCCCCCTGTACCACTCAAGCCTGTGTCTAATCCCCCACCCTCCTGTACCACTCAAGCCTGTGTCTAATCCCCCACCCCAGCCCATGTCTAATCCTCCACCCCCCCCCCCCCCCACCATTCAAGCCTGTGTCTAATCTCTCACCTCCCACCACCCCAGCCTGTGTCCAATCCCCCCACCACTGCCGTGTCTGTTTGAAACACACCACCACTGTTGCATGTAAATCAGGCTTCTTGATATTTGTGATTTTTTTTTTTTTTTGGGGGGGGGGGGGGGGGGGCATCATTTCATTCCTGGGCCACGGGCAGCACAATGTCTTGGGCCAGCCCTGTTTACAAATTAAAATCAGTATTGTTTGCTAGAAGATTACTAACGGTAGAACCCCCAAAAATGATCCATAACTTTTTTTTGAAAAACACCCTAAAGAATAACATAGCGGTCATTGCAATATTTTATGTCACATGGTATCTGCGCAGTCGTCTTTCAAACTATTTTTGGGGAAAAAATACACTTTATTGAATAATATATATATATATATATATATATATATATATATATATATATATATATATATATATATATATATATATATATATATATATACACACACACACACACACACATTATATATATATATATACACATACATACATACACACACATATATATCAAACTTAGCCCAATTTTTGCATACTGTGAAAGATGAGGTTACACTCAGTAAATATATACCCAATATGATACACTTTAAAATTGCACGGACTAACAGAATGGCGACAAAACTACGGTACTAAAAAAAAAAAAAAAAAAAAATCAACATAGGTGACGTTTAAATGTTTTTAATGGTTACCAGTTTAGAGTTACAGAGTAAGGATGAGCTCAAGCGTAATGGCATGGTCCACGTGCAGAGCCTGCCAGGAAGTCACAGGCAGTGAGACATTGCCCTGATGCGCGGCTGCAGAGATCGGACAATGTCTCACTGCCTGTGATTAGCGCAGCACTGCGCCGACTTGCTGGCGGGCTCTGCACGTGGACCATGCCAATACGCCTGAGCTCATCCCTATTACAGAAGAGGTCTTTCTAGAATTATTGCTCTCGCTCCAAAGATCGTGGCGATACCTCATGTGCGATATGAACACTTTTTACATTTGGGGGCGCGACTTACGTATGCTTTTTCTTTGGTGCGCGAGCACGTGGGGACGGGGGCCCTTTAAAGATTTTTTTCTTCTTCATGTTTTTTTTTTTTTAAACACTGTTCCTTAAAAAAAATAAAAAAGAATTTACAAAGGGATCTGATGTCTAAAAGACCCCAAAGCCCTCCTCTGCACTTCAAAAGTATTCAAAATGCCAAAATCAGCATTTTTAAATATGGTCATTTTTTTTTTTTTTTTTAATCGGTGTCACTTCTGGGCTACTACATCAGAGACCCGATTGAAGCCGAGTCCGGTTTTGTTTCAGGACTCCAGCCAGGAGACCCAGGCAGAGTGGTGGATGTCCCCGCTTGTTCCTTGTGATAACAGCCGAGTGGCTCATTAGCCGACTGACGACTCTATTAAAAAAAAAAAAAAAAAAAAAACAAACAAACACAAACCTCACCAGTACAGCCACTTCAACAAGATGATGTACAGGTACGTAATTTTGTGTGATGTGGTTAATTTGCAGGAATTTCTTCTCACTTCCTGTTTGGCTATGGGACAGGAAGTGCTGGGAAATCTCCCCAACGGAAAAAAAAAAAAATAACTTACAGGGATTATTTTAACCCTCCCTTGTTCTATCCAAGATAAAAAAGAAAAAAGAAAAAAAAAAAAAAGTTTTGCCAATAGTTCTATAAAGTAATGACAAGAGTTATAGCCAAATAAAGAGGAAATGTAACAACTGCTTTGGTCCATTATGGTAATAAGGTACAAGACCCGTGGCGAGTTGTTGATTACAATCTCAGCAAAAACCTGCTAGAGCCTGCAATCAGCCAAAGTTACTGACAACGTGCTTTCTAAAAAAATAAATCAGGTCTCCTCCCCCGCCCGACAGAGCTGTGTAAATCTCCTGGCTGGGTGGACAGAAATATAAATTGTGCAGGTAAGTAGCTCCACTGTATGCGTTTTATACAATCCATGTATTTTAGTGGTTTGCCTGGAGTTCAGTTTTAAAGGGTCCACATTAGCAGTTTTATCTTAGTGACAGTCGCTTTAAGCAAGGTATGCAACAATAATATAGAGGTAAGTAACGGGCAGAACCGGTCTGTTCACTCGCAGAGCCGGTGACAACATACCAGTACTGTGTACAGCCCCGGGCCATCTCTCAGCACACATTCATTTCCCTGAACATACATCAGACACACTGCAAGGCAGACATTATAGAAGACGCACGCCGCCCTCTGCAAATCAATTTTAGGCTATTAAATTGGACCTGTCATTACAATCGGACCTCCAGTCCTGCACAGTTGTACAGATTCCTATTCTGTACTAATATTACTTATTCTGATTTCAGGGTGAGCTTCTCACAATGTCCACTAGAATCTGCAGATCAAGCCGGCCTCATTTCCTGGACAGAGGACATCCATTGCTTTCCTCTCCAGCCCGACAGTTCCTGGCCCATCCTTTTCATTCATTGAATTGAAAGTGTTTGATACCCAAGTATTTCATAGTCCTTGTATGTGGCTGCTGTACCATCTACTAGTATGAGAACGTCTCCTGTTCTCATTGTGTTGTTTCCTTGTGTTCCTGATGGTCCCTCTGCTTTCCTATTAAAAACTGACCACACTAAGAACACAGCATGGTCAGCTCTCTATGCTGAAAACTGTGTGCTCTCCTCCAATGATCAGACGTGTCCTGACACATCCCCACTCCAGAGCCATTCACTAGGAAGCTCAGAGAAATGGCACGGCGGTACATTTGTTCACAGCGCATGCACCAGTGATGACATTGGCGCACTACAAGTGAAATATCTCCTAAACGGCACACATTTAGGAGATATTTCCACTACCTATAGGTAAGCCTTATTCTAGGCTTACCTATAGATAAGACAAAAGGGTTTACAACCACTTTAATGGAGCCTTTTTCCAGGACGGCTTACAGGGCCCCGCCAGCAACACATCAAACCTCAACATTACACATGCTTGCTCCTGATGAGTGGTATAAAAAAATAAATAAAAAAAATAAAAAAAAAAACACAAAACGCATAGAGCTACAGGTTGCCACGTCTTTACCAATCATATCACGGCTTCTTAAGTGATTATGCAGTTTTTATTCCTCCAGGTCCAGTGAGGCCATATTTTAATATTGGTGTGTGTGTGATTATATATATATATATATATATATATATATATATTTTTTTTTTTTTTTTTTTTCCATGAGGTGAACCAAGGAGTTTAAGGTATGTATACTATGGGAGACTACCATTAACCTCTTTGTTAATTCTAGTTTATTACATATTACTGGTATTATGATATGTGTATGTTGACTGTGTTTAATGGTCTAAACACTATATGTATGTTACCATGAATTATTACTAGGAATTTGTATGTTTTTCAATCTATTTTTTAATAAAATTCCTTGCTTCATCCTAGTGCTCTTTTGCTGGCCAGTGCTTCATATAAAGTCCCACTCCCCTCTGTTAAACACACTCCCCTTTTCAATGTATATGGGATGGATATTCATGATCTTCCCAGATCATGATATCATTTAAAGCCCCTAGGGATGAAAATACACGACCTTACCAGGTCATGGCTTCCTGAAAGTCCCTATCCCCCCAAAACTTTTCTTTTTTATTGAACCACTTTAATGTGCTACTCCTTGACCTACTCCTTTGTTGCCTTGGTGGTATGTTTTGGTTCATTGTCATGCTGGAAGACCCATCTTCAGTGTTCTGGCTGAGGGAAGAAGGTCATCATCCAATATTTTACAATACATGGCCACGTCCATTAGCCCTTCAATGTGGCAAAGTCGGCCTGTACATTTAGCAGAAAAACAGCCCCAAAGTATAATGACCTCCATGCTTGACTGTAGGGATGGTGTTCTTGGGGTCATAGTCAGCATTTTTCATCCTCAAAACACGGCGAGTCCAGTTAATGCCAAAGCGCTCAATTTTGGTCTCAACTGACCACAGCACTTTCTCCCAATCCTTCTCCGAAGAATTTAGATGTTCATTGGCAAACTTCAGATGGGCCTGTACACATGCCTTCTTGAGGAGGGGGACTTTGCAGGCACTGCCGGATTCCAATCCATGATGGCGTATTGTGTTACCAATGGTTTGTTTTGTGACTGTGGCCCCAACTGCCTTGACATCATTCACAGGCTCCTTCCGTGTAGTTCTATGCTGATCCCTCACTTTTCTCATGATCATCCTTACCCCATCAGGTGAAGTCTTGCATGGAGCTCCAGACTAAGGGCGATTGATGGTCATTTTGCATTTCTTCCATTTGCAAATAATCACCCCAACAGTTGTCACCTTCACACCAAGCTGCTTGGCGATGGTCCTCAACCCTGTCCTCAGGGCCCGCTAACAGGCCAGGTTTGCAAGATAACTGAAATACATCACAGGTGATAACATTTTCTGCTCAGTGATTGCCGTATTCTAGTCTGCGTCTCCCCAAGATAATACATAAAACCTGGCCTGTTAGTGGTCCTTGAAGACAGGGTTGATGACCACTGTTGTAACCCATTCCAGCCTTGTGCAGGTCTACAACCTTGTCCCTGACGTCCTTTAACAGCTCTTTGGTCTTGCCCAAGATGGTGAGATTTGAATGGAAGAAATTCTGTGGACAGGTGTCTTTTACACATATAATGAGATGTCAATTTAAAGAGGAAGTAAACCCTAATGGGTTTACTTCCTCTTTCATTCCCTGCAAAGGCAAAGCATAATGGACTACTATGCATCGCATAGTAGTCCATTATGTGTCACTTACCTGACACAGGAGCCAGCGATGTCACTGCTGTCCCCTGTAGTCAGGCGCATCGATCTTCTCGGTGGGGTCTCACAGCTCCGCCGCTGTCATTCGGCGAGGCCGCGATTACGTCACTCCCGCGCATAAGCAAGGGGAGCCGACACGTGTGGCATCTTTGTCGTTGACGATGCCACGCTCAGTGCGCCTGCGCACCGCTGTCTACGGCGCATGTGCCGTAGACAGCGATGCCTGTCTTCGGGCAAATATCTCCTAAACCGTATAGGTTTAGCAGATATTTCGTGGACCTACAGGTAAGCATTAATCTAGGCTTACCTGTAGGTCAAAGTGTGTTGTAAGGGTTTACAACCACTTTAAGAAGGTGTTCCTAATGACAGGACTAATCTGTGTACCACATGAGCACATACTATTAGCCAGAATTGTTGGTTGGGTATCAAATACCTATTTTACTCTCCGAATGTATTTTTTCTAAGTTATTGGTTGATATTCTGTCTCTATCATTTTGAATACACCTATGATAAAAAATATAGATCCTCCATTTCTTTGTAAGTAGGCAAACTTAGAAAATCTGCAGGGGATCAAATACTTTATTACAGCAATGTAAAAAAAACTCAAAAGAGGAAAGACGTTTTAACAACACTATTAAAATAGGAAGTCATATAAATGTTTCAGTTCACCCTTTTGTATTTACCATACTGAAACTATGATGTGACTGCTTATTTTAAAGTGGTTGTAAACCCTTATGCCCCGTACACATGGTCGGAATTTGACAGAAAAAGTCAGATGGGAGCTTTTCATTGTATATTCCAACCATGTGTATAAGGTCTACCTGTAGCTACCCCGGATATCTCCTAAACCTGCGCGGTTTAGGATATATTCCCTGTATCTGCATGTGCTGACGTCATCGTCACATTCGCACTGAAGCAATGGCACATACGCTCCATTTGCTTCAGTGTCCGTGCAGTTACTGGCGGCTCCCACGTGCATGCGCAGGAGTGACGTCAGATACCCAGCAGTAATGGGGAGTAATGTCGCCGGCCGGTGCCGTTCAGGTGAGTATTACATAATGAGCTAGTATGCTATGCATACTAGTTCATTATGCCTTTGTCTTGCAGGTCTTTTTTTTTCCCCATGTGGGTTTACAACCACTTTAATAGCGTTGTTAAAATGTCTTTCCTCTTTTGTTTTTTTTACATATACTATAATACATTTTTTTTTTTTTATCTCTACATATTTTCACTTATTTGCATTATTTCCTGGGTATTGTATACAGATACTCCTTGTTTAATGACCACTCTGACTTACGACCAGCTCTCCTGACCAATGCACTGTACATCATTGTATTGTACAGTAGAGAATTGTGGTTTATATTTTTGTGTTGTGTACTTATGCAAATTAAAACATTGAGTTGGCATTGTGTTTAGACCTTTGTTTCAAACTACAGTACAGTAGTTAAGAATGCTTAAAATATCGATTACTTGTGGCAATTCGTTTAACAATCTGGTCGCTGGAAGGGAAACCTAAGTGAGGAGAGCCTGTAGTCCCAATTTCCTCCCATACCCCTTTATGGATTTTTTGTACTGCATTATAGGGGTATAAACCCCCATTTTTGGGTTCATGAACCTATCTCCATTGTTTGGATAAAATAATTAATTTTCCCCACGGTACAGCACCCTACTGGCCCCTCCCACAGCCAGGATCTGTCTGCACTGAATGTAGAAGTACAGAGACCCGGGGCTGATAGAGTCCAAATTAAAATGCAAAAGTTTGCATAGCATGTTAAAGAGGATGAGAAGGAGGAACCAGAGACAGCAAAATATAAAAAAAACTGGCACACTGCCTGCATCTGGGGCCACTCAGCTGCACTTCTCTCACCTTAGGATGAGCAGATGTGTGCGTACAGCCGCTGCATCCTCAGACGTTAAAGCAGTTGTACAGTCTCATGGTTTTTCACCTTAATGCATTCTATGCTGAAAGGTGAAAAACCTTCTGTGCTGCAGCTGCCCCCTAGATCCCCCTTTTTCTTACTTGAACCCAATTGTTCAAGTGGCGATTGAAAGCCCAGCAGCTTCAAATGCTGTCTCGGGTCCTCATTGGATAGATTGATAGCAGCAAGAGCCATTGGCTCCCGCTGTCATCAACTCCAATGACACAGGAGCAAGGGGGAGGTGGGGCCGAGTCCTGCTGTCTGTGTCAATGGACGCAGCAGCAGGACTCGTGAGTGCGCCCGCATGGGTGCCCCCAGGGAATGCGGCTCTCCATGGGGGCACCCAATGAAGAGGACTAGCCAGGAGCGCCGACGGGCACCCCAGGAGGAGGAGGATCAGGGTTGCTCTGTGCAGGGCTCTGGCCTTGCAGACTAGGCCGAAGCCTCACCTAAAAACTCCTGCCCACAGCTTCTAAGGACTGGCACAGTGTCAGCACCAGTTCTGGTGAAAAAAAAAAACAATTTGCTGAAAATTTGAATCGATTTGACCTCTCAACTCAATTCAAATTGATTTATTCCCCAGCCCTATCTCCAACCCTGCAAACAGGTTCACCCTGTACAGACACTGTATTAAATCTTCTATCAGTGTTCATGGTCGGGTGCGCCTGTCATACTGAAGGGGAGTAGAGGAAAAGCATAATGATCCATTTATAAATAAAATCCACAAAAATATGGAACAGCAAAAATGTCAAATACAAGTCACACCAAGAATGGCTGTGCGCTCCGAGGGTAAAAGGATTTATAAAGCAGTCCATGTGACTTTCACTGGTGGTGAAACAATCATTGTCACAGAAAAGCCATTCACCTGGAAGATTCACCTGCAGGGGACGTTTGTCAGATTCATTTCTTCATAACCCCCACCCCCCAGACTGGGAGAATACACAGGCTGCAGGCGAGAGGTGCACAGATCCTGCCTGTCAGGTTCAGGAGATAAAGATCTCAGTATGACAACAAGGACGATGAACTTCCTCATTGACCCTGGGCAGGCTGAGCGCGGCCTGTGAGCCGTACGACCATCTGTGACACCGACACCATCAACAATCAGCGGGATGACGTAATGTGCCAAACACAGAAAACAGCAGCCCGTCGTCACGGGAGGGACAGGGACACCAGAGACCTTCCTCAGCTGAATATTACTGCTAAATGAGAGATCTGCAGCACGACTCCTAATTAAAGTCGTTTTATTTTCCTTTCTAGCGCCTGCGGGGCATGATGTGATTTCTGATTAGTTTGCCAGCACATTTCTAAAAGGTAGATGCAGTGTCAGCCGTGTGCCCGTCGCCCCCGCAGTTCTGATCATCAATCGCAATGTCACATTGGAGCACAAAGACATGGACACCCCGGTCTGTGAAAGTTTACCTCCCGCAACGTTCCTGAAAACATCATGTGCGCAAAGGTGCCAACAACAGTGTGTGATGGTTGCCACTGGCACAGCTTACCATTGTGGGAGGGGCAGAGACAATTACTGCAAGAAATCTCCCCATTGTGGGAGGGGCAGAGAATCTACTGCTGGGATTTTCACATTGTGGGAGGAGCAGAGACACAAACTATTGCAGAGACATCTTATCGTTGTGGGATGAGCAGCGATACAATGTACAGTGCTTTGAAAAAGTATTCACCCCCCCCCCCCCCCTGAAATTTTCAATACTTTGTAGAACCCCCTTTCTCTGCAATTACAGCTCCAAGTCTTTTTGGGGATGTCTCTACCAGATTTGCACACCTACAGAGTGACATTTTTGCCCATTCTTCATTAATGAATAGCTCAAGCTCTGTCAGATTGGATGGAGAGCATCTGAACAGCAATTTTCAAGTTTTGCCACAGATTCTCAAATTGGATTTAGGTCTAGACCTGGAGTGGGCCATTCTAAGCCCCTGTACACACGGTCGGAGATTCTGCCAACCAAATCCGTTGGATTTTGTCCGTCGGATTTAGTCCGACGGATTGTGTCCGAAACTGTTGCTTACACACGGTCGGACTAAGTTGTCGAAAAATCCGATCTTTCAGAACGTGATGACGTAATTTCATTACGATGGGACTACATTCAGGCTAGTAGCCAATAGCTTTGATGTAGGAATTTGATCTGAGCATGCGTGGCACTTGGTCCGATCAAAATTCGCTACACATGATCGGAGTATGTCCGATTGGCCCAGTTGGTCAGGAAATATTTCCAACATGTTGGAAAATTGGGTCCGACGGATATTTGGACGGAATCAGTCCGATGCATACCACACACAGTCGGATTATCCGACGACACGGTCCGATAGGACACATTCCGACGGATTCTCCGACCGTGTGTACAAGGGCTAACACATGAATATGCTTTGATCTAAACCATTCCATTGTAGCTCTGGCTGTATATTTGGGGTTGTTGTTGTTCTGCTGGAAGGTGAACCTCTGCCCCAGTCTCAAGTCTTTTGCAGACTCTAATGCCACGTACATGACCGGACTTTCTGGCAGACTAGGTCCGACGGTCTTATCGACGGACTTTCATCAGAGTTCCAACAGACTTTGACACGCAATCACACCAAAGTCTGACAGATTGGACCATGATGACGCACGGCCGGACTAGAATAAGGAAGTTCATAGCTAATAGCTGCCCTAGCGTTGGTTTTCGTCCGTCGGACTAGCATACAGAAGAACGGATTTTTCAACCAGACTCGAGTCCATAGGAAAGATTTGAAACATGTTCTAAATCGAAAGTACGTCTGAATTTTGCGACAGCAAAAGGTCCGATGAAGCCCATACACAATTGAATTGTCTGACGGATTTGTTTCCCGTCGGACCTTTGCTGTCAAAGTCCAGCCGTGCGTACACAGCATAACAGGTGTTCGTATAAGATTGCCCTGTATTTGGCTCCATCCATCTTGCCAACAACTGACCAGCTTCCCTGTCCCCACTGAAGAAAAGCATCCCCACAACATGCTGCTGCCACCACCATGTTTCACAGTGGGGATGGTGTGTTTAGGGCGATATGCAGTGTTAGTTTTCCACCACACAGAGTTTTGTGGTCTCATCTGACCAGATCACCTTCTTCCACATGTTTTCTGTGCGCCCCACATGGCTTCTTGCAAAGGGATTTCTTATGGCTTTCTTCTTGCCACTCTTCCATAAAGGTCAGATTTGTGGAGAACACGACTAATAGTTGTCCTGTGGACAGATTCTCCCACCTGGGCTGTGGATATCTGCAGCTCCTCCAGAGTTCCCATGGGCCTCTTGGCTGCTTCTCTGATTAATGCTCTCCTTGTCCAGCCTGCCAGGTTAGGTGGATGGTCATGTCTTGGTAGATTTGCAGTTGTGCCATACTCTTTCCGTTTTCAGAGCATGGATTAAGATGTTCAAAGCTTGTTTTTTTGGTTTTGTTTTTTTAAATAACCTAACCCCGTTTAAAACTTCTCCACAACTTTATCCCTGACCCGTCTGGTGTGTTTCTTAGAGGAATTGAAGAGAAGGGACTTTTCAGGCATATTGTATGGATTGTTAAAAAAGTAAATGTTTATTTATTACAAATCATTAAAGTGTAAGTTCACATTAACAGAAAAAGCTGTAAGGTGACCTTACACAGGACCCCCTCCTCACCCACCACCCTGCCCCCAAGCTGCAGCGTGGCGATCTCCCCCTCTGAGCCCTGCTATCCCTGCCTCACCGGTACATGGCTTAGAATTTCCCTCTGCATTCTCTCTACTTTTTCCCCACTGACGGGGCAGGCTAAGCAGGATTTAATTGGTCGGCATTGCCCACTGTGATCAATTGGAATGCTCCAAAACATCCCGAGATTAAGCCAAGGGGATTGCTACGCCCCGGTCCGGTGAGGCAGGGCTCATAACAGGAGATTGCCACGCTATAGGTCAGTGGGGGTCCTGTGTAAGTTCACCTTCCAGATTTCTCTGTAAAGGTGAACTTACCCTTTAATGAAAAAGACTAGGACAACAATAAAAAAAACAACATTTACAAAAGTGAATGCGATTTTAAAACACGTCTCAGTGACCAACCAAACAGTCCAGAGTTCAACCTGAACCTACAATGACTGGGTTGGTAGGTTACAAAAAGCTCCTAAGACTTAAACAAACCCCTAAGAGGTAACACATATGTATACATACAAGATGACCTAATCATTCGTCATACAGTGATCACATATGGAGGGGTTAGTAAAGGCAAACCAAAATAAATCAATTCTACTTCAGTGTTCAGAAAATGCATTCAAAGTTGCTTGACTAGTTTCGTGCTCTGGATGCGCATCTTCTGGAGCTATATAAATATATGTGGAAAAAAGAAAAGTATAACTTTGTCACTGAGGTGAGGCGGGCGGGAACTTCACAGGGGGGCCCGGTCATATGAGGCAGCTATGGAGGAAAAAGGATAGAAATAGAACCCTTTACAGATTACAAAAGGTAGGTAGTCTCTTTCAGAGATTTACCTGACAGATGTTTCACTGAGTGTGTGTAATAACATTTTTATAATAAATTTATATATAAAGTGCTCCGTGAGATGTTCAAAGCTTGGAATAATTTATATATATATATATATATATATATATATATATATATATATATATATATATATATATATATATATATATATATATATATATATATATATATATATATATATATATATATATATATATATATATATATATATATATATATATACACACATATACATATATACACACACATACACACACACACACACACACACACACACACACACACACACCATGATGCTGACACCACCATGTTTCACAGTGGGGATTGGTGTGTTCAGGGTGATGTGCACTTAGTTTTCCGCCATACATAGCGTTTTGTGGTCTCATCTGACCAGAGCACCTTCTTCCACATGTTTGCTGTGTCCTCGCACATGGCTTCTCGCAAACGGGACTTCTTATGGCTTTCTTCTTGCCACTCTTCCATAAAGGCCATATTTGTGGATTGTACGACTAATAGTTGTCCTGTGGACAGATTCTCCCACCTGAGCTGTGGATCTCTGCAGCTCCTCCGAAGTTACCATGGACCTCTTGGCTGCTTCTCGGATGAATGCTCTCCTTGCCCGGCCTGTCAGTTTAAGTGGATGGTCATTTCCATTTTCAGATCATGGCTTGAGAGGTTCAAAGCTTGATATATATATTTTTTTAAATAACCTAACTCCGTTTTAAACTTCTCCACAACTTTATCCCTGACCTGTCTGATGTGTTCCTTGGCTTTCATGATGCTGTTTGTTCACTAAGGCAGGCCATACATGGGTCGAAATTCAAAATAATTATTTTTTTCGAAAATCTTATCTAACAATTTTGGTTTGTATTTACCATTAGTGGGCTGTAGTGCAGCAATCAAATTTGAGCAAATTGGACATGTTGGAAATTTATTGAAAAACAAACAATTTCCGAATAAATGATGGGCGAATCGTGTGAGAAATGTTCTCTAACAAACCTCTGAGGGCTTCACAGAACAGCTGTATTTATACAGAGATTAAATTACACACAGGTAATTAGGTGACTTCTGAAGGCAATTGGTTCCACTAGATTTTAGTTAGGGGTCTCAGAGTAAAGTAGGCCGAATACAAATGTATGACACACTTTTCAGATATTTGTAAAAAAAAAAAAAATTTGAAAAACATTTATCGTTTTCCTCCCATTTCACAATGTTGTGCCTCTCTGTGTTGGTGTATCACATAAAATCCCAAAGAAACACATTTAAAGTGGTTATAAACCCTTACAGACCAGTTTATGCTACAGGTGAGCCTATACAGACATACCCCACTTATAAGTACACAATGGGACCACAGCATGTATGTAAAACAAAAATGTACTTAACCACCTCAATACCAGGCACGTAAACACCTTCCTGCCCAGACTAATTTTGAGCTTTCAGCGCTGTCGCACTTTGAATGACAATTGCGCGGTCATGCTACACTGTACCCAAATAAATTATTTTTTCCCACAAATAGAGCTTTCTTTTAGTGGTATTTGATCATCTCTACAGTTTTTATTTTTTGCTAAATAAAAAAAGACCGAAAGATTTGGAAAAAAAAAGTTTTTTTGTTTCAGTTTCAAAACTTTGTAAATAAGTGCACTGACGGGCACTGATAAGGCGGTACTGATGGACACTGATAGGTGGCACAAATTGGCACTGATAGCTGGACCGGATTGGCACTGATAGGCGGCACAGACGGGCACTGATAGGCGGCACAGACGGGCACTGATAGGCGGCACAGACGGGCACTGATAGGCGGCACAGACGGGCACTGATAGGCGGCACAGACGGGCACTGATAGGCGGCACAGACGGGCACTGATAGGCGGCATTGTATTGTTTTGTACTGATGTATGCCGATCAGTGCCAAACAATAATGCATGCCAATCAGTGATGCCCATTGTGGGCACTGATTGGCATCCTTGGTGGTCTAGGGTGGCATACCTGGTGCTGGGCATCCCTGGTTGTCCAGAGTGGGCATCCTCGGCGGGGCTGCGCTGATAATCAGCACAGACCCCCCCGTCAGAGGAGCAGCCGATGGGCTCTCCTCTCCTCGCGTCTGACAGACGCAAATGCAGTCAGACTGCAGCGGCTCAAAATCCTGAGGACGTCATATGACGCCCAGTCAGGATTTTGAAACCACTTTGCAGCTGTCATTTGCCTATAGGGCGGGCGGCAAGTGGTTAAAATGAAGCAATACCGTTTTCCACTTCTGGGGTGTCAGGGGCTGTAGTGGGGGTCAGTGATTGTAGAGGTGGGGGGAGGGTCAGGGGCTGTAGAAGGGCAGCAAGGACTGTAGTGGGGGGGGGGGGTCAGGGAGTGAATGGCACAGATGTAGTTAGTGTTATCTTGGCATATAGCCGACTAACAGTTAGTAGAGCGCGTTTCCAAGTATCCGTGCACGGATTACTCAGCTGCAGCTTTAGCTTGCGAGCCACTTTACATACACTCGCGAGCATGTCCGTACTCGCGAGTGTAGGTAAAGTGAGTGTCTGTAAAGCGGGGTATGCCTATAAGGCTTACCTGTAGCTACCCAGGATCACTCCTAAACCTGCACAGTTTAGGAGAAATCCCCTGCATTTAATGTACATGCGCACTGAAGCAACGGCGCGTTGCCATTGCCGGCAGCTCCCGCTGTGACGTCATCGCGGTTCACAGCATAGTGCATACTTAGCTCATTATGCCTTTGTCTTAAAGTTGTTTTTTATTTTCAAAAGTGGGTTTACCTTTTTGGTTGTAACATGAGAAAATGTGGAAATTATCAAGGGTTACTGGTAAAGGCCACTGTGTACTGGGGGGGGGGGGGGGAGTGATAAACATTATGGTGTTTGAGAGGAGGCAAAGCATTTAGAGGAGGGACACGGATGTATTGCACTGTGTAAAAGGAGAGGGGCAGCAATATGTGGCAATTTGTATTGGATTGGGGGGTGACTGATATATTTCTGCTCAGGAGACAAGATGGCACAGATACAGTTGTGCTCAGAAGTTTGCATACCCTGGCAGAAATTGTGAAATTTTGGCATTAAATATTGAAAATATGACTGATCATACCAAAAAAACTGTCTTTTATTTAAGGATAGCAATCACATGCAGCCATTATCACATTTTTTTGGATCCTTTTTAAATCATCACAGAAATCACCCAAATGGCCCTGATAAAAAGTTTACATACCCTGGAATATTTGGTCTTGGTACAGACACAGAAGGTGGCACACAAAGCTTAAAATCGCAATTAAAAAGGATAATTTCCCACATTTGCAGCTTTTTAAATCACAATTAGTGTCTGTGTATAAATAGTCAATGAGTTTGTTAGCTCTCACATGGATGCACTAGGAAGGCTAGACACTGAGCCACGAGGAGGTAGAAAAGAACCATCAAAAGACCTGTGTAACAAGGTAATGAAACTTTACAAAGATTAAATGGATATAAAAAGATATCCAAAGACTTGAATCTGTCAGTCAGTACTGTTCAATCACTTAAAGTGGGGTACCCCCTAAAAAAAAAAAAATTTAAAAAGTCAGCAGCTACAAATACTGCAGCTGCTGGCTTTTAATAATCGGACACTTACCTGCCCCAGGGTCCAGCGATGCGGGGGAACGAAGCCCACCCCCCCTCGCTCCCCGCTCCGCTCGCGGCGCCGTCATGCATACTGTGGGCACCCGGCTGTGGCTTCACAGCCGGGCACCCACTGCGCATGCGCGAGCGGCGCAGGGCGCCGTGATACGCTGTACAGTCACCTGGGACACATGACAGGTCCCAGGTGAATGTGCGGCGCGAGGGGAAGTGATGTCACCAGCCCGGGCAATGAAGAAGGCAGACTACGAGGGACCCCCTAGCAACCGGTATTTAGAGGTGAGTAAAAAATTTTTTTTTTGCCAATTATTTTTTTTTGATTTTTTTTTAAGAATTTTAAGTAGTTTTATTTTTTTGGTGGCAACACCACTTTAAGAGGTGGAGAATTTGGGGTGTCTCTTGATACCAAGCCAAGGTCAGGTAGATCAAGAAAGATTTCAGCCACAGGAACTGTTTGGGATACAAAGAAAAACCCCACAGGTAACCTCAGGGGGAATACAGGCTGCTCTGGAAGAAGATGGTGTGGTTGTTTTTAAAGGAACACAATACAATGATATTTGAACAAAAAAGAGCTGCATGGTCAAGCCTTTACTGGAAAAGTTCCACAAAAAAGCCCGGGTACAATATGCTCAACACCTTGACATGCCTCATTGGGCTTTTTCTGGCATTGGCACAGTAAAGGCTTCCTTCTGGCAGCTCAACCATGCAGCTCTTTTTTATTCACTTTTCGTATTGTGCTCCTTAAAAACAAACCACACCGTCTTTTTCCAGAGCACCCTGTATTCCTCCTGAGGTTACCTGTGGGGTTTTTCTTTGTATCCTGATTAGTTCCTGTGGCTGAAATATTTCTTGATCTACCTGACCTTGGCTTGGTATCAAGAGACACCCACATTTTCCATTTCTTATTAAGTGATTGAACAGTAATGACAGATTCAAGGCTTTGGATATCTTTTTATATCCATTTCATTACCTTGTTACGCAGGTCTTTTGACTGTTATTTTCTACCTCCTCATGGCTCAGCCTCTAGCCTTGGTGCATCCAAGAGCTAACAAACTCATTGACTATTTATACGCAGACACTAATTGCGATTTAAAAAGCCACAAATGTGGGAAATTAACATTTTAACCCGTGAGTGCCAACTTCTGTACCAAGGCCAAACACTCGGGGGTATGTAAACTTTATCAAGGCCATGTGGGCGATTTCTGTCTGATTTAAAAAGGAGTAAAAAAAATGTGATAATAAATGGCTTCATGTGATCACTATCCTTAAACAAAAAAAGACAGTTTTTTGGCATGATCAGTCACATTTTCAATATTAATGCCAAAATTTCTGCCAGGGTATGCAAACTTTTGATCACAACTGTATATGGCATAGTGTATGGATGGGGCAACACATATATAGCACTGCGTACAGGAGGTGGCAGAAACAGATATGGGGCACTGAAATATGGCACTGTGTATAGAGGAGAGACACCGATATATGGCACCGAGTATGGAGGAGGGACACTAATATTTAGCACTAGATTTCAGGTGGAGAGAAACAAACATGGAACTGTGCACAGGGGAGCACTGACACAGCATGGTGTATGGGAGGGTGGCACTAATCTAGAACACTGTATGGAAGGGGGGGGCACCCATCTAGAACACTGTATAGAAGAGGGGGGGACACCCATCTAGAACACTGTATGGAAGAGGGGGGGGGGGGGAGACACCCATCTAGAACACTGTATGGAAGGGGGGGGGGACACCCATCTGGAAAACTGTATGTAAGAGGGGGGGGGACACCCATCTGGAAAACTGTATGGAAGAGGGGGGGGGGGACACCCATCTGGAAAACTGTATGGAAGAGGGGGGGGGGGACACCCATCTAGAACACTGGACGGGGGGGAGACACCCATCTAGAACACTGGACGGGGGGGGAGACACCCATCTAGAACACTGGACGGGGGGGGGAACCACCCATCTAGAACACTGGACGGGGGGGGGAGACACCCATCTAGAACACTGGACGGGGGGGGGAGACACCCATCTAGAACACTGGACGGGGGGGGGGGGACACCCATCTAGAACACTGGACGGGGGGGGGGGGACACCGATCTAGAACACTGGACGGGGGGGGGGGGGGGGAGACACCCATCTAGAACACTGGACGGGGGGGGGGGGGGGGGAGACACCCATCTAGAACACTGGACGGGGGGGGGGGGAGACACCCATCTAGAACACTGGACGGGGGGGGGGGGAGACACCCATCTAGAACACTGGACGGGGGGGGGGAGACACCCATCTAGAACACTGGACGGGGGGGGGGAGACACCCATCTAGAACACTGGACGGGGGGGGGGGGGGAGAGACACCCATCTAGAACACTGGACGGGGGGGGGGGGGGGGAGACACCCATCTAGAACACTGGACGGGGGGGGGGGGAGACACCCACCTAGAACACTGGACGGGGGGGGGGGGGAGACACCCATCTAGAACACTGGACGGGGGGGGGGGGGGGGGGGGAGACACCCATCTAGAACACTGGACGGGGGGGGGGGGGGGGGGGGAGACACCCATCTAGAACACTAGACGGGGGGGGGGGGGAGACACCCATCTAGAACACTAGACGGGGGGGGAGACACCCATCTAGAACACTGGACGGGGGGGGGGAGACACCCATCTAGAACACTGGACGGGGGGGGGAGACACCCATCTAGAACACTGGACGGGGGGGGGGAAGACACCCATCTAGAACACTGGACGGGGGGGGGAGACACCCATCTAGAACACTGGACGGGGGGGGGAGACACCCATCTAGAACACTGGACGGGGGGGGGAGACACCCATCTAGAACACTGGACGGGGGGGGGAGACACCCATCTAGAACACTGGACGGGGGGGGGAGACACCCATCTAGAACACTGGACGGGGGGGGGGGGGGAGACACCCATCTAGAACACTGGACGGGGGGGGGGAGACACCCATCTAGAACACTGGACGGGGGGGGGGGGGGGAGACACCCATCTAGAACACTGGACGGGGGGGGGGGAGACACCCATCTAGAACACTGGACGGGGGGGGAGACACCCATCTAGAACACTGGACGGGGGGGGGGGGGAGACACCCATCTAGAACACTGGACGGGGGGGGGGGGGAGACACCCATCTAGAACACTGGACGGGGGGGGGGGGGAGACACCCATCTAGAACACTGGACGGGGGGGGGGGGAGACACCCATCTAGAACACTGGACGGGGGGGGAGACACCCATCTAGAACACTGGAGGGGGGGGAGACACCCATCTAGAACACTGGAGGGGGGGGAGACACCCATCTAGAACACTGGACGGGGGGGGGAGACACCCATCTAGAACACTGGACGGGGGGGGGAGACACCCATCTAGAACACTGGACGGGGGGGGGAGACACCCATCTAGAACACTGGAGGGGGGGGGAGACACCCATCTAGAACACTGGAGGGGGGGGGAGACACCCATCTAGAACACTGGAGGGGGGGAGAGACACCCATCTAGAACACTGGAGGGGGGGAGAGACACCCATCTAGAACACTGGAGGGGGGGAGAGACACCCATCTAGAACACTGGAGGGGGGGAGAGACACCCATCTAGAACACTGGAGGGGGGGAGAGACACCCATCTAGAACACTGGAGGGGGGGAGAGACACCCATCTAGAACACTGGAGGGGGGGGGGAAGACACCCATCTAGAACACTGGAGGGGGGGGAAGACACCCATCTAGAACACTGGAGGGGGGGGGAAGACACCCATCTAGAACACTGCGTGTGGAGGGGGGGGAGACACCGATCTAGAACACTGTGTGTGGAGGGGGGGGAGACACCGATCTAGAACACTGCGCATGGAGGGGGGAGACACCGATCTAGAACACTGCGTGTGGAGGGGGGGAGACACTGATCTAGAACACTGTCTATAGGGGGGCCAATGATGTAGAACACTGTCTATAGAGGGGGGGCACACTGATGTAGAACACTGTGCATAGAGGGGGGACACTGATGTAGAACACTGTGTATAGAGGGGGGGACACTGATGTAGAACACTGTGTATAGAGGGGGGGACACTGATGTAGAACACTGTGTATAGAGGGGGGGACACTGATGTAGAACACTGTGTATAGAGGGGGGGACACTGATGTAGAACACTGTGTATAGAGGGGGGGACACTGATGTAGAACACTGTGTATAGAGGGGGGGACACTGATGTAGAACACTGTGTATAGAGGGGGGACACTGATGTAGAACACTGTGTATAGAGGGGGGGGACACTGATGTAGAACACTGTGTATAGAGGGGGGGGGACACTGATGTAGAACACTGTGTATAGAGGGGGGGGACACTGATGTAGAACACTGTGTATAGAGGGGGGGGACACTGATGTAGAACACTGTGTATAGAGGGGGGGGACACTGATGTAGAACATTGTGTATAGAGGGGGGGGACACTGATGTAGAACACTGTGTATAGAGGGGGGGACACTGATGTAGAACACTGTGTATAGAGGGGGGGGGACACTGATGTAGAACACTGTGTATAGAGGGGGGGGGACACTGATGTAGAACACTGTGTATAGAGGGGGGGGACACTGATGTAGAATACTGTGTATAGAGGGGGGGGGGACACTGATGTAGAACACTGTGCATAGAGGGGGGGACACTGATGTAGAACACTGTGTATAGAGGGGGGGACACTGATGTAGAACACTGTGCATAGAGGGGGGGGGCACTGATGTAGAACACTGTGCATAGAGGGGGGGACACTGATGTAGAACACTGTCTATAGAGGGGGGGACACTGATGTAGGGCACTGATGTAGAACACTGTATAGAGGGGGGGCACTGATGTAGAACACTGTATAGAGGGGGGGGGGCACTGATGAAGAACACTGTGTATAGAGGGGGGGGGGACACTGACGTAGAACACTGTGTATAGAGGGGGGGGGGGGCACTGACGTAGAACACTGTGTATAGAGGGGGGGGGCACTGACGTAGAACACTGTGTATAGAGGGGGGGGGGCACTGACGTAGAACACTGTGTATAGAGGGGGGGGGACACTGACGTAGAACACTGTGTATAGAGGGGGGGGGACACTGACGTAGAACACTGTGTATAGAGGGGGGGACACTGACGTAGAACACTGTGTATAGGGGGGGGGGACACTGATGTAGAACACTGTGTATAGGGGGGGGGACTGATGTAGAACACTGTGTATAGGGGGGGGGGACTGATGTAGAACACTGTGTATAGGGGGGGGGGAGACTGATGTAGAACACTGTGTATAGGGGGGGGGGGCACTGATGTAGAACACTGTGTATGGGGGGGGGGGGGGGACACTGATGTAGAACACTGTCTATAGAGAGGGTGGGGGGGCACTGATACACAGCACCGTGGACACAGACAGGGAGAGGCACCTACCTGTCCGTACACCCGCACTGGGGGCCCCGCGCCAGGCTCCGCTCTCCCCTCCTCACTGAACACCGACAGCAGCAACAGCAGCCCAACCGCCGCCATCTTCCCAGGGCACATGACTGACTATCACCGGCACCCCGCCCCCACCGGAGACATCGCCTCGCCCCCTTACATGGCGCCCCGCCCTCATTTTCATCAATTATAACCTCTCCCCGCCCTCACTCCGCCCCTTCTACAAGAAGAGTCCTCCTCTCTATTTTCACTCAATGGAGAGAAACGCCTTCTTCTGTCTCTTCGTTGTACGCCACGCCCATAGAGGAGGAGCTGTACTGTGCGGAGTGTTATTATTAGTAGTTTATTATGGCAGATCGGAGGAGAGAGATTGTATAGGGAGAGGAGTGCGTGACTTTTGGATTGTGGGGTGGGGGTAGATGGTGTGCGTTTTATATGGGGGCGGGGGGGGGAGGTAGATGGTGTGTGTTCTCTATGGGGGGGTATAGATGGTGTGTGTTCTCTATGGGGGGGGTGTAGATGGTGTGTGTTCTCTATGGGGGGGGGGGGGAGGGGTAGACGGTGTGTGTCCTCTATGGGGGGGGGGGTAGATTGTGTGTGTTCTCTATGGGGGGGGGGAATAGATGGTGTGTGCTCCCTATGGGGGAAGGGATAGATGGTATGCATTCTCTATGGGGGGGATAGATTGTGTGTGTTCTCCATGGGGGAAGGGATAGATGGTGTGCATTCTCTATGGGGGGGGGGGGCATAGATGGTTTGTATTTTCTTTATGGGGGGGTGTAGATGGTGTGTGTTCTCTATGGGGGTGGGGGTAGACAATGTGTGCTCTCTATGGAGGGGGGTAGATGGTATGTGTTCTCTATGGGGGGGGGGGGTAGATGGTGTGTGTCCTCTATGGGGGGGAGGGATATATTGTGTGTGTTCTCTATGGGGGGGGGGGATAGATGGTGTGTGCTCCCTATGGGGGAAGGGATAGATGGTATGCATTCTCTATGGGGGGATAGATTGTGTGTGTTCCCATGGGGGAAGGGATAGATAGTATGCATTCTCTATGGGGGGGATAGATTGTGTGTGTTCTCTATGGGGGAAGGGATAGATGGTGTGCATTCTCTATGGGGGGGGGGCATAGATGGTGTGTGTTCTCTATGGGGGGGTGTAGATGGTGTGTGTTCTCTATGGGGGTGGGGTTAGACAATGTGTGCTCTCTATGGAGGGGGGGGGAGTAGATGGTATGTGTTCTAAATGGGGGGGGGGTAGATGGTGGGTGTCCTCTATGGGGGGGAGGGATAGATTGTGTGTGTTCTTTCTCTATGGGGAAGGGATAGATGGTGTATGTTCCCTATGGGGGAAGGGATAGATAGTATGCATTCTCTATGGGGGGGGATAGATGGTGTGTGTTCCCTATGGGGGAAGGGATAGATAGTATGCATTCTCTATGGAGGGGGGGATAGATGGTGTGTGTTTTCTATGGGGGACCACATGTACTCCCCATTGGTGGTTCATCCGAAGTTCCCATAGACATTGATCACCTGTTGCCTCTGGTGAGCTCTATCCCAGCCTATAGTCAGCCCTAGGGTTTCCTAGTGTCAGGGTACAGATCTGGGTACAAGTCCAGAAGCAGTGCTCTGCTCTCTAGCACCCTTGTACCCCTTTCTTTATCACCTGTCCCTCCAAGAACCAGGAGGCTCTATTCACACCTGGGCATTTTGGGAACACGGCAGAATTGCACCGCAATCTCAAAATGCATTACAATCACAAAATGCAGGTTCAGGTACCATTATTTTCAATGGCACCTAAAACGTGTGCGCTTTTGCGGCAATTGTCACGCAGCAATCACAGCAAATCATGTCATATGAAGCTTGTTGCCCAAAAGAAGCTCCTGCTCCATTTTGGGCAACAAGCTTCACGCGATGTGACAGTCGTGGCAAAACTGCACTGCGGTTTAGGTGCTATTGATAATAATGGCACCTGAACCTGTGTTTTGTGATTTTAGTGCATTTTGAGATTGTGGGCACAGCGATTTTGCTGTAACCCCAAAACGGCCAGGTGGGAATGGAGCTTAAATAATTTCACAAATGATCTTTCAGGACAGCTGCGTAAAGCGGAGCTCCACTAAAAATTGGAAGCTCCGCTTGTCTACCTCCTTCCCCTCCGCTGCCACATTTGGCACTTTTTGGGGAGGGGGGGGGGATAGACGTTAAAGTTTGCCTCCCCCTCCGTACAGGTGTTTTTTGTTTTGTTTTTTGGAACTTTTTGGTTCCCGAAGCAAGTTGCCTTTTTGGTTCCATCATCTTCAAATGAAACACAGCAGAAACGCAAGCACTGCGTTTTTTGGGTGTGTCTCTTCTGCTTTTTTTCTGGTTCCTCCTGCAAGACAAGAGACACCTCCCAAAAACAGGAAACGTATCAAAAAGCATAAAAAACACATCAAAAGTGCATGTGAAATAAATGCAAAACACACCCAGAAAACGCATACGTGTGAACCAGGTCTTATCGTAAGACATATGCTGGACCTCCCAGCATGGTAAACTCTGGTAATTGCTTTCACCTGCACCAGCACTAGATAGGAAGTCCCACGGATTGTGGGATATGTGGTTTCTTCATAGGAGGCCTTTAGTCTACAGACCAAGGTCATGCATTAACCTGTGCAGTGCCCTGCGCATGCCTTATGTTTCAAACAAACAGAAACATCTGGCACTGGAATGTGAAGATTTATTATAAGCCATGATCTCCAAACTGGGACCCAGGGGCCAGATGTGGCCCTTTGCTTGCTTTTGTGTGGCCCTTGGGACATTATTCCATCCACTGACACCAACAATTGAGCACGTGTCATCCAATGTACACCGACAATTGGGCATATGTCCTCCCAATGACACCAATGAAGGGGTACAATTCCTCCCAATCAAACCAGCAATGGGGCACAGTTCTTCCCACTATGATGTTAATATTCCCATCACACACATTCCTGGATCAGACTTGAAGGTAACGGTGCTACATCAATATTCAGCTGGAAACTGGAGCAACTATAGATCAATGTTCATATTTGCCAGCACACCACAAATCACAAATGTCACCCGGAAGGCTATATTTATTCAAGAATGATCACAGAAAGAAAAGTGCAATGTTTCAGAGCCACGCAGGACCCCTTTGTCAGGCATCATCACATACCTGACGAAGGGGTCCTGCATAGCCCCCGAAACATTGCACCTTTCTTTCTGTGATGTGATCTTTCTTCAATAAACATAGACTTCTGGGTGACATTTGTGACCCGTGGTGTGTTGGCAAATATGAACTTTGACAATTCTTCCCACTGACACCTACGATGGGACACTATTACTTTTATTGACACCAACAATTGGGCATATGTCCTCCCACTGACACCAATGAAGGGGCAACATTCCTCCTAATAACACCAACAATTGAGCACTATTCCTACCCCTGACACCAACAATGGGACACTATTCCTACCCCTGACAGCAACAATGGGGCACTATTCCTTCCACTGACACCAACGATGGAGCATTGTTTACTCCCATTGACACCAGGACATCTTCTACTCCCACTGGCCTCAGTCTGGCCCTCCTACAGTCTGAAGGACAATATACTGGTCCTTTGTTTAGAAAGTTTGGAGACCCCTGTCAGACCAACAAATGACACAATGAATCTACATGGTCACTGTATGTTTTACAAAGGTGAAAGGCAGGTAGGTAGGTAGATTTATAATACCTCTAAGGTGGGGGGTTCAGGTTGGGTTATTCTTTTTCCACCCCCCTAATATCTTTGCTCCTCCTAGTGATCAGGAAGATCATGCAGGACCAAGCAGCAGTGCTGTGTCTTGGCCTAGGCGGACAAAGCCTAGGCCTAGGGTGGCACTTGGCAGGGGGGCGTAAAAAAAAAAAAAAACTCCCCCCGAGTGCCGTGGCCACTTCCCACACAAATACAGCCCCGGAAGTGGCTGGCTTGCTGTGCGGCACTTGCTAGTATTATGGGCAGGGATGGGCAAGGTGTCCGCGAGCGGTGCTTGCTGTGTCTGCGGCCAGAGCTGACTTTATTTTTATTCGGTGATGATGACTCCCTCCTGACTCCTGCTGCGGAGTGATCTCTGAGGCAGGGGCTGGGATTCTGTGCAGTGCCAGCAGCGCGGGTCTCACTGTGGGGGAGGAAGGAACTGAAAGGCAGCTTAACTGCTTCAGCCGCAGAAGATTTTACCTCCTTCCTGACCAGAGCACTTTTTGCGATTCGGCACCGCGTCACTTTAACTGACAATTGCGCAGTCGTGCGATGCTGTACCCAAAATTGGCTTTTTTTCCCACAAGTAGAGCTTCCTTTTGGTGGTATTTGATCACCTCTGCGGTTTTTAATTTTTGCGTTATAAACAAAAAAAGAGCGACAATTTTGAAAAAAAAAACATTATTTTTTACTTTTTGTTGTGATAAATATCCCCCAAAAATATATATAATTTTTTTTTCCTCAGTTTAGGCTGATATGTATTCTTTTACATATTTTTGGTAAAAAAAAAAATGCAATAAGCATATATTGATTGGTTTGCACAAAAGTTATAGCGTCTACAAAATAGGGAATAGTTTATGGCATTTTTATTATTATTTTTTTTTACTAGTAATGGCGACGATCTGCGATTTTTATTGGGACTGCGACATTATGGCAGACACGTTGGACAATTTTGACACTTTTTTGGGACCATTGTCATTTATACAGCGATCAGTGCTATAAAAATGCATTGATTACTGTAAAAATGTCACTGGTAGGGAAGGGGTTAACACTAGGGGGCGATCAAGGGGTTAATTGTATTCCCTAGTGTGTGTTCTAACTGTGGAGGGAGGGGACTGTGTGGGGGAAGAGATAGATCGGTGTTCATACTCTGTATGAACTGACGATCTGTCACTTCCCCCCTCACAGAACCGGAAACTGTGTCTTTACGCACACAGATCCCGGTTCTCCGTGTGCCGCGAGCGATCATGGGAGCTCGGCGGTGATCGCGACCATGGGCGAGCAGAGGGCAAAAAGGGAACTGACGTAACATGTCGGCGATTCGTGCACCCGAGCCATGTTGCCACAGTATAACTGCGGCGGCTGGTCGGCAAGCGGTTAAGCTGCCTAAGGTGCCGACTGTCTGAGCCTGAGGCTGATCTGACTGACTCTAATGCCACATACACACGATCGGAATTTCGGCCAGCAAAAGACCGATGAGAGCTTTTCATCGGAAAATGCGACCGTGTGTATGCTCCATCGGAATTTAGCTGGCCGAATTCCCGCCAGTAAAAATTTGATAGCATGTTCTCAATTTTCCCAATGGAAAAACGTTCTATCGGAAATTCCAATCGTGTGTATGCAATGCCGACTCGCAAAAGCTCACGCATGCTCAGATTTAACTACGAGACAGGAAGCTATTGGCTACTGGCTATTGAACTTCCTTTTTCTAGTCCTGTCGGAATTTGGTGTGACCATGTGTAGGCAAGACAGTTTGAGTGGAATTCCGACGGGAAAACCATCAGAGCTTTTTCCGACGAGAATTCCGATCGTGTGTACACGGCATAAGTGGAGTGGAGCAGCCAGAGAGTAAGTTATGCACAGTGTGCACTGTGGACTCTTGTCTTGTTCTTCTGACTGAGGGAGCACTGGAGCAAGGACAGTCACAGGACTCAGGGAGGGACTGGTCTGGGACAAGGGGAGTGAAAAAAGAGGAGGAAGGATCAGAATGATATAGTTTATTCTTAAACAAAGAAGTTACTACCACACCATCTTTAGTGTGGGCGTGGCCATGTATAATGAGGGCAATACTTGTACTCAGTGACCAGCCTAGTCTATGATACACTGCTCAGGGATTCCCCTGTTGGGGCGGTAGCCTGCAGGGGGCCAAAGCAGCTGACAACTGTGGGGGCCAATATTAATGAGAGAAAAAAAATAAATGTTTCAATGTTTTATTACTTTTAAAGTTTTCAATGGTTTTTTCAATGTTTTAACATTTCAATACTTCAATTATACGTCACGTGTCTGTAATAATGTATAATCTATAATTCCGACACTTTCATATATGTGTCCTTTTAACTACAACCCTAACTATACACATATATATATTTGGTATTTATCTAATCTAGAGCACTGGGATGTGGATACTTTTAGCGTAAAGGAGAATACATCACCTACTATGCGATACATCACCCACCCAGCCACTCCTCTCTATGTAAATCTACTACATTATACAGACTTTCTTTTGTTTTCCAAGGCTCTGATGAAGAGGGAACCCCTCGAAACACGTTAGCATACCATTGGGCATTTGCCCTTGCATGGGCAAAAATAATTTTAAATGAACATCTAGTTTCCATGAATTCGTAGTAACCTCTTTGTATTTATCTACTTTGTTTAAGAATAAACTGTATCATTCTGATCCATGCGCTAGATCAAGTGCCTTCCTACTCTTTTTTCGCTCTGCCTTCGTCGGTCCACCCCTGGTCAGTTTAGGCAGGGGGATACGCATTATCTTCCTATACAACCTACTTTATGAAATGACTACCACTTTATATCAATACCGCCTGCACAAGCGCAGGAGAAATACTTTTTATGTTCATATCTGGGACTGGGGGTCAGTGCAGCGGCCACCCCAGCACAGGAGAAATAGCACAGAGCTGAGGAGGAGGAGGAAACAAGGAAAGAAGGTGCTGCTGGTCTGGGTACCTACCTAGGTGTCTTAGCTTGTGCGATGATATTAATGATTGTATCTGCAATCATATCTGCATTCTGCAATCATCAGTACAGCCCAGGGCCCTGCTAGCTGCTGCATCACTAGTGCAGAAGCTGCAGGTCTTTTTGATGCAGTGCCAAGCAAAGCAAATGCTTCCTTGAAAACTTTGCAGGGAAGCATTTGCTTGGCACTGCATCAAACAGACCTGCAGCTTCTGCACTAGTGATGCAGCAGCTAGCAGGGCCCTGGGCTGTACTGATGATTGCAGAATGCAGATATGATTGCAGATGCAATCATTATTATCATCGCACATGCTAAGACACCTAGGTAGGTACCCAGCCCAGCTTCTTTCCTTGTTTCCTCCTTGGCTCTGTGTTTTTTCTCCTGCGCTGGGGCGGCCACTGCACTGACCCCCAGTCCCTCCCTGTGTCCTTCACTAAGGTTTGTATTTTTGAAAATGTCTGCCACAGCCTTGCTCCATGCCTATGCCTAAGTATGGGGCCAGGGGTTGGGAGGGATTTATGCCCCTATAAAACGGCCGGCGACTGGCCAGTCCGGGTGCACGTAATTGAACTGGTGGAGGCGGAGCCTAATGCTCCGCCTACCCTCCTCCATGCCGTTTCCTTACATTACATCTTCTGCCTGGTACTAATCTCTCTAGGAGAGAGAGAGAGAGAGACGATGGGAACCCCCTGCCAGGACAGCAGGTACAACAATTACTATTACTTTTGTATGTGTACGAAGCAGAATACAAAGTGCTCAACATGGATAATAAATAAATATCATATTGCAATTAAGACCCCTTTCACACTGGGGCGGTACGGGCGTCAGTGGTAAATCGGCGCTATTTTTAGCAGTGCTTTACCGTCGTTTTAGCAGCGGTATTCGTTTTACCCCCCACCAGCGGCTGAAAAGGGGTTAAAACCGCTCGCAACAGCTGCAGCGGCGCTTTGCCGGCGGTATAGCCGCGCTGTCCCATTGATTTCAATGGGTAGGAGCGGTGAATACACCGCTCCTTCATCGCTCCAAAGAAGCCGCTAGCAGGACTTTTTTTACTGTCCTGCCAGCCCTCCGGCTTTCACACTGGAGTGAAAGGAGCCGCTTTTTTCAGGCGCTATTTTTAGCGCTTTAGCGCCTGAGAAACGCCTCAGTGTGAAAGGGGCCTTAGTGTTCCATGCACTGATTTCAGCATGCATGGAGCACTTTGCAGTACATGAACTTTCACTGAATATGGACTGTTTAATGAGTTTGCATTGATTTCAGCATGTGCAAAGTGCTCCATGCTATAATATCTATCCATGCTATAATATATCAAAACATAACTCATATACACTAATAAGCAGTTATATTATGAAACTGATGTTTCTGCACTGATTGCTACTGATGAGGCGGCACTCTTAAGCTGCACTGATAAGGCTGCCACTGATGGTCACTGATAGACTGCACTAGTGGCCCCTGGTGAGGCTGCACTGTTGGGCACAGATGAGGCGGCACTCATAAGCTGCACTGACAGGGCTTCACTGATAATATTTACAGATGATAGGATGGGTCTTAACCACTTTCTTACTGGGCAGTGGGCACCTAAACCCCCCTCCTGCCCAGACCAACTTTCAGCTTTTAGAGCTGTCACTCTTTGAATGACAATTGCATGGTCATACAAAACTGTACCCAAATTAAATTTGTATAATTTTCCCCCCACAAATAGAGCTTGGTGGTATTTGATCACCTCTGGGTTTTTGATTTTTTTGATAATTTTTTTTTTAAAAAGACTGCATTTTTAAAAAAAAAAATACAAAACCGTTTTATATTTAGTTGATAAATTTTGCAAACAGGTAATTTTTCTCCTTCATTGATGTATGCTGATGAGGCTACACTGCTGGGCACTGATAAGCTGCACTGATGGGCACTGATAAGGTGGCACTGATTGGCACTGATAAGGTGGCACTGATGGGCACTAATAGGCGGAACTGGTGGGCACTGAAGGGCATCAACTTTATTCTCTTAATCTTTCCTGTGGGCATTGATGGGTGGTAGTGATGGGCACTGTTAAGCATTGGTAGGTAACACTGATAGGCAGCACTGCTAGGTGGCACTGATGAGGCACTGATTGGCACCACTGGTGGGCATTGATAGATGGCACTTGTGGGCATTGATAGGTGCCACTGATTGCTGGCACTTTTATGTACTGGTGGGCACTGATTCGTGGCATCGTGGGCACTGATTTGTGACACTGTGGGCACTGGAGGCAGTACTGGTGGGCACAGATGAGCCAGTGATCTGCTTTTTTTTCTCCTCACACTGTCAGTGCGAGAAAAAAAAAAACAATTACAGATCTTCTGTTTACATCATGTGATCAGCTGTCATTGGCTGACAGCTGATCACGTGGTAAGTGGCCAGAATCGACCCCTTACGCCGATCTGCAATCACAGAGTCTCATTGACTGCAGGAGGCGTGCAGGTAGCATGCAAAGGGGAGGATATCTATCGATGGCCTCCTGGCAAAGTAGATCCGCACTATAGCTGTCATTCGGCTATAGCGTGGATCTAAAGGGATTAAACAGGAAGGGGTGGGTCGTATTTAAATTAGAGGGTGCATGAGTTTAGTCAGGCCTACGACAGCACAAAACTTAAAGAGGAAGTAAACCCTGATGGGTTTACTTCCTCTTTGATTCCCTGCAAAGGTAAAGCATAATGGACTACTATGCATCGCATAGTAATCCATTATGTGTCACTTACCTGACACAGGAGCCAGCGAAGTCACCGCTGTCCCCTTGTGTACGAAGCCTCCATCTTCTTGGTGGGTCTCGCTGCTCCGGCGCTGTCATTCGACGGAGCCACGATGACGTCACTCCCGCGCATGTGCACGGGAGCTGTCACTCGCGGCATATCGCCGTTAACAGCGGCGCGCTCAGTGCGCCTGCGCGCCGCTGTATACGGCACATGCGCCGTAGACAGCGGTGCCTGTCTTTTAGCAAATATCTCCTAAACCGTGTAGGTTTAGGAGATATTTCTTGGACCTACAGGTAAGCCTTAATCTAGGCTTACCTGTAGGTCAAAGTGGTCTATAAGGGTTTACAACCACTTTAAATACACCACTGCCAAGCAGAAGTAATTTTCTGTTTCAATCTTTATATTCAGTTTTCAAAATAACAGTGTAAACATTACAGTTTGATACAAGAAAAAGTGCAATATGGTGCAGACATAAACCGTAAACAAGCAGTTATCAATGATAGCATATTCTGAAGGGTAAAAAGTTAAGGCAGGAATCCATGGAAGCCCATCAATGAATGTCAGGGACTGCACCAAGGTGGTCCACTATGATGAGACCTGTGTTGCAAAACCTGTTTGGTTGTTTTCAAAAGAGAGGCCAAGCACCCAATAGGCCTTACAGCCATCTAACATTATATGTTCGGTGGGGAGAGGGGGGCAGAGCTACACCCGCCCACTGCATCTCTAAGGTAAACTTTGGTCATAATAATGAATCTATAACAAACATAATGACCACCAAGTCATTTAGCGCTAAACATATTAGCTTAACCTGAGAATAATATATACTTGGCATAAATTAGATATATCAGTGGCATATTCTCTAAGGTATATTACCACTTGTAAAGCGAGACAGAAACCCTAAGGGTCAAAACAAAGGATCCAACTAAAGGACCTGCATTGCACCTGAGTAAAGGGATAGAAAAAAGCATATTAGGAAAAGAAAAGGAATAAAGTCAGAAAAGAGAGTAGGGATGCGAGACTACACCCAGCATTTGGCACCTGTAGATAAGAAAGTCAGGGGGTCCAAACTTTTTCAAATAGGGGTTGTTTATCTTGTAGGAAGCTAACCATTTTTTTGTGGAACATAATCCAAGTAAGTTTTTGTTTCGTTAAAGCTAGGTCAATCACTGGGCTTTTTCCAAGCAGTAGCGATAGCTATCTTACCTGCCAAACACATAAAGTAAATTAGAGTCTGTATGGATCTTGGGATATTATCTACAGGTTCGTTAAGCAAAGCTATTCTAGGGTCCTCGATAATGTTAACCATACTGACCGAGTGAATTAAGGAATGAACCCTTACCCAGAAACAACAAACCTTAGGGCAAGTTCTCCATATATGAGTAACAGAGCCCACCTGGCCACCGCCCCTGAAGCAAGAGGGAGACAAGTCTGGATACATTTTAAAGAGGCCTTCTGGTACTTATTCCTCGCTTCAATCAGGGCAATGTTCATTATACCTTTGCAAATGCGCACAGTCCAGGATCACTAGTCCTCTACCTCAGGGGCAATGCCCAAGTCCCTCTCCCAAACTATTTGGTAAGGAAGTTTCAACGAGGGGGAAACAAAGGATTTTTTACAACATGGAGAGGCAACTCTGCTAAAAAGCCTTCTTTAGCCATCTGTTCTCGAACTGTGTTTTCTTTTCTGTAGAGAGCCTACAAAATGCTATATTTGTTGTAGGTGGAAATTTCCCAGAGGGGGGCATCTCCAAATCTTGCACAAAATATGAAGAGGGCCATACCCCCTTATAGTCAGGGCCGTCTTTAATATTGACTGGACCCTGAGCAAACATTTTCTTGGGCCCCTTCTTCCACGCAATTTCACTCTCCACATGCTTTGAGACATACAATAAATAGCAGCTAGACTCAAAACAAGTTTACTGATTCAGATCAGGCAGTGATTGCGATTGGTTGCCAGAGGTTACAGTGTATCATTACCGCTTACTGACTGGCTGCTTGAAGTTACAGCACACATTATGGCCCACTGTTATTTTCTAGAGGTTACAGCACATGAATTCTGCTTGTTTATTGCTTGCTAGAGATTACTGTACATCAATACTGCTCACTGATTGATTGCTAGAGGTTACTGAACCTCTATACCACTCACTAATTTGTTGTTAGAGGTTACTGCACAGCATTACTGCTCACTGATTGGTTGCTAAAGGTTACAGCACATCATCTCCTCACTTCCTGCCTGCGTATTCACATGCACCAAAATTCAAGCATGCTCCTTTACCTCCCCAGTGGCAGCATTCAGCAGAAGTGATGGCGGATTTGACCTCAGGGGGACATGATATACATATGAATGCCGCCTCTATTTACATATCAATGCTGCAGACCACGATTATTTACATAATAGAGCCACCACTATTTCCATATCAATCCAGGTTATTTACATGTAAACACGGGGTCTGCAGGAGAGTCATCTGTACATGGCAATAGGGCAGAGCTGGGCAGCAGCAGCAGAAGTTTACACCGAGATATCGGGACACAGCATGGGATTAAAACTTCAAGGGATAAGGGAATTTAAACTGGGATAGTTGAAAAGTATAAGGCAGTTGCTTTGGTCCAGCTTATTGTCAAGAAAGTCTCCTATGCGGTAGAGTCCCTTGTTCACCCACCAGCAAAAGAGAACAGGCGTCATATCTGGTGGGAATTGGGGATTATTAAAAAGGAGCAACACCGGTGAGTGAGGAGAGCAGAGGATAGCCTTTCTATATTTTGTGGGGATCCAGAGCACCAGGTCTATTGGCAAAGGGGAGCAGGCTTGGGCCTCTATAGACACCCAATCTGGTATATAATAATTGTAGGGTAACTGATACAATTGTGTAAGTTGGGCTGCAATGCAATATTTCCAGAAATCTGGGACCCCCAAGCCGGACAGGTTTTTTGGCACATACATTGTGGTCCGATCCAGTCTACTGGCCTTAGCACCCCATGTAAAATTGAAGATCTTTGTCTGTAACTGCCGTAATACCTCTATTTGTACCGAAATAGGAAGAGTTCTAAAGTAATATAGTATTTTGGGCAATACCAAAGTCAGACCAAGTTCGCACTTCCTCCAATTTTTGAAACAACGCCGGGACAAGCAGAAGTAATTTTAATAGCCCAAGAGGTCCAAGAAGGAGCACCTCAGCTCTGAAGTCTCTGGCAGTTGGTTCTCCAGGGTTTTCGACAGAATTGTCTGGATTTATTATCACAGGGACTAGTGTTCCATCTGAATTCTCAGCTCTTCCGCCTGATAGCCTGGAGGCTGATTGTCGAGAGAAGAGGATGTTCAGAGAGGGGGATTAACTCCTTTCTCCTTAGCTGTAAAGTGAATACCAGGAATCTGTTACAGTTTGGAAAAACATTTTTATGTCTAGCAAAAAATAATTTGCATACATTCCTATTCGATTCCTACAGTTTTGAATCTATTCCAGGAAGGAGTTAGAAAGGGTTTGTTGCCCAGTATCCTTAAAGAAGAAGTAAAGCCTTCCTCTTTAATTGTACCTACAGGTAAGCCTATAATAAAGGGACTCAGGCGCTACTATATTGGATGTATTTATAAGAAGATAAATCCTAGATAGCTAGGGTGATCTAGGTTATTGTTTGCTCCTTGTTACTTGTTATTATTTATTATTATTATTATTATTATTATTATTTATTATTTATTTATTATTATTATTATTATTATTTATTGTTTATTTATTGTTGTTATTGTTATTGTTACTTGTTATTGTTTGTTCCTTGTTAGGGTATCTCCATAGTGGCTCATATATATAGGCTGTAACCACCTCTTCTTGTCTGTTTTTTGTCACTGATACGTGGCACATTTTTTTCTTTCTTTTATGGATGGAACATCAGTAATAAGAAGCTAACAATAACCTAGATCACCCTAGCTATCTAGGATTTATCTGCTTATAAATACATCCAATATAGGTAGCGCCTGGGTCCCTTAAAATATATCTTTTATAACAGTTGTAGCTCACAATCTCTTTCGGGAGCCGTGAAGTATAGGGACGGCAGCAACCTAGTATAGTATAGTATATTAATTACCACAGCGCGGTTTTGTTTCTTTTCATTTTTTCAAGCCTATAATAAAGCTTACCTGTAGGTACTGTAAATATCTCCTTAACTTGCACCATTTACAAGATATTTACTACCGTATATACGTTGCTACCAATGTAATAGGCGCATGCCCACTGAAGGAACGGCCCACTCGCCCCGTTTCTTCAGGGCCCATTCCGTGACCAGCAGTTCCCACGCGCTCCGGGCAATCACAGCGCCAGAGCCCATGAACCCAGAAGTAACTCCGGGAAAGATATCTGCCCAGTCAGTGGTGTGCCAGCACCAATTCAGGGCATCGTTCTAACGTAAGTATTTCAAAATTAGCTAGTATGCAATGCATACTAGCCCATTGCACATTTGTCTAGCAGGGTTTTTCTTGGGAGGGGGGGTTTGTAGGTTTACAACCTCTTTAAGCACTTGCAGACTGGCTCACGCTGATATACGTCGGCAAAGTGACATGGGTGCATAAAACAACGTACCCGTACATCGATGCGTCATCCGCGGCTAGCAGGCACGCGCATGCCGCCGCGTGCCGCAGAAGTGTGCCCACGGGTCCCGCATACTTGATGTCCATAATAGCCCACGATCGTGGGGCGGAGAGGCAGAACAGGGAAATGTTTATGTAAACAAGGCATTTCCCTATCCTGCCTAGCAACATTAACATTTTAGGGCAATCAAGGGATTGTGTCTAACAAGTGTTAATATGTGTAATGTGTGCTGCTTTTTACAAAAAATCTATTTGTTTCTTCTCCCCGTGTGTGCCCTGAACCCAGAAGAAGGCTGGTTCTTCACTCTGCCTGTAGGAGCTTCCACAGTACATTGCGGCCAGTCCTAAAGGGGTTAAAGTTCGGTAGCTGCCGGTAGTAATTTTTTATGGGGGAGGGCGGCAAACAGTAACGCCCCTCCCCCCCCCCTTTAGAAGCTGATGAACCACTATTGGTGGTTCATCAGCTGATCCCAATATATTTACCATTGATAGTTCATCAGCTTAAACAAAACCATAGACTTACCATCGGTGGTTCATCATCTTAAACCATAGATGTACTATTGGTGGATTATCAGCTGACCCTATAGACGTGTCATTGGTGGTTCATTAGCTTAAACCAAAGCTTTACCATTGGTGATTCATCTTCTGACCCCATAGACTTACCAATGCTGGCTCATTAACTGACCCAAATAGACTTACTATTGGTGGTTCATCAGCCCCATCCCAAACTGTTTATTGTTTAGTAGCTCTCACACCTAGGTGCAAATCCAGAAGCTGTGGTATTTTCTCAGTCCTGTATTAGCCTTGTCCCTCTGTGAGGCTAGAAATCCCTTGAAAGTATAGAAATGTTGTCAGCAGAAAAGGTATTTTATACTGTATATGTAGTTTACAGCCAGCAGAACATCCGATGAGTATGTCTTCTTGCGATTGCAATATTCAGTGACTATGAATTAAATTAAAACTATAAATAAACATGTTAAACAAATATTCAGAGATATAGAGACTCTGGAAGTTTTTTGAAGTGTTTACCACCCCCAGAGTATTACATAATCCTCCAAAGAGTCTGGCCAAGATCCACAGAGAGCAAGACCATGGTGATGAATACTGCCAATGCTAGAAGAGGTTTAGCTTCAGGGCTTGTATCAAAGCATACATGAAGAAAACAGAGAATATGTGATAATTAACAGCATCTGAGTTATTTTAGATAAAGTCATTTATATAGATAATGTCATATGCTTGGAGCCGTGCTAGTAGTAATCAAATGGGGTTTTAAAGGCTAATGTCAACCAAAAAATGTTTTATTTTCAATTTTGGATGAGTGAAAAATGACGTAGGTTTTCGATTCCTTGTTAAGGGACTTTTTGTCCTGTTGATCACACACTATAAGGTAGCAATAAATACCCTTGCTTGTTCCAGTTTTCCATGGAGGTAAGTATTATGTTGATTCTGTAGTGAGTACTTCCCACATGATGTGTCCCAGTCTGCTGAGGACTGGTGTAACCATTTCTGGGTTCTCTTCCTCCCAACAGCATCAAATGGAATCCAGCAGAGCAGAAGTAGAAGGAACGGCTTCATATATATTTTTTGTTGTTCACCACAGTTTAAATAACGTATTCAGGAGAACAAAGACAATCTTAACAGGTTTTCCAACCTGCTTGACCATTCTTATCCCCCATAGAAGTAAGAAGAACTTTTGTACCGGGCGCTCCTCAGTACACCTTCAAGAATGTCCCCTGTAATATACGTTTCCATGACTGTCTGAGGGTACCAGAGGCGTGACATGGATGCTTGATTATGCTAGACTGGAAGACACACATTTCTTGGCCATGTGTACCATTATTGTCTTTGATGGATGATAAGAATTGAATTGTATATGTTCCACATGGACAATGAGATATTTGGCATTGATGTGCCGTGGCCGCCTATAATAGTGTTATCAGTTGTTGTTGACTATTAAATACCCCGTTTTATCTTTACTCCCTCTACCCTATACCCTACCCTAAATATTTCCTAGCTTTCTGATGTTTATTAAAGCAGTGCTCAGCTCCTCCACCCGCCATGCTTTTCTCCCCTCATATTCCTGGGGTTCTGTTCAAAACACATACTGACTTGAACAGTTCATCAAACATTGTTTCACTGCAACCTTCTTTTTCTGGTCCCATACCACCATCTTGGGTTTCCTCTGCTGGCTGCCTCTTCTGGGTGCAGACATCCTGCTCCAATGGTGCACTGGGCCCGCCTCCTAGAAGTTCTGTGTGCCGATCCTACAACCTCCTGGGGGATAACCCCGGAGGCTGCAGCACCAGTAACGGGACTAGAGTAGGTCAATATTGTGGAAGGGAGGAAAGGTGATTGGGGTGGAGGAGGGGGGTATTGTTATAACAGAACTAACTCTTAATTGCCCCATTCTCCATAGACAGATCTATTTCCTCCTGCAATCCTGGGGGAAGGGGGTTGGGGTGGGGGATCGGTATTGTTATAACAGAACTAGCTCTTTTTCCAGTTAGGTTTCACTGTAAATATGAATTATTTTATAAATGGCCCCATTCTCCATAGACAGACTCTCCTTGAGTAGTTCTTTGATAGATCATATTGTATCTGGCCCTTTTTAGTCTGCTCTGCTCTTTACAATTTTATTAAAGTTTGTCTAAAGCTCAAACGTTTTTTTTTTTAAATAGCCTAAAATAGTACCATCGGTCAGGTTTTAATTGCTCAATTGCACACACAGCAGTAAGGACACCACACTAAGGTCAAAGGTCCATAGTGGTGTTTTATTGAATATATAATAGAACGCCAATGTGTTTTAGGGGTTCAGACATGCCTCTTTCATCAAGGTTTGTGTATACAGTGGTGTGAAAAAGTGTTTGCCCCCTTCCTCATTTCCTGTTCCTTTGCATGTTTGTCACACTTGAGTGTTTCGGAACATCAAACCAATTTAAACAATAGTCAAGGATAACACAAGTAAACACAAAATGCAATTTGTAAATGAAGGTGTTTATTATTAAAGGTGAAAAAAAATCCAAACCATCATGGCCCTGTGTGAAAAAGTGATTGCCCCCCCTTGTTAAAACATACTATAACTGTGGTTGTCCACACCTGAGTTCAATTTCTCTAGCCACACCCAGGCCTGATTATTGCCACACCCGTTCACAATCAAGGCATCACTTAAATAGGAGCTGCTTGACACAGTAAGGTCCACCAGAAGATCCTTAAAAGCTACACATCATGCCGAGACCCAAAGAAATTCAGGAACAATTGAGAAAGAAAGTAATTGAGATCTATCAGTCTGGAAAGGGTTATAAAGCCATTTCCAAAGCTTTGGGAATCCAGCGAACCACAGTGAGAGCCATTATCCACAAATGGCGAAGACATGGAACAGTGGTGAACCTTCCCAGGAGTGGCCCGCCCGCCCAAAATTACCCCAAGAGCGCAGCGACGACTCATCCAAGAGGTCACAAAAGACCCCACAACAACGTCCAAGGAACTGCAGGTCTCACTTGCCTCAGTTAAGGTCAGCGTTCATGCCTCCACCATCAGGAAAAGACTGGGCAAAAATGGCCTGCATGGCAGAGTTCCAAGGAGAAAACCACTGCTGAGCAAAAAGAACATCAAAGCTCGTCTCAATTTCTCCACAACACATCTTGATGATCCCCAAGACTTTTGGGACAACATTCTGTGGACCGATGAGACAAAAGTGGAACTCTTTGGAAGGTGTGTGTCCAAGTATATCTGGCGTAGAAGGAACACTGCATTTCATAAAAAGAACATTATACCAACAGTAAAATATGGTGGTGGTAGTGTGATGGTCTGGGGCTGTTTTGCTGCTTCAGGACCTGGAAGACTTGCCGTGATAAAAGGAACTATGAATTCTGCTGTCTACCAAGAGATCCTGAAGGAGAATGTCCGACCATCTGTTCGTGTACTCAAGCTGAAACGAACTTGGGTTCTGCAGCAGGACAATGATCCTAAACACACCAGCAAGTCCACCACCGAATGGCTGAAGAAAAACAAAATGAAGACTTTGGAGTGGCCTAGCCAAAGTCCTGACCTGAATCCTATTGACATGTTGTGGTATGACCTTAAAAAGGCCGTTCATGCTCGAAAACCCTCTAATGTAACTGAATTAGGACAATTCTGCAAAGATGAGTGGGCCAAAATTCCTCCAGGACGCTGTAAAAGCCTCATTGCACGTTATCGCAAACGCTTGGTTGCAGTTGTTGCTGCTAAGGGTGGCCCAACCAGTTATTAGGTTTAGGGGGCAATCACTTTTTCACACAGGGCCATGATGGTTTGGATTTTTTTTCACCTTTAATAATAAACACCTTCATTTACAAATTGCATTTTGTGTTTACTTGTGTTGTCCTTGACTATTGTTTAAATTGGTTTGATGTTCCGAAACACTTAAGTGTGACAAACATGCAAAGGAACAGGAAATGAGGAAGGGGGCAAACACTTTTTCACACCACTGTAGTATAATACCTAAAGGGGGTACTGACGCAGTCAATACAGCTCCTAACTGCACAAACTGCTACTGGTAGAATCTTATTCTACATTCATATAACTATTAATACAATTCAGTTGAGTCTAGCCATATAAGAGATTATACAATATTCATGGCCTGATAAAAAGTGTCTGAGCCCCTTAAAAGCGTTGGATTTCTTTCTATTAATTATTTATTAATACATTACTTTGGATTCTTTCACCATTAGTTTGGCACTCTTATTTTTTTTTTTTTATAGTTGGACTTTTTTCACCATGCCCCCCCCCCCCCCAATCCTTTCTGGAATATATGAGCAGCCTCATCAAAGAAAATCAGCACAAGTAATGAGACACTCCTTTATTACAATGGATACTAATAATAGGAGATCCAGTGCCTTTCTTTATATATACTTGGGATTTTATTGCTATCTGTGTTCATGCTAGGGTGATTTTACTCTCTTTATTTCCTGGTGACCCTTATCACAGGAGCTGAAAGTGAGGGAAAATAATATTGACCTGCTAGAACAAGAAGAAAGGGGAAATCTTCCACTGGGGACACTAGTTCCTGGGACAACTGTCTGAGATAGCATTTTCCTCGCTTTGGAGTTTTTTTTTAAATTTCCTGTTTATCTACAGGACAGAAAATGAGAGGAAATCGCTCCAATGGATTTAAGGCTATTATTACAATACACTGGTGACTGGTGCTCAATAGCTCAATATTTTGGGGGGGGGGGGGGGGAGCATCAAACCAGCTCCACAACCCTCCGCGGGAGACGAAAAGGAAGGTGGGACCACAACCCCTGTGGAAGACCAAGCCCACCCTTTTTTGAAGCCAACTAGAGCCAATCTCACACTTTCAGCCTGGTCTGAAGTTATTCAAGGGGTGTATGTTGGGCCTTGGCGTATTCCAAAAGAATGTGGGTCTGTTAAAGCACCATGGGGTATGTGTAACACTATTACAAGAGGGTAACTTGCACGGCAAATGAGAGGAAGTAGTTGCCATAGGTAACTGAAAGGAAGAACAGCTACAGCAACCAGTCGTTTGGAGTGGTACCTGGTTAGGTGACAGGTCCTCTGGTAGTAAGGGATTCAGTGCTCTGATTCCCTCACTAGCTGTCTGTCTCCTCCGGTCACGAGTGCAGACTAGCATTATGGAGATCTAAGGCCTGATCACTAGGTACGGAAGAGGAAAAATTAAACTAGGACACGCATTGAACCCGCGATGTGTCCGACGGGGTTTCATTTTGTTACTGGAAGTGAGGTAACTGAGTGCAAAAACATACACCAATTACAAGTGTGTAGTATCATGGGACGATGTATCTTATGTACATTTGTCGGGGATTGGCCTAATGTTTGATTTTTCACATTAATGCAGGCTCGGCCTGGTCCCAGGCATTGGTAAGCATGCCTTCGGCTAAGTGTCACCCCCACGGGCATGGGTGCAGTTAGACCGTGCCCACAACTTGGTGTAGTCAGGATGTCCACCACATGCACCTGAAGACCACCACTAAAGAGACCATGGCTGTTTTAGTTTGTTTTCCAGAACGTATCTAGGCTTGCCCAGCAATGGTTCACATGGACAGCAGCATGTCTACTTCCAGTCTGACTTCTGCACCAGGTACCCTCAATGGATTGGTGAAGATGTTGATAAGGGGTGTGTATAGCAACTGATCCCAGGAATGACGCTCGGTACTCCACGTGTGTGCTACAAGCTATCATGCCTGGACAGAAGCTGCCATGGAGAAGGCTCCAGTCACCACCGACACCAGAGCTCGCTAAATGCCTACAGTAGGGTTCGCCCAACATCACACAGTCACCCAAAAAGAGTTCCAGGTCATCTGCCCCACCTGTCTGAGGTGCCAGGCTCTCCTCCACCCGCAGGCTCGCTGTCCTCATGTTCCAGCCTGTGCTCAAGGTCTAAACTCTGGTAGACTTTGACTACAATTACCTGCCCTTGAACTCCGAGGGCACCAGAGCCAACACCTCACAGGAGCCTATTGCCAGAAACTTGCGGCCAACTCAGCGAGACTTATCTAGGATGGCCTCCCCCACTGGACCAGGCGTCACGCTGCCACCCTGCCTACCCAAGGCTGCATCTCCACTTGCTCTCCCACTGGAGATCATCCTGGACGAGGTTCTGTCACCACCAGTACTGGACTTGTCCTCGGTGCATGCCCCAAACTGCACTGGTCTGCCTATCCTGGAGCAGTACCAGCCCTCTCATAGTGACCCCTCCTGGGTTCTGCACCAATGGTCACTCCTACTACCACCAAGGAAGCTCCATTCATCCTGCAAGGGGAATCTCATTGGATGTGCTGGTTTTTGAGATGAGGGGTCCCCACTGTCACCAGAGCCCAGTGTGTCCTACCTAACCATCCCTCAGGCACCTCTACATGGAAACCCCTACCCGAACAAACTGGGTTTAAGTACCACCACCCGCAGTGGAGTCTGGAGGGGGGCTGACCCGGGCTATAGCCCAAAGTGGACTCCCAAAAAGCCCTGGGTCTTGTATTGCTGATTGACAATTATTAGCTCCGAGTCCCAAGGCCCAGGGTTGGCCCGGGAGCTTGGGACTTTGCAGGGCCAGACTGGCCTACCAGGATAGTCATAGTCGGGAAAGTCCCACCTCCTGGGCTGCCTCCTATGATGGATGTCACACTGGTCCAATGCCGGGATGTGTGATGTCCATCATAGGAGCTGGTCCAGGAGGTGGGACTAAGTGTGACACTGCTGCTGGGCCGGGTAAGTGGGAGGTCAGGCCAGTGTAAACCGGCGGCTCTCCTCATGCACTGGCAGCAAGGCTGAGCTGATGGTCACTGGCAAGGCTAAGCTGATGGGTACTGATCATGCTGCATTGATGTGCACTGATCAGGCTGCATTGATGGGCACTGATGAGGCTGCATTTTTGGCCACTGGTGAGGCTGCATTAATGGGCATTGGTGAGGCTGAGCTGATGGGCACTGGTGAGGCTGGACTGATGGGCACAGCTAAGACTGCTCTGATGGCCACTGATGAGGTTGTATTGACGTGCACTGGTGAGGCTGCATTGATGGGCATTTGTGAAGCTGAGCTGAAGGGCACTGGTGAGGCTACATTAATGGGCACTAATCAGGCTGCATTGATGAGAACTGGTGAGGCTGTAATGATGGGCACAGGTGAGACTGCAATGATGGGCACTGGTTAGGCTGCATTGATGGGCACTGGTAAGGCTGCTTTGATGGGCATTGGCGAGGCTGCATGATGGGCACTGGTTAGGCTGCATTGATGGGCACTCGTGAGGCTGCATTGATAGGCATTGGTCAGACTACATGGATGGGCACTGTCCAGACTGCATTGATGGACACTGGTGAGGCTGCGCTGATGGGCACTGGTGAGTATAACACGCTCTTCAAATGTGCTTTAAAATGCATAATTTTCCCTTTTATGAACAAGAAGATGACGTTATACTGTTGGGCTGGTATAATAATGCTACGGAGCTGGTATGAAATTATTTCCAGGGCTGTTTTTTATTCCCAGTCCGGCCTTGGAGCTATAGTATGCAGTTTGCACACACCGCCGCTCACTCACTAGACAGTTCACTGAACGCGAACGGTAGAAAGCAAAGTAATCATTTATTGGGGGGTAGGGGGGCATTGATGTGCACTGTCCAGGCTGCATTGATGGGCATAGTGTGGTCTCCATCTACTTCCAGCTTCTAGATCTGTTTTAAAGCCCTACCCTCTGCATCTGCTGTGCTGCAGTCCGCCACCTGCGGTACAGCACAGCAACAGGCCACAGCAGCAGCACACACTCCACAGCCAGCTCAAGTGAGCCCTCAGCCCAGACTCAGTGTGCTGTCACTGAGGCCCGCTGGACAGCACTGGAACAGACTGCAGCCCAGCCAGGCAACAACCAGCAAGTGAGCCTCCACCACCCACCCACCCATGATGCCAGGCTAAGGCTGGACTTACTTTAAAATGTGGTAGGGGTTATCAAATTTACCTTCGGGCTGAAGCCCCTGGTCTTTTTCCCACCTAGCAACACCCCTGACCACCCGGCGGATCCATACCTGCCACAAGGCAACCTCCACTTTCAGGCCATGGTTACTAGGTTTGCCCTCTTACAGCATTATTTTGACACTTATGTGTGGGAGAGGCATGACTGCATCTTCCCCTACATACTTGAATCCTTGTTCCATCAGCTGTAAGAAGAGCTGCCCAAAGTCTATAGCTAGTTCTTGAAATGATGCATTATACTGTTGTCGTTGTAAATCTGGTTGTTTGCAGCTGTGATGACTTCTGATAGAGCAGGGGGATGTGTAGGCAGGTTGCCTACTATGTTTGCAGGCTTTTTTTGGGGGTCCAGGCTCTCTCCTATGTGATATAAAAGGGGAGAGGTTCAGGTCCCGGGGAGCTTGAAAGCGAGTAATAGAACAGGAACCTTGCTAAAGGTTGCTGGGACCTGTGGTCCACCTTCAGAGCACCGTAACCAAGAACACCGCTACTCAAGTTCTTCTAATTGTGGACTTCACCCAAAAGGACTTTACAGATCCAGGTACGCTTGGGCAGCAGCAGCTAGAGAGATAGATAGGGAAAGGGCATTTAATTATGTTCTATATGTTCTGCTGAGTTTTTAGTAAACGTTGTTTCAACTGCTTTCAGCCTGGTTTGAAGTCATTTAAGGGGTGGATGTTGGGTCTTGGCATATTCCTAAAGAACCTGGGTCTGTTAATTTACTATGTTGTATTTACAACAGCACCATAGGAGGGTAACTCGCAAGGCAAAGGAGAGGAGGTAGTTGCCATGGATAACCGAAAGTAAGCAACCAGATGTTTGCTGTGGTACCTGGTTAGGTGACAATTCCTCTGGTAGTAAGGGGGTCAATGCTCTGGTCACCAGGAGCAGACTAATGTTAAGGAGATCTAAGGCCTGATCACTAGGTATGGAAGAGGAAGAGTTAACTTAGGACAGGCATGAAACCTGCCGCTATGTGTCTGGTGGGGTTTCATTCCATTACTGAGAGTGAGGGACTGGTGGGGTGGGAAAGGGCTCTGCATGTCCCTACGAATGCAAAAACATAATTCAGTTACAAGTGTGTAGTGTCAAGGCACAAGGTGTCTTAAAAAGGAGCTCTGTACATTAGTGATGCACACAAGTGGCTCATCTCTGATTTTTTACATGACTGCAGCCTGGTTCTGGGCATTGTTGAGCATGCCTTCGAGTGAGGTGTTACCCCACGTGCTCGGGCGCAGTTAGACCCCACCCACAGGTTTCTCAAAAAATTCTGACAGTCAGTTGTATCACACAGTGGGAGAAGTCATTTATTCCAATAAATTTCACAGAGATCTGCTTCCTCTGGGGATATGAGGAGAAGATATAGGCACTTTTTGTTGGAGTGATGTAGCCATCGGATTTTAGAGGAGATCCCAAGAGATGTAAGAAGGGAGGAAATCCAGACCATGAAGTATAGATAATCAGATTTTGGAAACGCAGACATTTTCTTGGATTCCTAGAAAGAGAAAGACAACCATTCCACAATGTGGTGATTGGAACAGCATGTCGCAGGATGGTGCCAGACATACAATCCGCACGTTCAGATTGTTCAGATGGTTGTGATAAAAAAATTAATTTATTCCAATCGTTTTTATTTTTACAATATACAAATTTTTTTAATACAAAAACATCAGAATCGTTTTCATGAATACATACACATAGAATTCACTTCCCTCCTCAATCCTCCCCTACCTTCTCCCCCTCCCCATTTCTCTATTAAAATGAATGTATACAGTCACAGGCTGTCTATATCTTTTCGGGTTTGTGTACCAGACCAACAGTGTCGATCCATACTTTCCATATCTTCTCAAATTTAATTCTATAACACCTTCTTATATAAACATTTTTTTCCTTTGTTATTGTTTTATTGACCCTTCTCAGCCACTCTATTACAGAGGGTGGCACAGGCTTTACCCACTTCCAGGTAATTTCCCTCCCATATAAACATCTAAGAACTGCAATACGTGTAGACGCTGATCCCACATTTTGTTTCATATACCCCAGTATACACAATATTGGGTCCCTCCGTGGACCCAATTCAAATATTGAGTTTATTTTGCCTAACACTCCTTCCCAATATTGGTATAGTTTGGGACACCTCCAGAGCATATGAATCAAGCCCCTCGTTGCAGCTCTACACCTGGGGCAAAATGCGTCTGGACGTCTCCCAAACTGAAATAAACGTTTTGACGTATAATTTGTTCTATGAATAATGTAGAGTTGTATGAGTTTCTGGGCTGCTGAGAGGGACAGCAAGTCTATTGAGGTAACTATACCATTCCATTGAGTGTGTGAGGGGTTAGCTCGGCAGCGGGTGTGTGTGACCCCCTGGATGGGTTCACAACACAAAATCAGGCACAGCAGACAGCGTTGTAGGTGCAAAAAAAACAAAAGATGCGGTTTATTTATGCTCCATGCAGTGAAACATATAACAGCCAAACAAAAATAAAACATGAAAATAAATCCTGGTCAGCTTGACCTCTAATTACACACTTAGATTCCCTATCTAACAACTGAGTGCAGCCTTGTGCTGCACCAGTCCCTGTCTCTGTTGTAGAGGTTTGCCACAGAGGCGTTAACTCACCGCACAGAACAGGTGTCACACTCCCCAGTCTATACAACACAAAACTGGTTCCAGGATGGAGCATCTCCCTAAGCATGCTGGGGTTTTTTGTAGAGGTCTTAATGAGCCCACTTACTTCAGCTGGGCTCATTAACTCTTCCCCTCTAATTGCAAAAGTCTGCATAAAGCCTGAATCTAGGGCACACATATTTCCCATCCTGGATACAACCAGGTGACTTTACCTGCGTGCTGCCACAAGTGTTAGTTCACCCACATCTTCTTACTAGACTTGTGAACAACGGAAAATTTTGTTTTGTTTCGGTTCGTTGTCATTTATAAAATACATAATTTCGTTCTGTTATATTCATTATGTTATGTTAATACGTTTTCGAATAATTCATTATTTCTGTTGAGTGTCGATATTCGTTATGCCGAATCTCAGATCATGTCAAATTCTTTTGTTATATGTGCTATAATTTAGTTCGTATTTGTTGAAATTCGATATTTATGTATGTATATATATTCGAGATAATGATTTGTAGTTTGGAAAGTCGTTTGTTTATTGAATCTTTTAACACACACAATGACAATATCTCTTCTCCTCTACTCAAATACAATACAACACCCTTCTCACTCAGTTCTCAGGAATGCACTTTGCCAGTAATCCAACCACCAGCACAAAATTAATCAGGTGATTGGACTGTAAGATTTACTTTGAGTTGACCTTTTGTTTCATTAGATCTTTAATGAATTACAGAATCATGTCAAATTCATTCGTATCTGCTATAATTTATTTTTTATTAGTTGAAATTCAATACTGAAAGGTCAAACCTTGGAGTCACCTTGCCTGCTTTAAGTGACTAGTTAATTTGTTATGCTAATTCTGTTTCTGGTTACAGTTTGTATTGCTAGGGTAATCAGGGCCATCTTTAATATTGAAAAAAAATCTTGGGCCCCCTTCATGCAGTTTCGCTCTCCACCTGCTCTGAGACTCAAAATCAGTTTACTGAATGAGATCAGGCAGCGATTGCGATTGGTAGTCAGAGGTTACCGTGTATCATTACCACTCACTAATTAGTTGCTAGAGGTTACAGCACATGATTTCTGCTTGTTGTTTGGTTGCTAGAGATTACTGTACATCAATACTGCTCACTGATTGGTTGCTAGAGGTTACAGCATATTATCTCCTCACTGCCTGCACACCATGGGGAGGTGAGGGGACCCATTAATAGACAGAAAACTCCTGGGGATCCTAGGACTCCTGGGATCAGTGTTAGTGCTAGGGGGAGGGGAAGGTTTGATCAATGGCAACGCTGATTTTGTTTTTTTTACCAAAGAGATTCAGCACTGGCCACCAATGTAATAGGGGTTTACACTGACCACTAATTTAATAGAAGCATTCACACTAACCACCAATGTAAAGAGGGATTTACACTGACCACCAATGTAAGTGGGACATTCACACTGGCCAGTCACTAGTGTGAATTAAATGATTCTACACAAGTCCCAATGTAATGAGAAGATTTACACTGACCACCAACGTAACTGAGACATTTAGCCTGCGTTCACATTTGTGTGTTGGGAACGCATGCAATATCACTTTCCTGACACCACAGAAACGCATTGCCCTTTAGCAGATACACAGCAGTACCATTAATTGTTAATGACACCCTCACGCATCTGCTGGCATGTGCCTTGGCACCGTGTAATTTAGAAAAATGGTTTGGGACTTTCTTCCACATTTGTAGCACATAGGGCAGCACATTGAAATGAATGGGCTGCCCTACACATGACCTACATCTTATTCACCCTGTCAGTACACCTTTGCATCCTAAAACCCATGCTAACCTCTGCACCCCAAACCTCCCCCATCCTCTCCACTACAGTCCCCCTCCCCTTTAACTCTATCTGCCTCCTCTGCTCATCTTTGCACCCACCTTACTTACCTCCATACAACCCCTCCTTGCTCACCTGTGCACCCCAAACTGTAATTCATTCTCTTCCTACCTCTGCACACCCCACACTACCCTCCCCCTTTGATTTGCTTACCTTTACAGAACAGGCTGATTTTAGGCTTGTTGACCATAGTTGTAGGCAGGAATTTCAAACATGCCCCTTTATCCCTCCAGTGGGCAGCATTCAGTATAAGTGATTGTGGATATGACCTCAGGGGAGCATACTATACTTATGAATACTGACTCTATTTACATATGAATGCTGCCGGTCCGCCACTATTTACATATAAATGCAGCCAGTCTTTACAAATCAATACCGGTATTTACATGTAAACACAGGGTCTGCAGGTGAGTCATCTGTACACAACAATAGGGCAGAGCTGGGCAGCATTAGTAACTTCACACTGAGATTACAGGACACAGCACAGGACTAAAACCTCAAGGGAGGAGGACATTTAAACTTGGATAGTTGGCAATTATGAGGCTGCTGCTTTGGGCCCCACAACAATGACAGGGCCCAGGGCAACTGCCCCTTTTGCCCTGCCGTAAAGACGGCCCTGAGGGTAATATGATCACTCCAAAGACATGCAGGTAGATTAATTGGCTTCTGTCCAAAATTGACCCTAGTCCATGAATGGGGATCATGGGCTCCTTGAGGGTAGGGACTGATGTGAGTGTGTAATGTGCAAGGATAAGGACAATTGTAGACACTCACTCAGGTTGAACTGGATGGACTGGTGTATTTATTCAACCTTACTAACTATGTAACTATCAGTAAGGGGGGGGGGGGTGGAATGCCCTCCTGGTGTATATATTTGTGTAAGTTTGTTCCAATAAACAGTCCATGTTCCTGCAAGCTAGTGTCGGCTAGTGTTGTACGTTTGGCTGTAATATCTGATCTCTGATATCAAGATTGGAAGAAGCAGTGTACTGACAGAAGCACTCAAGCGGAGTGCGACGGGGTTCCGTGACAGGCACATATTCTGTAAATCCTGAATATTGAAATATTGACCATCCTGTATTCGAAATTTTTAACAACAGTTTTACTGAATGGCATTGTTTCTCCTCTCCCAATGAATTTGCTTCTAATGCTTCAATTAGGGATATATGTAGGGTACAGGACAGTAGTGCTCGTGAACTATAGCTAGTAGTGACATTACCTACCCCCATCCTCCTATCTGTTGAAGCTGAGCCGCTAAAAAATAACTCCAAGGGTGTGGGATCACTAAACCCCCTCTGTCTTTTGGCAACTGCAATGTTTGCAGGCAAATTGTGGCTTGACCCTTCCTCCATATCAGATCTCAAAAGCCCCATACACACTATCAGATTGTCTGCTGAGTTTTTCCTTCAGATTTACAAAACCATATAATATGAGGTCAAACCTTAAGAGTTTCAATGTGTATGCAATCAGGCAGGCCCTTGCACTACATGGTTTTGGTAAATCTGAAGACAAAAAATCAACAGAAACTCTGATGTGTGTATGGGGCTTAAAGAGTCTCTCTAATTTCCTAAACCAGTTCTGTAAGATATATAAAGATATATAAAAATTGAGGCAGCCCACCATTTTAATCAAACTACTACGGCCCACTACGGACAAAGGGAGACGACCAGGGCTGGACTTACCATTGGGCTTGACTGGGCTCAAGCCCATGGGCCTCGCCCAATAGGGGGCCCCGCGGGCCCCACAGAGATGCATAGTTGAGTGTACTCGGCTCGGCTCCACTCACAGTCACGCCCAGTCCCGCCCTATGATGGACATAACACAGGGATTGGGTGTGACTGTGAGCCAAGCCGAGTACACTCGGCTACTCTCAGCTCTGCTCAAGACTGCGAGATGGACCCGGGAGCCGCCGAGAGGCCCCCGAAACGCCATTTTTAAAACTTCAAGACTGCAATGACAAGGCTGCAAATGACACTGGGGCAAGGCTGAAAATTCCCTCCTAAATTTGGGGTGCGTGTTATACGCGATAAATACGGTAATGTATAGAAGGTAGGGCCCGAAAGTGACTCAAGCCCAGGGGCCCCCACCACCCTAAGTCCTGCCCTGGAGACGACTCCATGTTTTACATTTTCTCGTAAATACTCTTATTAAGGGCTCTACATTTTTTTAAATATACAACTTAGGGTTCACTGCTATATTTATTCCCAAGTATTTAAAACTTTCGACTACCTGCAGGTGTCTAACACTCTCTGGCAGCTCCTGTTCCAGTTCACTCTGGAAGAAGAACAGATTTCTCCCAGTTGATAGATACCCCAGAGAACACACCAAATCTTTTTATGATATCCATCACTATCGTTAGCGACTGGTTCACATCTCCTTAAAAAAAAGGATGTCGTCCGCATATAGCAAAATCTTTTTCCTTATCTGCTCCTCTCTTAAAGTGATTGTAAAGTTTTTTTTTGTTTTGTTTTTTTATAAAATAACAAACATATCATACTTACCTCCACTGCGCAGCTTGTTTTGCACAGAATGGCCTCGATCCTCGAATTCTGGGGTCCCCCGGTGGCTCTCACGGCTCCTCCCCACATCAGATAACCCCCTAGGAGAAGCACTCTCCCGGGGGGTTACCTTACAGGCGTGCTCCCGAGTCCAATATTTGCATCTATAAACATGAATGCCAGACTCGGCACCGCCCACAGGCACCCGCATCATTGGATTTGGTTAACAGCAGCGGGAGCCAATGACTGCGCTGCTATTAATCTATCCAATCAAGAGCCGGGACCCCGTGGAGAGAGGGACAGCGTGCCACCTCCGAGTGGATTCCAGGGCTCAGTTAAGTAAAACGGGGGGCTGGGGGGCCGGTGACTGCCAGAAGTTTTGCATTAAGGTGAAAAAACACGATGGTTTACAACCCCTTTAAACCCTCTTACACCTCCCGGCGCGCTTATGGCTATGGCCAAAGGTTCTATCGCTGGAGCAAAAAGCAGAAGCGACAATGGGTACTCCTGCCTTGTCCACCGGAACAGTGAAAAAAATTCTGAAACCCTTTCATTAATCTTTACTTTTGCCCTCGGGTCAGTATATAACAATTTCAACCATTTTGTGAAAACTAGACCAATAGTTAAAGCTGAGAGCGCCATCCACAAATACTGCCACTCGACGCTGTCAAATGCTTTAACAGTGTCGAGGGACAATATAGATCTTGATTCCATCTCCTCCTCTGATATTTGAAAATTCAAAAACAATCTCCTTATGTTTAACAATGTTGATCAACCAGGAATAAATTCACACTGGTCAGAGTGAATTATAGTGTGGATTATTTTACTTAATCTACTGGTGAAAATTTTTGCCAGCAATTTAACATCTGCACAAAGTTGAGAAATTGGTCTATCAGATACGGGCTTAAGAGGATCTTTCCCTTCTTTTGCTATTATTATGATCATCGCTTCTGTTAGTTTTCCCTTTTGTATTGCCTCATTTAGTACCTGTAATAACTCCAGTAACATTACTTCCCCATATTCCCTATAGATTTTATTTTTGGTAACCCATCTGGTCCTGGTGTTTTATGATTAGCTGAGTCCAGTACCGCTTTCTGTAATTCTTCGATGGAAATGGGCAAGTTCAACAATGCCTTATCTTCCTCTGAAAGTTGTGGGATAGTTAGACCCTGGAAGAATTCTCCCATTTTTCCATCTACCTCACTTATCTTAGATCTACATAGGTCTATATAATACTCTTTAAATACATTTACTGTTTCCAGCACAAGTCTCAATAGACATTGAAGCAGTTGTAGTAATATTTTGAGATTTTGCCAGAAGGGCCAGTATGTGTCCGGAGTTTCTTCCCCCCCCCCCCCCCTCTTCATAATGGGCCTGCTTCAAGAAGAACCTTTTGTTATCAGCTCTTTAGAGATACCATATGATATATCTGTTGCACTTCCAACCATTTAGCTAGATTATCTGGTGATGGATCTTCTATATATATACTTTTTCTATTTCAGTCACTTTCCTCATTGCTTTCGTCTCCCAATCCCTTAAGGATTTCTTCCTCTTAGAGATTTGTTGAATTACCATTCCTTTTAAATAAGCTTTAAGGGTATCCCAAACTATACCCTGTGTCGGTGTTGTTCCATTATGCTCTAAAAATTCCTGAAGCGTATCTATCATATGTTCTTTAGGGATAATCAACTGTAACCAAAATGGACTTATTCTCCATCCCCCACCACTGTTTTTGTAGTGATCCGACAATCTTCTAGACTCATATTTAATATCCATTACCATTGTAGCCAGGGTATCATTCCCTATAACAATATCTATTCTAGAGAGTGAGGAGTGTGTACCCGAGTGGCATGAAAACATTTGGGTTGTTGGGTAGCATTCATGCCAAATATCCCTCACCCCATCTCTCTAAATATCCTGTACAATGACCTATACAAGTTCTGCTCAAGTCTCGGGAACTTATCCATCTGAGTATTCATCACCATATTGAAATATCCCAACTATCAGGACTGGTACTCTTGGTTTATCAGCCATAAATTCCAGAAAGTGTTTAATAACTTCTAGTTTAAAATGGGGGGGGGGGGGGGGGCATACACATATACACATTCATAAGTATAGCGTCTTCGCCAGCACACACACAGTATAAGAATATGTACCGTCCCTAATCGTCTATCATCACTTGTCATTTTTTCACAGAGATCTGCTTCCTCGGGGGGGGGGGGGGGGATATGGGGAGAAGATATAGGCGCTAAATGTTGGAGTGATGTAGCCATCGGTTTTTAGAGGAGATTTTGAGAGATATAAGAAAGGAGCAAATCCAGACCATGAAGTGTAGATAATCCGAGTGTGGAAACACAGAAATTTTCCTGGATTGCTAGAAAGAGAGACAACCATCCCACAATGTGGTGATTGGAACAGCATGTCGCAGGATGGTGCCAGACATACAATCCGCACATTCAGATGGTTGTGATAATTACTCAGGATTAATAATAAAGAAAAGACAAAGGGCTCTGACATGTCCCAGTTGATGTTCTCTTCTTTTCTCGTCAATATGCTTCCAAGTATTCCATGGATACATTTGTGAATGTCTTTATTGTGGTTTGTCAGTTAAATATTGCAGAACACAAGCGTATGTGAGTCGGGTCTCCCAGCAATGGAAAAGGAGACATTTTCCAATATATATGTGGAGAATTAATGAGGTTCTACAGAGCAGAGACCATATTTCCTACAGCCCAGAATTTGGAGTCCAATTAATTTTAAATGGATCTTGTAAAGAGGGTCCAGGGGGAAATATGATTTTATAGTACAATTTTTTTATTTATAGGCTGAGCAGTCCTGTTCATATGATTTGCATATTTCGTAGTGTTGCAGTTCAATGTCATCATAAAGTAAGGGTGAGCTGGGACGTGTTGAGATTCTGGTCTAAACTCACCTGAGAGTGCCTACCAAGAAACTTTCTCTGCACTGGGTCAGATATAAGTGGCAAAGGCATTCCTCTGAGTGGCACTTATACACTCCTTTTTATGCATACGTGGAATGTCCCAGCTCCAGAATTGACCCAGTAAGGTGACAACATCCTGGTGGGCCCACCAAGATGGGTTTGGACTCGTATCCAAACATGCCCAAGATCTTCCTAAACCTCCCAATCACAAGTGGTAATAGGGTTGATTTGTTGCAGGTATTTACACAGTGCTTTACATGGTGTATATTGATGTCAGATCCTGACATTAGGAGCTTACAATCTAAGATTAGTGTCTCATACATACACATACTAGGATTTAGTACTGCAAGGCAGGAGTACTAACTACTAAGCCACCGTGCTGCCCTTTAGTTGACATTCATGCAATCTAATGAGAACGTCAACTGTCCAAGAGTTCAATGTTTTTTTTTTTTTTTTAACAATAAGTTTTATTAAGCAAATGTCACATTGTGGTTACAGAGTCAACGAATACATGTAAAGGGAGCCTGTGTCAGCAGGAGAACAAACCTACATAAAAGTTACAGGCTATAATATGCAGAGCACTTATCCGCAACAACAAATAACGCATATTAAAAGTGACACAAAAATTAAGTGACGAGCCCAAATAGAGCCCATGTCAAGGGAAAGGAAAGGAAGCAAGCTGAAGTTAAAAAGTGTAAAATAAGATAAAATGAAAACAACCAAGGTAAAAAAAAAAGAAAAAAAAAACCTATAGAAATAGAAAGAAAGACAGAGTGAGTTTGCAGAGCTTCAGAGATCCTGTAACACATCCCCGCCAGGCCGGCCCAATCCGAGACCCCATCACCCCAATCAGCTACGTATCTGGGAGGGAGGGGAGTTCAGCCATTAGTCAAACTCTCGAAAGCCGCGGAGTATTTGAACTGAACCCAGGGGGACCATGTAATGTGGAATTTGTCAGCTGAGTCCTTAGCGGTAGCCAGCATTTCTTCCATGGCAAAGATATGATTAACTGAGTGCACCCATTCTCGGATAGTGGGAGTAGTCGAAAGTTTCCAATATTTAGGCACCAAAGATTTAGCTGCAATCAGCAAATATTTTGTTAGAGATCTATTATATTTGCCCAGAGAAACGTTAGATACAGTGGTGTGAAAAAGTGTTTGCCCCCTTCCTCATTTCCTGTTCCTTTGCATGTTTGTCACACTTAAGTGTTTCGGAGCATCAAACCAATTTAAACAATAGTCAAGGACAACACAAGTAAACACAAAATGCAATTTGTAAATGAAGGTGTTTATTATTAAAGGTGAAAAAAAATCCAAACCATCATGGCCCTGTGTGAAAAAGTGATTGCCTCCTAAACCTAATAACTGGTTGGGCCACCCTTAGCAGCAACAACTGCAACCAAGCGTTTGCGATAACGTGCAATGAGGCATTTACAGCGTCCTGAAGGAATTTTGGCCCACTCATCTTTGCAGAATTGTCCTAATTCAGTTACATTAGAGGGTTTTCGAGCATGAACGGCCTTTTTAAGGTCATACCACAACATTTCAATAGGATTCAGGTCAGGACTTTGGCTAGGCCACTCCAAAGTCTTCATTTTGTTTTTCTTCAGCCATTCGGTGGTGGACTTGCTGGTGTGTTTAGGATCATTGTCCTGCTGCAGAACCCAAGTTCGTTTCAGCTTGAGTACACGAACAGATGGTCGGACATTCTCCTTCAGGATCTCTTGGTAGACAGCAGAATTCATAGTTCCTTTTATCACGGCAAGTCTTCCAGGTCCTGAAGCAGCAAAACAGCCCCAGACCATCACACTACCACCACCATATTTTACTGTTGGTATAATGTTCTTTTTATGAAATGCAGTGTTCCTTCTACGCCAGATATACTTGGACACACACCTTCCAAAGAGTTCCACTTTTGTCTCATCGGTCCACAGAATGTTGTCCCAAAAGTCTTGGGGATCATCAAGATGTGTTGTGGAGAAATTGAGACGAGCTTTGATGTTCTTTTTGCTCAGCAGTGGTTTTCTCCTTGGAACTCTGCCATGCAGGCCATTTTTGCCCAGTCTTTTCCTGATGGTGGAGGCATGAACGCTGACCTTAACTGAGGCAAGTGAGGCCTGCAGTTCCTTGGACGTTGTTGTGGGGTCTTTTGTGACCTCTTGGATGAGTCGTCGCTGCGCTCTTGGGGTAATTTTGGGCGGCCGGCCACTCCTGGGAAGGTTCACCACTGTTCCATGTCTTCGCCATTTGTGGATAATGGCTCTCACTGTGGTTCGCTGGATTCCCAAAGCTTTGGAAATGGCTTTATAACCCTTTCCAGACTGATAGATCTCAATTACTTTCTTTCTCAATTGTTCCTGAATTTCTTTGGGTCTCGGCATGATGTGTAGCTTTTAAGGATCTTCTGGTGGACCTTACTGTGTCAAGCAGCTCCTATTTAAGTGATGCCTTGATTGTGAACAGGTGTGGTAATAATCAGGCCTGGGTGTGGCTAGAGAAATTGAACTCAGGTGTGGACAACCACAGTTATAGTATGTTTTAACAAGGGGGGCAATCACTTTTTCACACAGGGCCATGATGGTTTGGATTTTTTTTCACCTTTAATAATAAACACCTTCATTTACAAATTGCATTTTGTGTTTACTTGTGTTGTCCTTGACTATTGTTTAAATTGGTTTGATGCTCCGAAACACTTAAGTGTGACAAACATGCAAAGGAACAGGAAATGAGGAAGGGGGCAAACACTTTTTCACACCACTGTATATGCAGGAGACAACAGCCCGGGGTGAGTTTAATTTTAGTGTCTGTTATGTGAGATATTAGGCCTCGGACCCGACTCCAGAAATCTACTATTCGGGGGCAGCTCCACCAAATATGCAGCATGTCTCCTTTCGCCTCCCCACACCGCCAGCACAAGTCAGACGAAGCCGGAAACCAGCGTTTCACCTTAACCGGTGTAGCGTACCCCTGAGAAAGTAATTTGTACGAGTTTTCTTGTAGTCTAGTGCTGACTGTACATTTATGGGCTAAAATACATGAGTTCAATGTTTTTTATGATAAAACTGATTCATAGCAGAAAAGGCCAACATGTTTTAGGGGCCAAAGACATTCACCCTTATTAGGGCTGCAAAACAAGGGTGAGTGTGTTTGGCCTCCAAAACATATGGGATGTTTTCGGCTATGAATCTATTTTTATCATTGTAAACCTTGGACTATTGGATGTTTGTTTGGCTCTTTCGCTGGATAGTTTGCATGTGGATTCTCAACTCTGGATCCTTTCACTGCTCCTGAGTGGAGTCCTTGTCTTGTGGAGTACTGCCGAACAAGAGCTGGTATACCCAGTGACAGTTTTACAAAATCTGAATGCAGCGCCCTGTTTCCTCTTACAAGCTTACTCGTAGCAGAGGAAAGAATTCACTTTTATTTGCATCTGTAGTTCCTTGTGTTCTCCATTGTGTTCTCCATCATTAAACCATATTCTGGCTTTGTGGCCCCCAAAGGTTTGGTGCCAGTAATACCAGTATGATATTCAACTTTCAACAACAACAACCTAAATTCTAATCTGTGCTCATGCACTGGCTCATTGCACATTTTACCACCGAATAATGCCCACTGGAGCATATCTACTTACAGTACTTAACGCATGATAGTCATGAGAGAAACATGGAAGCAGGTGGAAATAGGAGGTTGCCTGGTGCCTGGAGATAAAAACACCATGAGAAACATTAGTAAAGCTAGCCATAGATGGATCAACATTTGGTAGGTTCAGCGGGGACTGGCAACATTTCTATCCTTCTATGGCTGGTCCTGTTCAAGACTCAGAGCAGTTGATTATTTTCCTAGGTGCACTAATTAGCACCCAAGCCTAGGCATACTAATTAGCACCCAAGCCAAGGTCACCCCCCCCCCCCCTGACTGGGGAGCTCTCTGAAAGGCCCGGACAGCCTCCACACTCTCTCACTCCAGCTCTTCCACCCCACAACTCCTCCCCAGCTGGGCTGACCTTGGGTATTTAAGGATGCCTGTCCCCTGTCAATCCAGGCTAGAATACCCCAGGCAGTTCCACCTCTCCTCCTCTCTTTCCAGAATCTTCTGGAAAGAAGAGGGAGGTCTCAGTGACACTCCCTGTGAGTCACCAGCTGCTACTCTGAGCCACTCCCAGCCCAGATCAAATCAAAACATACAGGCCTGGTGACCAGCCAGGCCTGCCTAAATTTACTTAATCCTATCCAAAAATCCTCATTCTAGCACCTAGAGCAGGCTTTCTCAACCTTTTAACCCTATAGGAACCCCAAAAATAATTTTGAAGTCTCGAGGAACCCTTACTAAAACCAATTCATCAGGGGTCAATAGAACAATGCCCCTTATACTGGTGACCAATGGGAAGAATGTTCCCCTTTAAAATGGTGCTCAGAATGCCACCCTTAAAGACAGCTAAAAATATATTTTGTGTCATGCTGCTGGCTTTGCTAAGTGATGCTGATACTTGAACTCTGTAGGCACCATCAAAAAGGTGGTTCCTCAGCCACTTGAGAATGGCTGACCTAGAGGGTGCTACATGTACAACAGTGAATTTTTTTTTTGTCATTTTTTACAGTGGTAGAACATTTTTATTGTTATTTTGTACAATAGCAGACCATTTTTTTGTTATTTTGTACAGCAGTAAAACATTTATATTGTTATTTTGTACAGTGGTAGAACTTTTCTGTTGTTATTTCGTACAGTGGTACAACATTTTTGTTGTTGTTTTGTACAACAGTAGAACATTTTTGTTGTTATTCTGTAGGTGTAACTGGGACTTTTAGTCCCACATTTTGTAGTAAGAAATTTATAGCTGACAAGCCAACATTTCAATGGTAGCTGATCACCAAGACTGCGGCTTCAGAATTGTGCAATATCTGGGCTTTGCGGAACAATATCCACCCTGAGTTGTGGTTTTGTGGGCATGGGAGGGAAGAAGAGCAGACTTTTCTCGGGTGAAGTGTAATGCCGTGTACACACGACCGGACTTTCCGGCAGACTAGGTCCGACGGTCTTCCCAACGGACTTTCGGCGGACTTCTGACGGACTTTCCGAACAAATGGACTTGGCCACACACAATCACACCAAAGTCTGACGGATTCGAACGTGATGACGTACGACCAGACTAGAATAAAGAAGTTCAAAGCCAGTAGCCAATAGCTGCCCTAGAGTCGGTTTACGTCCGTCGGACTAGCATACAGACGAACTGATTTTTCGACCGGACTCGAGCCCCTCGGAAAGATTTGAAACATGTTCTAAATCTAAAATCCGTCGGATTTTTCGACAGCAAAGGTCCGACGAAGCCCACACCTAATCGAATTGTCAGACGGATTCGTTCCATCAGACCTTTGCTATGGAAAAGTCCAGCCGTGTGTACACGGCATAAAGGTCTATTCTACAACTCCCCTGCAGGTCTCTCATCGAGCTGTATCTCTCTCTGACCACCATGATGATAGGTTTATTGTATGTGGCTGTCTGCCATTGCTTTTAATTCATTCAGTATCCATGTAGGAGTTTCATTTATTTCGTGGACTTTTCGCACATTGTAAGGGGAGCAAGATATGACTTGTGTACAGATGTTCAGCAGATTCCCCCATAGACGAGTGGAAACACACACATGACACTGCATATATTATTATAGTATTACATAATGTTAAAAAGATAAGAATAGTACAGATCAGATTTGGCTCGTGTTGTGCGAGTGGTTACGAGTATCTGTGGATGGATTGTTCAATCTGGGGTGAAGAAGGATATTATTGGGACAATAACTTATTTAACAGTCTTTATTTATAATTGTTTTTTTTTTTTACTTTTTGAATTGTGGTAATTGAAGCTCACGTTTTTTTCTTTACATTTTTTTTAAATAATTTTTATTGCCAAATATACTAAACCAAAAACGATCTGCTTCAAAGGGGTTTGACAGCTGGTTAGAAGGAGATATTTCACCTCTTCACCGCCTGTTTAAACCCTCAAGATGCCGACCAGTGTGCCACAACCACATGCATTACATGTTGTTGCAGGGTGGTAGCTGCACGACCCCATTAATTTGAATTGGTTGCATTTGGTGTTGGTACTGTGTGCCAAATGCAATGTTGCTTCATTTTTGCTGTAGCTGTGGAATGTATACACCCCTGAGCATCTGCATTTCTGTGCTTAGGTAAAAAGTCGAGGGCAATTAAACCATGATTCAACTGCCTACTTTTACCAGCCACCCCTGAGTGCATTCATTCTCAACCAGGGTTCTGGTGATCCCTTGGGTTACTCCAGAGATTGCTAGTAATTCTTTGAGCTGTGGCTGACTGACCTCCCATCCAATGGTGCCTGCCTGGTTTGGAGATCAGCATCACTGAGCAGATCCAGAGATATTCTTATTGTCTGTCAGGCTGCATTCACACTTCAGTGTTTTGAAACGCGGGCAGATTTTTCCGTGAACCTGCCCCCGATTTGAAAGCGCCGATGTGTCAAATCGCAGGATTCACATTTGAGATGCCATACTTTTGAATGATACCTTAAATCGCGGTCCGGGTCTGTCCAGGACTTTTTTTGAGCGGCATGCTTCACACAATGCGGGTTGCCACGATTGCAGTGCGTTTTATTCTGCCAAAATTGTGGCAGACCCACACCAAGATTTTAGGTGTCATTCAAAAGAATGGCATTTCAAATGTGAGCCCCACAATTAGTCATTTACACATCGGCACTTTCAAATCCTGGGCAGAATTGTGGATAATCTGCCTCCATTCAAAACACTGACGCTTGAATGCAGCCTAGCTTACTATACACTAGTACAACCGTGGCAAAAGTTTTGTGAATGACACAAATATACATTTTCACAAAGTCTGGTGCTTCAGTTTTTATGATGGCAATTTGCATATACTCCAGAATGTTATGAAGAGTGATCCGATGAATTTCAAATAATTACAAAGTCCCTCTTTGCTGTGGAAATGAACTTAATCCCATAAAAAAACATTTCCACTACATTTGTGAAGAAGACTTCAGGGCGCCCAAGAAAGTCCAGCAAATGCCAGGACAGTCTCCTACAGTTGATTCAGCTGCGGAATCGGGGCACCACCAATGCAGAGCTTGCTCAGCAATGGCAATAGGCAGGTGTGAGTACATCGGCACGCACAGTGAGAAGACTTTTGGAGGATGGCCTGGTGTCAAGAAGGGCAGCAAAGAAGCCACTTCTCTCCAGGAAAGACATCAGGAACAGACTAATATTCTGCAAAAGGTACAGGGGTTGGCCTGCTGAGGACTGGGCTATAGTAATTTTCTCGAATGAATGCCCTTTCTGATTGTTTCGGGCATCCAGAAAAAGCCTTGTCCAGAGAAGAAAAGGTGAGCGCTACCATCAGTCCTGTGTTATACCAACGGTAAAGCATCCTGAGACCATTCATGTGTGGGGTTGCTTCTCAGCCAAGGGAGTGGGCTCACTCACAATTTTTGTCCAAGAACACCGCCATTAATAAAGAATGGTACAAAAACATCCCTCGAGAGCAACTTCTCCCAACCATCCAAGAACAGTTTGGTGACGAACAATGCCTTTTCCAGCATTATGGAGCACCTTGTCGTAAAAAAGTGATAACTATGTAGCTGGGAGAACAAAACATCAACATTTTGTGTCCATGGCCAGGAAATTCCCCAGACCTTAATCCAATTAAGAACTTGTGGTCAATCGTCATGAGGCGGGTGAAAAAAAAAAAAACACAAATTCTGACAAACTCCAAGCATTGATTATGCAATAATGGGCTGCCATCAGTCAGGATGTGTCCCAGAAGTTGATTGTCAGCATGCCAGGGCGAATTGCAGAGGTCTTGAAAAAGAAAGGTCAACAATGCACATATTGACTCTTTGCATGCACTTAACCACTTGCCGACCGCCGCGCGCTGATATACATTGGCACAATAGCAGCGGTGTGCAAATGGGTGTACCTGTACGTCCCCTTTAAGATCCAGGGCTAGCAGACGCGCCCGCGTGCCTGCCGCGTACAACAGCAGGACCCGTGGACTCGATGGCTTGTGTCATGACAGAGATCATTGCTCTCTGTAATCAAGAGCAGTGATCGCTGTCATGTTAGTTGAAGCCCATCCCCCCCCCCACAGTTAGAACCACTCCCTAGGACACACTTAACCCCTTCATTACCCCCTAGTGGTTAACCCCTTCATTGCCAGTGTCATTTACACAGTAATCAATGCATTTTTATAGCACTGATCACTGTATAAATGACAAGGGTCCCAAAATAGTGTCAAAAATGTTCGATGTGTCCGCCATAATGTCGCAGTCCCGATAAAAAATCGCAGATCGCTGCCATTAATAATAAAAAACAATTCATAATAAAAATGCCATAAAACTATCCCCTATTTTATAGATGCTATAACTTGTGCACAAACCAATCAATATATGCTTATTGTGATTTTTTTTTTAACAAAAATATGTAGAAGAATACATATTGACCTAAACTGAGGAAAAAAAATTGTTTTTTATATATTTTTGGGGGATATATAGTATAGTAAAAGTAAAAAAATTGTGTTTTTTTCAAAATTGTTGGTCTTTTTTAGTTTTGGAGCCACGTCACACAAACGCGCGATTGTCAGTTAAAGCGACGCAGTGCCGGATCGCAAAAAGTGCTCTGGTCAGGAAGGAGGTGAAATCTTCCGAGGCTGAAGTGGTTAATGTGATTGTCAATAAAAGCCTTTGACACTTCTGAAATGCTTGCAATTATACTTCAGTATACCATAGTAAAATCTGACAAAAAAATCTAAAAACATGGAAGCAGCAGACTTTATAAAAATTTATATTTTTGTCATTCTCAAAACTTTTGGCCACGGCTGTACATTTTTGAACAACTGTTCATACCAACAATTATACAACAATTCTATGTACATTCGAAGAATGGACACTTGTCATTTGAAAGTACTTCAAAATTTTGTTTGCTCTTAATATTTGATTTTGGAATCAAAATTTTGGTAGTTCAAGAAAAATTTTCATTCTGTTTCTTTAAATTTACTTGTCACTGTGGTCGAAAAACTAAAGTAAATTTTACCCAACTAAACGATTACAAAATCAAATGAATGTTCGTAAAACTAGAAAACAAATTGGCCAGCTTAAAGTGGTTGTAAACCCTTAGGCCGCGTACACACGCGGGGACTGTCTGCCGAAACTAAGTTCGTCAAACAGTCCGCTCAAACTTTTGAATGAACGAACACGCCCACACACGGCACTTTTTGAGCAGACAAATACGGCAAACTTTGTTCGTCGTACTAAGTCCGCGCAACTTTTGAAATGAACGGACTCGCCCACACACGAGGCAACAGTCCGCTCATTTCGAGCGCGTGTGCAGGTAGGCGGGGACCGCGACGGAGACGTCGCGGGCTCCGCCGCCTGGAATGTACTTAAAGGGGAACCCCAACGCCGAAAAAAATCGGCGTGGGGGTCCCCCCAAAGTCCACAACAGACCCTTGTCCGAGCACGCTACCCGGCCGGCCAGGAAAGGGGGCGAGCGAGCGCGCCCCCCCTCCCGAGCCGTACCAGTGCCCTCAACATGGGGGGTGCCTTGGGGAGGGGGGGGCCGCGCGGCCCCCCCCACCCCAAAGCACCTTGTCCCCATGTTGATGAGGACAAGGGCCTCTTCCCGACAACCCTGGCCGTTGGTTGTCGGGGTCTGCGGGCGGGGGGCTTATCGGAATCCGGGAGCCCCCTTTAATAAGGGGGCCCCCGGATACCAGCCCCCCACCCTATGTGAATGAGTATGGGGTACAATGTACCCCTACCCATTCACCTGTAAAATAAAAGTACCCAAAAAAAAAACACAACACACGAGATAAAATATTTTATTGCACAGCTCCGGGGGTCTTCCGTCTTCGGGGGTCTTCTCGCCGGACTCCTCCGCTATCTTCTTGTAGCTCTTTTGCTAGCGGAGGAGTCCGGCTTTCTTCCTCCCCGCCGCCGGCCTCTTCTCCCTACTTCGGGGGTCTTGTCCCCCTCTTCGGTTCTTCTGCCGGGCCACCGCGCCTTCTTATAGCTCTTTTGCAGGCGGTGGCCCGGTCTTCTGTCGCCGCCGCCTTCCGTTCTTCTGCCGGGCCACCGCGCCTTCTTATAGCTCTTTTAGAGGCGGTGGCCCGGTCTTCTGTCGCCGCTGTCGCCTTCCGGTCGCCTTCCGTTCTTCTTCTTGTTCTTCTTCTTCTTCTCCAGGAGATGTTGACACGTCGCTCTCTCCGGCCGGAATGCCAGAGCCGCGCTGTGCGGCCACTTATATAGTGACAATGGGGCGGTGTCACATGGTATATGTCACATGGGTTGGTCACATGGGTTGATGTCACATGGGGACTATGACATCGTAAGGGGGCGGGGTCACCATGTGACCAACCCATGTGACATATACCATGTGACACCGCCCCATTGTCACTATATAAGTGGCCGCACAGCGCGGCTCTGGCATTCCGGCCGGAGAGAGCGACGTGTCAACATCTCCTGGAGAAGAAGAAGAAGAAGAACAAGAAGAAGAACGGAAGGCGACCGGAAGGCGACAGCGGCGACAGAAGACCGGGCCACCGCCTCTAAAAGAGCTATAAGAAGGCGCGGTGGCCCGGCAGAAGAACGGAAGGCGGCGGCGACAGAAGACCGGGCCACCGCCTGCAAAAGAGCTATAAGAAGGCGCGGTGGCCCGGCAGAAGAACCGAAGAGGGGGACAAGACCCCCGAAGTCGGGAGAAGAGGCCGGCGGCGGGGAGGAAGAAAGCCGGACTCCTCCGCTAGCAAAAGAGCTACAAGAAGATAGCGGAGGAGTCCGGCGAGAAGACCCCCGAAGACGGAAGACCCCCGGAGCTGTGCAATAAAATATTTTATCTCGTGTGTTGTGTTTTTTTTTTGGGTACTTTTATTTTACAGGTGAATGGGTAGGGGTACATTGTACCCCATACTCATTCACATAGGGTGGGGGGCCGGTATCCGGGGGCCCCCTTATTAAAGGGGGCTCCCGGATTCCGATAAGCCCCCCGCCCGCAGACCCCGACAACCAACGGCCAGGGTTGTCGGGAAGAGGCCCTTGTCCTCATCAACATGGGGACAAGGTGCTTTGGGGTGGGGGGGCCGCGCGGCCCCCCCTTCCCCAAGGCACCCCCCATGTTGAGGGCACGCGGCCTGGTACGGCTCGGGAGGGGGGGAGCGCTCGCCCCCCTTTCCTGGCCGGCCGGGTAGCGTGCTCGGACAAGGGTCTGTTGTGGACTTTGGGGGGACCCCCACGCCGATTTTTTTCGGCGTTGGGGTTCCCCTTTAAGTCCATACCAGGCAGCGGGGCCCGCGACGTCTCCTTCGCGGGCCCCGCCTACCTGGAGACGCGCTCGAAATGAGCAGACTTTCCTCCGAGCGGGAACAGTTTGCTCATTTCGAAAGTGGCCTACACACGGGCGGACTGTCCGCTCAAACCAAGTTTCAGCGGACAGTTTTTCGGAATTTCCGAAAAACTTTGTTCGTCAAACTGTCCGCTGAAACTGTCCGCTGAAGCCCCACACACGAGCGGACTGTCCGCTGAAACATTGTTCAGCGGACAAAGTTGAGCGAACAGTCCGCCCGTGTGTACGCGGCCTTACAACCAACTTTGACCTACAGGTAAGCCTAGATTAAAGCTTACCTGTAGGTCCAAGAAATATCTCATAAACCTATACGGTTTAGGAGATATTTACCCGCAGACAGCCACCGCTGTCTACGGCGCACACGCCGTAGACAGCGGAGCACAGGTGCACTGAGCAGGCCACAGATTGCGACAATATGCCACGCGTTTCGGCTCCCGTGCGCATGCGTGGGCGTGACGTCATCTCTGCTCCGGCGAACCACAGCGCCGGAGCAGCGAGACACGGAAGTCATTCCGGGATCCATGGCAGCGACGGACATGAAGACGGAGGACCGCTTCGGGGGCTTCGCTCTCAGGTAAGTTATTCATAATGAGCTAGTATGCTATGCATACTAGCTCATTATGCCTTTGCCTTATAGGGTGTGTTTTTAAAAAAAAATTTTTTTAGCCTTTACTTCCTTTTTAAGGGTAGCATTCTGACCACTAGCAGTATTCCTCTTCACCACCAGTGGGGGGGAATTTTTTCTACTGACCCCCCCAATGAATTGGTTATGGTAAGGTTTCCCCCAAGCCCTATAAATTGATTTAGGGGTTTTTCTTGGGGTAAAAATGTTGAGAAAGGCTTGCGGATCAGATAGGATCGAATGAAAATGTACAGGGGATTTCCCCATAGAGGAAAGTAGGACTGGGTCTGTCTCCGCTCTGCAGAGTGAGCAGAGACTGACCTGTCATCCGCCTGCTCAGCAGGGATCAGCAGAGCGATTCGCCGCTGAGCAAGCAGGTTCTGTCCCAGGGAGGCGCCCTTGTGATTTCACTGCACACTGTGAGCTTCTCACAATGTGCATTAGAAGCTACAGCCTCATTTGCTAGCTGAAGGAAATCCAGCATCAATAGAGCAACAACAACAAAAAAAAAAAAAAAAGGAAAAATCTGACTATGTTAGTCAGATAAGGAGTACACAACCATATAAAAACAAAATATTTTTATTATACAACTCATTAAAAACATCATACAAAAAATATTTATGTTTACACTTTAAAAACAAATGTGTTTTAGTTTGCTTATAAGCCGAGGCAACTATACGTAGTATTAGGTAAGTAGCATTACATGCAATATAGATATATCAAATATCAATGTGAATCTCCGTGAGTCAATGTGTTTCGCTAGAATTAGCTTCATCAGGACGCATAAAAGCAAAAAGGTGGTTGTCTCAGCACTAGCGCTATACCGGCATAAAGATGACCCCTAGGCGGGCACCGGATTATAGAGAGAGACAAAAAGTATGGACACCTTGAGACCTGGGATTGTTCCCAAAATGGTTCTGAGAATATGCTTAAAGCGGAGGTCCACCCTAAAATGGACCTTCCGCTCATCGGATTCCTCCCCCCCTCCGGCGCCACAATTGGCACCTTTCAGGGGGGAGGGGGGTGCAGTTACCTGGATAATCCAGGTAACTGCACCCACTTCCGGGCTAGCTCTCTGCGGAAAGGGGCGTACATTACGCCCTTTTCCGCAAGTGCCCGCCCCCTTCCGCAAGTGCCCCGCTGCCTGCAGGGAAACACACAGATCCCAGAGGCAGCGGGGACCGTCCTCATTGCGCAGCACGGCTTGCGCATGCGCAGTAGGGAACCGGGAAATGAAGCCGAAAGGCTCCATTTCCTGATTCCCATACCCAAGATGGCGGCGGCAGCACTCGAGTGTCGATCTAGAGATCGGCTTCGGGTGCCGACATCGCGGGCGCGCTGGACAGGTAAGTGTCACTATTTTAAAAGTTAGCAGCTGCAGTATTTGTAGCTGCTGACTTAAAAAAAAAAAAAAAAAAAACGCGGAGTCCCGGCGGACTCCCGCTTTAATATAGCTGGCAGTAGTTAAAGTACTGTATCTTGTGAGATCCATCAAGATTTAGAAGCCCCAAGGTTAAACTATAGTAAAGCAGGTATCCTATCAATATAGATATGTGTAGTGGTCATTCTAGAATCACTGAGGGCTGACAGCAGTCAGAGGGAATACATGCCATCAAAGTCCAACAAACCCACCCGATGCCTACACCGCCCAGGTGTCCTGACATTCAGCATCATCTAGTCTTTTCTTCCTTAGCTTGACAGTTGTGTCAGTGCCAGTTGTGCGACAATAGAGAATTAATATTGTCTCCCTCATTCTCCTCCCAGCCAAACAGGAAGCCCCTATTTGCCAGGGAGTCTTAGTCTCTCATGGGGGGGTCAATGGTCTGAGGTCCAGAGTGCTCTGGAGCAGGTTTTTATCAAGGATGTCTCTGTACATTGCTGCATTCATCTTTCTCTTAATCCTGACTAGTCTCCCAGTTCCTGCCACTGAAAACATCCCCACAGCATAATGCTGCCACCACCATGCTTCACTGTGGGGATGGTATTGGCAAGGTTATGAGCGGTGCCTTGTTTCCTCCAGACATGGCGCTTGCCATTCAGGCCAAAGAGCTCAATCTTTGTTTCATCAGACCTGAGAATTTTGTTTCTCATGGTTTGAGAGTCCTCCAGGTGCCTTTTGTCAAACTCCAGGTTGACTGTCATGTGCCTTTTACTGAGGAGTGGCTTCCCACTGGCCACTCTACCATACAGGCCTGATTGGTGGAGTACTGCAGAGATGGTTGTTCTTCTGGAAGGTTCTCCTCTCTCCACAGAGAAATGCTGGAGCTCAGTCAGAGTGACCATCAGGTTCTTGATCACCTCCCTGACTAAGGCATTTCTCCTCCGATCGCTCAGTTTGGCCGGGCAGCCTGCTCTGGGAAGAGTCCTGGTGGTTCCAAACTTCTTCCATTTACGGATGATGGAGGCCACTGTGCCGATTGTAGAAATGTTTCTGTACCCTTCCCCAGATCTGTGCCTCGATACAATCCTGACTCTGAAGTCTTGTCAGGGCTGGGCTCAGCACTTCCTTCTCTGAGCTGGCTGCTCAGCTGTCGGTTAATTGCCAGCTCCTATCTCTACACAGTTACTCAGCTGTTGATGATATGCTGCTCGCCAGTCCTGCCTACTTAATCCATCCAGTGCAGAGGTTCTCTGCCTTTGCCTTGGTCATCATCACAGAAACTATCTCCTCTAATCCTTTTCAAGACTTGCTTTGCTGACATTCCTTTTGGCTCCTGTTCCACTACATTGATTCCTGACTTCTGGCTTGGCTGACTATCCGTTCTGGTTACTGAACTTTGGCTATGTTTTGACTACGTTTGTTCTTTTTACTTTTATTATTAAACAAGTGTGATTTAACTGTACTTCTGTCGCAGCCTGATTTCATGGTTTCTGACAAGTCTACAGACAATTTCTTGGACTTCATGGCTTGGTTTGTGCTCTGACATGCACTGTTAACTGTGGGACCTTATATAGAAAGTTGTGCGCCTTTCCAAATTACGTCCAATCAACTGAATTTTCCACAGGTGGACTCCAATCAAGTTGTAGAAACCTCTCAAGGATGATCAGTGGAAACAGGATGCACCTGAGCTCAATTTTGAGTGTCACGGCAAAGGCTGTGAATACTTTTGTACATGGGATTTTTTTCATTTTTTGTTTTTAATATATTTGCAAAGATTTCAAACAAACTTCTTTCATGTTGTCATTATGGTGTATTGTTTGTAGAATTTTGAGGAAAATAATGAATTTAATCCATTTAGGAATAAGGCTGTAACATAACACAATGTGGAAAACATTACGCTCTGTGAATACTTTCCGGATGCACTGTAACTGTCTTAGAGTGCCTCCACTCTGGATGAAGGAGTACAGGAGGCACCTTTGGACAGCAGCATTGTTATTCTAGGGGAGTGCTAGATATACTAGCAGATTTAAATACACTAACAAATTGAAGCCAAAGTCCAGCTCACACTTTATAAGCAGTTACAATAAACAGTTATTTTTTTTCTTTTGGGATAAAGGTTTTACATAAATAAATAAAAGCTGATCGCTGTAAGCACCCCTGCCCATGTTAAATGCTTTGTCTCCTCCCTCTACTTGATACATTTTACTGGAGAACTTGTTTTTAATGCAGACATCACATCTAAGAATTGGTAAGCGGCAATGTAATACATGTTTGCTTTTGGGTTTATTACCGCTTTAAGCAATAGTCAGAACAATTCTTTACAATAGCCATAATGAAACATGCTGGTAACTATTAGGAAAGACTATATGTAAGTGTTCCTCTTTTGTGTTACAGAGAAGTCACATGACACTGCAGATGACATTGTAGATGACACTGTGTGTTTATGGTGAAACTTTAAGGATGATCTGTTAAATAAGCAGCCACTGTGCTCATCATACACTGTGAAAAATATTGTGCTGGGTCTACTCAAAAAACTGAGGCAACTATTTGCATCATCTTTTTAAAGGGGTTGTAAACCTTCATGTTTTTTCACCTTTTCATTCTATGCATTAAGTTGAAAAAACACCTGGCAGGTTCCGGCCCCCCAGCCCCCCGTTTTATTTACCTGTGCCCTGGAACGTGCCCCAACAGGGATGCGCTGTTTCTTTGCCCGGGGGTTCTCGTTTCTTAATTCGATAGATTGATAGCAGCGCAGCCATTGGCTCCCGCTGCTGTCAATCAAATCCAATAACGCGGACATAGGGGGCAGGGCCGAGTCATACATTCAGCGGCTATGGACGCCGACTACTGGACTCGGGAGCACGCCCACAAGGTAGCCCCCTTGGGAGAGTGCTTCTTCTAGGGGGTTATCTGATGTGGGGAGGAGCCGCGAGAGCCGTCAGGGGACTCAAGAAGACGAGGTTCGGGGGCCACTTTGTGCAAAATGAGCTGCACAGTAGTGGTAAGTATGACATGTTTGTTATTTAATTTAAAAAAAACCTTATAATCACTTTAAGTACTGTCAACTAAACTTATTTTTGTCTGACTCATTATACTTTTCATGTTTTCAACTTTGTTATTTTAAGTAAAGCCAACTCAATTTTTTTCAGTTTATAGACCATAGCGTTTTAAGTTAGGAATACATACCTTAACTTGTCTGGAACTATAGTTTTAAGTAAAGCCAACTAAATTTTTCCAGTTTATAGACCATAGTTTTAAGTAAAGCCAACTCAAATTTTTCAGTTTATAGACCATAGGTTAAAGTAGAGCAAACTAAATTTTTCCAGTTTCTCGAAAAGTTTAAGTTAGGAACACATACATTCATGCTATGCATGAATCTACCCATGATATATGTTTGAGGGAGGTGGCTGGATAGAGGGGGCGGCGCCCGTGCCCCCTAATGGTTGCACTGCTGCTCTCTCTCCTTGTGCAGGGTGAGTGGTCTTGTATCTGCCCCCTCCTGTAGTTTTCTGCAGGCAACCTGTAGTGGCTGGAGCCTGCTGGATCCCTCCCACAGCTCTGCTCTCTAAATAAGTTATATACCGCACAATGATGATGTCATTTCTACTTTTATATGGTAATCTCTGGGTTTTTAAAGGCATTTGGTGTACACAAAGATTTATATAATTTGTGGCTTTTCAGGAATATATTCAAGTTTTTGTACCCAGTGTCCAGCTTTACCAGTCATTAGTGTTTAGCAGAAGGGGTAAGATGATGCTTTCAAAAGCTTGTAAATTGAGGCACACCATGGAGATTTTGTAAGCAAAGGTTGGGGATTGCTTAGGGCTTTCTCAATGCAATTTTGCAAATGTGTCTCCGGACCACAGTTACCGAGCATAACATTTGGTGCCACAATTGTGAGAACTCTTTTGTGTATAATATGACATTCTGCAGACACCGTGGGCTAACATTACAGAGTACACAAAATTCAAATTATAGCATGGAAAAATAATATTTCAGGAGAGGAGAGTTAGATAGAGGAAGGAGCAGTGTCCTCCAGCAGTGCAGAGTATTTCAACAGAGGAGATTTAAACAGAGGAAGTGCTGTATCAGAGTCCTCCAGCAGTGCAGATTATTTCAGGAGAGAAGATTTAGACAGAGGAAAAAGCAGAGTCCCCCAGTGCAGAGTATTTCGGGGGGGAGTTAGATGGAAGGAAAGAGGAAGAAAGAGGAAGGAGCAGAGTCCTCCAGAAGACCAGAGTGATTGAGGAGAGAAGATTTAGACAGAGGAGGGATCGGGGTCCTCCAGTAGTGCAGAGCATTTCAGGAGAGGAGAGTAATCTCTTGTACACAACGGACGGACATTCCGATCACAAAATCCGTCGTATTTTTTCCAACAGATTTTGTCCTAAACTGGTGTTGCATACACACAGTCGGACAAAGTTGTCGGAAAATCCAATCATTCGGAACGTGATGACGTTCGTACGACGGGACTACGTTGAGGCTAGTAGCCAATAGCTTTGGTCTCGTAATTTGATCTGAACATGCGTGGCACTTTGTCCGAATTCTCTACAAACGATCCGGAAAAGTCAGATCGGATTTTTTTGTTGGAAAATTTGAGATCCTGCTCTCAAATTTTTTCCTTCAGAATTTCCGAAGGAAAAAGTCCGGTAGAGCCCACACACACGATCAGATTTTCCGACAATATAATCCGATCTGACCTTTTCCTTTGGAATTTCCGACCGTATGTACAAGGCATTAGATAGAGGAAGGAGTAGAGTCCTCCAGCAGACCAGAGTATTTCAGGAGAGAAGAGTTAAACAAAGGAAGTGCTGTATCAGAGTCATTCAGTAGTGCAGAGAATTTTAGGGCAGGAGAGCTAGATATAGGAAGGAGCAGAGTCCTCCAGCAGTGCAGAGTATTTCAGGAGAAGAGAGTTAAGCAGGCCATACACTGACATAAGCCTGATATTTTTTCAGCCTGCCAAGACATGGCCGTCCACCTAAACTGACAGGCAGGGCAAGGAGGGCATTAATCAAAAAAATCAGCCAAGAGGCCCATGGTAACACTGGAGGAGCTGCAGAGATCCACAGATCAGGTGGGAGAATCCACAAATCTGCCTTTATGGAAGAGCGGCAAGAAGAAAGCCAAAGAAAGTCTTGTTTGCAGGTTGCAAGAAGCCATGTGAAGGACACAGCAAACATGTGGAAAAAAGTACTCCGGTCAGATGAAACCAAAATATTATTTTTTGGCCTAAAAACAAAATGCTATGTGTGCCGGAAAACTAACACTGCACATGTACTACGAGTGGAAGGGACTCAGGGAGCGCTAAATGTTCATAGGTTAGGGGCTCAAATTACTTGTCTTGCCTTGGGTGCTGACAACCCACGCTACAAAAATAATTTTACTGTTAGGGGTCCCCACAACTTGGGAAATTTTATCAAGGGGTCACGGCCAGTGTTGGTCATCTTACTTTAAAAAAGTAATTAGTTAAGTTACAAATTACTTCTCCCAAAAAGAAATTACGTTAGTAACTCGGTTATTACATTGGAAAAGTAATTAGTTACTCAGCAAAGTAACTGTGACAGGGGTGGCAGCGGTGGTACTTGAGGGGGTGGCAGTGGGGGCCCTTGAGGGGGGTGGCAGTGGTGGTGGTGTACTTGGGGGTGTGGCAGTGGTGGTACTTGGGGGGTGGCAGCAATGGTGGTGCCATCCTCTCCCACCACCACCTCTGCCTCTTACTGATCCCATCCCCCACCACCACTGATCTCATCCCTACTGTATTCCCCCCATCACCAATGTTCTAGAAATGATGGCGGGTGGGTAGGGATGGGATCAGTAAGAAGCAGAGGTGGTGGGGGACTTGGGATGGATCGATTGCACTGCAATTCGAATTGTCAGACAGTCACTTACTTGAATGCCTCCAGGGATGCCTTTCCTCATGGGGAGAGAATGAGACCCTCCTCTTCACTCGATTGGTGTCAGCTGACTTCATTTTTCAGTGTCCGCCCAGCCTCCCTACATTCTCTTTATCTGGATAGGCGGGGTGGAATGGGGACGGTCCAGACAGTCTCTCTGAGTCTCAGCCGCTTCTCAGCTCAGCGGGCGAAAGCCTCCCTCCCCGCGGTGGAACGAACGGCGAGGCAGTGCGGCCACGGCGGGCCTCCCGGGCGGTAAATGTAATTGCAGTAGCTCTGCCCAAGTAATAGTAACTGAGTTACCATGAGGGGAAGACTAATCAGTTAGATTACTCGTTACCCTCTAAAGTAACTGCGTTACGTAACTCAGTTTATTTTAACTGAGTTACTTACATCACTGGTCACGGGACTAGTAAGGTTGCGCATTGGTTTAGATCAAAGCATATTCATGTGTTAGAATGGCCCAGTCAAAGTCCAGACCTAAATCCAATTGAGAATCTGTGGCAAGACATGAAAATTGCTGTTCACAGACGCTCTCCATCCAATCTGACAGAGCTTGAGCTTTTTGCAATGAAGAATGGGCAAAAATTTCACTCTGTAGTTGTGCAAAGCTGGTAGAGACATGCCCAAGAAGACTTGCAGCTGTAATTGCTGCGAAAGATGGTTCTACACTTTTCAGATATTTATTTGTAAAACATTTTGAAAACCCATTTATCATTTTCCTTCCACTTCACAATTATGTGCCACTTTGTGTTGGTCTATCACATAGCATCCCAATAAAATACATTTACGTTTTTGGTTGTAACATGACAAAATGTGGAAATTTCCATTGAGAAGTAAGGCAAAATCACAGTTCACTAGTTAAATGCAAGGACAAATAAATATGTTTTGAGTTTGTGATCATTTAAAACAAAGAAGTCTTTTATGTAATGTTATAGCATTGTGATGTTTTCAGCCATTCTGTGCCACCTAGTGGAAGTCAATGAAACTCCATTTGTAAAATAATAAATTGACAAAACCCCAATTTCTGCAGGATTTTATAGCTCATCTCCAATCAGAAATAAAAGACACAAATGTATTCATTATTACATCATTTTATTTTTTTCCATGCAAGCATTTGAATCTGACTTGGTATCAGCCTTTTGCGGTTTCTACAGAATAGCTCAGCCTTGAGAAGGGAGAATCAGCACAAGAAGCGAATCAGTTGTGTTTCAGTGCAGGAAGCATGCTGACAGGAAAAGAGAGGAGAGTGAAAGAAAGAGCATCTCATTAGTCTGCTGCTTCTCCCTTCACTATCCAGTCACCAGCTGGGGGGAGGACAAGACCTGGAGGCAGTGGCAGGCCAGCCGGCAGCACCTTTCCCTGCCCGCCCGCTGTCTGCTGGTCGGTTCGGCACTTGCCCCATCTAGGTGGCAGGCAGCTGGCAGCGGCTCCTATGTCCTGTTCACCATCACGGTGGCTTCCGCCATGTGTCTCCTTCCCTCCTCCTAGGCGTCCAATAGGATCGCCTGTCCTTTCAGCCAATCGGTTGACGGGTCTCAAGACCCACTTCCTGATTGGCTGGGAGGAGGCTCAGTGTTACAAATAGCGAATATTCATTCGCTATTGTAACACTTCTGGGTGAGCGTATTCGCACTCTCTGCGCCCCAAGCCCACCCTATTTTGAAGTCTATTAGAGCCTCTGGCTCTAATTAGATGCTTCAAAAAACCACCCCCAACCCTGTTGGAATTCATGCGTCCGGTGTCCATGCGTCTGGCTGGAGGTGTTAGTGAACTGCAGCCAGCAAAGGTAAATCAGGTCTCTTGTCTTGCCAGACAGGACTGTGCGGTGTGGCAGTGCTGTGTAAATTTCGGAACTTGATGAACAAAACTACAAAACCTTATAGAGCCTATATAATCAGTTTACAAAATATACATGGCCACTAACTCTAAAGCTCAGGTTGAGGTATGGATTATTTTGCATAGTTACATTAGTTCAACCTGGACCAATATATGTATGTATGTAGGTTACAAGTGATATACTCACAAATGCATGACGTGCACAAACGTATCAAAAAGATTCAGACAAGACCGCCCTCAGGTCTGTAGTGCTTAATTGATGGCATAGGAATACCTTATAGCGCCCAAAGCGGCTTATGTGTTTCGAGGGTAAAACCCCGTTCCTCAGAGCTTTGACCCTCAAAATACTTAAGCTGCTTTGGCATACTATGAGCTCTTCCTATGTCACTAGTTGAGCATTGCAGACCTGGAGGCAGTCTTGTCTGCATCTTTCTGATGTGTTTGTGCACGTCATGCGTTTATGAGTAAATCACTTGTAACATATGTTTTTAATTGTATTATGGTAATGCGGTAGGTCAGGGTTAGGGTACGGCTCCCAGTTGGTGTATGGGTACCTGCTAGTTGCCTCCGAGTCAGTGGTTTTTCAACTGGAGGCCTGAGAAGTGACTCGCAGGTACAGTTTTGGTTTTAATGCCTATTGGGACCTTGGGCTCCATTATCTTAAATAAAGCTGTATGTTATGCTTTGAAAGTTTATTGACGTGTTGCTTATTGGTATTTAGATTTGGTTAATAAAACGACTGCTATGGCCAATTTACTGCGTCATCAGGAAGCTTCCTGATGACGCAGAGGGAACTGCAAAACGCGTAGAGGCTGTGGGAACCTTTTGCAGTGCAATAGAGGCGCTGGGAGCAGGTTAACCCAGGAGAGGGAGAGGGTCACCTGTGGAACATCATTGGTTTGCCCAAAATGCACTGTTTACACATGGCTGGGTAAGCTTAGTGTCGGCTAGACTCCCGTGGGAGTCTATGCCCGGAAGTGGGTGCAAATACCTGTCTTAGACAGGTATCTGCACCCGCTTGAAAGGTACCAACTGTGACACCGGAGGGGGGGAGGGTTCCGATGAGCGGAAGTTCCACTTTAGGGTGGAACCCCAATTTAAAGTTTGAAACGTTTTTACACTATGTTGGTTCCATACATTTTTTATGAATATATATAAATCAAGGAATTGCTGACCGGAGAGCAAGGAGTGGTTATCCATTGAATGAACCGAAGGTGAACTGTAATATAAAGTCTGGTGAGTGGCCATTTCATAAGGTGGTGGTGGCACAAAGGGTGCTTTGTGGTGGAAAATAACGCACGTGAACACTGAAGGACTTTTGATTGAAAATATATTGTAATTTAAGGCAAGCTCGCATCAATATATACACACGTCAACTGGGGGGATTTGGCATATAATTAAGGACTGTTGGGGTTTAAGCATTTCGTGTTTTTTTGTTTGTTTGTTTTTTTGTGTGGTTTTGCGTTTTTCTGGATGTTTTGGTTATTTTTTGTGGTATTTGGATTTGTCCTTTGGGACACACAGGTATTTTGATGTACAGGAATGATTTGCAATTGGTGAAACACTAGGCAATAAGTTAGGGATATTTTTTGAGCTATAGACTGTATCATATACAGAGTGGGCACGTTTGTATATATGTTTATGTTTTTCACAAAAGAGAGCTAGGGGGCGCAATTCACGAAATTAATATATATATATATATTTATATATTTTCCCCATCCTAGTGAAGGGGCACATTGGATTGCAGCGCACCAATATATATACAAATAGATAGTTATTTTGAGCGCCGGTATTCAATTTTTCTCTTTTTCATACCAAAACAGAGGCTATAACTCAAGATAAAATATCCAACTTTGAGAATATATGGAATCCCAGGATGACTCACTTTTTGCCTTCCAAATTCGATGCTTCCCTACTAAGACCTTGGTAATCTCGATGTATACTTCCATTCTCTGCATTCATGGTATGTGTTTATTACTATGTACTACCCCGCGGACCCTTACTACCTCTCATTTCTTTCTTCCCTATCTATTCTTGTCCTACCTAAGATTACTTTTTCTTTTATCTTCTACTTTCCCCCAATTCTTCTACTTTCAACCCTATTCTCTCTCTCCTCTTTCAATTTACTCTTTCTATAGTTCTGGTAGTAGAACTTTTATTCCCTTGGTTATCATTATACCAATGTTACATAGTTCCAATATGTAGTATAAGATTTTAGATTCTAAAATTATTTATGTTTTTAAATTTTATTTAAAAACTATACTCTTGATAATAAAGACCTTTTTTTTGCTTCTTCACATATAGCAACATTCATGTATTCTCCGTGTTTAAACCTGTGTCATGCATCTGTAGATACACATCAGGGCTACATAAGAGAAGGGGTTTTGTCATTAACTCTGTCTCCTTACTTTTTTAGCTGGCTCCTACATTCAAAGCATATTTGTCAAGGCCTGATATACTGTATATTACCAGAACTTCATGTTTTATTCATTAGTGACAATAGGGATTTTTTAATGGGGTTTGTTTGGACTTATTTGCATGACCACATTACTGGTTGTCATTGAAGGTTTCCGATCACCAGCACTTTTTTCTCTATATAAAGTGATGGCACATTACCACTGTTACCTCATTGTATTTGTACTTGGCACTTTAAGGCCTCATACACATGGGGTGTTTATTTCTCTCCTTTGAATGCCATAACTCCTGGCAGGAGAAAAGCTACTTAAAAAACGCACCTAAAGCTGTGCGTTGAACATGCAATTAGGCTCATCAAGCCTTTGAGCATTATTATTCTTGCCATTGGAATTGGGGCCGGTGCTACCACTAGGCAAACTAGGCTGCCGCCTATGGCCCCCTGGTACCTAGGGCGCCTGACCACTGGTGTTTCTATCCTATTCTCTCTGCAGCAAGCAACTAAGTCTCAGCATCAGCAGGCAGCGGGCACTCCGTTCGCACATAGTGTCAGAGTCGCAATGGTGGCAGAGGACTGTGTGTCCCGACTCCCGAATGAATGGAAGCAAGCAAACACTCATTGATGGGCGCTGACGAGGCTACATTTAATGGGTGCTGGTGAGGTCTACATTTCATGGGCGCTGGCGAGGCTGCATTGATGGATGCTGGAGAGGCTGCATTGATGGGCACTGGTGAGGCTGCCTTGATGGGCACTTGTGAGGCTGCATTTGATGGGCGCTGGTGAGGCTGCTTTGATGGGCACTGGTGAGGCTGAATTTGATGGGTGCTGGTGAGGCTGAATTTGATGGGTGCTGGTGAGGCTGCATTGATGGGCACTTGTGAGGCTGCGTTTGATGGGCGCTGGTGAGGCTGCTTTGATGGGCACTGGCGAGGCTGCATTTGATGGGCACTGGTGAGGCTATATTTGATGGGCACTGGTGGGCTGCATTTGGGCACTTCATTAAAAAGGTGGGGTATACATGTGCAGGGAAAAGGGGGTGGCGCAAAATGAGGTTTCACCTAGGGTGTGAAAAATCCTTGCACCAGCCCTGATTAGAATGCATAAATGAGTCTAGCGTTTAGACGTGTTTACAATTGTTTAGGTATATCGATTGTTTTTTTTTGCTGAAAGTATTCTCTCCTGAGCGCATTGGATGGGCACTGTGGTAGGGTTGCCTGGATCACAAGACTAGCTAGAGAAAATGACAGCTCTTTTGTCTGGGAAAATCTTTGTTATCCCCTTTTAAAGAGAAAGTGTCTGCCATTTTAAACATTTCAGTGTATAAGTCCCGTAGAAGCCTGCTATTAAATTTTATCCCTAAAATTCCTGTCTGTCTAAAACTAGTTTCAGTTTGTTACTGTACTGTTAGGATGACAAAGTACCAACTGTCATTCAATTATCCAATCAGAATGCCCATACAGACAGCTAAGATACTCATATTGAATGGGTGACATCAGTTGCTTGGGCTTGGCCCAGAACTTAGGCTCTTGTAGCAAAGTGAGACTAGCCACAGAAAAACACAAATAGTGCGCCTTTCTCATCATTAAACATAACAGGAGGCATCCTATGGTGTCTATTTTAAGTAGACACCTTTTAACGTTTAACCTCTTTAATGGCCATAGCGTCATTGCTATGGTCCATTGAATGCATAGGAATCATGGACTTCCTGTTTCTTACTGGTAAACCCATTTTTACCAAACGTAAGTGCATATCCATACTTCTATCATAAAATAAAAGTCTGTGATTCCCATGCATTCAATGGACCATAGCAATGATGCTATGATGGAGCCATAGCGTCATTGCGTCACTTCCTTGAATACAATAATAAAGCATAAATCAAAAGGGGATTGGCTGACAGCAACAACCAGGAAGTGAAGTGGATGACGAGCTTGTCGCTCTACCATTGCTTAATGCGAGTGTTACATTTTACAGTTTTTATAGAATACAATTTTAAAAATATACTACGCTATTTGGGCATTTTTCTCCTTCCCTGCTGATTTGTTTGGGGTGTATGTGGAAGTGGAGTATAGCATTGATTATTGTATCTACACAAGGAGGAAACCCCCCATCCCCAGGCTACTTGATCGACCAGATACCCAGAAAAGGACCCGCAGAGGAAACCAGACCATCACTATATTTCCATGCTGTTACCTTACAGCTGTGGGGTAAGAGGCCACTCCGTCTAGAGGTGTCACTGCATGGAAAGAAGAGATACTCACCACACCTGTGTTGTTTGCACAATCAAGATTGGCACAATCATGTTTTCACTACTATTCAAGCACTTTGTGATTTTATAGTCTTGCTTATTTACACTGGACGTTTATTTCACTATTGCACAGTAAAGAGTTATGCAGTGAACTTTTGAATTTTGACTGCCATCTTGTGTTCATTTCGAGTATTGCACTTTAAAAGTCACATTCAGTTTACACTAAGGGTTGGATATTTATCGTATCGTATGTTTGAATCCTAATTTTTATCATTTTATATATATTGTGCAGTTTATGTGTAACAGTGCAGCACCATTCATTATCACTATATCATAAAATAAAAGTCTCTGATTCCCATGTGGTCAATGGACCATAGCAAAGATGCTATGGCAGAACCATAGCGTCACTATGTCATTGCGTCACTTCCTTCAATACAATAATAGGACTTTTTCACAAGTTGTCCCTTTATTGAACATTGGATTTAACTTTTATGTATGACATATGGTTCATATTTTTATTTTAATATTGCTGATTATCACACCTGCCACTTTATTGAAAGGACTGTTTATATATATTTTTATGTTTGATATATGATTTATATATTTTAAGGATAGTTGAGTAGCATTTGCACCAGTTACTTTTTTGGGATGGAATAATTTCACACATCCACAGAGGTCACAGAAGTTTTTCAATTGCACACCATGTGAATATAAGCAACAACATTTAAGCACACATTTATAACAGAGCAGCACCCCACCCACTAGAACCTTCTTTATTTCACACATACCTTACATAGGTAGGTGCCACGGTGGAGGCAGCAGCTCTTACCAAAGTATAATTTTAATTTAATTATTTTTTATTGAAAAAAAGAATTTCACTTATACATGCATAAGTAAAACATAGTTTTGCATACATAGAGGGGGTATACATGTCAGCCAAAAATACCGAGTTTTTCTTCCAAAGAAACTGCTTAACACCAATGACGTAGTCATATCTATCCCTCTAATTATCGCTAGCGCCCCTGTAGGGCTAACCCCTCCTCCCCCCCATACCCCTGTTCTTCGAACACACGCTGCTAAATCCAAACAAGCTTATCTGGACAGCCGATGACGAAGTGGCGAATCCATTCAGGGACAGAAATAAGGAGCTTCCAGTAGACTCCCAGGCCGCCCCGGGCCTGAGACCGATTGGTGCACTCTAGGTCCCATCCTCCACTATCTCATCTAGGGGGAAGCCGATGTCCCTCAACCATGGATTCCATAGCAGCTTGAATTTTTTAAGGTTATTTTGTCTAATATACATTGCCCGTTTGCACCAAATTATAGAATTGATGGCATTTATCCATGCTTGCAGTGCTGGAGGATTCTTTGCCTGCCAATTCATCGCGATTAAGCGTCTGGCCTGGTACAGGCATCTTAATATAGATGTTTTTGTTGCAGCAGAGATTCCACCCCTTTCCATAATCCCTAATAGACAAGTCCTAGCTTCAGGTTCTAAGGTGGTATTAAAAATTCTATTTATTCTGTGCACAATTTCTATCCAGTACCGATACAGTTTTGGGCACTTCCATACCATATGGAGCAGGTCTCCTGATGCTCTACATCTAGGGCACTCCCCGTTGGACCTATTGCTTATCCTCCGCATTTTTTTGGGGGTATAGTATGCCCTATATAAAATACCATAGTATAATTAAACCATCAGTGTGGAACAAATCCTAAACTATCTAAGTTTCCCTGTGTAAAATAACCAGACACAAGTCATTTTCTTAAAAAAAAAAAAAAGACAAAACAGGGAAAACAAGAGTAGGAAAAGCTTAGCTATTTGAATTTTTATTTTATGTAAAATATACAGTCATTTTATTGGCACACGCATCCAGTGGATAAACATACAGTATGTACAGGTTTAAATTAAACACAAATCATCAGCAAATAGGAGCAGGCTCAAGCAGCTGAAATTATCCTGGAAGAAAAGTTTGATATGAGAATGAAAATTAATGAAACTTCCACAGGATTGACCCTCCCGAATGCAAACTCCGACCCGCCATGCCTAATAATTCATTGCAGCTAGTTTCAATATCCAAAACCCAAACAAAAATAAAGACACTGATCACAATTATATATGGTGCATAGGCACTGAAAGAACTAAAACTACAACTCCCTAGTTTTGTTTTATTTCTTATAATGAGGCAGGGAAAGCTGATCCTTCTTGAAGAGTACACCTATACCTGCAAGGTAGCTGTCTGGCTTTTTGTGTGCCATCATGCTCCTATGGACCATCTCTTGGTGCTACAGGTTATCAGCAAAAAAAGATTCAGCGCATGCCCAGCCCTGCCCCATTGGCATCAGCAGGTGAAGCTGTCCATTTCCCAGATCTAACATTTGGGATTTTCTTATGGGGGAAATCTATCGTATATATTCAGGTTCTCCCTGCCTCATTACATTTTGAACTGGAGAACCTTCTAAATCTACCTCCAGACACTGCCAGATGCTGTTGATAGTTATTCAAGAGGTACGAGTAAAAATCATTAAGGAAATGATTTGCAAAGAAACCTCAGAGCACCCCTGGAGGTGGACTCCAAGGGTTCACAGCCAATGGTTCTGCTGTAGGACACAGATGCAAATGTTTATGAGGTCTGTCCAGAAAGTGTCCAGCCATGAAATATGAAAAATAGAGGAATTTATTGAAGCATATACAAGAAACAATTGTACATATGAATTTTGCCAGGACACATTTCATGCCAAGATTCTGCACCAAAATCTCTGACACAGTAGTTTCTGGAATACGCAGATCAGCTTTTAGTTCTCGCACTGCCAGTCACCGATCTTGTTGATTGCAGCCTGTACATGTTCAGCATTCTCAGGTATTCTGCTTGTTGCAGGCCTTCCAGAATGCAAATCACTTTCATCAGAATTTCGACCATCTTTGAAGTGTCTATTACACACTTTTATTTGCGCTGCGCTCATTGCATCATCCCCGAAACCCTTCTGAAGAGTTACCAGAGGATTTTTCAAGTGTACGCAAAATTTGATGCAGATTCGTCGCTCTACTCGCACCATCATTTTGAATGCGACGGCCACACAGTACACATGCTCACCTAACAGTGTATAGCGCTCCTGCTGACTAGTACAGTAAAGTTGCCATTGTTCATGCATGCACATTCCAGTCTGCTCTCCTTGCCTGCCAGGTTACATCAATGCCACGCAAACTGTTTTCGGTATATTAACAAAGGCTGGATACTTTCCGGAAAGACCTCGTATGTAGGGCTCAGGTGAAAAGAAGGTCGTTTGGGAGTCAGTTTCCTAACGAAGGGTTCCCTAATGTTTATGGGTCCTGTGAAATTACAAACATAACCAAAACACAACACTCAAATGGGAACATATTGTGGACTTATATATTAAGGCAAGGCGCCACATTCTCATTGCCCAACAGGATCTTTAGGATGCATTGGGGGTTATTTACTAAAGGAAAATCCACTTTGCACTGCAAGTGCAGTTGCTGTAGATCCAAGGGGGACATGCAAGGAAAATAAAAAAGAGCATTTTACCTTGCAAATGATTGGATGATAAAATCAGCAGAGCTTCCACTCATTTCTGATCTACCCTTTAGATTTAGAGCAACTGCACTTGAAAGTGCACTTTGAGTGCATTTTCAAGTGCACTTGCAGTGCAAAGTGGATTTGCCTTTCGTAAATAACCCTCATTGTATCTGAACTAACCTGATCATCTATCTGTGACCACAAAGGATAAGCGGCTCCAACTGCACCCCACACTGTGCTAATGTCCCAACACTAATGAATGCAATCATATATTTCACAGTAAGAGCCACCAATATCACCTTCAAGGCCAACATCAATCAGATCTGGACGAGAAAAGAAGCATTTCTGCAAAGTGAAAACCAGTATAATCATTAAACCCAAATGAGATGAAAGCCACACCGAGGACTTTATACCTGAATGTCACTCCGTGGCATCTTATCATATCAAGGGCAAAATCTGTCCTCGTTATTGTGTACACACGACTGGTCTGTGTCCGTACTACACAGGTTATACAGGAAAGAGGAAAGGAAACGGAAACTCTGCTGCACATTGCATGCTGGCATTGTAGAATTATATCACAATTACTTAATATGAATATGCACCTTCAGATATTCCCTAAAGACAGATCTGAGCATCACTCCAGGTGACTGCATAAAGCAGGATGTCAGTAAAAATCAACTGTAACTTGAACAAATGCTGCAAAGAGGGCCATGGGGAAGCCATGCCACCCATCTCTACAGGGCAGCTGTAATGATGCAAGGATGTGAAAACAGGTCAGCCATACACAATGAGATCTCGATTATTCAATTCTGCTAAATTTACCAACAAACCAGTGTTAACGGCCCTAGAAAAATCCAGGCGGGAAGACCCCCACTTGTGGTAAATATTGGTTGGACTGACAAATGAAGATCTCATAATGTATGTCCAAGTTTGCAGATAGTTTTCTACATGGCAGTGTGTCTGTCACACAAAGCTCATCTACAGGCTAATTTACTAACAATGCTGAAGTAACAGGCAACAGTACAGAGGCACATTGGGGTTGATTTACTAAACGTAGAGTGCAAAATCAGGCGCAGCGCTGCATAGAAACCAATCAGTTTCCAGGTTTTTGTGTCAAGCTTAATGGAAAAAGATGAAGTTGGGAAGCAGATTGGCTACCATGCACAATTGCAGCAGATTTTGTATGCTCCAGTTTTAGTAAATCAACCCTAGTTCTTAAAGTAGAATTCAGTTTTCCTATCACTGTAAATAGTTTGTTTGGGTCAGGCTGGGACAAACAAACAATCTACATGGGGTTTATTTACTAAAGTTGGAAAGTGCAAAAGCAGGCTCACTTCTGCATAGAAACCAATGAGCTTCCATGTTTTATTACCAAAGCTTAATTGAACAAGCTGGGGTTAGAAGCTCATTGGTTTCTATGCAGAAGTGAGACTGATTTTGCACTTTCCAGCTTTAGTAAATAAACCCCATTGTGTACTTAAAAGTGGGGTATGCCTGTATTTCCACTACACAATGATGCACCCTCTGTGTATTATACTCTAGTAGAATTAGCTAAGTACAGTATGCAGCGCTGTGTTCTGGCAGTACGAGCGACTTCCCTTCTGCTGCCAGAATAAAAAAATAAAAAAAAGAGAGTCGGACTTCAATGCTTCTCGGATATTTAGGGTAAGCCTTGTGTTTATATCAATGAATACAATACTTCCCGTGATTGGTTGGGGTGGAAATTGTGACGTCATCTGCCCACCTCTCCACCTTGACAAATGACAGGAAGCCCTGTATACATTGTTAAAAAAAAACAAAAACAAACAAACTCAGAACTCAAAACTTTAAATTCCAGCAGTAAAAAGGAAATTCATCCCTACAGCTGCCGGAACACAGCGCCACTTACTGTATGTAGCTTATGCTACTAGAGCACATTACAGCGCATCATTATGTAATGGAAATAGTTCATGTAGGCCAGCTTGTAATGTTTAAAGTGACATGAAACCTGGAATTCTACTTAAAAAGTGTTTGTAAACCCTTACAACCAACTTCGACCTACAGGTAAGCCTAGATTAAGGCTTACCTGTAGGTCCAAGAAATATCTCCTAAACCTATACGGTTAAGGAGATATTTGCCAAAAGACAGGCACCGCTGTCTACGGCGCATGCTGAGCGCGCCTCGGTCAACAGCGATATGCCGCGAGTGGTGGCTCCCGCGCGCATGCATGGGAGTGACGTCATTGCGGCTTCGCCGAATGACAGCGACGGAGCGGCGAGACCCACCAAGAAGATGGACGCTCTGAACTACAGGGGACAGCGGTGACTTCGCTGGCTCCTGTGTCAGGTAAGTGACACATAATGGACTACTATGCGATGCATAGTAGTCCATTATGCTTTACCTTTGCTGGAAATGTAAGAGGAAGTAAACCCATCAGGGTTTACTTCCTCTTTAAAGTAAGCTTTAACCCTTTCCTGCTGTCACAAATATGCATCTCCGTTTTGTATTTGGATCACATTCAATCACCAATCCTCAGCATCACCGATAGCTCCCAGTCACAATGGGGTTGATTTACTAAAACTGGAGAGTGGAAAATCTGGTGTAGCTGTGCATGGTAGCAAATCAGCTTCTAACTTCAGTTTGTTTAATTAAGCTTTGACAAACAAACCTGGAAGCCAACTGGTTTCTATTCAGAACTGCACTATATTTTACACTCTACAGTTTTAGTAAATCAACCCCACTGTGATGATTGGGTGCCTGAATAATGGGCTTCCAATCACATGATCACTATGAGACTATGAGACTATGAGACACTATTATTGTTAAATAATTGGGAAGCCCATGCAAGCAAATTACACACATAACTAGTATCCCGAGGCACATCAAGAATAGGAGAATTTATTTTATATTGATTTTTTTGGTGGCAAGTCAAATATACAGTTAAAATAACTTTTTCTTTAAATATTGAATCACAATCAGGACATATCCATTAACATTTACCACCAAAAGAAGACCCAATTTGTCCTGAAAAAAAGCCAGGTTCTGCATTATATGAAAAAAATGCTTAAACCTTTATCACTGGCAGAGCGAACCATCTACCGTCCCTTCCATCCTCCTTCACAGCATTAGCTTTATTGGAACAGTACAGGTGATTTTTAAAGCCCAAATGAACATTATTTAAATCACTTTCAGGTCCATCGAAACTAAACGCGTCTTACAGTTTGCTTTCTTTAGAAAGCATCTACAATCTGAGTAGAAAAGCCTGTCCCATGCCAGCATGCTGTATAGTAGGACTCTTGCTCTGTCTGTGAAAGCAGTGGTCTCTCTGCAGAGGCACTCCATGCTGACAAAGCTAGAGCTCTCCAATCAGCAGGGAGGTTTTATTTTTAATTGAAGAGCTCTAGCTGAACATGCATATACATGTCTGTGTTAGGACTGTTCAGTTATTGATTTAAGAAAATATGTTTTCCTAGGACCTGCAGTTCCTTAGCTGGAGAGTCAATGACTCCAGAACAGAGGGGTTAATATGGATTATGAAGATTTGCACATGTCAGGGATCCTATTGGCAAGTGAAGCAACTCCCATATTTATATCTACTCTGCAGTTAGCTGCTGAGCTGTGATACTTCTATCAGGACCAACCTATTTAGCCCTGTATGCTGTTTAAAGTGGAACTCTGAACAAAGAAATACCAACACACACACACACACACACACACTTTGCCATAAAGCTCCTCTTCTACCACAGATATTTAAAAAAAATACCTTTTATTATAAATTTAGTATTGCCCTCCCCCCAGGGTGAAGACAGATACTTTGTGTTATGCTCTTCCCTAACTGGGAGAGAGCAATGGCACATTGGCCTGCCCAATGTTTGGCCTGCCCTCTGGTTTAAAACCCTAGTGTGTCCAGCAGAAGTGAAACAGTTTGTTGACCATTTCCCCAGCATCACTGTTCTGGGCTCAGATGAAGGGCCAGCAGAGGTGGCCGCCTTGGGCGCTTCAGCAAGAAGGGGATGCAAATGGGGCAAAACTTGCAATCTATTATGAAGGTAGCTCACAGCTGGGGGGGTGCACACTTTAGCCTTTTTGCCTTGGGTACTAAAGAACCTTGACCCAGCACTGGGCCAAGTGAAGACCTTCATTACAGAAAACAAATATTTTTGTACCCCTAACAGGTCTGCCCAGAGTTCCACTTTAATTACTGCCATCCTGTATATAGATTTTAGTTGAGCTGGTATGATATAGTGATGTGGTCCGTACTGATCGGTATATAAATGTTTTCCATTATGGGTCTTAGTTGCTCTTCTTGGCCATGCCATTTTCTTGGTGCTCTTTGGCCTCCAGTTTCCGGCAAAGATCAAGTGGACCGTTTCCTTCAAGAGCTGAGGGGTTCTTGTAGGATCCTCCAATTTTATCCCACAGGGTGAAATACTGGCCAAAGTTGTAGTCAAAGTACAGGTGATGGTCGGTGTGATGGGCAGAGCCATTGATGATGCTCTCCAGGAGTTTGGGGACACGGTAGTCACCGTCGTGTATGGAAACGGTCCAGATGTTGACAAAGATGTAGAGACCCAGGTAGGTGACCTTGTGTAGAGGGAAGATGAAGGGGTAAATGTGGTACGGAAGACTCTGCATGAAGCCATCAATGGGGTGGAAGGCATGGCTGGCAAAGGGTGATGTCACTTTCCACTTGTGGTGGGGTTTGTGGATAGTCTGAAAAATATAAGTATAACATTTGCTTTTACTCTAGTTTTATAAATGGGAATCTGTGCTGAGAGAAGTATAAGGCCGCGTACACACGGGCGGATTGTCTGCCCAACTTAGTCCGCTGAACCGTGTTTCAGCGGACAATCCGCTCGTGTGTGGGCTTCAGCGGACTTTTTCAACGGACAGTCTGACGGACTAAGTCTTTCGGAATTTCCGTAATTTTGTCCGTCCAAACTTGGTTTCAGCGGACAGTCCGCTCGTGTGTAGGCAAGTTGGACGGACTAAGTATGGCGCATGCTCAGAAAGGATTTACACGGCCGAAGGTTGCATTGCAGTGTATTGGACGTCGTTTTTCTAGTCCCGTCGTACGTGCTGTACACGTCATCGCGCACGCTTTCAGCGGACTGTCTGTTCATCGTGTGTGGTCAAGTCCGTTCATTCAAATGTTGGACGGACTGTCTGTCGGATTGTCTGACGAACTTAGTTGGGCAGACAATCCGCCCGTGTGTACGCGGCCTAAGGCTACCCTCTCTCACTGACCTATAACAGGTACACATGACATCAACCCCTCTACCACCCAGCCCACCCACTTGTGTCCAAGCTCAGACATCAGTATAAACTAGCGCTACCAGTTTAGAATGCATCAATGGAAATCCAGTGAATAAGCATGGTTTGGCAAAGGGCTGTACACATGGATCAAATATTGGGCGGTATCAGACGGTTCAATAGAAACCGATCGACATTCAGCCTGTGTTGTTTAGCAATCGGTCCGACAAGCCAGCTGAACGTCTGGCTTCTGTCAAATGGTACATGACTGAAAAGGGTCTGCCGATCGGCACCTGTCAGAACACAATAGCTCAGCAGGAAGATCGTTAGTACAGCAGCTCCTCCTGAGCTTTTTTTGTCGTTCATTCTGCTGGGTTGAAAGAAAAAAAAAAACTCAGTGTGTACCAGGCTTAAGCACACAATACATGTCTAGGAGGGCTATATGACTGAATGGGCAAAATGTTACTGTGGGTTAAAGGCTAGGTCCATCTAGTAAAGTAGTAGTAAATTCTATAATGCAAGTAAACTCATTATCAATGTGCATTTACTACTTTTTTGCACTGAAGCCTGTAGAATGTTGCACCTGCAATCAGTGCGTCATGGGTGCAATGCACAAGCTTTACCCCCAGCCTCAGCTTTGTGCAGAGATATGGACCTGGGCTGGAGAAAGTGTGACTGGATTATAAGGGGGTGAGGGAAGAATGGTTAGTGTACACAGTCCCTATGGGGCTTGTAGTATTTCCACTGAGCAATCCCATTGTATGGGTGACATGGCTGTGCATGACCTGAATTCAAATAAAAGTCTCCATAGATTAATCGATTTTCTTTCCTTCCACCACGGGTGAAAGAATAGAAAAATCGATAGATTCCCCCATCAACACAGTGAGTGTTGATGGGGGAATGGCTCCCACAGCGCTATTGTATTCTGTCAACGGGGGTTGAGGTGGGGATGGGATTGGCTGGGAGCCTTCCTGGTCAGCAGAATTCAATGATTACTGTTAGCAGCTATAGCTGCTGGCAGTAATACCATGCAGAAAAATCCGATAGGCTGGTTATACTCAAGTCAATTGATGGATCCACTTGGGTACAATCAGCCTGTTCATACATGGATAGAAATTTGTCGGGCCCTGCTGAGGCTTCTGTATGTGATCATGCTTTACGTTTAGCTGTAAAAAGAAACAAGGTAGAAATATGAACTTTAACCGCTAAGCCCCACGCCCTGCCACTCAACAGTTTAATGCCAAAACCTCACCGACCGGCAACAGCCCTGGCATTGGATTTTTGAATGGTAGGAGGCAGGGCTTTGCACAAGAAGATATAGAACAGGGATCCTCAAACTACGGCCCTCCAGCTGTTGCAAAACTACACATCCCATGAGGCATTGTAAAACTCTGACATTCACAAACATGACTAAGCATGATGGGAATTGTAGTTCCTGAACAACTGGAGGGCCATAGTTTGAAGACCCATGATATAGAAGCTTAAAGCCAACTTCAATAGAAGATAAGGCCTTATATGCATGTAGCTCAGGCTTGGGATCCAAGGGCTCCACTGGGACAGGGAGTGTTACCAGCATACACAATATGAATTGACTGGTTGACTTTAAACATTACAAATAAAAAACAGGAACTGGAAGATTCAGGAGAACAAATTGACATAAAGAGTCAGGAATCCCGTGCCTTTGGTTGGTCAAGATTTATAAGGAGAGGGATCAATGAAGAGAGTAGACTCAAGGATGACATTAAAACAGAAACAGGCAGCAGCATTCAAGAATAGAAAAGGAGCTCAAGGAGTTAATATAATATTTTTAAATTTTCAGCTTTCAGTAGAAAGGTGGCGATCCTCCCATAAATGCTCTTGTTCAGGCACTTCCTGTTATAGGATGACAACACCCTGTCTCGGTGTCCCAATTGTGCTCCTACATTGTTACAGTGCCTTGCAAAAGTATTCGCCCCCTTGAACTTTTCAACCTTTTGCCACATTTCAGGCTTCAAACATAAAGATATAAAAAAATTTTTTTTGTGAAGAATCACCAACAAGTGGGACACAATTCTGAAGTGGAACGAAATCTATTGGATTTTTGAAACTTTTTAAACTAATAAAAAAATGAAAAGTGGGGCGTGCAAAATTATTCGGCCCCCTTGTGTTAATACTTTGTAGAGCCACCTTTTGCTGCGATTACAGCTGCAAGTCGCTTGGGGTATGTCTCTATCAGTTTTGCACATCGAGAGACTGAAATTCTTGCCCATTCTTCCTTGCAAAACAGCTCGAGCTCAGTGAGGTTGGATGGAGAGCGTTTGTGAACAGCAGTTTTCAGCTCTTTCTACAGATTCTCGATTGGATTCAGGTCTGGACTTTCACTTGGCCATTCTAACACCTGAATACGTTTATTTGTGAACCATTCCTTTGTAGATTTTGCTGTATGTTTGGGATCATAGTCTTGTTGGAAGATAAATCTCCGTCCCAGTTTCAGGTCTTTTGCAGACTCCAACAGGTTTTCATCCAGAATGGTCCTGTATTTGGCTGCATCCATCTTCCCCTCAATTTTAACCATCTTCCCTGTCCCTGCTGAAGAAAAGCAGGCCCAAACCATGATGCTGCCACCACCATGTTTGACAGTGGGGATGGTGTGTTGAGGGTGGTGAGCTGTGTTGCTTTTACGCCAAACATATTGTTTTGCATTGTGGGCAAAAAGTTGGATTTTGGTTTCATCTGACCAGAGCACCTTCTTCCACATGTTTGGTGTGTCTCCCGGGTGGCTTGTGGCAAACTTTAGACGAGACTTTTTATGGATATCCTTGAGAAATGGCTTTCTTCTTGCCACTCTTCCATAAAGGCCATTTGTGCAGTGTTTGACTGATTGTTGTCCTATGGACAGACTCTCCCACCTCAGCTGTAGTTCTCTGCAGTTCATCCAGAGTGATCATGGGCCTCTTGGCTGCATCTCTGTTCAGTCTTCTCCTTGTCTGAGCTGAAAGTTTAGGAGGGACGGCCAGGTCTTGGTAGATTTGCAGTAGTCTGTTACTCCTTCCATTTCAAAATGATCGCTTGCACAGTGCTCCTTGGGATGTTTAAAGCTTGGGAAATCTTTTTGTATCGAAATCCGGCTTTAAACTTCTCCACAACAGTATTACGGACCTGCCTGGTGTGTTCCTTGGTGTTCATGATGCTCTCTGCACTTTCAACAGAACCCTGAGACTATCACAGAGCAGGTGCATTTATACAGAGACTTGATTACACACAGGTGGATTCTATTTATCACCATCAGTCATTTAGGACAACATTGGATCATTCAGAGATCCTCGCTGAACTTCTGGAGTGAGTTTGCTGCACTGAAAGTAAAGGGGCCGAATAATTTTGCACGCACCACTTTTCAGTTTTTTATTTGCTAAAAAAGTTTAAATTATCCAATAGATTTCGTTCCACTTCGCAATTGTGTCCCACTTGTTGGTGATTCTTCACAAAAAATTAAAATGTTATATCTTTATGTTTGAAGCCTGAAATGTGGCAAAAGGTTGAAAAGTTCAAGGGGGCCGAATACTTTCGCAAGGCACTGTACCTTGTCACACAGACTTCTAATGGAAACACGCAGCTGTTTCAGCACACATTACATAGGCATGGCCCACTGTTGATACTATCAGGAAACCTGCCCTGAGAAATGCCATGCAACAATCGTTGGAGTGCATGCAGACATGATGCGGCTGCAAAGAGCCTGTGAGAGAGATGAGCAGCACTGACATGTAACACAAAAAGAAGAAAAGCAGAAAACAAGTGTTTCCGTTTTTAATTTGGAAATGTTTATGCCATGCAGTGCTTTAGCAAATGAAAGCTATCTCCCCCCCCCACCTCACTTTTTATTCACCTAAAGTTGCAGTCAAGCTACAATCCAGCTCTCAATCTACTCTTCTGTTTGAGAAAGGTGGTGTCCTTCTTTGAGGATGGCCAAGTCATTGTCTACATAACACGTCCTGCGGTGGGGTTCTCTCAAGATCCAGAAGAGGAGTGATGTCAGGACGAGGGTCTAGCACTGGGACATCTGCAGTGACAAATTAAGGATTCCCTGCAGCTGGAAATGGCACTGGCGAGACCCCTAGATGGCAAACCTAGGTAAGTCTTTCTTCCCAAAGTATAAATAAAAAAAAACTGTGCAGGATGGGTTAGAGGTGGTAGGAGTGGGGTTAATATCTGCCTGGAGACAGGCTTTAGGCCGGGTTCACACTTGCTGTGGCCTTGGGTCACAGCGGGGGTCCAGTGCGTCCCTGGTCATCGCTTCAGGTGCAAATCAGGTCTGAATTTTTGCCTGAATTCACACGCGATTTGGAAGCCAAAGACGCACAGGACCCCTTCTACATGCAGACTGCAGCCTCCCCGGAGGTGTATTAGCCTGGCTCCATTGAGAGCCAGTCACACTCTCCTGTCATGCGAATTGGATGCAGGAAATCCACATCCAATTCGCATAGTTATGAACCCAGCCTTAAATGTTATTCAGCTAGGGTTTCTATCTACTTAAATAGTAATGATTACTTGCTACACATGGCCTAAAGTAGAAGTGAAGAGATGGCAGAGCACGTCTACACATAGAAGAAACTATCACAATCGGTTTCATCCGAGAGTACAACAGCAAATATTGATTGCAATTTTTCATTAACCAGCCCTAAGCAGCAAGGCACTAATAATTGCTGTCTGTCCTAGCGAGCTAAGCAAGTGTTCAATCCTAGCACACCCATCTCATCTGCATTTCCATTTGCCCCCACACCTGGATACCATACCTTATAGATGAGCTTGTGGTGCAGGAATCGGTGGATCCAATAGATGGCCATATCAGTGAAGAACAGGAAGGAGAACATGCTCAGGATCACTCCAAACCAGCCTGAAATGAAATCACAAGACAACTTATCCACCACCATCTAACAGTCACCACAAACCGTGATAAAAAAAAAAAAAAAGAGAGAGAACCACTCACTTAGAATTGAGTAATTATTTAGCGCTTATCAGTAAAAATTATTATTTTTATTTAAAACAAAAAGACGATGTTTTAAATAAATGTTTTGATTTCATTCATTTACATTTACTTTAAAAAGGCAATGTACACTTTCAAATCACCTTTCCTGTTTGTTTGCCCTACCTGACAATGAGGGGCTCACGTGTTGTGGCTACAGTTTGAAGTGTCATGGCTGATTGATCCCCCTATGTCTGTACATTGCTTGCTATGTGCCAAAGGGACAAGACAATTTCCTGTTGCGGGTCACATGGCATCAGGTGTATGCCTCATGGTAGTGCTAATGTAATGAAACAAATTATCTACAAACTGTAAAGCTGGGTACCCACTATGAGAAAATCGGACGACAATTTCCGTACAAGGCACGATCGTTCAATTTTCATATAGTGTGTACACAACTTTCCACATCCTTCTTTGCAAATGAAAATTTGCGAAGGGACAAACGGCAAAATTTTTCTCGTACGTGAACAGAGCAAGCGATTTTTGTTTAATGTGTACCATTTTCGTACGATTTTCATACTAGAAAAATAAGATGATACGAAAGACTGTGCATGATCAGAAACAATAAACAACCTTGTAATAGGAATAAACGTGAAAAAAATAAAATAAAAAAGTGACAGTGTAAAAATAGTAAGTAAAATAAAAAAATAACAAAAATGTAAAGCACCCCATCCCTCCATGCTTGCGCCCAGAAAAGAAAAGAAACGCATATGTAAGTCACGCAAGTATATGTAAACGGCATTCAACCCACACATGTAGAGTGAGAGAAATAATTCTAGCGCAAGACCTCCTCTGTAGCTCTATACAGGTAGCCTGTGAAAAGTTTTAAAATGTTGTTTATGGAGATGTTTGAGTACGGTAGTTTGTCGCCATTCCACGAGCGTGCGCAATTTTAAAGCGCGACACGTTAAGTATCTACTTGGCGTAACACCTTTCACGTTATACAAAAAGACTAGAGTAAATATGTCATTTTTCTTTTTTTTTTTTATTCATTAAAGTGTATTTTTCCCCAAAAAAAATTGTGTGTGAAAGACTGTGAAAGACCGCTGCGCAAATACTGTGTGACATAAAATCTTGCAACAATTGCCACTCTAGGGTTTCTGCTAAATATAATATATTTGTTTAAATTTGTATTTTTTTGCTAGAAAATTACTTACTTAAGCCCTAAAACATACATACATACATGTTTTAGGGTTTAAGTAAGTAATTTTCTAGCAAAGAAATACAAATTTAAACTTTTAAACAAAAAGTTCCAGAAAAGGCCTGGTGTTCAAGTGATTAGTCATTAGTCATAGCTGTTTACAATAAAAAATAGGGCTAGGGGAGACATGCCATAGGTCTGACAGGCCCCGAGTGGAGACCGTGTGTTTTAATTGTAAGCAGTAGAACAGCATATTTTTTGGCAGGTGAAACCTGACCTGTAAATTGTCAAAAGGGATAAGGTGACCATTTCCAAACATAAGCCATAGGTGTGTCACTCTATAGGATCTCCACTTAGACATGTATTGTAGCTTAGTTAGGTCAGACCATGCCTTTAATAAACTGTCAATATGCATCTGAGGACCAACAATCAGTGTGTGAAAATGAAAATGACAGAGATTACGGCCCATCTACTCATAGTATCCCAGTGACACATTAGTCATAAAGTATTTAAAATGAAAGTACCGAGAGGCATTTACCATAGGGGGAACTGTTGATGTCGTCATAGAGCCTACTGTAGCCCCGAACTTCAGCAAAAAACAGGGCGACCGTGGGGACACTCATCCAAGGCATAGACTTCAGGGAGAAGAAGATCTCTCGTCGGACTTGGTTCTACAAACAAGAATAACACTGATAAGGGAACGCCACTGCTTCAGCCCTGCACTCAGTTTTGCTGATGTATAGGTCTCCATCGGCTGAAAAAAGCATTGGTCAGGCAGTGCTGATGCAGAGAACTACCCCCACAATGGAGGACATCTTCAAGCCCAGCTCCAGACTCAGGATCTTCTCACACTGTTCATGCTCCACACCCCTTGGAGCATCCCTGACCCTGTAAAATGAACTTTCCACCTCGGTGGCAAGGACCACTAATTCAAGGTCCTTCCCCTTCTTTAAAATGCTACATAAAAGACCTGTAGGGTGGGATTGTTACATAATACACTCACTGTTCCCTGACCTCTGTAGTGCAGGGGGTGACGTCATCCTTCTGCTGACAAAATCTCTGGGAATTCTGATTAGTCCAAATCTTGTAAGAAAAACACTGCAGTGAGATTTGGGGATCTGGCAAAAGAAGGATGATATCACCCTTGCCTAGGCACTGCAGGAGGATGTCCAGGGAAGGCACCCATGGGTACTTTTATGCAGCATTTTAGGAAGCGGGAGGAGGACATCTTGGATAAGCAGACTTTGCCACTGAGATGTAAGGTCCACTTTAAAAGAGAATCACTTTGCATATTTGTTTCTCCATGTGGCAAATACCTGTTCCCCCGCCAGACGCTGTTGTGGTTCCACGAAGCGTGTTGTGGGAGGAGTAGGTGTGCACCTAGAACTGTTGAATACTTGCAGTGATGGGGGGGTGCAGCAAAGCGGTGGATTTTAAAATACAGTACACACTCTAATTGCAAGCATGGGCTTTGTTTATAGTTGACCCTGTGATGAGATGATCACCATAACAAAGGATGAAAAATAGGTCAGAAAGAGAAGCCCCCATATTTGTCTTCATTAAATATTTATTTTACCACCTTTGTGCTTAGTAGAAGTATGTGAACATGAATGATAAATACATCTGTACTAGGCAAATCTTTAAAGTGGGGTGGCCAGCATGTCAAAAACGCATTGCTGATGTAGGAAAAGAGCAGATCAGATTATAAATTGGGCAAATCCATTTTCTCAGAAAATTGTGAAATTCTTTATTTACCTGAATACGTCAAATCCTATATACACTGAACTGCAGTGAATGACGCAATTCATGGACTTTGATTGCCCTTGTTCTTTAAATGCAGATTGATATTCATGTTTACTGGTATACTAAATATGTAAAGTATGAGCTATGGGAAAAAAAACTCCTTATACTCACCTAGGTGGTTGCATCATCGATTCGATGTTGCATCTGTCCCTCGCCACCTCCAGACCAGGTTCTGGTGGATCATACAACACTGATCGCTCAGTTCTACCCTCCATGACTGTCAGTCAGCAGCTCTCTGCTCTCTGCTCCAGTGCTCTGTGGAGGGCCTGGGTCAGGCTGTCTGCGAATCACTGAGAGGCTGAGCCAGGTGGCAGTCCAGGCTTCTGGGTGGATCCTGACCATGTGGTCGGGATCTTTTCAGAACCTGGACCAGCTCTGTGACATCAGCTGGCAGTGGGCTTCAGCCTGCTGTTGGCTAAAAACATGTCACAGGAATGCAAAATGAACTACACTCCTGTGACCCACAGGAAATGTATGCAAGGATTTTAGGTCTACTAAGGCGAAGGCGCATGAAGGTGCATATTGGTGTCCCCCTCCCCGGGCATAGCACAAGAGATGAGCAGAGACTGCAGGAATAGCACAACAGGTGGGGAGAGACTGCAGGCATGGCACAAGAGATGGGCAGAGACATAGCACAAGGGATGGGCAGAGACTGTGGGCATAGCACAAGAGGTGGGCAGAGACTGTGGGCATAGCACAACTTAAGGGGCACTTTGAGAGAAGAAATAGTTTGCGCTGGGGTGGTGGTGTTCAGATTTAATATCCACCCCCCAGCATAGGTCCTCACTCCTCTCCAAGCGCCCCCTAGGACATACAGTATCCTCTTAGCCCCCTTCCTCCCCCAAATCACTGCCGGTATTTATTTCCAGCTTGTCTTCCTCACCCCCTGCTGTGTTCCCTCTCCCAATACCCCCCCCACAAGTGTCATCTGTATTGAGTGTAATACTCACAGACCTCATAGCATGCTTGGCTATGTCTCTCCTCCTCCCCGCCTCCTCCTGTCTGTGTACAGGAACACACCACAGCCGAGGAGCAGACTCTGTGAAAGGCAGGCATTGGGCAGGAAGAGATGCCGGGTGCTATGCAGAGTGGAGATTGCGGTGTATGGGACATTAAACACCCTGCATAAGCAGCGGGGCTGGTGACACTGGTGCCCACATTAGCGTGCTCCTGCTGGGCAAGTGACTGGAGCCAAGTGCCGGAACTTGTTCTGACACTTGGCTCTGCTCCAGGATTTGCCAGGACTTATGGACTAATCCAAAAGGTATGAACTTACTGCCCCCCACCTCCCTGGTGCCCTCCGGCGACTGCCTGATCTGCCATGTGATGGCGTCGGCCCTGAATGTATGGGAAAAATAGCTTTTGGCATACCTCTCCTTTAGGAGTGTGCTGAAGAGATCTACCAGTTCTTAAGCCGTGTAGGATGTCTTGACAACTCTTGGGATGCACTGACTTGTGCCTGAACTCTACAGTAGTAAGGTCCACAGGTCTACTGTATGTGTAAAAGAAGTAATGTTTCCCACAACAACCTACCAGACTGCAGATTTTGTGTCATAATGATCCCATAAATCTGCCAATAATCCACATACCAGTAATTCACAGGTGATAGAACCCCCTGATTACCAGAAGTCATCTCCGTCCCCACTCAGTCCTCACCTTCAGGAACTGCGGATGTTTCATCAGTGAGTGGTCGAACACAAAATAGTAGCTGAGGGCTCCAAACAAAAGGTAGATAACGAAGCCGCCGAGATTGGTGACGATTAAGAGGCTGATGATCTGCCGGATAGGTTCATCTTCTGGCCAGGATGCCGGGTAGACGTAGGGGGTTAAACAGTAATAGTCTGCGACATTTAGAACAAGATCCATGGTTGTATCTGGAAGACAAAATTACACAATGGGTAGTAGTAGTAGACAGTATCATTTAACTTGACTTGCGTGTCAAGAACACGCCCCAACATATATAGTCTGGGAACTATCTCAAATGTAGCGCTTCCAAGATGCAGACCATTTGCCAACCGTTGTTTAAAGGCTTTCCTACTCAATTTTTTAACCACTTCAGCCCTGGAAGATTTGGCTGCTCAATGACCAGGCCATTTTTTGCGATACGATACTGCATCGGTTTAACTGACTTTTTTCCCCACAAATAGAGCTTTCTTTTGGTGGTATTTGATCACCCCTGTTTTAAAACACATTTTTTAATCATTTTAGGCCGATATGTATTCTTCTACATATTTTTGGTAAAAAAAATAAATAAAAAAAAATCGCAATAAGCATATATTGATTGGTTTGCACAAAAGTTATAGTATCTGAAAAATAGGTATGTTCTAACTGGGGGGGGGGGGGGGACTGACTAGGGGAGGAGACTTAGTGTGTGTGTTTATACTTAGTATGAACACACGATCGTTCTCCTTTCCCCTGAGATTTGTGGGTTTACACACACACAGATCCCGGTTCTCGCTATGTCATGAGCAATCGCGGGTGCCGCCGGGCACTCACATTGACTCTGGGCACACACTGCGGGCACACGAGCGTGCATACTACAGCGTCTTAAAGGGCCGACGTACAGCTACGACGGCTCGCGCAGGGGAGCCATTGTGCCGCAGTATAACTGCAGCGGTCGGTCGGGAACCGGTTAAACAAAAATTTCCAAACATTACATAAAGGAGTTTTCAGCAGTCCTTGGCAAAAACAATACTTCATACCAGTCTCCTGGCTTATTCTAGACCAGTAGTGATCAACTTTCTTGATATAGAGGGTTATAAGTGCATCCCCTGATACCACTAAAATGCCGCACATAAAATTCAGTGAATATTCATTAATAGAGACAGCAGACACACAACAGGTTATAGAGAAAGACTACGGGAGAAATGCAGGAGAGGATCACAAGCTGCAGACACGATACAGGAGATGGTCAGAGAGTGTGCATACATGATACAGGAGATGGTCAGAGATTGTGCATACATGATACAGGAGATGGTCAGAGACTGCAGACATATTACACGAGGTTGCAAGAAATTAATTCTATAACAACAAGGCAATAGGGATACACAGATGAGTGTCTGCAGGGGTACTGAGGGTGCATGAAAAGTGGCAAAGGTCTGCAGGTTGAGCACCAGGGTTCTAGATACACAGGCTTCAGGCCCTTGTCTGTCTCTCCTGCAGACAATTCTCAAACACATACACGCACTCTCCCAAAGCGTTGTACTGGTCCACATCGGTCTCCTCTGTCCCCACTGGAGACTGCACCCATACTAAGAAGGCTGTACACACCTGCACAATCAGGATGCTGATTGTTGGCAAATGTGGGTCCAAGGTTGGAGGCTTCATCCCACCCAATGCTCTACAAAACCTCTAGGCTCCAGGACCCAATCAAGGACTTACTAAACCTGAAGAAATCTGACAATCCATTCTCCTCCATATGAGAGCCCCTCAACTAGCATAGATGAGAACCCTTTGTGCCACCAACTTTCTTCATACCATGACAAGGCACAGAGCAATAGCCACACAAATAACTGCCACCTTCAGCAAATCATCAGGGAAGGTGGGAAGGCAGATTTTAATTGTCCAAGAATAGGATTCTATAGACTGACAAGCGTGGACCTCTCACTGCTAGAGGAGGGCACTATGGAAGGTAAGTCCTCCATAATGTGCAATTATGATGCTCATACTGGTCCATTATGGCAGTGACCCTGGGCACCCACAGAATCACTTTAATTGCAAAAGCTAAGATTTCCTGAAACTTCAGTTGGACTTTAACCACTTGCTTACTGGGCACTTAAACCCCCCTCCTGCCCAGACCAATTTTCAGCTTTCAGTGCTCTCACACTTTGAATGACAATTACTCAGTCATGCAACACAGTATCCAATTTTTTTTTGTCCTTTTTTTCATATGGGCACTGATTGATTGCACAGATGTGCACTGATGAGGCGGAACTGATGGGCACTGTTGAGGTGGCACAGATCGGCACTGATGGCACAGATGGGCATTAATTATTGATGCCACAGACTGACACTGATCCCAATTGGCACTGTGGTACTGATTGGGCACTATATACGTGTCACTCATGATTCAGCACAGATCCTCTCTCTTCACACGCGGTCTCAGTGTGACGAGGGAGGGCTGACAATGAGAGATGTGTACATTTGAGATCATCTCTCACTGGCCACGCCAATCGCATAGTAAATGGCCACTGTGCCTGGCCATTTACAGTGATCTGTGATTGGCTGTGTCCAAGGGACATGGCCAGCACAGATTTTCCCTGATGTGCACTCGCGAGGGCGCTTAGAAAGTGAGGAAAGGGGAGGATGTCTATTGACAGCCTCCCGGCAATGTAGGTCCACACTGTAGCTGCCATTCGGCTATAGCGTGGATGAGAACTGGTTAACACCATCATTGGTATAATTGGTGACGCAATTAGACACAAATCAAGCGGATCTTCAATCAGCAGACTCAATGTGCCAGTTTTTCTATGTTTTTATGTTCCCTATAACCCACTGCTGATGATCACAGTCAGTAAGGAGGGAGCGGGGTCGGGGCCAAGCCATTCTATGTCTTATTGACACACAGAGGCAGCTCGGTAGTGAGCACGCATGAGTGCCCCCATAGCAAGCGGCTTGCATCATTGCACCATTGTACAGATTAGGCAAGTATAACATGTTTGTTATTTAAAAATAAAAAATGAGATCCTTAAGGCAGGGGTTGACAAATTTGCTTGGAATCTAGGAGCCAGCTTAAAAAGTTAGGAGCCAGGTCCGTGACGACGATCCAGACCTGTCCCTGGCCTGACATGGAGACGAGTGAGGGGAAGATAACAGCGCCGTCGCCGCCCCCCCCCCCCCGTCTCCAAGTCATTGCCCATAGCTCTTAGAGGGACATTTTATTTATTTTTTTCAAATGACAATTTTTTTTTCAATTGCATTTTAGTGTAAATATGAGATCCGAGGTCTCTCTGACCCCAGATCTGATATTTAAGAGGACCTGTCATGCTTTTTCTATTACAAGGGATTTTTACATTCCTTGTAATAAGAATAAAAGTGACACAACATTTTTTTTAAAAGAACAGTGGAAAAAAAAAGTTAAAATAAAGCAGAAAAAATAATAATTTTTAAACGCGCCCTGTCCTGCCCGCATATAAAATCGGTGTTCGAACCACACATAGGAGGTATCGCCATGATCGGTAGAGCGAGAGCAATAATTCTACCCCAGACCTCCTCTGTAACTCAAAACGTGCAACCTGTAGAATTTTTTTAAACGTCGCCTATGCAGATTTTAAAGGGTAAAAGTTTGTCGCCATTCCATGAGCGGGTGCAATTTTGAAGCGTGACATGTTGGGTATCAATTTACTCGGCGTAACATTATCTTTCACAATATAAAAAATAATTGGGCTAACTTTACTGTTGTCTTATTTTTTTATTAACTAAATTATTTTTCCCAACAAAAGTGCGCTTGTAAGTCCGCTGCACAAATACGGTGTGACAGACAGTATTGCAACAACCACCATTTTATTCTCTAGGGTTTTAGAATAAAAAATATATATAATGTTTAGGGGGTTCTAAATAAAGGGAAGAAGAGGCAGGTAATATAATACAGGCAGAGGAATCTTCATTAACATTGCTGGTTTGTCATATCAACGGCGACCACAAGAGGGCGCCAGATTCCATAAGGAATCATAGGACCGCAGAAGGCCTCAAAGCCGCGGCCTAAATTTTCGGCCGCCGGCGGAACGGCCCGACGCGATCACGCTGGGGGGGTCCACAGACACAGGATACCCCCAGCTGTGCTGCCCCAGGCGCGAGGTCGCTATTTCTAGTCGCCAATGCGACCTGGCGACCGGGTTTTGTCGAGCCCTGCCTTAAGGCCCCATTCACATTTGTGTGACTTGTCATGCAACTGTGGACCCCAAACTCGCATGACAAGTCACACCCCATGTTTCCCGATGAGTACCGTTCATATCTGTGCGACCTAAAGTAGCAGCAACTTTACAGTAGTTCCTGCACTACTTGGTCCAACTTTCATGCAACTTGGGGGCCATAGGTTTCAATGTAAACCCTCAAACAGCACATGAAAGATGCACCTGCGTGAGATACATGTGACTTATCTGTGACTTTGTAAAGCACAAACAATCACAGTCTGCTTTTGACCCCTGTCCCAGCCCGTCCCTTCTGCTGAGAAGCCCCTCCCGAGCAAATTGTTCATCCATCTCTGTTCCTGGTGTTCCTTCTGTAAGAGAAAAGAGAAATTTCCATTGCCAAATGATGATGAACCTTGGCACACCAGATGCTTTGGAACTACATTTCCCATGATGCTCATGCACTCTGCAGTATAGTTGAGCATCATGGGAAATGCCGTTTCAAAACATCTGGGGTGCCAAAGTTCTCCATCACTCTGCCCTAGCGTAACCCTTTCCATAACCTTAACCCAAACCCTAATCCTGCAAGAGAAATAAGCTCTAACCGTAGCCATAGCCCCAACCACAGCCATAAACCCTAACCATAATCCTCCTTAAAGAGAAATAAGCCCCAACCCTAGCCATAACTCTAACAACAGCCATAACCTGTCTTCAAAAGAAATAAGCTCTAACCTTAGCCATAACCACAACCACAGCCATAACCCTAACCATAATCTTCCTTCAAGAGAAATAAGCCCTAACCCTAGCCATAACCCTAACCACAGCCATAACTCGTTGGCTAGAGAAAGAAGCTCTAACCCTAACCACAGCCATAGCCCTAAACCTAAGGCCGCGTACACACGGGCGGATTGTCTGCCCAACTAAGTTTGTCAGACAATCCGACAGACAGTCCGTCCTACTTTTGAATGAACGGACTTGACCACACACGATGAGCAGACAGTCCGCTGAAAGCGTGCGTGATGACGTGTACAGCACGTACGACGGGACTAGAAAAAGACGTCCTATACACTGCAATGCAACCTTCGGCCGTGTAAACCCTTTCTGAGTATGCGCCATACTTAGTCCGTCCAACTTGCCTACACACGAGCGGACTGTCCGCTGAGACCAAGTTTGGACGGACAAAACCAAGTTTGAACGGACTGTCTTACGGAAATTCCGTAAGACTTTGTTCGTCAGATTGTCCGCTGAAAAAGTCCGCTGAAGCCCACACACGAGCGGATTGTCCGCTGAAACACGGTTCAGCGGACTAAGTTGGACAGACAATCCGCCCGTGTGTACGCGGCCTAAGTCTAACCACAACCACAGCCATAACCCTAAACCTAACCCAACCATAACCTTAACCACAACCCAAAACCTAACCCTAGCCATAACCTTAACCAAAAGCCTAAACCTAACCCTAGCCATAACCTTAACCACAACCCTAAACCTAAACCTAGCCATAACCCTAACCTTAACCACAACCCTAAACCTAACCCCAGCCATAACCCTAACCTTAACCACAACCCAAAACCTAACCCCAGCCATAACCCTAACCTTAATCACAACCCAAAACCTAACCCCAGCCATAACCCTAACCTTAATCACAACCCAAAACCTAACCCTAGCCATAACCTTAACCGCAACCCTAAACCTAAACCTAGCCATAACCCTAACCTTAACCACAACCCTAAACCTAACCCTAACCTTAACCACAACCCAAAACCTAACCCCAGCCATAAACCTAACCTTAATCACAACCCAAAACCTAACCCTAGCCATAACCTTAACCACAGCTGTAACCCTTCTGCAAGAGACATAAGCCCTAACCACAGCCATAACCCTCGCCATCACTGTGGTAGGAAAAGGAATTGTGTCACAACATGTATGTTATCATTGGTCAAAGTCTCATCCAAAATTGCAACAAATGCACTGTTAATCGCACGATTTGGAAGTGACACAAGTGTGAATGGAGTCTTACAATCACTTTGAAAGCCCACTTGCCACCCTTAGGTCTTATGCATACAGTGTGGGGGATAAGTGGTTATACCAGGATCATGCTCTGGCTGCAGGGGTCATTGTGTAATGCCAGCGATCGGCTTTGTGGTAAAAGTAATCTGAGGAGCTCTACAGGTGCCTGATGACTTTTACAGGGCTGGAAAGAGATCTCCCCCCCTCCCCCACTCAATTATAAAGTGTGACATGTTGGGTATCTATTTATTGGGCGTAACATCATCTCTTGTATTTTACCAAAATCATATATGTATTATATTGTATTTGTGTGTACTACAATCCATACTTTTCCCACTTTCAGACGATCCCTGAAAACTCTTCTCTTCAGAGAATCCTATCTGTCCCCCACTTAACAACTTCACATTTATTTTCTTCATCAACACATCCCCCACAATTATTACCTCTTGTATCTCTCGACCTACTCGCTTAGATTGTAAGTAAGGATGAGCTCCGGCGCGTTCGCATGCTCCACGTGCAAAGCCCGCCAGGAGTCGGCGCAGTGCTGCGCTAATCACAGGCAATGAGACATTTCCCGATCTCTGCAGCCACGCATCGGGGCAATGTCTCACTGCCTGTGATTAGCGCAGCGCTGCGCCAACTTCCTGGCGGGCTCTGCATGTGGAGTGTGCGAACACGCCTGAGCTCATCCTTGATTGTAAGCTCTAAGGAGCAGGGCCCTCTGATTCCTACTGTATTATAGTGTATTGTACGTGTACTGTCTACCCTCACGTTGTAAAGAGCTGCGTAAACTGTTGGTGCGATATAAATCCTGAATAATAATAATAATAATAATAATAATAATAATAAAGGTGTATTTCTGCCTGACAATTTGTGTTTGATAAATGGATCATGGATGTACAACAGCGTGTGACAGAAATGATTGCAACAAGCACCATTTTATTCCCCGGGGCCTTTGCTTTCAGAATATAGATCACTTTTGTAGGGTTCCAAGTCACTTTCTAGCGAAAATAAATAAAGCAGATTTTACCTGTCTGGGAGAAATGTTACTGTTGGCACGGGTAGAAAGCGGTTAACGTGCCATCCCCCACATAGGTGTCACAGGGACAGGAAGTGAGGGAACATCCCCACATTGGGGTCACAGGCAATGTGATGTGTACACAATAAATGAGTGCAGGTGATGGCCTGTACTGAGCTGTGTGGGCGCATACATGATATATACACCCTTGTACAGGACGGACATGTAGAATATACCCACTGTACAGGTCTACAGACACTCTCCCCTCCTCCAGCCCCCGTTCTTATTACCTGGTATCGGTGTCCCCCTCCCGGTGTCCCGCTCTGTCAGGTGCGAGTGACAGTAGGCGGAACCTGCGCTCTGTTGTGACAGCGGAGAACGGGGCGGGAACAGATGGACTGATGTGACGTCACCCTCCCCGGCACTGGCGAGACGATCGACAGGCCGGCCATGTGACGGCGAGGACAGCGGCGATTGGGCGCCCAGTTGTCTCCAGTCAGCTCGGGACCCGCCTCTTCTCAAGGTGAGAGGGGCGGAGATTAAAAGCGGAAGCGTTACTAAGAGACGGGATTTTTAGCGAGGGTGAGGCGGACCCCGTGCGGAGGAGGGGACGGGTCTAGTAGCTGGATGATGGAAGCCCGCCAATTTCCAGCCTGGGTCTCCTGGTCCCCTCATGTAGTTCAGTGTAGTATGTGTGCGAGCTTTTTAATATCTATACATAACTGTACAGTAATACAGCAGGATGACAAAGACCTGAAAGAAAGGCTTCTGGGATAAGCAGGCTGCCAAAAATATATAGTGCTTCCAGAAAGTGTTCACAGAGCTTCACTTTTTCCACATTTTATGTTACAGCCTTATTACAAAATGTATTAAATTCATTATTTTCCTCAAAATTCTACAAACAATACCCCATATTGACAATGTTAAGGAAGTTTGAAATCTTTGCAAATTTATTAAAAATAAAAAATCCTATGTACATAAGTATCACAGCCTTTGCAATGACACTCAGAATGGAGCTCAGGTCCATCCCGTTTCCACTGATCATCCTTCAGATGTTTCTACTACTTGATTGCAGGCATGTACTGGCCATCGGGACTACCGGGAGATTCCCAGTGGGCTGATGGCTCAGTGGGCCGGTCTGGTGCAGTCCTGGAGCCGCTCCTCTCTGACAGTGAGGGATCGCGATTTCACTCCTGTCAGGAGGAGCAGTCTCCGATGGATATATGCTGGAGAGAGCATTAGGCTTTCTGCTCCCTCCAGCCTGCAGGGGGAGATAGACACGTTCAGCAGACTTTCCTTCCTCTCTCCCCTATCGCTTGTTATCACATGACTGGAGAGAGGAAGAAGAGAGGCTGCCTTTAGAACCGTGAGTACATGTGGGAGGGGGACACTGATGTAAGGGGGCTGGTGGTGGGACACTGATGTAAGGGGGCTGGTGGTGGGACACTGATGTAAGGGGGCTGGTGGTGGGACTCTGATGTAAGGAGCTGGTGGTGGGACACTGATGTAAGGGGGCTGGTGGTGGGACACTGATGTAAGGAACTAGTGGTGGGACTCTGATGTAAGGAGCTGGTGGTGGGACTCTGATGTAAGAAACTGGTGGTGGGACTCTGATGTAAGGAGCTGGTGGTGGGACTCTGATGTAAGGAGCTGGTGGTGGGACTCTGATGTAAGGAGCTGGTGGTGGGACTCTGATGTAAGGAGCTGGTGGTGGGACTCTGATGTAAGGAGCTGGTGGTGGGACTCTGATGTAAGGAACTGGTGGTGGGACTCTGATGTAAGGAGCTGGTGGTGGGACTCTGATGTAAGGAGCTGGTGGTGGGACTCTGATGTAAGGAGCTGGTGGTGGGACTCTGATGTAAGGAGCTGGTGGTGGGACTCTGATGTAAGGAGCTGGTGGTGGGACTCTGATGTAAGGAGCTGGTGGTGGGACTCTGATGTAAGGAACTTGTGGTGGGACTCTGATGTAAGGAGCTGGTGGTGGGACTCTGATGTAAGGTGCTGGTGGTGGGACTCTGATGTAAGGAGCTGGTGGTGGGACTCTGATGTAAGGAGCTGGTGGTGGGACTCTGATGTAAGGAGCTGGTGGTGGGACTCTGATGTAAGGAGCTGGTGGTGGGACTCTGATGTAAGGAGCTGGTGGTGGGACTCTGATGTAAGGAGTTGGTGGTGGGACTCTGATGTAAGGAGCTGGTGGTGGGACTCTGATGTAAGGAGCTGGTGGTGGGACTCTGATGTAAGGAGCTGGTGGTGGGACTCTGATGTAAGGAGCTGGTGGTGGGACTCTGATGTAAGGAGCTGGTGGTGGGACTCTGATGTAAGGAGCTGGTGGTGGGACTCTGATGTAAGGAGCTGGTGGTGGGACTCTGATGTAAGGAACTGGTGGTGGGACTCTGATGTAAGGAGCTGGTGGTGGGACTCTGATGTAAGGAGCTGGTGGTGGGACTCTGATGTAAGGAGCTGGTGGTGGGACTCTGATGTAAGGTGCTGGTGGTGGGACTCTGATGTAAGGAGCTGGTGGTGGGACTCTGATGTAAGGAGCTGGTGGTGGGACTCTGATGTAAGGAGCTGGTGGTGGGACTCTGATGTAAGGAGCTGGTGGTGGGACTCTGATGTAAGGAGCTGGTGGTGGGACTCTGATGTAAGGAGCTGGTGGTGGGACTCTGATGTAAGGAGCTGGTGGTGGGACTCTGATGTAAGGAGCTGGTGGTGGGACTCTGATGTAAGGAGCTGGTGGTGGGACTCTGATGTAAGGAGCTGGTGGTGGGACTCTGATGTAAGGAACTTGTGGTGGGACTCTGATGTAAGGAACTTGTGGTGGGACTCTGATGTAAGGGGGCTGCTGATGAGAATCTGATGTAAAGGGGATGCTGATGGGACACTCAAAACGTAAGTGGGCCGGTCTGGATGACGTCCAGGGCCGAATTTCTGTCCCAGTCCAGCCCTGCTTGATTGGAGTCCACCTGTGGTAAATTCAGTTGATTGGACATGATTTGGAAAGGTACACACCTGTCTATATAAGGTCCCACAGGTAACAGTGCATGTCAGAGCACAAACCAAGCCATGACGTCCAAGGAATTGTCTGTAGACCTCCGAGACAGGATTGTATGGAAACACAGATCTGGGGAAGGGTACAGAAAAACATCTGCAGCATTGAAGGACCCAATGAGCAGAGTGGCCTTCATCATTCATAAATGGAAAAAGTTTGCAACCACCAGGACTCTTCCTAGAGCAGGCCGCCCGGCCAAACTGAGCGATCGGGAGAGAAGGGCCTTTGTCAGGGTGGTGACCAAGAACCAGATGGTCACTAACAGAGCTCCAGCGATTCTCTGTAGAGAGAGGAGAACATTCCAGAAGAACAACTATCTCTGCAACACTCCACCAATCAGGCCTGTATGGTGGAGTGGCCAGATGGAAGCCACTCCTCAGTAAAAGGCACATGACAGCCCGCATGGAGTTTGCCAAAAGTCACCTGAAGGACTCTCAGACCAGGAGAAACAAAATTCTCTGGTCTGATGAAACAAAGATTGAACTCTTTGGCCTGAATGGCAAGCGTCATGTCTGAAGGAAACAAGGCACTGCTCCTCACCTGGCCAATACAATCCCCACAGTGAAGCATGGTGGTGGCAGCATCATGCTTTGGGCATGTCTTTCAGCGGCAGGAACTGGGAGACTAGTCAGGATTAAGGAAAAGATGAATGCAGCAATGTACAGAGACATCCTTGATGACAACCTGCTTCAGAGCGTTCTGGACCTCAGACCGTGGTGAAGGGTCATCTTCCAACAGGGCAACGACCCTAAGCACACAGCTAAGATGACAAAGGAGTGGCTATGGGACAACTGTGAATATCCTTTAAAGCGGTTCTTCACCCTAAAGGGGAAGTTCCGCTAGTATTATCCCTCCCCCCTCCGGTGCCACAATCGGCACCTTTCAGGGGGAGGGGGATGCAGTTACCTGGATAATCCAGGTAACTGCACCCACTTCCGGCCAGACCGCCACAGACCCCCGCATCGCTCCGCCCCCCCGTTGTGTTCTGGGAAACACACAGTTCCCAGAGACACAGCGGGGGACAATAAGAGAAGCGCGACTCGCGCATGCGCAGTAGGGAACCGGGCAGTGAAGCCCTCATGCTTCACTTCCCGATTCCCTGACAGAGGATGGCGGCGGTGGCTGCAGCGAGACGAGCGATCGCTCATCATCTGCCGCCGACATCGCTGGAACCTGGGACAGGTAAGTGTGATATTATTAAAAGTCAGCAGCTGCAATATTAGTAGCTGCTGGCTTTTAATATTTTTTTTTAGGTGCAGCTCCTCTTTAAATGGCCCAGCCAGAGCCCTGACTTGAACCCGATTGAACATCTCTGTAGAGATCAGAAAAGGGCTGTGCACTGACTCCCCATCCAACCTGACGGAGCTTGAGAGATCCTGCAAAGAAGAATGGGAAAAACTGCCCAAAAATACTGTTGGTATGCCAATCTTGTAGCATTATACTCAAAAAGACTTGAGGCTGTAATTGGTGTCAAAGGTGCTTCAACAAAATATTGAGCAAAGAAAGTGAATACTTATGTGTCAGGGCTGGGCTCAGCCCTTCCTTCTCTGAGCTGGCCGCTCAGCAGTTGGCTAATTGCCAGCTCCAATTTCTCCACAGTTACTCAGCTGTTGATGATATCCTGCTCGTCAGTCCTGCCTACTTAAGCTGTCCAGTCCACAGATTCTCTGCCTTCGCCTTGGTCACATCACAGAAACTCCTGCGATCCTGTTCAAGACTTGCTTTGCTGACATCCCTTCTGGCTCCAGATCCTGCTTGCTGTTCCACTACATTGATCCCTGACTTCTGGCTTGGCTGACTATCCATTCTGGTTACTGAACTTTGGCTATATTTTGACTACATTTGTTCTTTTTACTTTTATTATTAAACATGTGTGATTTAACTGTACTTCTGTCTCAGCCTGATTTCATGGTTTCTGACAGTAGACAAAGGCCATGAATTCAGAAGATGCAGTCAATCAACTTGTTGGTAATATTTTTTTCCAGATTGGGTGAACTGGATTACCGTATGGATCAGTTTGCCATGGTGTTACAAACACTCCTGGGGACGCACGGCTCACCTGTAATCTCCCACTGTGGCTGCCCCAGTACAACCTATGTTGCAGGTCGTCCTTGCTGCTGCTCTAGTCTCTGTGCAGGAACCCACCTTGAGTATTACCTCAATAAAAGGTATGTCTGGTTCTGCTCCGCTTCCCCAGTGATTTGGGGGTGAATCCAGTCCAATGCAGATGGTTTCTCAAACAGGCTGAGATATAATTTGTGATGCTGTCCCATGGACAGAAGCAAAGTAGGTTTTGCGATATCTTTGCTTTCTGAGAGAGCCTTGGCCTGGGAAAACCCTCTATTGGAGACACCTAAACTTGTTTTGAGCTACCCTGTGTTTGTGGCTTTGTTTAAAAGGGTATTTGACGTTCCTACATGGTCCGCTTCTGCTGCCAAGTCCCTCATGTCCATCAAACAGAGTACGAGAACTTTTGCCCACTACGCCATTGAATTCCGCACTCTGGCAGCAGAGGTCGCGTGGAACAATGAGGCCCTCGTGGCTGCTTTTTCTTATGGTCTCACAGATACCATCAAGGATGAGATAGCAGCCCGAGACATACCCACTGAGCTGGAAAAGTTGATCACGTTTGCCATCCTCATTGACTTCAGACTCAGAGAAAGACTCTCTTTTAAGAAGCACTTGCAGAAGCCTCCTGAATGTTTGTCTCCGAGCTTTGCCATCCCACCTGTGCCTCCCTCTCCTCCCATGCCTCCTGGTACTGAGTTGGTTAGTGAAGGTGATGCGTCTCTGGGTTTAACGTGTCTCTCTGCGGATGAGAGAACCTTTTGGACGAGGGAGAGATTGTGCCTTTATTGTGGCCAGGCAGGTCACTTTTTGAAGTTTTGTCCTACCCATCCAGGAAATGCCCGAACCTTGAGGTCCTGTCATGGACAGACCTTGGGTGGTGTTTCATCCCCAGTTATCCAGAAGGATAAGCCCCTGGTTTCGGTCTCCCTTTCTTGGGCTGAGTTGTCTGTCGAGATACAGGCTCTAATCGACTCTGGGGCTGCACGTCTGTTCATTGATGCTACCTTTGTATCGAAGCACTCGATTCCGCGGCATGACACTCCACTTGCCATTGAGGCTCTTGACGGGAGACCCCTACAGCCTGCCCATGTGACTCGTGAGACTGTTCTGTTCCGGGCTCTTCCCCGTGAGACAATCCAATTCTAAGCTACGGTTCGCTCCATTCTCACTTCTCCTTTGGGTAACAAAATTCTAGCTGCTCAGGTCCATGCTCCTCCTGAAAAACTTTGTGACCGCTGCTTTGTCCCAGAGAGTCTCCGTACTGCCGTGCTCCAGACTTACCATTCTCCCAAGGCTGCTAGCCACCCTGGGAAGAATCAACTCTTTTGGGCCATTTCCCACCTGGTGGCCTAGTTTACCTGCTGACGTAACTGCCTTCATAGCTGCCTGTTCCATGTGTGCTCAGAGTAAGACTCCACAACACCTTCCAGTGGGCCTCCTACAACCCATACCCAGACATCCCAACCTGCCAAAAACTGATTTCAGGGAGGTGGCAAACTCATTTCAGGCTTCACGCCCACAAACGCCCCACCCACTCACAAAATATTATTTAAATCGCTTTCTCAATATTTTTTTTGCAGTGCTTCTGGGGAAGGGAGTGGGGGGTGGGTGGCAGTGGACGGTGACAGTCGTTTTCTTACTTTTAATAATGGATTTTTTTACATTTTAATTTGTTTTTCATTTATTTCACAATGCTTTTTTATTTTTTATTTTTTTTACACGTTTCCTTTTTTTACAGTATTTTTACAATTTTTTTTTGGGGGGGGGCTTTGGTTAGATGTTAGGGATCTAAACAGACATCTCCCCTTTTTTTTCCATGTGTTTTACTATTTGTTCACACAGGATTATTCATGTTATAAGCGCAATTTATTTATACACATTTTTTGCACTATAGAGATATTTATAGAGATAGTTTTTGTTGCACCTATATATATATATATAATTGTAAACTCTAGCGCGGTATAACCCTACATTTTTTCAGTCTGTTTTTGATATTTTTACAGCAACTTCCGGCTGTCATTTTGACAATCAGAAATTGCCGGCAAGTGCGAGGGGAGGAGTGGCAGAAGGACAACACACACCCCATGGGCTTTAATGGAGTATTCTTGGGTGTGTCCACCACTGGTTAAACAGTCTTATTGATATATTACAACAGATCGTATATGAAATATTGGTGATTGGGTTTATAACTACTTTAAGCCCACGTACAGACGGTCGGAGATTTTGCCAACCAATCTGTCGGATTTTGTCCGTCGGATTTATTTCGACGGATTGTGTCCGAAACTGTTGCATACACACGGTTGGGCCAAGTTGTCTGATTTAGCGGTTGCCAAGAACGCGGTGACGTAAGCAGTGTACGGCGGGACTAGAAAAAGGAAGTTCAGCTCCACGTCCGGCACCCTTTGGGCTCCTTCTGCTGATCTCGTGTCTATCGCGTGTTAGTAGAAGTTTGGTGAGAGACGATTCGCGCTTTTCAGATTTGTGATTCAGTTTCTGCTTGTCTTTGCGTATCTGATAATCAGTGCGTGCAGTCCGTAAGTATTTGTTGATCATTGTGGACTATATCTTGGTATAGTACGCTTTGAAAGGCAGTTCTTATTGTCTGCTTGCTTCTGCTATTCAGGTCGTTCTTTCAGGCTTTGCTGTTTATCTGTGCTTTCTGGTGTCTGTTCTGACCAGCCGACTGTTTTCAAACCATGTTTCCTCTACGTACTTGTCGTAGAGTTTCTGCTGTGCAGGGGCTTCGTGTTGGGGTTGTTACTTTGACACAAGCCCGGTCCATGAACAGGGAGGGGAGGCGTTTCTGGACCAAGAATTGGTTGGGCCAGCGTGACCAGTTCTCGCACATGCCTTTGCTCCGTGAGATCCAGGAGAATAATCCTGATGATTTCAGGAATTATCTCCGGATGACGGACCCCGTTTTTCACCGTCTGCTGGCTTTGCTGACCCCTTATATCACCAGGCAGGATACCTGCATGCGGCAAGCCATCACTCCGGAGCAGAGGCTCATCGCCACGTTGCGCTACTTGGCGACTGGGAGAAGCCTTCAGGACCTCAAGTTCTCTACAGACATCTCCCCCCAGGCTCTGGGGATCATTATTCCAGAGACCTGTTCTGCCATCATTCAGGTCCTGCAGAAGGACTATATGAAGGTAAGTTTTATCCTTTAACATCACATTCTATATATTTCATGATTGCTAATGTCTTGCATTTCTTTGCTCATTCCCTAATTTCCATCATTGCAATATGCTCTAATTCATATGCTCTGCCCCTTTGTCCTCAGGCATATTTGCCTCACTAACTTCCCCACCATGCTCTTCTTGGCCCATAAAACTATAGTCTAGTCACTTAACAATGTCTTTTGTCAGCTCCATAGTATTGCTTTACCCTAAACACCCCCTAAAATGTCTACAAATGTGATGTGTGTGCTTCAATTCATGCAGAGTGTTTTTTTTTTTTGGGGGGGGGGGTTGTGCCAAACTCATTAGGAACCCCCCTCCCCCCAACTGATAGCAATCCTCTATCTGATGACTTTACCAAACTCAATACACACTATACCTACCTTTTTGATGCTCACCTTTATGGATGAATTCACCTAAGCATGTAGTGCAAGGGCCTGCCTCAATACTTTAAATTTTTTTTTGCTTTTAACCTATTAATTATCTGGATATGTAATATGAGAATGTCAAAAAGTGCTTACATTTTGTTTAATTTTTGTTATTCTGACACTTCTTACCTGTCCCGTGGGCTGCCAATAGTGTAACTAAGGAGGGGCTTCCCAAAGTATCACATATTATTTAGCCATTCAGCTCTCAATCAAGTGGAGAGGGTTACCTGTCCTAAACATCCCCCCCCTCATTTTTTAGCAAGGGCCCATGGGATGGGGGGTGATGACTCTCATAAGGGGACATTAGACTTTAGGCTTTAAATACTCAGTTCCCAAAATGTTTAACTAATTTTGTCACAAAATGTTTGTGTGTAATCTGCTTGGAATGTTGATTGTTCAAATTACTAATTTTTGTTTTTGTTTCACTCCACAGTGTCCTTCAACGCCACAGGATTGGCAGACTGTGGCCTCCCACTTTGCCAGTCGTTGGGACTTTCCCAATTGTGGAGGAACAATAGATGGGAAGCACGTCCGCATCGTCCCACCACCCAACTCGGGGTCATACCATTATAACTATAAGGGGTTTCATAGTATCGTGATGTTGGCGGTGGTGTCTGCGACATATGAGTTTTTGTATGTGGACGTGGGGCAAAATGGACGGATGTCGGATGGTGGAGTGTTCTCACGGACGGAGTTCTACTGGCGTCCCCAGAGTGGCAGTCTGGGCTTGCCACCCCCAGAGGAGAATCAGGAAGGACTCCCGTTCGTCTTCGTCGCAGATGAGGCGTTTGCCCTGGGGAACCATCTGATGCATCCTTTCCCCATGAGGACCCTCACCCCAGAGCAGAGGATTTTTAATTTCCGCCTGTCCAGAGCCCGAAGAGTGGTGGAGAACACTTTTGGAATACTGGCCAGCCGGTTCCGCCTTTTTCTTACGCCTATTCACATGGCGGAATACAAATTGAATCACATAGTGCTGGCGTGCTGTGTTCTTCACAATTTTTTGAAAAAAGTTTCTTCGAACTATGCGGTCTCAGTTGGCCAACAAGAAGCAGACTTGATGGACAATGCAGATAACCTCACGGGCCTTCAACATGCTCATCCTGGCTTGCCCCCCCAAAGCGCCCGTGAGGTTAGAACACAATACATGGACTACTTTGTGGGTAGGGGGCCCATTGATATGCCAGACAATGTCTGAGCAGCATTTTAAAAATAAATTTTTATCTGAAACTCCTTCATTTACTGCTTGGCTTGGTTTTATGTGTCTCGTAGGTATAATTAGGTTTGATCAAGTTGTGCCTTTTTCACCAACAGTGCAAACCCAAGTTCAGAGCGAGATGAGGGGACAGTCTCTTCTTCAGATAATGTTATTATGTTGTGGGTCTGCTACACACACACCTTCTTTTTTGGTAACTAATGTATGTAGTGCATTACTGACCCAAATCGTGCTCATTTTCAGCACCATGGCAGGAAAATGGCATGATTGTCAAAATTTACACATCACTTTGGGTGTTTTTTTAGTAAAGGCACATCCACTATGCACTACAAGTGCACTGCAAAAGTACACCTGAAACTGCCCTGGGAGTGCAAAGTGGAGTTCCCTTTATTAAATCACACTCCTTCTCAGCACAAACTTAATTTGTCCTCCAAATACATTTATGTTGCCATGAAAAAAGAAGCCACACATTGTTGCTAATTGAACTGTTTAATCCAACCACATTCACATGTGCGTTTTGAAAAGGTTTTTACAACCAACCAAGAAATTGTGTGTTTCCAAAACTGAGTTTATAAAAAATGTTGTTTAATTATTGTTTTTGTGTAAACAGGCATGTATCTAACTGTAAAATACAGAACACAGGAACTTACAAAGTTCCACTTTGAAAAGTGAAGACAATATCAGACATGAGTATGTACAAACTGGTCTGATCTTGCCTTCATCACATGGGGTGTCACCCCTGAAAAATCAAAATTTTGAAGATGCACACAGTGTGTCAACATGTGCTATCTCCCATCATGGGGGATCAATGTACATGCTTTGGGGCTGCAACCCCTTCATCTCAGACACTAAACACAAAACACACATACCGTATATACTCGAGTATAAGCCGAGATTTTCAGCCTCTTTTTTGAGGCTGAAAGTGCCCCCTCGGCTTATACTCGAGTCACCGCTGTCTGACTGCTCGATCAGCGTATCGAGCAGACAGACGGCGGACATTAAAATTTAAAAGCCGCGCCTCCTTCTCCGCCTCCGCCTGTGATAGGCGGAACACTGAATTTCCCAGCAGTCAGTGTTCCACCTATCACGGACATCCGCTCATTCTCATACTACGGACGAGTATGAGAGGATGTCCGTGATAGGCGGAACACAGGCTGCTGGGAAATTGAGTGTTCCGCCTATCACAGGCGGAGGCGGAATTTTGAATTGTAGAATGGCCGCCGAGAAGAGCGGCGATCCATCGGCACGGCACGGGACGGAGGAGGCACGGCACGGGACGGAGGAGGCACGGGACGGAGGAGGCACGGCACGGGACGGAGGAGGCACGGCACGGGTCGGAGGAGGCTCGGGACGACGGCGGCTCGGGACGGAGGCTTGGGACACAGGTAGGCTGGACACACACACAAGGCTGCACGGACACACACACACACACACACACACACAAGGCTGCACGGACACACACACACACACACACACACACACAGGGATGGATGGATGGATGGATACACACACACACACACAGGGATGGATGGATGGATGGATACACACACACACACACACAGGGATGGATGGATGGATGAATACACACACACACACAGGGATGGATGGATGGATGGATGGATACACACACAGGGATGGATGGACGGACACACACACAGGGATGGATGGACACACAGGGATGGACGGACACACACACAGGGATGGACAGCCATGTCTCACCCTCGGCTTATACACGAGTCAATAAGTTTTCCAGTTTTTTGGGGGTAAATTGGGGGCCTCGGCTTATATTCGGGTCGGCCTATACTCGAGTATATACGGTACATTGATCCCCCATGATGGGAGATAATGCATGTTTACACACTCTGTGCATCTTCCAAATTTTTAAGTTTGAGAAATACAACATTTTGTTAGTAAAATTCAAAAACGAATCCCCTATCTAGTTTGGGGTGTTTCACACTCTCCCCAAAACATCAATTATGTTTTTCAAATTTCAATTAACATCATTGATGTTTTGCAGGATATGTTCCTAATCCCGATTGCACCCCATTATCTCCCCGATCTGGGCACTTTCACTGGTAAAACGGAAATATTCTTCCACATCACCTACAAAACTAAAATAAAAAACATGTCATATAAATATGGTGACATACATTGATGAGCTTACCGGAAGCTGTGTTCTCCGACACTCACCTGTTGTGGTGACAATCTGCCCAACCTGCACGATCTCTCCTTCCTCCTCCTCCTCCTCCTGCTCCTCTGTGCTTTTGGAAGTTGTCCTTCTTTGTGAGGGGTGGGGTCCCTGGTGTCCTCATACTTGCCGAGTCTTCTCTCTCCTATGAGATTTCGAAAAAATAAAGAATGAGCACACAGAGGGAAGAATTAACAATATGAAACATTGTTTGGAAGTGTTGTTCAATTGTTTATTTTGGCCGAGCTTCAAGGTCATAACATTATTGGGGACACTGTGTTCAGCTAGAATACTTACCGGAAGAACGATGTTTCCTACGAACGAATGAAACCATGAACTTGAAAGTGGCCATTTTAAAATGCACAACATGAACTCAAAGCACATGGAGCAGTATGCAAGCAATAATAATCATATGAACACACGACAACTACTTACTTTTGTCAAGAACACGCTTGATCCTTATGTACTGCTCGTGCTCCCTCAGTTTCAGGTCTGACCAGCTTTTTCTCAGTTGATCCATGGATCGGTGTACCCCAAAATTAGGCAGAAGACTCTTCACAACTTTATTCATGATCTTGGCCTTTCTGATATTTGGGTTTGGGTAAGGTCCATACTTCCCATCATAGTCGGTCCTGTTCAATATGTCGACCATCTCCAACATCTCTCCAAAAGACATATTTGCGGCCTTAAATCTTGTCTTCCTGGATCGGGACGTTTCAGGCTCTGGGCTTTCCTCACCCTCCTCCTCGTTAGTGTAATTATTAGTGCGCACCTGTGTTCTCTCCGCCATGTGCTCTCCCCACTGCGCCAGAAGCGAAGGGGCGGGGAATAGTCTGGAAAGAACGTCAGGGGCGGGCGGAGTTGCACCCATGCGCACTGTATATAAAACGTAACACGCGTGTGTCGTCCGTACGATCTGTGAACAGAGGGAGAAGCGGAGGCGACAAACGCGCAAACGAAGGTAAAATTTGGAACTTGGCACATCACTAGGCTACACTGCTTCTAGATTGAGGCCTGCATTAGTGAAGTTTAGCCTGACATTAGGGTTTGTCTTGTGTTGTGTCTTGCAGACATTATGGACGGGTTTAATGACTACAGCTTCCTCCCTCTGTTCATCGATAAATATCGAGATATGCCAATCCTGTGGCAAAACACACACCCTTTGTATAGTAACAGACCAAATAGGAAGGCAGCACTGTTGGAACTGGTTGAGTTTGTGAAGCCGGTGGTCCCCAGGGCAGATGACAAATATATCAAAAAGAAAATTGGGAACCTCAGGAGTACATATATGAAGGAGAGGAATAAGGTGCTGAAGTCCATGAAATCTGGAGCTTCAGCAGCTGAGGTTTATGTCCCCACCCTGTGGTATTATGACAGGATGAATTTTCTGGCAGACCAGGCTGAGGCCAGAGAATCCCTCTCTACTCTTCCTTCCACGCGTCCTATGCTCCATTCCACACCCGATGAGTCTTCCGACGCCCAACCTGGCCCTCCCAGTTTGAGCCAGGTATAGTATTGTTGTACATATTTGTGGAGTCAAAATGAATGATGTTAACTTGATTTCTGATCCCTAATTGGTGAGTTTATAAAGTGTTTCACATATCAATAGACAGTAGTGGCCAAAACCTTTGGGACAAGAAAGAAAAATGCTGGGCTCAGAATGATAGTCTTTTCTATTAGTTAACAATTTGCAACAGTGTTGATGTGAAAATTGTGTGTGTTTGATGAACCAAAAACTCAAACTATGTCCCTTTTTCATACACAGGAAGAACTCAGCCAGGACCAGGAGGGTGTGGAATGCAGCAGCCAGGAGGTGGCTGTGAAAAGTGGCAGCCAGGAGGAGGCGGGGGTAAGCGGCAGCCAGGCGGTGGGCAGCCAAAGGAGCCTCACTGAATGCCAGGTCCCTCCCCTCCGCCTTCCACGCAGAAGGGCGAGAAAGGGGGGGAATGTTGAGGAGTCGGCCCTGAGGCTGATTGGTGAGGCTTCTGCGGCACTCCAAGCCAAACCCACCTACCAAGAGGCCTTTGCCGCCTTGGTTGCATGCAAGCTTGAGAAAATGGAGCAGGGGCAACAGATCTTGTGTGAGCAGGTTATTCTACAAACCCTCAACACGGGTCTGTTGGGCCAAATGACACCAGAAACACACTTGTGTCGTTTGGCCCATGCCCCTGCTCCTCCTCCTCCTTCTGCCACACCTCCAGCACCACAGCCTGGAAGGAAGCGTGGAAGGAAGACCAGAGTGATGACCTGGGTTCAGTCTGGTCTGCCAGAAGATGCAACCTGTTGTAGTACCACAGCCTGGGAACATAGATGTCATCTGCTGCTGTTCCAGGTTTCATGGACTTCAGGACCAGACTTCTCTCCCTCAGACATGTATTCCTCAGGCCACCAATTTTTGCGTTGAAATATTTGATGTGTGCCCTGGGGGCCAAAGGCTTCACAAATCTCCCCAGTTTCAACATTGCTGCCTCCCTCTTTATCTGTTACTGACACCGAAATAAAGGTATTTTTTGTTTGGATGAAATACTTGCGTATGTGTTTTTCTTCCAAAAGTACAGTTTATTTGTGAGCAGGCAGGTACATTTCCAAAAAACAAAGTGAAATAAATAACAAGGGGTGTTAAGGCTCGGTTCACACAGGGGCGACTTGTCCAGGCGACTTCGCCGCCTGACAAGTCGCTCCCCGTTCTGTACTACGGAACCGTTCTAATAGGAGCGACTCAAGTCGCTCCGACTTAGAAAAAAGGTTCCTGTACTACTTTTGCGGCGACTTCGGGCGACTTGCATTGACTTCTATACAGAAGCCGTTTTGCAAGTCGCCGCTGAGGTCGCGGCAGGTCGCGGCGCTGCAAGTCGTGCCGCGTACTGTGTGAACCGAGCCTACTAACAACCTCCTGTAGATTAAGGCTAGGTTCACACTATAGCGATGCGGGAACGCCGCGAATCTGCGGCGTTTTCCCGCATCGCATGTCTCCCGCCGGCAGTTCACACTGCCCTATGCGGACTGCTGGGAGTGTCAATGAAATCTTAATGACACCCCCAGATCCGTCCGCATATCGCAGTGCGATCTGCACACTCGCACAGGAATCGGGTCACATGGTGTGAACACCCATGCGATCCGATTCTGCTGCGGACCAAAAAAAGGGTCCCGTGCGAGTTTGCTGCGGGAGCGATGCGAATTCAGCCATACTATCTGTATGGCTGAACTCGCATCGCTACGGAGATCGGATGTGATTTGCACTGCAGTGCGGTGCGAATCACATCCGGATCTCCCCCCGCAGCAGTGTGAACCCAGCCTAAAAAAGAAAATCTAAAAAATAGAATAATGTTGTTGTAAGTTTACACAAAAATAAAAAAATAAAAATAAGGAGAAATGAGCAAAGTGTCTTTAAAGGAGATTTTTAGGGAATCCCCCCACAAAAAAATCCAAAAAAGAAAAAACCTAATCTAAAATTGTGTAGATGTGACGCAAACTAAAATTGTATTGCTGAAATGGTTAAAAGAGTAATGAAATCCGTTCGGGAGAAGTGTGTGTGACTATGAGCATCAAAAGAAGTTCGTTCTTGCAGCATTGTAAAGAACAAGAGAATGCGCTTGATGAATGAATTTTTAACATTGCAGCGTGACGAATGTGCTATATCGCTTACGAGCAGTAGTTTTACCTGAACGAGCGCTTCCGTGTCGGAATTTGAACGTGAGCATGCGTGGCACTTGGTCCGATCAAAATGCTATACACATGATCGGATTACGTCCGACCGGCCCAGTTGGTCAGGAAATATTTCCAACATGTTGGAAAATTTGGTCGGACGGAGATTCGGACGGAATCAGTCCGATGCATACCACACACAGTCGGATTATCGGACGACGTGGTCCGATAAGACGCATTCCGACGGATTCTCCGACCGTGTGTACAAAGCTTAAAATTAAATAAATAAATAAATTAATTAAATAAATATTTTCACACAACTTTAACCCAGAATTCACACATTTTTTTCAATTGAATCCAAAAGGTAGAATGTGTGAATATTGGCTTAAAGTTATGTGAATCTTGGTTGAAACAATTATAATTATTTGCAGCTTTTTAGTTAGCCCCATATTTCATACCACTAGGTGTCAGAATGAGTACAGTTATCACCACGTCCTGGCAGGGTCATTCTTCATTATAATATAAAGATTGATGCAAGAAATGGAAGCTTCCCCTCTGTATACTACAGCCAAGAAAGAGTGATAACCTATTCAGGGGATTTGCAGATTTATTATTAATATTCCTATTTTCACTTATCTGATGCCCTGAAAGTCATACACTTCAGGAATCTAGTCAATCAAATTTTATAAATTGCATGATTCTCTGCAGATTGGACAAATCTGTCTGTGTGTGTGTGTATACATTTTGCAAATTAAATCATTCTATTTTGGTAATAAGTACATACTGAGATGTGAGCAAATATGGATGCATATAGAATTATCATAAAATGATCTCAGCTCGAATGTATCAAAAACATTATATATATTTAAAAAGAGAGAGAGCCGCAAGGAACCCCCAGGGGATGTTGATAAAAGGTAAGTACAGTAAAACCTTTGGATTGCGAGTGTAATTAGTTCCAGAAACATGCTTGTAATCCAAAGCACTTGTATATCAAAACACATTTCCCCATAAGAAATAATGGAAACTCAATTGATTTGTTCCACTACCATTTATTCATAGGTCCTTCAGTTTATAGTTCATATGAAAAGATTATAGCAATGTGATAGGTTGTGCAACCATAAAATGTCCATTCACAAATGGAAGCCCCCTCAAGGTGATTAGAAGCAGGAGCCACAGAGTATAAACAGGGTTGTAAAGCTTCGTGTTTTTTTCACCTTAATGTTTTTTTCCCTTTAAAATAATAAACACATCATACGTACTCTGTGTAATGGTTATGCACAAAGCAGCCCCAATCCTCCTCATCTTGAGCCCCCATGCTGAGGCTTCTGGGTTTGCACCAAATCTAGAATTGGGGTGTTTTGGGGCAGATATGGATGTATAAGTCTGGTGTGATCCTGCACACGTATTTTAATGTTGTATGCTTATGATGAATGATGAATGCTCTTTGTCAACAATTTGTGTGAAGCAGCTCTCACAAAGCTTTCATTTCCTGTTTTGTACCCTCCACATACTCAACAACGTACATGTTTAATTTGTAGATTTTTGGTATCACTGATCATGGCAAGAGCCTTGGACATCTGTTATTTTTAGGTTTACCCTGCACCTTCTTTCATTTGTACAAAGTGTGTGTTCCTGATGAATAGGTGTGAGCACTTGAGGCATACATTAAGAGACAGAATCAATTACACTGGTGGGTGTGTCCTTTACTGGGTGGCTGGAGGTGTGCTAGCAATCCTAGTTAGGTTATATAAAGGCCTGCAGTGGTGGTTGTTTGGCCTGAGAAGATGCTAGAATCTTTGTTTGCAGTGCTTGTATTGATTTACAAATAGATATTTTTTTTTTTTTTGGGTGGGGGGGGGGTGCTAATGCCGGACCCAAACTCCACTCTCCACTAAGGCTATGGTTGGATAAATGCTTTATGTGTTTGCTGATATAGTTTTGCATTAAGGCCCTCAAAAGTGTATTTTTATGGGCATGGTTTCCAAATTCTGTCTTTGTCCAGTCTGACCATGTGTGATTTTGTTTGTGCGCTGCCTTTTTGAATATCATATTCATTTTATCTGTCTTTGCTTATAAATAATCCTGCAGTTTAAAATTTTAGGGGTTTGGGGCAAGGAGTTCTGTTCACCGAAAAGGTTTGCCATGGTTGTTATTAGCTTGATTTGTATCCCTGCTTTTCTACCTTAGATTGTAGATTGTAAACTGTTTTGAACAGGGCCCTTCTAACTATATTGTCAAATGCTGGAGCATCAATTCCATGCCTTTTATCTTTTTTGTCCAAGTACATTAATGTACCAAATGTTTATACTAATGTTGAAATAAAAAGTTGATTCTTTTTTGCTTTGTTTGACTTTTGCATAATATAAATACATATTTTATAAATGAAAATTATTCACACCCCTTAAATCTGTATTAAATCTAGTTGCATACAAAAGTATTTTGTGGTGCACACATGCAAGTCCTTGAAAAAAAAAGTGTAATGGGGAGGGGGAAGAAAAACCAAAAAAAAAATAAAAAATCCCTGCTCCAATGCTGAATTTCAGGTTAATATCTATTCATTCTTTTGTGGACTAGGTAAACCATGAAATATGTCAACTAAATGTGAATTCTCTCTAAGCACCAAATAAAAAAATAAAATAAAATGAATGTGCCCCCCCCCATCCCAAATCCATACCAGGCCCTCTAGGTCTGGCATAGATTTTAAGGGGAACTCCATGCCAAAATATTTAAAAAAATGGCATGCCCCCCCAAAATACATTTCATATCCTTATCCGAGCATGCAGCCTGGCAGTTGCTCGGATAAGGAGCAGTTGCCGGGTTGGTGGTTGCCAGGGTCAGCGAGCAGGGGCTTATCGAAATCTGGAAACCCCTTTAATATTTGGACCCCCAGATCCCGGCCCCCCCCCATGTGAATGGGTATCGGGTATATTGTACCCCTAACAATTCACCAAAAAAGTGTTAAAATGTAAAAAGACAGTTTTTGACAATTCTTTTATTAAAACAGGAAAAAAAATATACCACGATGTCATGTGTCATCGTGAGGTCTTCAGATTACCTCACCGGGTGGCCACACCCTTGCCTATATAACAGCTGTCAAAGCGAAGAGTCAACAAGAGGCCTCCCATCAAGGCGGAAGTTTTGTTTGTTTTTTCAATTTTTCGGGTCCTTCGGGTGGCATGATGGACAGTGTTAGGGTCTTCAGGTAGTGAGTCTGACTTAGTGGAAGGGGACCTCTCTTACGGCTCTGGTTCTAGTCTCTGGAATGAGAACAGGGAGACCGGAGCACAGCGGGGTAGGAGAGTCCAGCCAGGTGCAGCAGCAGATGCTAGGTAGATGAGGATCCTCTGGAGCAGGAGCTCTCTGTAGCAAGAAGGCAGCTGGGAGAAGGCCACGGACCGTGGAACCAGGATGGATGGATCTCCGGATGAGGAGGTAGCAGACACAGAAGCAAGCAGGAGCCAGCAGAGGAATCAGGTAACAAGCAGAGGTTCGGCAACAAGAATCCGTCCAAGAAGGGTCAAACAAGCCGGGGTCGGAGCAGGAGAGATCAGCAAGGTCAGACGGAGCCGGGTCAGGTATCAGATAGGGTTCAGGCAGATTAGCAGGTAACTTCGGGTACAAGCTGCAGACGAGACAGCACAGAACCCCTGCGGCTGTGCCTTTAAAAAGGGCCACTGGCGCCAATCGTACTAACGCTCGCCCGTGCGTGCGTGTACCGCGCGCACATACGAACGATGTGCACCCGCGCGCGTCGGAAGACGCTCGTGCCCACGACGACCCGCGGCACGAACGTGCGTGCGCGTACGGAGAGCCGATCGCACGGAACGGGCGGATTCCTGACATTGCTCCCCCACAAGGGGCAACCTCCGGGTGCCCCTAGTGGCTCTTTTCTCCGGGTGTGCAGCAAAGAAGGCCTGGATTAGTCTATTAGCATGTAAGTTAGTAGCAGGTTCCCAAGAATTATTCTCCGGGCCATAGCCCTTCCATTTAATCAGAAACTGACCTTGTCCCCGTCGTCTTCTGAAATCCAGGATGGCCTCCACTTCAAATTCCTCACTGCCATCAATCAGCACAGGGTCAGGTGGCCTTGTTCCTCTACCAGGGAAGGGATCAGGTACAGCAGGCTTAAGTAGAGCTACATGAAAGACTGGGTGTATTCTCATGGAATCAGGTAAGGACAATTCATATGACACGAGCAATATATCTAAGGCAATATATCTAAGGCTAATTTTAAATTAGAAGAAGACAGCCATACCTGGTCCCCGACTTGAAGGATCAATTCTCCCCTTCTCCCTCGATCGAAGCTCCTCTTGCTGTCAGCCTGAGCCTTGGTTATGGCCTCCTGCAGGGTCCGGTTATTCCGCTGAAGAAAGGATACTGTGTCCTGTACTGCTGGAACATGAGATTCTGTAAGGATATCGGGAAGAAAAGACAGGTTAAAACCGTAATTGGCAAAGAACGGGGACTGCCCTGTGGTAGCATGGCTGGCATTGTTGTAGGCAAATTCCGCCAGAGGTAACAGGGAAACCCAATCGTCTTGAACAAAGGAAGAAAAACATCTGATATATTGCTCGAGGGTTTGGTTGGTGCGTTCCGTTTGCCCATTGGTCTGAGGGTGGTAGGCGGAGGACAGGGCCAACTCTATTTTCAACGCCTCACATAGGGCTCTCCAGAAACGGGAGGTGAACTGAACCCCTCTATCAGATACGATGTTGGTGGGTACCCCGTGAAGCCTGATTATCTCCTTGATGAAAATGTGGGCAGTCTCGGTCGCGGAGGGGGTTCCCTTTAAGGGTAGGAAGTGGGCCATCTTAGACAAACGGTCACAAACTACAAAGATGGCAGTACAGTTCTCAGAAGGGGGAAGTTCCACGATAAAATCCACAGTAATCATCCGCCAGGGGCGGTCGGGTGCGGGAAGAGGTTTAAAGCGGGAGTCCACCGGGACTCCGCGTTTTTTTTTTTTTTTAAAAGCCAGCAGCTACAAATACTGCAGCTGCTGACTTTTAAAATGGTGACACTTACCTGTCCAGCGCGCCCGCGATGTCGGCACCCGAAGCCGATCTGTAGATCGTATCTCGGGTGCTGCCGCTGCCATCTTGGGTATGGGAATCAGGAAATGGAGCCTTTCGGCTTCATTTCCCGGTTCCCTACTGCGCATGCGCGAGCCGCGCTGCGCAATGAGGACGGTCCCCGCTGCCTCTGGGATCTGTGTGTTTTCCCAGCAGGCAGCGGGGCACTTGCGGGAAGGGGCGGGTACTTGCGGAAAGGGGCATAATATACGCCCCTTTCCGCAGAGAGCTATCCCGGAAGTGGGTACAGATACCTGTACTGTACAGGTATCTGCACCCCCCTCCCCCCTGAAAGGTGCCAATTGTGGCGCCGGAGGGGGGGAGGGTTCCGATGAGCGGAAGGTCCACTTTAGGGTGGACCTCCGCTTTAAGCAGCCCCCAGGCCCGATTTCTGGGGACCTTATTCCGGCTACATACGGGGCAAGAATTCACGTACTGCTTGCAGAACTCTCTCATGCCTGGCCACCAGAAGGAGCGTTGTACCAGCTCCAAAGTCTTGCGGACACCAAAGTGCCCAGTGAGCGGATGGTCATGGAGGAGACCCAAGACCTTTACTCTCACGTCTTCAGGGACGAAGATCAGGTTGTCCTTCCAAAGCAGGCCCTCCCTGGATGCTAATGAAATTCCTGGGGGACAGGAGGATGTGGAGGAAGCACTTTTTAGCAGAGACACTAGGTCTGGTTGGATGAGTAGAAAGGTGTTAGCAGGAAGGATGGTATCCGGGGGTGCGGTATCCTTGGGGCTGTCAAACATGCGGGAGAGTGCATCCGGCTTTACGTTTTTTGATCCAGGGCGATAGGTTATGTGAAAGCAGAACCGAGAGAAAAAGAGGGCCCAGCGGGCCTGCCGAGGTTTTAGGCGTTTAGCGGTACGGAGGTACTCGAGATTTTTGTGATCCGTGTAGATGAGTACGGGGTGTACCGCCCCCTCAAGTAAGTATCTCCACTCCTCCAAAGCAGACTTAATGGCAAGTAATTCCCGGTCACCCACATCATAATTCCTCTCCGCCGGAGAGAGTTTTCGGGAAAAGAACCCCACGGGGTGCATCAGGTCGTCTTTACCTAAGCGCTGGGAGACCACCGCCCCTACTGCTATCTCAGAGGCATCTACCTCCAGAATATAGGGTCTAGATGGATCCGGGTGACTGAGGATGGGAGCAGAGGTAAACAAGTCCTTGAGTTTCTTGAAGGCGGCCTGGGCTTCAGGACCCCAATGAAAACGCATATTTTGCTTAGTGAGCTGGGTGATGGGAGAGATAATGGCTGAGAACCCCTTTATAAATTTTCTATAGAAATTGGCGACGCCCACAAAGCATTGGATGCCTTTCTTGTCGGTGGGGGCTGGCCATTCGAGGACAGCAGCGACCTTTTGCGGGTCCATCCTGATGCCTGCTGGGGAGATTTCAAGGCCGAGGAATTGGATATCCTGTTGCTCGAATTTACATTTCTCGGCTTTAGCGTAGAGTCCATGTTGCCGGAGCCGAAGCAGTATTCTGCCGACGTGTCCCCGGTGCTGTTCCAGGGACCTGGAGAAGATCAGGATGTCATCAAGATATACGATAACGAAAATATCCAAAAAGTCCCGGAAGACATCGTTAATCAAGTGCTGGAAGGTGGCTGGGGCGTTACACAACCTGAAGGGCATCACTAGGTACTCGTAGTGCCCAAAGCGAGTTCGGAACGCAGTTTTCCACTCGTCACCTGCTCGTATACGGACCAAGTTATAGGCTCCCCTCAAATCCAACTTGGTGAAGATAGTAGCCGACCTCAGTTTTTGAAAGAGTTCTGGAATCAGGGGTAGGGGATAGCGATTTTTAATCGTCACTCTGTTCAGCTCTCGATAGTCCACACAAGGTCGAAGGGTCTGGTCTTTTTTAGTAACGAAAAATATCCCAGCACCGGCAGGAGACGTGGAGTGACGGATGAACCCCTTCTTGAGGTTCTCAGAGATGTAGGCCTTCAGAGCCTCTTGCTCCTTCTCGGATAAAGGGTAGACACGTCCAAACGGGATCTCTGCCCCAGGAAGGAGCTCAATGAGACAGTCGTAGGGGCGATGCGGGGGAAGGGAATCAGCCCCCCGTTTACTGAAGACATCCAGAAACTCGTGGTAAGGCTCGGGGACTGATTTGACATAAGTCCAGGTCTGGGTCTAGGCAGAGGAGCGTTCCGGACTGTACATAAGCCCCAGGAAGACAGTGGTCCTGGCAGTAAGGGGAGAGGAACCTCACCTTCCCAGAAGACCAGTCAATGGAGGGATTGTGGGCCTGCAGCCATGGTATGCCCAGGATCACAGGAAAGAGTGGGGATGAAATGACATCAAGAGTTAACAGTTCCGTATGTCGGCAGGAGGTGGAGGTGGGTAGTGGAAGGGTCTCCTGGGTGACTCGGCCAGATTTAATCTGGGAACCATCGGCCAGGAAGATAGAGAGTCCATGAGGTTTTTTCTGGAGTGGAATGGAATGTAGGTTGGTGAAGGCAGCGTCGATGAAGCAACCGCAGGCTCCGGAGTCAAGGATGGCGTTGACGTGGATCGTTCTTCCCTGAAGCTGAAACGAGAGCAGAAGGGCAACATGGAAAGAGTTGGAAGGCAGGTTTAAGGAACTGCGAGACACTGAAGAGAGGCACTTACATGACTTAACAGGACAGTTGGCCACATAATGTCCGGAGCCGCCACAGTATAGGCACAAGTTCATCTGTCGGCGGCGGGCTCGCTCTTCAGGAGACAGGGTAGGCCGGAGTAGTCCAAGCTGCATAGGTTCCTCAGGAGCAGGAGAAACACTGGCAGGCCCCCTTTGAGGGGGAGGAGAGAAGAAAGGTGTGGAAGACGGGGTTCTGGCGGTCATCCAGGCAGGTCTCAGAGGTTGGGAGGAGCGTTCGGCCCTACGCTCGCGAAGTCTTCGATCGATCTTAATGGCCAGAGCAATTAAGTCCTCTAAGGCGTCAGGGGTACCAACACGGGCAAGCCCATGCGAAATTGGTGTCTTAGGGCCGACTCGTTCCACTGGGTATCTGCGCTCCAGCGTCTAAAGTCCGAGACATAGTCCTCAGCCGTCCTACGGCCCTGCTGGAGCGCAGTTAATGTGGATTCTGCGGTGGCAGCCCGCTGGGGATCGTCGTAAAGTTGAGCCATCCCTTCGAAGAAGGTGGAGAGAGTCTGAGTAAGGGGGCTGTCATTCTCCAGAAGGTGGTGGGCCCAGGACTGAGGTTCTTCTTGCAGGAGAGAGATAACAAACCCCACCTTAGTTGCCTCCAGGGAGAAGGTCCTGGGCTGGAGGGCAAAGTATAGCTGGCAGGCGTTGCGAAAAGCCCGGAATTTGGAGCGGTCCCCCGAAAACCTCTCCGGAATGGGAACCCTAGGCTCAGGTGGAAGCATCATGATTGCCGAATGGGCGGCTGGCTGAACAGGAGGAGGCTGAGGTGTGGTGTCTGGTGAACCCGGGGTAGAGAGATGCTGAACACGCTCCTCCAACCTGGTGTAGCCATCCTGAAGAGACTTCACGGCCTGAGTGAGAGCCGCAAGGTGGGAGCAGATCTCCTTCATGGCGGAGGCCCCTTCCGCAGACTCAGACATGGCTGTCTCGTACTGTTAGGGTCTTCAGGTAGTGAGTCTGACTTAGTGGAAGGGGACCTCTCTTATGGCTCTGGTTCTAGTCTCTCTGGAATGGGAACAGGGAGACCGGAGCACAGCGGGGTAGGAGAGTCCAGCCAGGTGCAGCAGCAGATGCTAGGTAGATGAGGATCCTCTGGAGCAGGAGCTCTCTGTAGCAAGAAGGCAGCTGGGAGAAGGCCACGGACCGTGGAACCAGGATGGATGGATCTCCGGATGAGGAGGTAGCAGACACAGAAGCAAGCAGGAGCCAGCAGAGGAATCAGGTAACAAGCAGAGGTTCGGCAACAAGAATCAGTCCAAGAAGGGTCAAACAAGCCGGGGTCGGAGCAGGAGAGATCAGCAAGGTCAGACGGAGCCGGGTCAGGTATCAGATAGGGTTCAGGCAGATTAGCAGGTAACTTCGGGTACAAGCTGCAGACGAGACAGCACAGAACCCCTGCGGCTGTGCCTTTAAAAAGGGCCACTGGCGCCAATTGTACTAACGCTCGCCCGTGCGTGCGTGTACCGCGCGCACATACGAACGACGTGCACCCACGTGCGTCGGAAGACGCTCGTGCCCACGACGACCCGCGGCACGAACGCGCGGGCGCGTACGGAGAGCTGATCGCACGGAACGGGCGGATTCCTGACAGACAGTGTGGATGGACATCGTGGGACACTTGTCAAAAACTGTTTCTTGTGGTTTTTACATGTTGACACTTTTTTGGTGAATGGGTAGGGGTACAATGTACCTGATACACATTCACATAGGGAGTTGGGGCTAGGATCTGGGTATAAGCACCCTGCCGCAGATCCCCACAACCAGGGCCAGGGTTGTAGGGAAGAGGCCCTTGTCCCCATCAACATGGGGACAAGGTGCTTTGGGATGGGGGGTGTGGAGCCCCCCTGCCCCAAAGCACCCACCCCTCCATGTTGAGGGCATGTAGCCTGGTATGGTTCAGGAGAGGGGGCGCATGCTCACCCCCCCCCCCCCCCCCATCCTGACCTGCCAGGCTATATGTACGGATAAGGGTCTAGTATGGATTTTGGAAGGGGACCCCACGGCATTTTTTTTTTACATTTTAGCATGGAGTTCCCTTTAAAATCCATACCAGACCCGAAGGGCCTGATATGGACTGGGGGGACCCCACGCCTTTTTGTAATTTTTTTTCGTCTATATTGGCGAGAGCTGGCAATACATTATAGCTGCGAGCATGTATAGATTACATTTTTTCCTTTAGAAATGTCATTATTGCTGCGGCATGTTCTATACAACGCACAGATGCACCACTTTACAGGCAGACTAAGGGGACCACCCCAGGCACGATATTTAAAGGAATATTTCATTTTTATTGTTTCACTTTAAGCATCATTGAAATCACTCTTTAACCACTTCCCGACTGGCCTATAGCCGATTGATGGCCAGGAAGTGGTTCTGTTATCCTGACTGGGCGTCATATGACATCCAGATAATATGCCGGCACGTGCCCACGGGGGCACACAGTGCGGTGATCGCGAGTGCAACGTGTAAGTCTGATACGCTACATCTCCAATCGTGATAAGGAGCCTTACTGACAGAGGCTTCTTACCACATGATCAGCTATGACCAATCACACCTGATAATCACGTGAACCAGGAAGTGCCAGTAAAAGGCATTCCTCGGTTTGCTCTGACAGGGAGAGACGATCGGCGGCTCTCCCTGTCAGGGGGGGTTCTGTGCTGAAAATCAGCACATTGATTATCAGCACAACCCCATCAGATGTGCCACCACAGCTGCCAAAACAGTGCCAATATCCGTGCCCATCACATTGCTAATCAGTGCCCATCACATTGCCAATCAGTGTCCTATAGTAAAACTTGTCAGTACCTCATCATCAGTGCTGCCCATCAGTGCCACCTGTCACTGCCAATCAGTACCGCCTATCAGTACCAATCAATGCCGCCTGTCAGTGCCCATCACAGCCGCTTGTCAGTGCCCATCAGTGCTGCCTGTCAGTGCCCATCAGTGCCACCTATCACTGCCCATCAGCGCTGCAAATCAGTGCCTCCTCATCAGTGTTCATCAGTGCCACCTTATCAGTGCCAACTCAACAGTGCCCATCATTGCCGCCACATCAGTGCCCGTCAGTGAAGGAGAACTCAAAATTTTATAACCGAAACAAAGAAAACCTTTTTTTTTTTCAAAAATTTTGGTCTTGTTTAGTTTGTTTAGCAAAAATAAAAACCCCTGTGGTGATCAAATACCACCAGAAAGCTCTATTTGTGGGAAGAAAATAATAAAAATTTAGTTTGGGTGAAGTGTTGCATGACTGCGCAATTGACATTCAAATTGCGACAGCACTGAAAGCTGAAAATTGTCCTGGGCAGGAAGGGGGTGAAAGTGCCTGCTATTGAAGTGGTTAAAAACGATTGTTTTAAAAACATTTTTTTGCATTGATACATTTACCCCATTGCAGTACCAATGGGGCAAAAAAGTACTTAGTCAGCCACCAATTGTGCAAGTTCTTCCACTTGAAATGAGAGAGGTCTGTAATTGTCATCATAGGTATACCTCAACTATGAGAGACAAAATGTGGAAACAAATCCAGACAATCACATTGTCTGATTTTTTTAAAATAATTTATTTGCAAATTATGGTGGAAAATAAGTATTTGGTCACCTACAAACAAGCAAGATTTCTGGCTCTCACAGACCTGTATCTTCTTCTTTAAGAGGTTCCTCTGTTCTCCGCTCATTACCTGTATTAATGGCACCTGTTTGAACTTGTTATCAGTATAAAAGACACCTGTCCACAAACTCAAATAGTCACACTCCAAACTCCACTATGGTGAAGACCAAAGAGCTGTCGAAGGACACAAGAAACAAAATTGTAGACCTGCACCAGGCTAGGAAGACTGAATCTGCAATAGGCAAGCAGCTTGGTGTGAAGAAATTAAATGTGGCAGCAATAATTAGAAAATGGAAGACCTACAAGACCACTGATAATCTCCCTTGATCTAGGGCTCCATGCAAGATCTCACCCCGTGGGGTCAAAATGATCACAAGAGCGGTGAGCAAAAATCCAAGAACCACACGGGGGGAGGGACCTAGCGAATGACCTGCAGAGAGCTGGGACCAACGTAACAAAGGCTACCATCAGTAACACACTACGCCGACAGGGACTCAAATCCTGCAGCACCAGACGTGTCCCCCTGCTTAAGCCAGTACATGTCCAGGCCCGTCTGAGGTTTGCTAGAGAGCATTTGGATGATCCAGAAGAGGATTGGGAGAATGTCATATGGTCAGATGTAAACAAAGTAGAACTGTTTGGTATAAACACAACTCGTTGAGGTGCAACCAAAGAACACCATACCTACTGTGAAGCATGGGGGTGGCAACATCATGCTTTGGGGCTGTTTTCTGCAAAGAGAACAGGACGACTGATCCATGTACATGAAAGAATGAATGGGGCTATGTATCGTGAGATTTTGAGTGCAAACCTCCTCCCATCAGCAAGGGTATTGAAGATGAAACGTGGCAGCATGACAGTAATCCAAAACACACCGCCTGGGCAATGAAGGAGTGGCTTGGTGTCTGACTAAATACTTTTTTACACCATTGTAACTTGCATATAAACCTTTAAAATGAGGACTTTGGATTTTTCATGTTCCTGTCCCATAGACTTTAATAGCGTTCCTATCCTCTCTATAAATAGGCGAATGCCTAATAGCCAATGCCACATCAGCATTAGCATGGTTGCTTCCATAATATATAATGCCTCAAATGCAAAACATTATTGTATAGAATTAAAAAAAATCAAACACTAGTAAAAGTATTTTCTACGTATGACTGTGCTCAGCTCAGTAGCCTAGTGATCGGCACTCTTACCTTGAAAGACTCAGACCATCCGTTCAGATTCCACACATGGTATCACCTACTAAAAGCGTGCATTGTACTCAGCAGCATATGCTCAACATAGGTACTGTAAATCCCAATTAGCCAATGGACATCATCAATTTGATTGATTCCATAATATTAACTCTTCAAATGCATGTAAGTATTTAATAACATGCAGAAAGTTATTTTACATTTTTTTCTTTTTAATTCGCTTGTGCACTGGAAAAATCAACACAGCTAGTGGGTGGTAGGTTGGCAGGGATTTGAACTCATAAACTGAGTGCTTTATAAGCACCAGAGCAAATCACTAAGCCATTGTGCTGAGTACACTGAGACATAAGAATGTTTTATACCACATACGTGGATCATGGCTGCAATGCAGTTCCATATTGTACACTCGTTGTTAGTGGCAATTGCCACTTCCAAATTCGCAGATATGCCGATTTGACATTTACAAAGGCATGTTTGCTGGTAATAGCGTGCTTTTTCATTTGCATGTTTGCCTAGTTGAAGTCTTAATTGGCTTAAATGGGAGTAACTGGATGCAGAGGGACCATTGCTTCCCGTTTTTCTAAATGAACCCCTATGTGTGGCGGAAAACTAACATTGCACATCAACCTGACATGGTGGAAAAATGGTGGTGGCACCATCATGCAAAGCTGGTAGAGAAATACCCAAAAAGACTTACAGCTGTAATTGCAGTGAAAGGTAATTCTACAAAGTATTGACTCTTCACATATTTATTTGTAAAAAATGTTGAAAACCTTTTATTATTTTCCTTTCACTTCACAATTATATGCCACTTTGTGTTGGTCTATCGCATAAAATCCCAATAAAATACATTTACGTTTTTAATTGTAAAATGACAAAAATGTGGAAAATTTCAAGGGGTATGAATACCTTTTCAAGGCACTGTAAATGCAATAAAAGTAAATAAGTAAAGTCGCGCTATGGAATGTTCACCCTATGTATGTGAGAAACAGACCACAACGTGGTGAAAATATTTATTTACGGGGTTAGAGCTGCCTATACCTGAAGCCTCCACTTCCTAATTTAGGAGGGGAGGTAAAATTTAAGAAATTAAATGAATAGGTTATGGCGCTAAACCCAAATAATTGTGCTCATAATGACCTATCATCAAGATTAGTGATATGAAAAGTGCTATACAGGTTAAAGTGCAAATGCTTCCTAGTTATATTTGAAAAAATAAAAATAAAATCAGTGTTAAACCATCATATAAGTGCCATCTTGCAATAAATTAAACTCCAAATACTTCATATGATGAATATTCACATAGATCATAATGGATATTGTATTCTTATATAAAAATGAAAAGAGTTCTTTTGGGCAGCACAAAATCACTACGTATGTCCTTCAGTGTCCTCATCCAAGATAAAAAGTGAACTGTGCAAATAGGTGCAAGGAAAGTGCAAAAAAGTCAAATCTAAGTTCAACAAATAATCGCATAAGGACACATGTGTATTCACTACACGTATCCAATATTGGTGTTTTGGCTGATGATACTGCCACCGCAAAATACTGGTACAAACAGTGCGGGTCTTCAATGGAAAACATTCATCCCCGGTGCGCCACTCAGTGTTATAATATGTGAATGCTCTCAACAGAACTAACGCCCCTATGGGGCTGGATGGACCTTCACAATGTAAGCCACTGTGTCTGGCTGCTGCTGGTGCACTGGGGAAAGATTCACTGTTCCGTTCGTGTGGTCTCCATTAGAGGGTATACATGAGGAAAAACACATCCATAGTGTAGTACGTTTTTAAACAGAAACCTTTGTTTATTTAAGTTAAAAACTACTCACATTTAGCATTAAAAACACATGCATGTAATCTCCGCCGGCCGTCTCTGTCTATTGGAATGGGTGCACGCAACGTGGCCACGCCCTACGCGTTTCGTCACTCTGACGTCTTCTGGAGCGCACTGTTTGTACCAGTATTTTGCGGTGGCAGTATCATCAGCCAAAACACCAATATTGGATACGTGTAGTGAATACACATGCGTCCTTATGCGATTATTTGTTGAACTTAGATTTGACTTTTTTGCACTTTCCTTGCACCTATTTGCACAGTTCACTTTTTATCTTGGATGAGGACACTGAAGGACATACGTAGTGATTTTGTGCTGCCCAAAAGAACTCTTTTCATTTTTGTATAAGAATACAATATCCATTATGATCTATGTGAATATTCATCATATGAATTATTTGGAGTTTAACTTATTGCAAGATGGCACTATTATGATGGTTTAACACTGATTTTTATTTTTATTTTTATTTTATTTTTATTTTTTCAAATATAACTAGGAAGCATTTGCACTTTAACCTGTATAGCACTTTTCATATCACTAATCTTGATGATAGGTCATTATGAGCACAATTATTTGGGTTTAGCGCCATAACCTATTCATTTAATTTCTTAAATGCAATAAAAGTCAAGTTTTGAGATTTGTACTTTTCAACCCTTTTGCCAATAGGAACAACACAGTTCCTCCCTCGGGTTTTTGGCTATTGTGAACAGGGATACTTTGTGACCAGATTGGTTGAGGTCAGAGTGCCTCAGAAGTTTCTAAAATCTATATCTGTATCTAAAGACAAAAATTATTATATTCCAATTTACTAACGTAAATAATGTGGCTACATTCGTTTTCACCTGGTAATCTGGCCAGTAACATGCCTCCTGTTTTAGGATGCCTACGCTCACTCCTCAACTGTATCTATGGAGGTGCAGTGCAGAAAACCCTTCCAGTACAGCATTGTTACCCTGTGGAGAGTTTTTCTTTTTTTTTTGATGGACTAGTAGATTTCGATGGACTTAGATGACTAATAAAATTATAGCGGAGCTCCAGCTAACACTTTCGTTATAGCAACAGTTTCTTTCAGGGAAGGCTTGCCCATAGTATGGATGGTGCTCTGAGGCACATACAGGCCGGCAGGTAACCATGAAGGGGTGTGAGCATATGTGTGCACACATGCATACGCGGTGCCTGTCACTAGGACTGCCACCAAATATACTATTTATACAGGGCTGCTGCACTGACTCATTGCCATTTGATCTACAGCATTGCAGTGTAACTTTCTTCTGTCCTTGACCCATTGTTGCTGACTTGGCTTACCTTTGACTATGTCTGAACGTCACCTGCCCTGACCCCAGCTTGTCTGTGGAATCCACCTCTACCTTCTGCCTAACTTGATCTGCTCCACCATTACTGATTTTGGCCTGTGTACCTGTCGGTCCCTCTGCTCTTCTATTAAAAACCCGAACATGGGGGCCGTGTCCAGAAGCTGACCTGTATGGACGTGTGAGTGTTTAGCTCCCTCTCAGCCCACAGCTACACAGCCAGTTTTGGGGTTTATTCTTCCTCTGTACATGGTGGGGTGCCAGGAGAACCCGCCCCGCTAGATCCAGGGGGTCATCCCAACCTCCACCAGGCTGCTCCACAACCATCAGGGGCTATCTTGTGACCCCCACCATGCCGGCCGGCAGGAGAGACAAAATGGCGCCGGCGCCTTCCTCCACCTCCTCCATGTGGGCCTTGTCTCTGGGGGCACAGACTTCGCCGCACACCCAGAGCTCCACGGCGCCAGGAGGGACATCACCCAAACTGCGGAACACTCCGACCGGCACAGTGAATCTCCCCCACCGCATGAGTTCCCGGGAGATCCCACCCCAGGGTCCGCAGCCCACACCACTAGGCCTTACACCACTAGGCCTCACAGGAGTGTCCTGCACACAGTGCACGGACGCCTACCCACGGCTGCTGCGAATGGCCTCAGATCCAGGGATCTCGGTGGAGGCCCCCAGTTCCCCATCCTCATCTTCATCAGAGGAATCCCAGAACTTCCCCCCCTGCCAACCCCACACCGCCCTCAGGACACCGGGCATACCCCAGACTACCAGGGGAACTACAACCCCCAGCAGGTCCAACAACAGCCAACAGAAGCTCAAATGTACTCCCGCACTGACAGCTTGGTAACAGCAGGAGAGGACACAGACTATCCCGCTGCCACCTACGCCCAAGCAGCCCGCACCCCAAGCCATGCAGAACTGGGGGGAATCAGAGGGTTATTGCCATTGATGCCACAGGGGGAACATGAGACATGAAGGCACCAGCTACAGCACGCAGCTCAGATCCACAGCACAGCTCCCCTCCACTACCAGCCACCACTCTATGATCGCCGACCCACCCCACCCCAGGTGGCAAGGGACCCCCAAGACCAACCAGCCCCATCATGGAAAGCCTATCTCCAAGCTATCACCAACAAAGGAGGACTTTAAACAACTGATTGAGGATGTCAAAACCACCTGCCGGGCTGAAATCCAGGCACTTCAAACTAACTTCAAGCACCTGGCCGACAGAGTGGAAATGGCAGAGGAAGAGATACAGGAAACGAAAATTGCTGTGGACAGCACCCAACTACAGGGCGCAGATCACAAATATGCTTCTAAGGGAGATGCAATGCTATGTAGAGGACCTGAACAACAGGGGGCGTAGGAACAACATATGCATCTGGGGCCTCCCTGAATCAGAAGGCCCAGAGAACTTACATGACACTCTACAAAGCCTATTTAACAACCTTCTGGGGGACCCCCCGGACACCCCCATAGAAATGGATAGGGCTCATCATGCTCTGCACCCCAAAGGCATGACCTCAAAGCCAGGAGATGTAATTTGCAAAGTCAACTCTGACCCGCTAAAATAGGATTTCATGCGGAAGGCCCGAATGGCTCGGAACGTGATCTTTAATAACACGCATATCCAATTGTATCCAGACCTTTCTTGGATCACATTACAGAAGCGGGGGCTTCTACAACCCCTCCTCCTCTTGCTGCAGGAAAGGGACATAATTTACCGCTGGGGCTTTCCTTTCAGCCTGACAGCACGAAAAGAAGGACAGTCAGCAGTACTCTAAAGACCTGGAGGCCTTCTGCGACACGATGGGACTTCCTATTCCACGGCTCCAGGAGTGGGACTTGGTGGCTACCCCACCCACCACATGGCAGAGGGTCCCCTCGACCAAATATTCCCGGGCTCCAGACACCCCTCGCAAGACCACCAAGCCAAAAAACGGCTGATGAGAGCAGGTTCTTTGTACCTGCCTCTCTCAGCCTGGGAAAATGCACACTCCTGATAGACTTTTGTGGCTTGAGACATAAACGATATCTGCGTACCCCATTATGCCCTCCATAACCATTTACCCGCTAAGCATACTGGGCGCTTCCTATTGAAGCTATTGAGAGTAGGTGACTCACCATTCATTGAACCCCCCTAGAGTTCCTTTGAAATAGTATTATCATTTGTTTATACTGTCATTATAACAAACATTTTCCTATGTCCACCTGGTCTGTTGTTCTTACTTCTGACCAGATGGACCTATTGGAACTTATGTATCCCTTGCGTTTTGCAGGCCTTGAAAAACATACACGTCATATCTACCAACCTCATTACGTGTTATACTAACCTGCTCTTTCTCTCTCTTTCTACTCTCACTTCCCCCTTCCCTTCCCTCTCTCTGGCTCCATGTGAATTCCTGGCAACTGCCTGAACTTCCTCTGGCTGTCAACCACCTCCTCAACTCAGAGCTCTGTCTCCCTGGCGGCTGGATCAGATAAGTACTTTCATTTTTGCACATACCCATCACCATGGCTAAGGTAATGTCACTAAATGTACATGGGCTGAACTCGAATAGGAAGAGACATCTGGCACTTTACAGAGTTCAGGCAATCCGGAGCTGATATTATTATGGTCCAAGAGACTAATTTTAATAGTTAAGATTCTTTTGCGTTCGCCTCCAGACAATACCCACAAGCATATCAGGCGTTTAATTTAAGTAAAAAGGTGGGAGTAGCCATCCTCCTTAGGCGGGGATCACCATTCCAATGTTCAGAGTCGTATATAGACCCGAAGGGACATTTTATTATCCTCCGAGGTCTGTGGCAGACTCAAAAAATCACTCTATGTACCCTATACGCCCTCAACATCCACCAGATTAACTTCCTCACCAAGGTATTTGCAAGATTGTTTCGGACCCCCAATGAATATCTGATAGTCGGGGGGACTTTAATCTATCCCACTCCTCAGTACACGACCTCCATACAGTAAACCCCAAACACACTCAAACCAGGATCTCTACAGACTCGAAACTCTTTAGGCAACTTACCAGACGCCATGCTCTGTTTGACTCATGGCGGGCCCTTCACCCTGGAGAGAGACAATGTACATTCTACTTGGCACCGCATCACACCCACACCAGTATCGACTACCTGTTTGTCAACAATGCAACTCTTCTAGTCATTGATGAAGCGCGGATTCTCCCGAACTCCTAGTCAGACCATGCCCCTGTCCTCATTACACTGGACCTGGGAACCCCTACCTGCAAACCATGCCATTGGCAGCTAAACACTTTCCTTCTACAGCACCTCCCCTCTAGAGTGGAGTTAGATACAACACTAAAACATTACTACTTCCTTGAAAATACCACCCCCGGGATGACTCCCTCCATACTTTGGGAGGCCCACAAAGCAGTCATCCGAGGCCGGTGCCTAGCCCTTTCATCAGCAATGAAGAAAGACACAACAGCCACCAGGCAGCGGGGTGAGGGGGAGTTGAGGTCACTAGAACAGACATTTTAGACTTCCCCAACACTATATCTCCTTAAAAAAATGATCTGCCTCCGCGCAACGCTTAAAGACCTTGCTATTTGTCGGGTGGAAAAGGCACTGAGGAGGCTAAAACAGCTCTATTATGACAAAGGCAACAAGGCCCACTCCCTTTTGGCCCGCAAACTGGCTGAACGATCACATCTGGCGACACCACATCAAATTAAGAACTAGGGGGGAGACCTAGTCTCCCACTCCCATGACATAGTACAAACTTTCGCAGAATTTTATACTACCTTATATAATAACCCTGAGATTCCCCACAACCCCCCCCCCCGACTTAACTGATCGCTTAGCCCAATATGTGGAAGACAGCGGGATCCCCCATCTTCAGTCCTCAGATATTTATCCCTCAACGCACCTATCTCTGAGGAAGAACTTATCTATACCATTAAAACCTTGCCCACACGCAAATCCCCAGGCCCAGATGGCCTTCCCTACAAGTATTACAAAACTTTTCTCCCTACTTTACTACCACACATGTGTAAACTCTTTAATGCCTTCCTTCACCAAATGCCCATACCCTCAGACATGCAGAGATCTTTCCTTACACTAATCCCGAAACCGGACAAAGATTCCTTCCTCTGTGCGAGCTATAGGCCAATCGCGCCCCTAAACTCAGACCTTAAATTTTTTTTACGAAACTCCTATCAATGCGACTAAATGCGATATTGCCGTCCCTGGTTCATAAAGATCAGGTGGGTTTTGTCCCCCTCCGTCAGGCTGGGAATAACACCAGACAGGTCATTGACCTGATAGACGTGGCAAATAGGGAAGGTGAGTCTTGGGTCTGGATGCAGAAAAAGCCTTCGACCACCTGGGATGGCCCTTCCTGTTTGCCATGCTGAAATACATGGGGTTTCAGGGACCCTTTCTGCAGGCTATCCAACACCTGTACACAAACACGACGTCTCAGGTCAAGACCCCCTTTGCCCTCTCTCCCACCTTTCCAATAGTGAATGGGACCCGCCAGGGATGTCCGTTATCCCCTTTAATGTTTGCACGCTGTGTGGAGCCCCTCCAGCGGCGTCCATCTGCAGAAAATTGGACATACGAGGTATATATCGGTCAGAGGGTGGGAATTCAAACTAGCATTATTCGCGGATGACATTATACTCACTCTCACCCAGCCCAGGATATTGCTGCCCAATCTGCACGCCGAATTAGATAAGTACAAATCCTTCTCTAGCTACAAAATGAACGCGTCCAAATCAGAGGCACTCCCAATCAATACACCAAACACGGAAATATAGCATCTACAGCAATGCTTCCCATATCACTGGAAGTCCACGGCCCTCAAATATTTAGGAGTCCAAATGACACCTTCATATTCATCTTTATTCCAAGCTAATTTTCCCCCTCTCCTTCCCCATATAAGAGACCTCCTACAGAAATGGAAAACGCACCACATCTCCCTTCTGGGTAGAGTAGCAACGGTGAAGATAACCATCCTCCCCAAACCTTTATATTTGTTCCAGACACTGCCCATCCCAGTTCCTTGCAGGCTACTGCAGAAACTTCAGGCTGACCTGATGTGCTTTGTCTGGAACTACAAGAAACATAGGATACCCCGCTCGGTGATGGCGGCATCCCATCAGGACGGGGGCAACCCAACTGCGAGCGATCACCTCCTGGTTCCCCCCAAAAGCGTACAATAAATATACAGAAATAGAGAAGATTTGGATAGCGCCCACATACCCAAATAGTTTACTCTGGAGCGCGAAGGCGGAGGTAGATCCGGAAAGACTCCTAGGGTCAATGACCCTGCTTAAATCACTCTGGCGTACGCTATCGAGGAAGCATAAACTCTGTTCGGAAAGGTCACCCCTAACCTCCTTTCTATACAATCCTGAACTGCCTGTCGGTCTCACACGTCAGATGTCTCTTCCTTGGGCAACATGGGACCTCTTTCATTTTGGTCATCTGATTGACCCTAGATCCCGCAAGCTGCTATCCTTCACCCAACTTCAAATGAAATATGACCTACCTCGTCAGATTTTCTATGGCTATTTGCAAATACGGCACTATGCCCAATCCATAACTTAGAGTCTTCACTTCTCGGTGCCGTCCCCCTTCGAGAGCATCATATTGGAAGGATCGGTATGCCGCGGCCTGATATCTATCGGCTGCTCAATTCCTACTCTATTGCCACTCAGGGCAAATATGCTTATATGCTCCGTTGGGGCGGGGGTGCTGGGAGAGGAGATTTCGGAAGCAACGTGGCAGACAATTTGGTCCCAGGCAGCCAAAAGCTCCTATTGTACCTTATACAAAGAAAACGCATACAAAATACTATATTTCTGATACCTGACGCCAAATGTACTCCATGCTATATATCCCTCAAGTTCAGACAGATCCTGGCGTTGCCAGTGAGACAGGGGTACTCTGCTCCATGTTTATTGGACCTGCCCTAAAATTGTTCCGTTTTGGACAGAAATCCAGCTCCTGCTATCCCGCCTCTTGGGGGCTCAGATCCCCCTGTCCCGAAAATTTTTCCTACTGGGAGTCTCGCCTCTACGGATTTCTAAACCTTCCAAAAAATTGTTAAGACACATACTTACAGCTGCTAGATGCCTAATTGCCCTCCACGTCCCCCCATCCCAGGAGGACCTATATGCTAGAATAAAAGACGTAGAAATCATGGAAAAATGACAGCCAGACTACAAGACAGGTTGGAAGCGCACAACATGGTCTGGGAGGAAAGGCACCGCCATGGGGACCCGCCTTGAGCTGAGAGACGGATCCCCGCTCCCATCCCCCACCTCCCTCCTCTTTCCCTTCTTCTTACTCTTCTACCCTTTCTTTTCTCTTTCTACTCTATATGTCTTTTCCTATGTTCCTTTTGCTACCCGTTTCCTCCATAATCTGGAGAGCAGAGATGGTGGATTGTCATTAAATACTGATACCTGTTGCAGTAAGCCGAGCATGTGTATTTACCACCTAGAATGTTTTGTACTGACACCAAATATGTACTGTTAAACTTATGTCCTAGCATTGTATGTGTGTCACAATGCTCAGGCTATTCTCCGTTACTGTTTGATAACTTCAATAAAACGTTATTTAAAAAAAAAAAAACAACATGGTAGTCAGTTCCCAAGCTGTGCTGGAAATTCAGCCTGCTCTCTTCCAATGATCATCACTTGTCCTGACACCCTCTCTCCCTACACAGCGTTTCATTGGGAAGTTCAGTGTCCTGCTGCTTCTCCTCCCCCAGCTCTTATGCAGCTGAGAACAGAGGGAATGTAATCAAATAAAAACGGGGAAAAATATTTTAAACTGAATGTTTTATTTTACAAGGTGATCGTTTACATACATTTTAACTGGTTTGTCTCAACCCTATACCTGTTACTTTTACTGGACAGCTTTGTCTGTTAAAGAAAGATGAATAATAACAGGTTTACTAACCAGATCACCCGGGGGAAAATAAAAGACAAAAAAAGGCTAAAACAAGAAAACAAATGCAGCCACTACATCTAAGGATTAGGAAGCTGTAATATTCTAAATGTTCTTTTTGGGTGTAGATACACGTTAAATCTTCAGATTTGGAGCCCACTATTTCCCACTATTTTGGCAATTCTTTTTTAGGGAGTACCCCTTGGAGTATTGTGCAAGGGATGTGTTGGTCTGCTGGGAATCCAGATGACAGTGCTCTGTGTGAGATTAGCCATCTGGATCTCTGGCATTCTTCAGGACAGATTAATAAAATTCTGAAATAAACACAAAATATTAATAAAGCTGATTTGTTTTTTTTTCTGTATATCCTGGGGCACGGAGTATCTTCCTTCTCACACAATGATAGGGTTATGCTGGCACCTTCAGGTGATTAGATACTAGCAATAAAAGGAAAGATAGGAACCCCCTCTTCCTATACATAACCCCTCCCTATCCTGTTTTTTGCTAGTGTCCTTTTTGTCTAAGCCCTTGTACACACGGTCGGAGATTCCGACAACCAAATCCGTCGGAGTAATTCAGACGGATTAATTCCGGAAGAGGTCCGGAAGTGATGTTGCATACACACGGTCGGACTAAGTTGTCAGAAAATCAGATTGTACATAACGTGATGACGTTATTTCGTTAGGATGGGACTACGTTCAGGCTAGTAGACAATAGCTTTGGTGTAGGAATTTGATTGTGAGCATGCGTGTCACTTTGTCTGTCGGAGTAGGCTACACATGATCGGAGTATGTTCGATCGGAGCATTTTGTTGGAAAATTTTACCGGCAAGTTGGAAAAGTCGGTCTGTCGGATATTCCGATGGAAACAGTCCGATGCAGACCATACACAGTCGGAATATCCGACAAGATGGTCTGATAGGAAACATTTCGTCGGAATCTCCGACCGTGTGTACAAGGGCTTAGAGATACAAACAAACCCAAGGATAAACCGAGGAAAAAAAACAAGCTTTACTTACCACCAGCCCACGGACAACCAATTAACCTGTCTAACAGTATGCGTTAAAAACAGGGGTTTGGTCTGCACACATTTGCAAATGCCTGCGTAAGCCACAGAGCCCAGTTAAGGCACCCCAATATCTGTGGTACCTAACACTAACTTATAAGTGTCCCCACAGGGGAGGCACATGCATTCTGATGGATAGGTGAGAGCAGGTGGACTGAAGGGGAGCCACCCCTTCTTAAAGGTACAGGAGCACACTGAACACCCAACACAATGGCAACACAGGTGTCAGTGAGATGCCTGACCAAAAAACACGACAGTGACGCAAAAAAACGCCACCTACTCTCACCTATAGCTGGCTATCAGTAAGAAACTTGGAAGGCTAGCAACAGATACAAACAAAACCAAGGATAAACCAAGGACAAAAAAAAGCTCACAGACAACCAAGTAACCTGTCTAACAGTATGTGTTAAAAACAGGGGTTTAGTCTGCACACATTTGCAAATGCATGCGTAAGCCACAGAGCGTTTTTTGCGTCCTTTTTGTCTAAGTAGGTTTCTTCATTCCATCTTAACCAGGATATTGTACTACCATCTTTCTGTCTGAATCCTTAGATGATGGGGGACAAAGTTTTGCATGCTTAGGACGTGGTTTATACCATCAGGTGTTACCTGAATTCAACTGCTGCTATTTGGCAATTGGATTTCCTCTTTGTGCTTCCTGAGGACCCAAAAGAAGGTCATTCAGCTTCTAAATCTTACATTTCTCTATAGATTTGACAATGTATTTGTTTCTCACACTTATGTCTTAAAGCAGTTCAAAGAGGGATTAAGGTGCTGCAACCTGATAAACAACTCTCAAGCTAAAGCTTAAACTTCACTGTGCCAGACCAGCAGTCTCCATCTGCTTGTGTATAGACATCCAAATCACGACATGTCGAGGTGAGTGTAAAAGCTTCTTCTTTATTAATTAAAGTGGCATTCCACCCATATAAAAGTCAGCAGCTACAAAAAGTGTAGCTGCTGACTTTTATACAGTACACTCACCTGTCCCACAGTCCTGTGATGCGGGAGAATGAAGCCCCACTCATCTCCCCCTCCTCTCTGCGACGCCGGCATTGTCACTGTGGGTGCCCAGCTGTGGCTCCGCAGCCGGCACGCACTGCACATGTGTGAGCCGCGCTGCGCACTGTGACTTCTGGGCAATTATCTGGGACCTGTGACATGTCCCAGATGCCTGTTGAGAGGGATGGGGAAGAGGTGAACTTCCTTCCGGTGGCACGGTGCCCCAGGAGGAAGTGGGAGCTGGATCCCTCTAAAAAGAGGGTATCCGCTCCCCCACCAAAAAAAATTACATTTTGTGGCATGTTCACTTAAAGCGGAACTCAATTTTTGGGTGGAGCTTCACTTTAAGGAGTAAAATGCTCCATAGGGCAACCAACGCTAACGTGTTTCCATCACAAGATGTAAGTAAGCTATGAGTAAGGTCATCTTTTGATAGAAACGCATTAGCGTTGGTTACTCTATGGAACATTTTACTCCTTAATTAGTAAAGAAGAAGCTTTTATACTCAAATTTTTTCTGACACGTCGGACGTGTCATGATTTTATGTCTTAAAGTGGAGTCAGCTGCTGACTTTTAATATAAGGACACTTACCTGTCCAGGCCATCCGCAATGTCCTCACCCGAAGCCGACCTGTCCCTCAGCTCCCGGGTGGAGGCGCTGGCATCTTCAGTAAGGGAATCAGGAATTGAAGCCTTGCAGCTTCAAAGCCTGGTTCCCTACTACGCATGCGTGAGTTGCGTTGTATGTTCTGAGTGGTCACTGCTGTCTTCTGGGACCTGTGTGTCTCCCAGAAGACAGTGGGGGGGGGGGGGGGGGGGGTGGAGGAGAGGCCGGACATGTCATAGATCACCACGGATACTGCAGCAAACTTTCACCGGAAGTGGGAGCAAATATCTGGATTAGACAGGTATATGCTCCCCTTTCCCCCCTGTAAGGTGCCAAATGTGAGGGGGGAGGAACCGGACCAGTGGAAGTTCCATTTCTGTGTGGTACTCCACTTTAAAGGGTGAGATTCTACCTTTTCTGGTAAAAGCCCATTCCACTAGTGTTGGGACTTCCTGGGCTACTGATCATCAGGCTTCAGTAGCTTAGGTTTGCAAAGCTGCTACCGTAGCTTCAGTTCATACCTTTACTAAGTTTTATCAAGCGGATGTTTGGGCCACTGAGGACGATTCTTTTTGTCACCATGTTTTGCAGGGCAATGTTGGTGTCCGTGTGTCCTTTCCTTGTTTCAATGCTTTGAGACATCCATATCATTATGAAAACGAAGATGCTTTGTTTCCCAGTATGTACAAAAAATAGAGTCAGATTTTTGGTTACCTGTAAAATCCCTTTCTTGGAGTACATCATGGGACACAGAGACCTCAACCCTGTTGCTTGGAGTTCAGGACTTGGCAAAAAACTGAAGCCTGGCGTAAAGTGTTGCTAAAGTAATTCAATTATTTTTAAAATAACAAACATGTTATACTTACCTGCTCTGTGCGGTTGTATAGCACAGAGTAGCCCCGATCCTCCTCTTCTGGAGTCCCTGGCAGCGATCTTGGCCCCTCCTCTTCTTTTTAAGTCCACCATAGCCAGCCACTTGCCATGGGGAAAAGCATGGTCTGCACGCTCCCGACCTTTGTGTCTATGGAGCCACACTCCATGGACTTACACAGCGGGACTTAGGCCAGCCCCCCACTTCCTTTTTACTGCATTGGATTGACAGAAGCAGGCCAATGGCTCCTGCTGCTTCTTGAATGCTGTGTGAAGATGAAGTAAGGGGAAAATAGATGCAGCTGTGCACAGCGCTGATCTCTTCTCCCCTCTCTTCCCCTTCACACAGGGACATTTAAAACTTATTTTTTTATCTTAATGCAAACAATGCATTATGGTAAAAAAAAGTTTTTAGGTTTAGTAACACTTTAATGGAGAGAGGCTATACCTGGTAGGGGACTTCCTGTCTTTACTATTTTTGTCAGTGTCCAATCACCTAAAGGTGCCAGCATAAGCCTGTCATTATGAATATGAAGATGCTCTATGTCCTGTGATGTGCTCAAAGAATAAGATTTTACAGGTAACCAAAAATGTAACTATTCTTAACTTATTTTGCGGCCTGATTGCATAAAAACTGAGACTTTGATTGGGCGTTAGGAAAAGGATAGGGTTGCAATTAATAAAAATGAATAATAAATAAAACAGTAATAAAAATTAATAATAAAGCAGTGATTCCCCTTAGGTGCATGCATTGGGTTGTAGATAGCGTGTGTCCAGGACTGATCATGCAAGTGTAATGTAGCAGGTCCATGTGCACAAGTTTAATTGGCTACTCAAAGATGGCGTAGACTCATGCAGTATAACAACATACAGGCCAATTAACCCCTTAAAATGTCCTCATACAGTATAGTCATCGCATCTCCCTGTACCCCACGTACACAGTTGGAATCTAAGGCACTGTATATATGTGATGCTGATAATAGTTGCTTGTCTTTTGTTTAAGGCCAATTGAAAATAGAACCTACACATGAACAATGTAACTACACTAATGTATATCCAAGGGTGCTCGCACTGTGCATAAAATATGATTGGATTTGGCTGCAGTTTGGCTGACAATTTTCTGCCCAGCTTCTTCAGTTTTCAGATTGAAGGATGTCGTTTGGGAGGATGCATACAGGGTCACCCATGGTTTGACATTTATGTAGCTGTATAGCTGATTTTTTCAAATAAAAATGCAGTAATTTAGAGGTTGGTTGAAATCGTTATTGTAGTTTAGCACTTTTGATAGTTAAAGTGTACATTTTTCTATGAAAGTCTATATTTCAGACCAACAAGGAGCAGCAAAGGACAAAGGGAATTGGTTCCAAAGGAGGGACAGTACCTCCAAACAAGGAACAGTTGGGACCTCTGAAAATCTACCTAGAAAATAAGTCTGACACTTTATGAGAGGCCTTCAGAATAGCAAAATAAATACCCCTTTTTGACTTTTCACTATTCTGGAACAGGAAGGATTATTATAATGCCTTGTACACGCGGTCGGAAATTCCGATGGGATTATATTGTCGGAAAATCTGATTGTGTGTGGGCTCTATCGGACTTTTTCCCTTGGAAATTCAGACAGAAATAATTTCAGAGCAGGATCTCAAATTTTCCGACAAAAAAATCTGATCGGACTTTTTCCGATCATTTGTAGAGAATTCCGATCGGACAAAGTGCCACACATGCTCAGATCAAATTACGAGACCAAAGCTATTGGCTACTAGCCTTAATGTAGTCCCGTCGTAACGAACGAACGTCATCATGTTCCCGAACGATCGGATTTTCTGACAACTTTGTCCGACCATGTGTATGCAATACCAGTTTAGGACAAAATCCGTCTGAAAAAATCTGATGGATTTTTGTGGTCGGAATGTGTGTATAAGGCATTATTTTCCAAGTTTTACATAAACCAGCTTATCTTATATTTTATAGCTGAAGCAGAACATTTTCATAAAGGTTGTTTTTATCTCTTGGTTTCGTAATGAGTATATTATGGGATTTAAAGATGGGGTGATGACTGTGTACAGTAGGGAGAGAATTTTAAGTGCAGTGACAGAGTTCCCGGACGATGGAATTAGATATATAGACATGAGAGATAAGTAAAATATACAGACAACTGTCAGGTGGGAACTGCAGGTTGAAAATGCCTTCTGCCTTCCAGTTCCATTGGGGATCTTAACTATCACAATGGAAATGCAGATGTAACTGATAATAATCAAGATAAATGGTAAAAGGGTCACCGGCGCTGTTAGGACAAGATCCACAATCTGTAACAAGCGAGTATCAGAGCAAGAGAGACGGAGGATGGGCACATAGTCACAAAAGAAATGATCAATGATGTTTGGCCCACAGAAATGCAGGTTGGACATTAACAGTGCTATGGTTAAAGTGATAGCAAAACTTAGAAACCAGGACCAAGCAACCAGGTGTTGTTTCAACTTTGTGCCCATCACTGGCAGGTAAGACAATGGATCACAGATAGCTAGGTATCGGTCGTAAGACATGACGGTGAGTAGTAGACATTCAGTTCCAGTGGAAGCTCCAAAGAGTTGGAATTGGGTAATGCATTCCATAAATGGCATTGTGCGCCCTTCCTCCAAGATAATGTGCAATAGATTTGGCACAATGTCCGAGGTGAGCATCATATCCGAAAAGGACAGATGGCAAAGAAAAAAGTACATTGGTGACTGTAAGAGCTGGCTGGTAAGTATGAGTATAATTATTGTTATGTTCCCTAGCAAAGTCATTACATAGACCAACAAACATAGTACAAACAAAATTACTCGGAACCCACCGAGACTCCCGAAACCAAGGAGAATGAATTCTGTGACCCCAGTCTGGTTCTTCCTACTCATGTCCTTAGAACACAAACCGTCTCGGAGAGCGGAGTACTCTTGATGTCTCTGAACTCTTTGTACAGAACTATTGCTGAGATTGTGTAGGTTCAACTTTCTGGTCAACTTAAATTCTCAAAAGTTGAGTGGGTTTACTTTTTCCAACTTTCTGAAAGACCATAAAAGCAGTAAGCTTGAACGTAGGTGTCTGCCTGGACTTTGCAGCAGTTTCATATTAGTTGCTAAGCAATAAAACCAAAATGATTTACTATACATATTTAACGTTCTTGTCCTTTTTTTAACCACTATATGCTGTTATAGCTAAATTCATATTGTATTCTAGCATCACGTAGAAAAAAAGTACATTTTCAAATGTAAAAATGATTTAAAGAGTAGAATTGATTGACAGATAAACTGACATTCCACACTCTTATCTGTAAACATTTACAAGGACTTGTATGCTACTTTCACCCAGAAACATATTGTATTGAGAGCCAGTAATAAAATACTAACAATTTGAAAGATATATTCTAACCACTTAGAAGAAATCAATAAATGCATAAATGAACAAGGCGTTTACTTTTATAAAATTATTTCCTTTTGGAAAAGGCTGGGTGTGTACCTCACAGCACCCTTTCCTCACCTCTTGTCCGCTTTGCACTTTTTTCTTTCAGTGGCCATGCTAGCTGATGCCATGTCCAGAAATTTGAAAACCAAGCTCTTCTGCACTCTTCTTTCTTCCCGTCGACGGGAAGGACGCTTACTGTGGATGTACACTCCGTTGTCTATTTGAAAAAGGCTTTTTTCAATTAACTAATGTGTGAGTACCCTGTGCATTAAATATTTAAATAAATGTTATTTACACTACACTATGGTACTCCCTCTCTATTAATCTATTGGGTCCTATGGAGCGATAAGAAAATTTAAAGGAGAAGGCGACTGGATTTACCAGGGGAGAAGATAGTTAAAGAAATCTATATATCTATTATGCGAGTTTCTCCTTGCCATAAGGTAAGGGGCCACTGCCCTCTAAAGTGTGATCACAGCGGCATAAAGCACTGGGGGATTTCCACCTCAGCTGAATCTGCACAAATTTGCACAAAGCACTTGCACTTAAAGGAAACCGCTGTTTATTTACGGACTTGAATTTTTTATCTTTTCTGTTTTTTCTTTTGAGTTATTGATTTTTCATAACATGGACATTTAACCTATAGAGTCTGGATTCACTCGGGTAAACATATGTTATAGCCGGCTCTGTAGTGCGTTTACTATTATATGTCTACTGTTTATTGTTATATTGATATTTTCTTCTAAGCGTGAACCGCAGAGGGTCATTTTCTTTTTAGTTTTTTGCTTTTCTGCTTTTAGCTTTTTTGGGTGTCTCACCTATATCCCCTCTGGAGAGTGTTTATCTGCACAGTTTATAAGAAGCACTTGGCACTTTATGATTGATTCACTATCTTTGGCTTTGCACTTAATTCAGGAAGTTGAGAGTGATTTGTGGATGTTTGATATAATTGCCTCTGTAGTGCGTTTACTTTTTTATTCATTTTTTTGCACTTTATCAAATGAGGGATTTCTGTTTAAAAGATTGCTTCTAGATATTTACCTCTGTTCACTTGGTTTTTCACTTTGTGGTGTTTTTACTTATTTGAAATTAGCGCTTGGCACTTTTTTTAATATAATTTTTTTTACTTTATATAAGATCAGATATTTATACACATATATTTTGCACTATTGATTTGTGTAATTAGGCATTTTATTCACCACCCCTTGACTGTTAGTTCCTTTATTTAACCACTTTCAGACCGGACCAATTTGCTGGTCAAAGACCAGACCACTTTTTGCGATTCGGCACTGCGTCGCTTTAACTGACAATTGCGCGGTCGTGCGACGTGGCTCCCAAACAAAATTGACGTCCTTTTTTTCCCACAAATAGAGCTTTCTTTTGGTGGTATTTGATCACCCCTGCGGTTTTTATTTTTTGCGCTATAAACAAAAATAGAGCGACAATTTTGAAAAAAACGCATTATTTTTTACTTTTTGTTATAATAAATATCCCCCAAAAATATATAAAAAAACATTTTTTTCCCTCAGTTTAGGCCGATACGTATTCTTCTACATATTTTTGGTAAAAAAAATCGCAATAAGCGATTATTGATTGGTTTGCGCAAAAGTTATAGCGTTTACAAAATAGGAATAGTTTTATAGCATTTTTATTAATAATTTTTTATTATTTTTTTTTTACTAGTAATGGCGGCGATCAGCGATTTTTATTGTGACTGCAACATTGTGGGGGACCCATCGGACATTTTTGACACATTTTTGGGACCATTGTCATTTATACAGTAATCACTGCTATATAAATGCAGTGATTCCTGTGTAAATGACACTGGCAGTGAAGGGGTTAACCAGTGGGTGGCAGTGTAGGGGTTAAGTATTCCTAGGGGTGTGTTACTAACTGTGGGGGGGTTGGGCTTTCATTTAGTGAACACTGATCTCTGCTCCAATCACATGGAGCAGAGATCAGCATCACTAGTTGCTAGGCAGAATGGAGAAATGTTGTTTACAACGGCACTTCTCCATTCGGCCACTCCGTGAGACGATCGCGGGGATGCCCGCGGCGATTGAGTCCGCGGGTCCCACGACCAGACTCACGGGGGTCCCGACCAGCGCAGGAGCGTGCCGCCGGTGGCGCGCTCCTGATGGAAGGGCGGCAAATTTAAAGGGACGTACATGTATGCCCATTTGCCTGCCCGTGCCATTCTGTCGACGTACATCGTCGTGCGCTGGTCGGCAAGTGGTTAATATAAGAGCAGCGCAACACCAACATATCTCTAGTCTTATATTAAGTGGATACGGCGTTTCCCATTTCTGTAGTTGCAGCAGCACTTGGTATTTGACAGATCATCAGTGGTAGCGCAGGAATAAAATACTACCATTTAAATCGTGTTGGGGAGGATGCTATAAATAGAGCTATGAACAATTCAACCAACAGAGCTGAAAGGCTCTACCTATGAGGAGAGGGGGTGTGTGCCTTTCCTCCAATCAGTTGTCTTGGCTGTATGCCCAGGTTTCTCTGCAGTGTTGAAGAGGAAGAGAAAATCTCCTAACATGATGTGCACTTTCTGAACAATATATAAAGCTGAAGACAGCAGATGTACATGTAAAACTTATGGAAGAGGATTTATTTCATCCCTGTGTATCATCTGAGGCTGTTCACTTCACTGGGTATATATGAGGGTTTACATTCACTTTAAGCTTTGAGCAACTAGCCAGGAGAAGTCATGCAAATATCAGAATACCACCATGTGTGGATGTCAGTTTGGAGAAGTGGACATTCCTAGACAGGATGCATTTGCATGTAAACATCTCGTTCTACAAATATGTGATAGTAAAACTGGTCATACATTGTTAGCTTCTTTTGTTTGGTCAACGGCTTCTTTTCATTCAACCAGCCACAAATGAGGTGGGTGGAGGAATCCCCCTCTTCTAATGGGACATTGTATTCTGACAGAAGCATCCAGTTGATTGGCTGCAGCTGCTTATTGAGGACATTTTTTGAACATGTCCCTTCAATAGAATTTAATCAAATTCTGTTGAGCAGGGTCAGCCATACACTGATCCAAATTTGGCGGGTTCTTGCTGAAACAGAGAAATTTTGATTGGCGTATGGCCAGCTTAAGACTCCTTAATTGAAAGAACTGAAATCCAGTGAATGAAAGAAGTGTTATTAGCCTGCAACAGAAAGTGCAATTACTGGCAGGGTCTCCAGGTAAAAAAATTGCAAAACATTGCCCAAAAATTATTTTATTATGTAAAACTATATACAGTAATGCTAAACATAGTGAAAAATTTAGATTTTATATCTATTTTAACCTAAAGAGAACCATGAGGATTACATGTATGTTGTCTGACCCCTGTGGCTGCAATAGGTATAATGAGGACCATTAGACAGGTTATAAAATGTTTAAAGTGACATTAAAGGTTTCTTTAAAAACAAAAACAAAAAATAAAACATATTATACTTACCTGCTCTATGTAATGGTTTTGCCCCAATCCTCCCCTTTTTGGGTCCCCTGCTTGTGCTCCTGGCTCCTCTTCTTCAGCCAGTGCCCCCCAATAGCAAGCCATTTGCTATGGGGGCATTCGAGCGTGCTCGCTCCTGAGCCCTGCTCTATGCGTCCATAAGACACAAAGAGCCGTGGCTCGGCCCAGCCCCCAGCTCTCTCCTCATTGGCTCACTGGCTGTGATTGACAGTATCAGAAGCCGATGGCTCCCACTGCTGTCTCAGCCAACAAGGAATGAGAGGCCTGGGAGAATCTGATCTCATCTCTTGTGCACATTGCTGGATGGAGAGGGAGCTCAATTTAGTATTGGGGGGGAGGCTGGGAGGGGTTCAATGAACACAGAAGGTTTTTTTATATGGGATATTGGTTCTATGGGATACAATTGTGTTTGTCTCCTCATAAAGTTTTTGTGTACAGCTGACCTCACCGTTCAGCCTTCAGTCCTTTGTTTTCATGGCCAGATAGCTACTTACACAGAAAATAGAAACATTTCCATCAGGATTAACCTCATCTGATTCAGACTAGAGAAAGGCAAATCAACTGCGGTCATTTTTCCCTCATAGAATGGCAAAAATCCTACCTGACCCCAAAGGTAGTCAGATCAATTCCCTGGATTAAAATTCTCCCATACTCTCCTCCTAGTATATCATGGACACCATACTATAAGTGGAAAAAACTCATCTAGTGTTTTTTTTATTTCTTTTTTGATATCATCACTATCTCACATGGTAGGACATTGCACAGCCTAACCACCATTTACTGTAAAAAAAAAGAACCCCTTCCAATATTTTATTTTCATATGCAAGTGATGTCCTCTTTGCAGAGTTCTTATATAAAAAGTCCACTTGACATAGCATTGCAAAGACGTTGGAGATACAGTATGTATGCCTATTGATTACATCATCTCTAGGGCATCATTATTACAAAACTAAGCAAAGCCACCTTTCCTTACTTTTTGTTTTTAGTAAGATGGAGCAATATTTTTAATAATTTAGTTGCCACCAGCTCTCCCGCATCCTTCTTAAGGGAGTGCGTTTTTAACTGCACAGTTATACTGTATATTTTATATTCTAGATCAGCGCTTCTCAACCAGGGTTCCCCAAAACATTGCTTCAACTGGGATAGACTAACCTCCTATCTGATTGTACCTGGATATTTCCAGGCCCAATGCCACACCAATGTAAGGAACATTCTTCCCACTGACCACCAATATAATGGACATTTTCCTTACTGACCACAAATGTAAGGTATTCTTTCCAATGACTAACAATGTATGGAACATTCTTCCCACTGACCACCAATGTAAGGAGCTTTCTCCTTACTGACCACTATTATAAGGAGCATTCTTCCCACTGACCACAAAAGTAAGGGTCATTCTTCTTACTGACCATCAATGTAAGGGTCATTCTTCCCACTGACCACAAAAGTAAGGGTCATTCTTCTTACTGACCATCAATGTAAGGGTCATTCTTCCCACTGACATCAATGTAAGGGTCATTCTTCTTACTTACCATCAATGTAAGGAGCATTCCTCCCACTGACCACCAGTGTAAGGAGCATTCTTCCTGCTGACCACCAATGTAAGGCAGGGCTGGTGCAAGGATTTTTGACACCCAAGGCGAAACCTAATTTTACCTCCCCCATTGGCTCCGCCCTGAATCCACCCCCTTTGCCCAAGCATTAGTGTGACAAGAGGCGGCGATAGAGGAAGCATGTGGCTGCAGTAGAGTGCACTGCTCATAGAGGTGCGCAGGGGATGTTTGCTTCCGTGCCATCAGGACATGTCCTTCACTGCTGTGCCTCTATAATGACACTACAAAACAGCTACTGAAGTAACATGCAGCAGAGGCATCCCCTGCATCCCCCTAGATGTGCACACTTTATCCCAGCAGCGTCCACTAGAGGTTACAACATTTATTACAGAGGTATTGATAATACAGCACAAAAACTTACATAGCAGTAGGAGATTTAGAGTAGGGAAAACCAGTGGCCGGTTACCCTAGCCAGCAGTGCACTGTGGTAGCACCGGCCATGATATAATGAGCACTCTTTCCACTGACCACCAATATAAGGCGCATTCTTCCCACTGACCACTAATTTAAGGAACATTCTTCCCACTAACAACTAATGTAAGGAGCATTCTTTCCACTGACCACCAATGTAAGGGGCATTCTTCCCACTGATTAACATTTTAAGGAACATTCTTTCCACTGACCACTAATGTAACAAGCATTCTTCTAACTGACAACAAATGTAAGGAGCATTCTTCTCACTGACAACTAATGTAAGGGGCATTCTTCCCACTGATCACCAATATAAGGAACATTCTTCCCACTGACCACTAATACAAGGAACATTCTTCCCACTGACCACTAATACAAGGAACATTCTTCCCACTGACCACTAATGTAAGGAGCATTCTTCCCACTGACCACCAATGTAAGGGGCGTTCTTCTCACTGACAACTAATGTAAGGGGCATTCTTCCCACTGATCACCAATATAAGGAACATTCTTCCCACTGACCACTAATACAAGGAACATTCTTCCCACTGACCACTAATGTAAGGAGCATTTTTCCCACTGACCACCAATGTAAGGGGCGTTCTTCTCACTGACAACTAATGTAAGGGGCATTCTTCCCACTAATCACCAATATAAGGAACATTCTTCCCACTGACCACTAATACAAGGAACATTCTTCCCACTGACCACTAATGTAAGGAGCATTCTTCCCACTGACCACCAATGTAAGGGGCGTTCTTCTCACTGACAACTAATGTAAGGAGCATTCTTCCCACTGGTCACCAATGTAAGGAATATTCTTCCCACTGGTCACCAATGTAAGATATATTCTTCCCACTGGTCACCAATGTAAGGAATATTCTTCCCACTGGTCACCAATGTAAGGAATATTCTTCCCACTGATCACCAATGTGGGGAGCATTCTTCCCACTGGCCACCAAAGTAAGGGGCATTCTCCCCACTGGCCACCAAGGTAAGGGGCATTCTTCCCACTGGCCACTAATGTAAGGACTATCATTCCCACTGACCACCACTGATTTTATTTTAGCATGACATCCTTGAGACCTGAAAATTATTTTAAGGTTTTCTCTGGGGTAAAAAGTTTAAATAGGGTTGTTCTAGATGTTTTCCCTATAGGTGATTTATACTGGGGCAATACAACACTCGCATCACAAGCTTTGTTCTTTTACATATCCCCAAACTGTAGTTGCTTTTTCAGCTTCACTTAGCATTGGGAGTTACTACTTAGCTTACAGCTAAAATGATTCCAAATGTTATGTCTGTATGCTATCTAATGCACAAGTGTGACATGGTAGCAAAATCGGTGTAAGAGAGTTTTGTTTTGCAAAAAGTTATTGTTTTGCTTTTAATACATTTTTACTCTATTGGCAGCATCACATTATAGAGAAGTGTAATAAAAATTCACTCTATTGGAACCGCTGTTTTGGTTCAGACAATGTGATCTTTCTCCAGCAGAAGGTTTCACTGTAATGTCATGCTACTGATGGATTGATAAATGTTAATGTAATGTAAAATGTTTTTTTACAAACACAATTATGGGTACGTCCTAAAGGTGGGATTTGGTAACGAAAGAGTAGTTGATGCTTGAAACAGACTTCCATAAGAGGAAGTGGGTCAATCAACAGTTTGTGATTTTATAAACACATACTATGGATAAAATGTTGAAAAGAAAAGGGCAGACTCGCTAGAAACATTGAAGAGTGACGACAGAGAAAAAAAAAAAAAACAAGTAGTCTATGAAGTTTACCCCATTTTATTATATTTTTTTATTTATGTATTTTTTTATTTTTTACCTTTTTTGTCTATGTCTAGATATATGTTTGTCCCAAACATGATTAATGTTGACTGACTCACTACCTCTGCTGGAAATCAGTTCTAGGAATTACCTACTCTTTCGGTAAAATAATAATTGTTAAGGTTACTTTTGAACTTTCCTCCTGCTAGTATGAGGTCATGTCCTTGTGTTCTTCATCTCAGCTACCTACCTGAACCATTTTTACATCCTCATTTATTTAATTTTTTTTAACAGAAACCCTTCATTTATTTAAGGCCACATTCATACCTTATGCCGTGTACACACGACCGGACTTACCGGGAGAAAAGGTCAGATGGAATAATTTCATCGGATATTCATTGGGCTTCATTGGACTTTTTTTTTCAAAAATTCAGACGGACCTAGAAATAGAACATGTTTTAAATCTTTCCGACGGAATCAATTCCTATCGGGAAATCCGTTTGTCTGTATGCTATTCCGATGGACCAAAAAGTATGCAAAGGGCAGCTATTGGCTACTGACTATTGAACTTCCTTTTCTAGTCCTGTCGTACGTCATCACGTTCTAAACGAACAGACTTTGGTGTGATTGTGTGTAGGCAAATCCGTTTCAGCGGAACTCAGTCGGAAAGACCGTCAGAGTTTTCTCTGATGGAAAGTCTTGTGTACATGCCATTAGTGTATTGTAGCTCAAAGTTCCAAAACACATAACATTCTAAATTCAATGTATTTCAATGATGGCTACTCATAGTTCCAAGAGCTACATAAGCTACTTTTCAGGCAAATTTGAGTGTTTCTGGCCCCATAGACTTCAATGAGAATGTCTGTAAATGCTTGAATCTTTTTTTTTCTGCATTTCTTTTTTCGTTTTTGGTCTCCTCCATGTAGTGCTTTCCATTGGTCAAAACAAAAATGCCCGAAGCTTGAATACACATGTAAATGCTTGCATTACCCTTCTAAAAAGCCTTGATCAATCGTTATCCATCTGATCCATCCTAAATAGCCCATCAGAAAGAAGAGTAAGACGCGAAGGGATTTCAAAAAGAGTGTACGGTGATAGGTCACTTTTGTATTTTTTCTGAAAAAGTGAACTAACCCGGTCTATGTCTAGGAATCTATGTTGTACAGTATGTCGTTTTTTGGAGTAATATTTTAATCACTGTACACAATTACGTGTCATCAGTAGAAATGGCCCCATTTTCATTCCACTCACCAGAAGACCAGAGAACCTTGTGCATACTCTACCTCCCCATGGTCCTTTCTGGCAGACAGTCCTAAACTTCCTGAATAATAATCTTACCTGCAATATGGCACATGTGAAACCATCAGATTTATCTGGTGCAGACTGAATGATCTCACAGACTGATATTTTCACATTCTGATCATTGATAAAAATGTATTGACTGGTGGTTTTCTGTCAATTCTTCCCTCTTCTGACACTGCTCCATGAACAGACTTTATATTTTTCCTAATAGCCCTGGGAATGCATCCACAATAAAATCCGAGCTCATTAGGCCCATTCCCTTCTGAACAATTATTTTAGGTATCAAATTATTTCTAGATTTGTTTGGTGTAGGGGAATTGAGAGCCCCTGAGCTCCATTCAAACACCTAATTATCTATGATTTGTTGTGACAGGTTATTGTGACATTGTGTTTCTCTTATAAGAGGTACAGCTCTCATGGGCACAATTTGATTGTATCTCGTAGTAATACAGTTTTTAAAGTGGAGGGAAACTACACTTTTGGACTTGTACCTACAGGTAAGCCTATATAATAAGACTTACCTGTAGGTACAGTGGATATCTCCTAAACTTACACTGTTTAGGAAATATTCACACAACATACAGCCGGTGACATTACCAGTGCATGCATTCTGAAGGGACAGCATACCATGCCGGACCTTCAGAGCTCCATTCCAGAGACCCGAGGGCTCCTGCAAGCATTGCGCGGGAGTGATGTCATCGCGGCCCCCACCACTCATAAAGCCGAAGCCTGCAAACCCAGAAGTAAGAATGGGTGAAGATGGCAGCGCTGAGAAGTCTTGACAGCGCTGTGCTGGAGGGCTCCCAGTACAAGTCTGTTATAATGTGCATTCTATGCATTAAGACAAAAAACCTTTTGTGCTGCAGCTGCTCCTTAGACCCCCCCCCCCCACCCTTTTCCTTACCTAAGCCCATCTGATCCAGCGATGTGCACCAGCACAGTGGCTCCCACCGCTGTCTCTCTCCTCAATGAACAGATTGATAGCAGAGAGAGAGATTGGTTCCTGCTGCTGTCAATAAAATTGGGTGACACAGGAGCAGGGCGTGGGGCAAAGTCCCGTTGTCTGTGTTAATGGACGGAGCAGTGGGACTCGAGAGTGAGCACGCATGGTGCCCCCAGGGAAGCATTGTTTATATTTTACAAAAAAATTGGGGTATATATTGTGTTTTCCCCCCCCAAAAAGTGCATTTGAAAAACGGCCGTGTAAAAACTGTGTGATGTATAAAATTGCAACAACCACCATTTCATTCTCTAGGGCCTCTGCTAAAAATAAATATAGAATGTTTGGGGGGTTCTAAGTTATTTTCTAAGAAAAAATACAGATTTTTACTTGTAAACAAAGAATGTCAGAAAAAGGCCTATAGATATCCAAAATGTTTTTTTTTTTAATCAAGTAATTTGTTTTTATTTTTTTTAATTAATAAACATACATACAGATATGTCACATTAATCCATGAAGTATAAAAAAATAGGAAAACACATAAAACAAATAAACCTGGCACCTCTCGGACTAAAGTAACTTTGCGTATACTAAAAAAACATTATAGATACATACATACATTTTACTCAACAAGTTGTTCACCGCTAATTTCAAATTTTAAACCATGGCAGCTTCCTCTATACAGCATCAAGTTATATCTCTTCTGCACCTCACTCCTCTACTTCTACTATTTTCCCCCATCTAACTCTTCTACCTCACTCCTCTCCACTAAGTAAACCATCATATAGTTGATCACTAGGATCAATAAATAAGGTATCCAAAATGTAGAGAAAAAAAGACATTAGTGCATTATTTTTGGAATTGTCCCTTCGTAAATAATTTTTGGAAGCAGGTAGTTGATTATGCATCTAATGCCGCGTACACACGGGCGGACTGTATGGCGTACTTAGTCCGTCGTAAAATCCGACGCACAGTCCGTCATACTTTCGACTGAACGGACTTGACCACACACGGATACCCAAACAGTCCGTCGAAAGCTTGCGCGATGACGTGTACAGCACGTACGACGGGACTAGAAATAGGAAGTCCAATACACAGCAAAGCACCCTTCCGCCGTGTAAATCCTTTCTGGGCATGCGCCATTCTTAGTCCGTCGAACTAGCCTACTGACAAGCGGATTGTCCGCTGAAACCAAAGTACGACGGACAGAATTTCGAAAAATCCGAAATACTTAGTACGCCAGACTGCACGCTGAAAAAGTCAGCTGAAGCCCACACACGAGCGGACTGTCCGCTGAAATGTGTTTCGACGGACTAAGTACGCCATACAGTCCGCTCGTGTGTACGCGGCATAAGCCCTTGTACACACGGTCAGACATTCCGACAACAAAATCCGTTGGATTTTGTCCGATGGATTTTGGCCCGAAACTGGTGTTGCATACACACGGTCGGACAAAGTTGTCGGAAAATCCGATCGTTCTGAACGTGATGAAGTTTTTTCGTTACGACGGGACTACGTTCAGGCTAGTAGCCAATAGCTTTGGTTTGGACAAAGTCCGATCGGATCACATTGTCGGAAAATTTTATAGCCCAGCTCTAAAACTTATTTGGATAAATGGATATTCAGATAAACAGTCTGATGGAGCCCACACATGGTCGGATTATCTGACAACACGGTCCGATCGGATATTTTCCGTCGGAATGTCCAACCGTGTGTACAAGGGCTAAGATCTATGGCTATAGCACACCAGAAGGCCCAATGCAAGTAGTGTTTAGTTATTGGGAGAGGGTGTCAATGCACAGTCAGAAAAATACAGAATAGGTCCACATATGTTTAATAACAGCAAGTAGGTGCATACTTGGAGAATGGCATAAACCTTACCTCCAACCTTGGAAATGGTACAGAGAAATAAAAAATAAAAAATCTTTATTTAGAAAATGTATAAATGAAAACAGGTGAAGGTGGGGAGTAATATTTTAACCGTTTCCCGACCACCTCACGAAGATATACTACGGCAGAAGGGTACGTACAGTCTGATTAATGTACCTGTACGTTGCCCTTTAAGAGGCGGCTTGTGGGCGCATGTGCGCTCACCCACCGGGACCTCCATGACCGTGATTGCGTATCCCACGTGATTTCATCAGGGGCGTAATGACACTAGGTACCATTCACATCCGACGAAAGGAGACGAGCTCGGCGCTCGTGGTTGGCTGCACATGTTTTTTTACTCTAAATGTGAGTTTGTTTCATTGTTACTATCTTAATAAATTGTTTCTAAATACGGGATCACGATATGGGCATCTATCTTTCCCAATTTTTAAAACCAATAAGCCAATATACAGAGCTTGTACCAGAAGGGCTTTGGACCAAGGGCAGTACCAGGATTATATACATAGGCTTACGAACTCGGCGTTCCTAGATTGACGTTTATGCTTCTTCTTCAAAAAGTGAGTGAATCACTTTTGAGTCTGCTTTCATTCATTCCTCTTCTTTATTTTATGGAATTATGCTGTGAGCTTTATTTTCTCTTATATGTCTAAACCTGCCACTGAGACCACTCAAGAAAGATTAAGACCGCTTGGAGCAGGGGCGGTGTCGGCGGTAAGGCGCTGCTATTTTTACTGGCTTTTTACCGTCAATTTCACGGTGCGATTCGGCTGCTAGCGGGGAGCTTTTACCCCCCTGCTAGCGGCCGAGAAAGGGTTAAAACCACCTGCAAGGGGCAGCTGCAGCAGCACTATGCCGGTGGTATAGCCGCGCTGCCCCATTGATTTCAATGGACAGGAGCGGTGAAGGAGCGGTGTATACACCACTCCAAAGATGGTGCTAGCAGGACTTTTTTTACTGTCCTGCTAGCGCACCGATCCAGTGTGAAAGCCCTCGGGACTTTCACACTGGAGACACAGAAACGGCTCTTTCAGGGCGCTTTGAAGGTGCTATTTTTAGCGCTGTAGTGCCTGCAAAGCGCCCCAGTGTGAAAGGGGTCTAAAAAAACTATCAGAACCAGAAGGGAATCATTGAATACTGCACCTGTGACTTATCCATGCTGTATACCTTACGGCCTGTAAGGTGAGCTGCTTGCAGATACACAGGTGTCATCACTGAAGATTTGTGCCTTTTTTCCAGCACTTATTTGTCATTTTGCCGGTGGGATTTATTATATACCTGACAAGGACTTTTGGATTTGTCACTTATCGCATTTTGACACAGACTTTTTTATTTGATAGTTTGTTTTGTCACGTTTTTTCACAAGGAATTTATCACGTTCATTTATGCGGTTATATGTTTGATAATATTTGTTAAATATTTACCTCTTATACATATGTATTATTCATTTTGTTCTCACAGTGCACCCTCTCTTACTTTACACAGTGCAAATACCAGCATTTGTTCATTTACCCCCCTTTTTTCTGTTTAGGATCAGATTTACAGGTGTTTGCAGCAGTGCCCCCTAGGTTTTAGACATATTTTTTAGACAGCGTGGGAGTTATTAATTTACAAACAAAATATATAGGAGTTTTGAAGACTGAATGTGTTTGGGGATGGGTGATAGGTTATAAAGATATGGAGTCAGGAAAAGATTGGGATAATGGAAATTATCAACAAATACATATATGTATATATATATATATCTATATATATATATATATATATATATATATATATATATTATCAACAAATATACATATATAAAAATGATCTATATATATATATATATATATATATATATATATATATATATATTGTGGCAGCACGCAGGTAAAATCACCTGGTTGTATTCAGGATGGGAAATATGTGTGTCCTAGATTCAGGCTTTATGCAGACTTTTACAATTAGAGGGGAAGAGTTAATGAGCCCAGCTGAAGTAAGTGGGCTCATTAAGACCTCTACAAAAAACCCCAGCATGCATAGGGAGATGCTCCATCCTGGAACCAGTTTTGTGTGTATAGACTGGGGAGTCTGAGATCTGTTCTGTGCGGTGAGTTAACGCCTGTGTGGCAAATAGAGACAGGGACTGGGGCAGCACAAGGCTGCACCCAGTTGTTAGACAGGGAGTCTACGCGTGTAGTTAGAGGTCAAGCTGACCAGGATTTATTTTCTTGTTTTATTTTGTTTGGCTGTTATATGTATCACTGCATGTAGCCTAAATAAACCGGATCTTTTGTTTTTTTGCACCTACACCGCTGTCTGCTGTGCCTGACTTTGTGTTGTGAACCCATCCAGGGGGTCACACACACCCGCTACCGAGCGAACCCCCTCACAGTTGGTGGAGAATTTTGGCAGTTTTTTTTTTTTTTTTTTGTTAAGGCCAGCATGGAGGAGATACTGAGACAGCTGGCTCTAGCAAATGCAAACCAGCAGCAAGCAAATGCAAATCAGCAGCAAACAAATGCAGCTTTACAAAAGAGCCTTGCAGCTCAACAACAAGCCCAGCAGCAGGCAAATGCAAATCAGCAGCAGACAAATGCAACTTTGCAGCAGAGTTTGGAAGCTCAGCAACAAGCCCAGCAGCGATCTGAAGCCCGCTTCATAGACCTGTTGCAGAAGCAAGAGCAGAATTTTCAACAGCAAATAGAGACATTGATACAGCAACGTCCGCAGACCAATGAAGCAAGTGGGTACAATAATACCGCAACCTTTGGTGTGAGCCGTTTACTGACAAAAATGACTGGAGAGGATGATCCGGAGGTGTTTTTGACCACATTTGAAAGGACTGCTGAAAGGGAAAAGTGGCCTAAGGAGCAATGGGCTGGACTGGTGGCCCCTCTGTTAACTGGGGAATCGCAGAAAGCTTATTATGACCTAGAGCCTGACCAAGCAAAAGACTATGTGGTGCTAAAAGCAGAAATATTGGCACGGCTGGGTGTCACCCTGGCAGTCCGGGCTCAGCGTGTGCATAACTGGACTTTTCAGGTTGGAAAACCTCCCAGGTCTCAAATGTATGATCTCATTCACCTGAGCAGGAAGTGGCTGCAGCCAGAGATTTTGACCGCACCAAACATTGTGGAACGTGTGGTTATGGATCGTTTCCTGAGAGCTCTTCCTACTGCCATCCAAAAATGGGTAAGCCATGGAGACCCAGAAAATGCAGATAAACTTGTGGATCTGGTTGAGAGGTACTTGGCTACAGAGAACTTGACCACCTCTTCCAGGGACTCACGGACTTTTCCCCCTAAGACCAGATCATCCCCAGTGGCGGGTAAGATGACTCCAAGGGGTGAGGGTGGAGAGAGTGAGAGGGTGGGAGTTCTACCTAAGGTCTGGCGGGAGCAGCCCAGGAAGCCCATGCTGCAAGAGGCAGCGAAAAAAATTATTTGCTACCGCTGCCGGCAAGAGGGACATATTGCAGCCAATTGCCCAGTTGTGGATGAGCCTATGCAATGTGACTTTATAAGGGAGAGACGTCAGTCGCTGTTTGCGACAGTTGCATGCACTGCCATTCGGGGACCTGAGAAACATTTATGTAAAATGTGTATTAATGGTAGACATGTTGATGTGTTGCTAGATTCAGGTAGCCTGGTAACATTGATAAAAGATGAATTAGTTACTACAGAGGTCTCTGGGAAGAACAGGGTGGCTGTTATTTGTGTGCATGGGGACACCCGAGAGTATCCTGTAACTTCAGTGTTTTTTGAGACCCCCAAAGGTAACCTCTCTCATCAGGTGGGGTTAGTGTCTCAGTTACCACATGATGCTATTGTGGGAAGGGATTTTCCAAAATTCTGGGAACTCTGGGATTGTCCTGAGGCCCCCATTGGTGCCCCTATAAACCAGGAAGATGACCAGAATTCCTCTGGGAGTGGTGAGGACTCTCCTGAATTTCCCTTGTCGGTATTGGCGGGGGAAACTCGAGAAACTGGGGAGGAGCCAACATCCTCAGATGAAAACATGCCGTCTGTGGAGTTTTCGGATCTTGAGGTTCACAGGGAAAATTTTGCCACAGAACAGTTAAAAGACCCCACCCTAATAAAGGCACGGGAAAATGTGGTGAAAATAGATGGCGAGTTAGTGAACCCAGATAAGACTTGCCCTTATCCTTACTTCACTATGGAAAGGGACCTGCTATATCGAGTGGCTCAAAGGGCAGAAGAAACCATTGAGCAACTTGTAGTGCCCAAACCTTACAGGAAGTTGGTGTTAGAATTGGCTCATGGACACATTCTGGGAGGTCATTTGGGGACAGAGAAAACCAGAGAGAGGGTATTGCAGAGATTCTATTGGCCTGGGGTCATGAAGGAAATAGAAAATTATTGTTCCTCCTGCCCTGTGTGTCAGAAGTCGGCACCTATGCCACATTTCCGTAACCCACTGGTACCTCTTCCTATCATTGAGGTCCCCTTTGAGAGGATCGCAATGGATTTGGTAGGTCCGATAATGAAGTCTGCTAGGGGGCATCAGTACATTTTGGTTATATTGGACTATGCCACCCGTTATCCGGAAGCAATTCCTCTCCGAAATACCTCGGCCAAAACCATAGCCAAAGAGCTATCCCTTGTTTTTAGCCGCGTGGGTATTTGTAAGGAACTGCTTACGGACCAAGGTACACCCTTTATGTCCCGGGTTATGAAAGAATTATGCAAGTTGTACAAAGTGAAGCAATTGCGTACATCTGTATATCACCCCCAAACAGATGGGTTGGTTGAAAGATTCAACAAAACCCTAAAACAAATGTTAAAGAAGGTGGTGGATAGAGATGGAAAGAATTGGGATTGTCTAATACCCTATCTGATGTTTGCCATTAGGGAGGTACCCCAATCCTCTACGGGTTTCTCACCCTTCGAGTTGCTCTATGGGAGACACCCAAGAGGGCTGCTGGATATCGCCAAGGAAACTTGGGAAAATGAGAGTTCTCCTCACAGGAGTGTGATTGAGCATGTCGCCCTGATGCAAGATAGAATTGCACAGGTAATGCCAATTGTAAAGGAACATTTAACCCAAGCGCAGTTAGCACAGCAGAGAGTGTACAACCGTGGGGCCAAGACACGTACTTTTTCCCCGGGGGATGGGGTCTTGGTGCTAGTCCCTACGGTTGAAAGCAAATTTCTGGCCAAATGGCAAGGTCCATATGAAGTAATTGAAAAAATTAGTGAGGTGAACTACAGGGTTAGACAGCCAGGAAGGCAAAAGCCGGAGCAGATCTATCACGTCAATCTGCTGAAAGCCTGGAGGGATAGGGAATCCCTAGTCGCAGAGACTTTGTCACAAGTACAGCCTGATTGCTTAGTTCCTGAGGTTGGAATAGCAGACACCTTATCGAAACCCCAACAACAGGAGGTTAAAGAGTTTGTACTTCGTAACAAAGAGATTTTCTCTGAGCTTCCGGGACAAACATCTGGCGTAGAGCATGACATTATCACCCCGCCAGGAGAAAGGGTAAAACTAAAACCTTATAGAATACCAGAGGCCCGACGGGAGGCAATACGTGGGGAGGTTCAAAGGATGCTGGAATTGGGTGTGATAGAGGAGTCCCAGAGTGACTGGTCCAGTCCTATTGTACTAGTGCCCAAACCTGATGGGAGCTGGCGGTTTTGTAACGATTTTAGACAGTTAAATAAAGTTACAAAATTTGACACCTACCCCATGCCACGTATAGATGAGTTGGTTGACCGGCTGGGAACAGCCCGATATATGACAACTCTTGATCTCACCAAAGGGTATTGGCAAATTCCCCTGGCCGAGTCGGCCAAGGAGAAAACTGCGTTTGTAACCCCAGATGGGGCATTCCAATATAAGAGAATGCCGTTTGGGTTACAGAATGCACCGGCAACATTCCAGCGGAAAATGGATAAGATTCTGAGGCCCCATCATAAATATGCTGCAGCTTACCTGGATGATGTGATTATCCATAGCACAGACTGGGTCTCACATTTGCCAAAAGTACAAGCAGTTCTAGACTCTATCCGGGAAGCTGGGTTTACGGCCAATCCAAAGAAGTGTACCATTGGACAGGAGGAGGCCAAATATCTTGGGTACACTATTGGGAGGGGGGTGATAAAACCCCAAGTCAATAAAGTCGAGGCCATACAGAGTTGGCCACGTCCCAACAGCAAGAAACAGGTACGAGCCTTTCTGGGAATCGCTGGCTATTATCGACGATTCATTCCCCATTTTGCTTCTCAGCCTGTGCCCCTCACCAACCTGACAAAAGGGAAAGAGTCGGTTATGGTTAAATGGTCCCCAGAGGCTGAGGAAGCATTTCAGTCCTTAAAAACAGCCTTATGTAGCCAGCCAGTGTTGTACTCACCAGACTTCTCTAAGGACTTTGTTGTACAAACTGATGCATCAGACGTTGGGTTAGGAGCAGTGTTATCCCAGGTCTGGAACGGGGAAGAGCACCCAGTCATTTACCTCAGCAGGAAGTTAAAGTCTCATGAGGTAAATTACTCCACGATTGAGAAGGAATGTTTAGCAGTGAAGTGGGCTCTAGATTCCCTTCGGTACTATCTGCTAGGTAGGCACTTTGACCTGGTGACTGATCACACTCCTTTAAAGTGGATGGCTCAAAACAAGGAGACCAATAGAAGGGTAAATAGGTGGTTCCTGGCCCTACAGGAATTTAACTTTACAGTTAAGCATCGCCCTGGTGTTAAAATGGGGAATGTGGATGCTTTGTCTCGGATACATGCGTGTCTGGCTGCTTGTGTTACAACCCCAAGGTTGAAACAAGAGGGGGGGGTATGTGGCAGCACGCAGGTAAAATCACCTGGTTGTATTCAGGATGGGAAATATGTGTGTCCTAGATTCAGGCTTTATGCAGACTTTTACAATTAGAGGGGAAGAGTTAATGAGCCCAGCTGAAGTAAGTGGGCTCATTAAGACCTCTACAAAAAACCCCAGCATGCATAGGGAGATGCTCCATCCTGGAACCAGTTTTGTGTGTATAGACTGGGGAGTCTGAGATTTGTTCTGTGCGGTGAGTTAACGCCTGTGTGGCAAACCCCTACAATAGAGACAGGGACTGGGGCAGCACAAGGCTGCACCCAGTTGTTAGACAGGGAGTCTACGTGTGTAGTTAGAGGTCAAGCTGACCAGGATTTATTTTCTTGTTTTATTTTGTTTGGCTGTTATATGTATCACTGCATGTAGTCTAAATAAACCGGATCTTTTGTTTTTTTGCACCTACACCGCTGTCTGCTGTGCCTGACTTTGTGTTGTGAACCCATCCAGGGGGTCACACACACCCGCTACCGAGCGAACCCCCTCACAATATATAAATTAATAAAATATTTACAAAAAAAAATAAAAGGAGCTTTAATGAGATATGATACTTTTATGCTATATTGTGACATCAGAAATGTATTCCTACAGACTTGTAAAGTTACTCACAGGTTCACTTTAGAAATAATAGAAATGTTTTTGTTTATACTGGAGCTCTTGTCCAAAGCAATGCCATTAAAAAAATAAAAAAAAACACACAAAACTTAATCTTTAACAACAACCTCTTAAAGCTGGTTACTCTTACTCCATCAATTGTGAATTTTTTTCACCGCCTGCCCGAGACATCCGTAAACCTTTTTATGCATTTTTTATATTTCAGCTAAGCCAACCGGCACAGCACTACCCGCATGCATATCATGCAAGTTAAATGGAAAATCCGAAAGCAGAATCTCATTTTTATCTGCCTCCACAAATCATTTATCTGCTGCGTTTAAAATTTGGATGGTCTGTGATGTGCACTTTCGAAGTTGCTTGAGAAGAAAAAAAAAATGTGTATTTTAATTTCGTAAACTAAGTTGGCTTCTTTCTGACAAAGCAATGTGGAATTTGCAGCACTTCACCTCCGCGATAACCTTTGTGGATCAAAGAATAAAATTGGTTCCATTACTTGCATTAGCTTGAACAGCCAAGTCCGGGGCCTTCAAATAAACTAAGAAATATATTTTTTGAAGCACCTGAGTAACACACTTTACTCATAACATTTCGTATTATATTGCTTGTTTGCTGTTTCAACTACATTTTCTATCTGGGCACTTTATTTTAAGCACTGTAACAGTGGATGACATGTGTGCTGAAGGCAGGAGCTAGCCTACATCTAGCAAATGCATCTTCAAATAGAGCTTTTAAACTGGAAATTAGTTTTCAAAATAGCATTTGTACCAAGACTGCGGCTTTGAGTAGATTGCATGACAAGAAAACAGCCCTCTTTTTTTTTGTAAAGACTCTAAGATGATATTAAAACCTAATTGTTTTAAACCATTAATATTGTGTACTAAAGCACGGTGACCGAGAATTAAAAAGAACAGCTGGAATGGCTGGGAAATTTAAGAGTGCTCAGAAAGTTTTTCACTGAGATGAATAGAGATGCATTTTAGATGACCTGAATGGGGCAAAGTCTCAGGGTTTAAAGATACATTCAGAGTGGAGAATTCAGACCGCCAGATTTCAGAGAATGTCAACAACTATGGTAGAAGGTTTCATTGGACTTTTAATCTGTTAATGTCATTTTAAAAGTAATTTTCACTATTTCTAAATCTGCAGCTAAAATTATCACTGGTGAATCCAAAGACATGCAGGTAGGCTAATTGGCTTCTGTCCAAAACTGGCCCTAGTATATGATTGGGGACCTTGGATTGTGGGCTCTTTGAGGGTAGGGACCGATGTGAGTGTGCAATGTACAGGGACAATTGTAGACACTCAGGTTGAACTGGATGGACTGGTGTCTTTATTCAACCTTACTAACTATGAAACTATGAAACTATGATCCTACCATGAAGGTCCTTTTTGAGGCACTTCCTGTTATCTGCACTTTGCTCCTAATAGGGACTACAAGCGGCCATTTAGAAACATAGAAGTATGTGGCAGAAAAAGACCAAGTAGTCCATCAAGTCTGCCCCATTTCTTTTAACTTTTTTGTTTTTTGTGAGTATAGATCCATGATTGTTTCAAGCATGTTTAAGTTTACTTACTGTTGACTGACTATCTGTCTCTGTTAGAAATCTGTTCCAAACATCAACTGCAAAAAAAATACCGGAATAATGATTAGTTTTGAATTTTCCTCCTGCTAGTATGAGGTCATGTCCCCATGTTCTTGATCTTAGCTCCATAATGAAAATCCTGCCATCCCGAACCATATTCACACCCTTCACATATTTAAAAATCCCTTAATGCCTAAGCCTTTTTCTGACACTTGTTGCTTACAAGTTAAAATCCATATTTTTTGCTAGAAAATTACTTAGGACCCCCAAACATTATATATATATTTTTAGCAGAGACCGTAGAGCAGGGATGCCTAACCGCTGGCCCGCAGACCACATGTGGCCCGCAGCACCTTCTGATGTGGCCCACCATCTCCAGCTCCATCCGCGAGCATCAGTGTGAAGAATAGAGCTGCCACTAGAGAAAGCAGAGATGATGGCAGGAGTGATACAGTAAGCATTGGCTCTGGTCTCTACTGTAGCCGCATGCCTCCAACAGTGCCCGCTCCTGTCACACTGATGTTTGGGGATGGTGAGCTGGGAACCAGCTATCAGTACCCACCAGCAGTAGCCACCAACAGTACCCATCAGCAGTACCAGCCAGCAGTACCCGCCAGCAGTACTAGCCAGTGGTACCCACTAGCAGTACTAATCAGCAGTACCCGCAAGCGGTACCCACCAGTACTAGCAGCCAACAGTACCCATCAGCAGTACCAGCCAGCAGTACCCACAAGCAGTATTAATCAGTAGTACCTACCAGTACTACCAGCCAGCAATACCCACCAGCAGTACCCACCAGCAGTACCAGTCAGCAGGACCCACCAGTAGTACCTGCTCCTGGAGGACAGTCAGCAGAAGCCACCAGCCATACCCACCCGGGGGACAGCTGAAGCCAGCGATACTTGCAGGAATCCTGAGGAAGAAGTTAAGATAGAGATCAGTTGAGGTGCAGGTAAACAGGAGTGCATCAGTGTGAAAGCAGCCTTAGGCCCCTTTCACACAATCAATTTGATCGGGTTTGCCTGTCTGTTTTTCAGATGGATGTAATCTGGCCCCCCATTCACCTCCATAGAGCGGCGGATGTAAACGGACTTGGTCCCTCTTAGACCAGCCTATCTCCAATCTGATCCACTTAAAAAAACAGAAGGGGATCCGTCCTCTTCTGTCTTGATGGAACGGATCAGAGGGCTCATAGAGTAGAGCGAGCTGTGTCCGTGTCTGTTCTGCATATGCAGAGTGGACACAGACCTGCTCTGCTCATTGTGGCCCGCCACCAGTTACCAAGTCGCTAAAGTGGCTCTCGTTCTTCAAAATGCTGGACATCCCTGCCCTAGAGAATAAAATGTGTTGTGCGCTATAGAAACAATCTCGCAGCTTCTGCTGCTCTCTGTGTCATTGAGCTCAGACATCGAGCTGTTTACTGCCACCTCTGGCTACTATGTGCATGTGTACCCTTGTGTTAGCTGCCTGTACTGTGCTCCTCTATGTCAGCAACATGTCAAATTTGTAAAAGTGAGCTGGGTCTAGGTAGAAACATTTCCATTACAAGCGAGGGGTGTGAAAGAAAGTGAGGGGGCTGTTTGTGTACAGGGAGGGGCCAGAGGCTTGTGTGTGTACAGATTGGTGTATGTGTGGAGCTGAAATATATATACAGGTGGGGGGGCTGACATATATACAGGTGTGAGGGGGCCTAGCATATATACAGGTGTAAGAGGTGCTGACATACATACAGTTGTGAGATGGGCTGACATACATACATACAGGGGTGAGGGGGGCTGACATATATACAGGATTGAGGGAGGGGCTGACATATATACAGAATTGAGGGGGGGGACTTGTGCCTACAGGTGAGGTGGCCGGTGTGTGGATTCAGTGGGATGGCCCATGGGCAAGCCCCGGGGGAATGTTGGTGGTCAGGCTCAGGGGGGCCCAGTCATAAAGCTTTGTAAGGGGCCCAAAAATTTCTGATGGCTGCCCTGCCCCTACATACCGGCTCACTTAGAAGAAGAAATTCTGGATAAAGAGACCCAATGGGTAGATGAAGCTGAGCGCCATTTCCTCCGGATCCCTCTGCGGGTGGATTTTCCAAAACTGTCACCAAAGATTGCTGAGAGATATGTTTCAGTGCTGAACACCTGGGGTTATGGTCGCAGACTCCACCTAGATTGCGTGATCCTCCTAACGCCAGACAAGAAGGACATTAAATGCTTTATACTATGGTAGATACGAAAGGAGAGGCCTTAAACTTGCCTGACCCCGGGTATTACTGGTGAGAATATTGAACTGTTTCCCTAACACCTTTGGATTACAAATGTACACCTTGTGGAGTTAGGACGCTATGCTGAGAGGCCACTCCACATTTGTACAGAAGGAAAGAGAAATTTATTGCCAGTGGAAGAACATTCCTGTTAGCTGTACTGCTGAGATTGTGCTGGATTAAATGCTGCAGGCAGATACAGGGAGTGCCCACTTGAGTCATGCTGGCTGGTGTTTGAAATTGCCCTCGTGCCTTCCTCTTAAAAGTAATCTGATGCGGTGTTTAGCTAGTTAGGTAGAATGAGCTGTGGCAGAGGGGCAAATCTGTACCTTACCTTTGAATGATGGACTGATAAATGTACCAAGATTGTTTCCTATGCTGGTCACCAGGTGGCGTGAGCGGTGTGAACCTGAGTAAGCCTTTATTCTTATTATGCGTTTATCTAATAGAACATGCTAAGGAAAGTTTCTGTAGACTAGTTGTGGAAGGGGGTGGCATTATCGGATGAGAATGGGACCCACTTTCACTTATGTGTGTGTAGTTTAGACATATTATAGGGTGTACTTACACTGCTATGCTGTTCTCGGCTGAGAACAATTAACCACTTCTTAAGGTTCACGTATGTATATATTACACTGTATTATCATAGGGATAGGATGCATTTGCATTGCTGTTTATTTTCTCTTCCAGGTGTTCCTGCACCATTGCGTCTTCCTTGGACAAGGATAAATATCAGACATTATATATACAATTTAACATGTGGTGTACCATCCAAATGGTTAAGGGAAAACATAAACAGTAGCCTTATATCCTAACTATCTACCTAATATATACAGTAATAAAGAGCCTGCACAATTAATGATATCATCCGCCCAATATGGATGATATTAATTGTGCAGGCTCTTTATTACTGTATATATTAGGTAGATAGTTAGGATATAAGGCTACTGTTTACGTTTTCCCTTAACCATTTGGATGGTACACCACACGTTAAATTGTATATATAATGTCTGATATTTATCTACCCTGTGTGAGCTACCATTCACTCATGTATGTGTTACACATGTTTATTTCATGTGGTATGCCACGTGCATTATTTGTTATTATTGTTCCTTTCCTGTTTCCCCACCCATCCTAGTTTTTGCCAGGACATTTTCTCTCAGGCTTGAGAGCTCAAATTATTTTTCTACAAATTCTGAGACGTTGTTTTGTAGGCAGGGGGAGGATGTGGCACCCTTATTTTTAGTCAGGGTTGCTCTTAAATTTATCTGCCAAGTGATAGTTAACTTGGCCTATTGCTAGGAGGTCAATTGATTTCACCCTAATTCTGGAATTGCTACACTTTTCTCTTCTGTCGCTAGATGGCCGGGTATCTGGTGGCATTAGATAAGACAAAGGCATTGCAAGGACAGATTAGGAATGAATGAGGTGTTTCAGCCAATAGGCAGGGATTTTCGTGGGTCCCTTGGCCTGCTGGGAGAACCTATTTATTTGGGTGGAGTCAGGTGATCTGCGTTCTGTGCCACCTGGATAGCGGTCTGGGTGGACGTCTGTCGTGTTGCCCCGGGTTGCTAGGCCAGAGACCCGAGGCCTATCCTGGAGGCATCTGCTGGCTAGGCTATGTAAGGGCCTATCCAGAAGCAAGAGAGCAGTGTAGGGTTGGGACTACGGCTTGCAACCAGAAGTGACAGCTCTGCCGGCCGGAGAACCTGTCGTGGTTGGAGGGGGAGGGGAAGCTGTCGCCAGATCCACCTTGTTACCAGGAACCACTCTGAATAGCTGAAGCAAGTACCTGAGCAGTATTCTCACCAACCGGGGATGGTGAAGAATTGGGAAACTTCAGCAGATGTCAGGCCAGGGACCCAGCCAGTGGAGGTGACACTTGCAGAGCATTATTGTGTGCCAAGCCAAGGACCGAGGAGGCCAGTGGGGTGAAGCTTGAAGAGTGTCTGTGAGTACCAAGCTAGGGACCCAGCAGGGACACAGGGGTGATGCTTGAGGAAGATTCTCAGTGAGAAGATTGGAAGAACTTGGGAAATCCAGAGGCAGTGGATCAGCGGGTCTAAGTGATAGACTGGGAGCTCAGTTGAGTGAAGATCTAAAAGGGAGATTGTGGAGGAAGTGAAAGAGTTCATTACAACTTTTGTTAGAAACTATTCAAGACTGTTACCATACGAAACAGCATTTCTACACATGCAAAAGTGGTGTCCGGCTGGGTGCCTTTCCCTGCATGGCTGTCTACCTATAGAAGTCTCAGAGTCTGCTAATAACATTGCAACTACTAAAGGGTGTCCTGGCCCCAACTCTCCCCCACAGTTCTGTTCAAGAGAAAATAAATCTCTTAGCATTCAAGAAGTGTCTGGCACCCATTAATCTACCTTACGTTGCACCCACCATGCCTTGTAACCCACTCTACACAGAAGGATGCCAGCTGTCCCTAACGGAGGTCACCATTAGGCCTGGGGAAGCCCAGGACTTGGCTACATGTAAATGGGATTGTATGATTTTTATTTCTATTTTTTTTATTGATGGACTTGTGTCTTTTTTAACCTGACTAACTATGTAACCATGTATTTGGTCTCCACTGACAAGGCTTTTTTTTTTATAAACTTGATTGTGTTAAGCTGTTGTTCTCTATGACACACATGTAGACAGTGGAGATCAGCAGCATAGATGAGGGGAGAGAAAGGTATTGATCCATCTTTTTGCAGGCTGACCTAATTTTGAGTTTAAAAATGGGACAAAGTAATTTTACCATCAACCTAGCCCCTAAACCTAGCGCTTAGCATAATTCTGACCCCTTACCTTTTATAATGTATGTACTCGAACCATGAATTTCTATGGTTTCCCTTTGGTCTGCTAAATATACATTTGAAAGGGTTTTGTTATATCTGTTCAATAAGTGCAGAAAATACCCATTTATCCTTCCAGAAATCCAGTGAGCTTCCAATTTTCTGTGCCTACTTCACCTCTGTAAAGTACAGAACACATCTCCAGTGGTGGCTGGTGCTCAATATTTTGGGGGGGGTGAAGGGGGTGGCAAACAAAGCTACCCCCCCTCACTCATACCTCTGCCCCCCTGGGGCAGAAAACAGAGGCCTTACCGTAAGGAGGCAGATGACGAGGATCTGGGGTAGGGCTGCTGCTCCTCACTCCAGCTTCTCCAGGAGAAGTGACGCGACTTCTCCTCCCGGCCACACAGTTGGGTGGAAATCTTGGAGAATTTCCTGATGGATGGGCTCTGGGCATAGGGGATGAGGGACCGGAGACCGTCGGAGGCATGTTTCAGGTCATGCATCCTGCTCCTCTCTCGTGCATTGATGCTCAAACTCAGGGACCTCTGCTCCTTGGGCTTCTTGCTGCCAAGCCTGCCTTCGTCATTGTCATTCTTGCTCTGCTTGTACTTGTAACTGTCTTCGTCATTCCTGATTGGCCGGGAGGAGAATTAGGAAGACAATAAGGAATATTAATTTGCTATTGTCATACAACTGGGTGGGCTCAGGATGCAGTGCTCTGCGCTCCAAGCCCACCCTTTTTTGAAGCCAATTAGAGCCTCAAGCTCTAATCACGTGCTTCAAAAAAAAAACATTGAAATCCATAAGTGCACTGCATGTAGATTGGGAGCCAGGCCCACGGATTAGGGGTCGGTGCCCCTGCACCCCTTATGGAGGGGCCGCCGCTGATCTCCTCTATGTTATGAAGATGACAGGGTCACAACAATGCTCCTATATAGATACAGTACCCTAGGACAGAAAGTGTGCTGTATTGTAGCCCATTCATAGTCTGCCTTAAAGGCCAACAAATTTTCCTAGGGAAAAAAAAAAAAAAGGAGATTAACTTACCCGATCCTCTGGTCCTCCCCCCAGTTAGACCAGTCCCCACAACATCTATATGCTCTGCCAGTCTGGAGCCCTGACATCATCAAGAACAAAGCAGGGTCTCTAGCCTTGCACTGGGGGGCACTGAGGGACAGTTTACCACCTGATCATGGGGAGCGCCGCCTGCGGGGGGAGTAGAGGATCAGGTATGTAAAAGTGTTTCTCTTCTCCCCTAGACAAAAGGAGCAATTTACCCTTGCAGGGCAAGCACAGCTCCATTGCAAGGGATAATTTTTCTTTGGCTTGAGTTGGGCTTTAATGCAATGCATGTTAATGCACGACCTAACACACTGTAACACATGTGCCTTAATGCACTGCAAACAAGTGAATAGGCCCTCAATATTATATGAGATTTTAGTGTTTAGGTTTACATTTGCAAGAAGATGTACTAAGGCCTTTTTGTCTGCTATGTTTGTTTCCATTACATAATAAACACCAGTCCCAAAAACAAGTTGTTTCAATTGTTCATTCTTAAAAAAAAAATAAAAAAAAAATAAAGCCCCACTTGACAACCATAACTCAGGAGCGCCTGTCCTTGGCTACCACACAAGGAGTTAATGCCACTTATGTTGCCTTATATGGTAAATTAACTTCTAACTAATAAATGCGTTTGCAAACGGTAAAAGAGAGAAGCGCAAAAAAAAAGGCCTTCATGTTCTTTCAGCGTTTACACGAAAATAACCTCCAAATGATGGCAGACAAATTAGACAAGATGGTCTCCTAATTTCTGCAAACAATCACTTAACGGGAGCAGTGAATTTGCGGAGACGAGCTGAATGGAGCAGTGATACATTAGGGTGCACTATCAATAAACGAAAGCTGGGCTGCTTTCAAGATAAGCAGATTTGTCTTTGCGCAGAGAATCTATGCTCCAGCAAAGTGCAGGAAGTGACAGGAATTTCAATTATTTAATCAAAGAGCCAAATGAAGAGCCCAGGTAGAATGATTAGAGATGGGCTTTTCACCGAGAGGCCTAATGTAGGCGTACATTGAAAATGACTCAAAATGCGCAGTAAATTAAAGCAGCTCTTTCCTGAATCACATGGTTACAAATAGTGAATTAGTTTCCCGATGCTTTCATTTAAGTATTTAAGTGGAAGGTTTTATTATTAATGTGACATAAAATAAAACACTTGTTTTCCGCCCGTCTCGCATTCGCGCTGAAGACTAAACAAGTGCCAAATGGTTCTCAGGCACGGCCACAAGAACGGGGGGAGGGATTTTTCAGAAAACGAAGATGCGTTAAATGGAATCCGCCATGTATCCCCACCTAAGTTATGAATTTAAAGTAATATGGAGGAATAAAAAGCTATTGCAGCTTGATTGCTCTGAAAAAATATATATTTCTTTCGGAGAGGGGGTAGAGAGGTCCCATAAGACGGTGTTAAACATAGCTGCCTTACAATGTGTTCATTATTCATATAGATTGATATTCCTCTGTATACGAAGAGTATTGTCCAAGTCTAAATTGTTTGGGGATTTGTTACTTTAATCAAAAATATATTTATACCTAGAATACATACAAGCATGTGTACGCAACTCTTAAAGTATGTTAAACAATGCAATAAAACTGATGAGAGGCTCTTAAAAACTACTACTGCATTTATGCACTATGAGGACATTGGAGCTCACTTGTAAATCTGCGAAAATGCCTATTCCCGAAATGATTTGCTGTGGATTTGTGTAAGTATCTGTCAGAAACCATGAATCAGACTGAAACAGAAATACGGTTAAATCACACTTGTTTAATAAAAATAAAAAAAGGTAAACAGAGTAAACATAGTCAAAACATAGCCAGAGTTCAGGAACCCGGAACAGAGAGTCAGACAAGCCAAACGCCAGGGAGCCAGGGAACAGCTTAGTAGAACAGCAAGCAGGATCTGGAGCCAGAAGGAATGTCAACCAAGCAAGTCTTTAACAGGAACACAGGCGAGCATCTCTAGATGTGACCAAGGTGAAGGCAGAGATTATCTGGACTGGACGGCTTAAGTACGCAGGACTGACGAGCAGGATCATCAACAGGTGAGTCACTGTGAAGAGATAGGAGCTGGCAATTAGCCGACAGCTGAGCCGCCAGCTTTGAGAAGGAGGGGCTGAGCCCAACCCTGACAGTATCTCAATTTCCTTAGCAAAATCGATGTGTAATAGGTAAAATTTTGTTTTATTTTCTCTATATAAAGCCCTACCTTGGGCACCTTATTCCAATGGCTGTACATAGTTATAGGTTGGGGCGGATGCCATTTGTGTTCAAAACCATACTTATAGACATCTACAGTACAAGCTTGTGCCCATATGTGCAATATTTGGGAAGGTGGATTATTGGCACTGGAATCCTGAGGCCATTTTTTACATATTTATTTTGTATTCTTGTTATCATGCAAAAGTATGGGGCCGGTGCAAGTGTTGAGAATCAAAATATTGGGTTGGCAGCTTCTACGCACCAAAAGATTCCATCTTGGGTTGTGATAGTGATGAGTCTAGAACTGATGCACCATACTGTGATGTAAAAGTCCAGATAAAACCTATGACAAACTGTATACAAAGACAACGGTTTTCAGGGGCTTTAACTTTACACCTTCATTAGGACTTGAAAAAAAAAAATGAAACAATGAAACATGTATGCAAACTTAGTAGCCTATCTATATTTAGGTGTTATGACAGTGCGTGTTGTAGCTTCTGACAGATACTGTGCTCACAATCACAACACCCAACTAGGCATAAGCTTGGACACTCTGTGCTGCTTCTGCAGGGGAGAAGCCTCTAATGATCCTCTCACAAATCCTCAAGTCAGGTGCCAGCCCAGGTACGATGCTGCACAATGGGAGACAAGGAAGATCCGGACAGCTGTACTCCAACTATCCCATTTATTTGGTATAAACATTAAAACTAAATTACAGATGGAACAAGTACTGTGGGGGACAAGCAGGTAGACTTTCATGTTTAAAGAGGAAGCAAATCGACTCCTGCAAAGGTAAAGGCATAATGTGCTAGTATAAAACAAACACCAAGTTACTGAAACGCTCAAACTGAAAGTTAATATGGGGGGTATATAGGAATAAAATTGACACCCAGTGCAGCTGCCCACCACTGGAAAATGGAAAACAGGGGGCGTGGCCGGAACCCGACCTGAATGGAGGCATAGACCGGAGCTCTCTCTCACCCCTCAGCTCCACGGACGTATAGCAGCACTTACCCAGCGCTTTTATGGGTGGCTCCAGACGACCCACTCATCCAGGCATAGGGGCACCATACAGCACCCTCCGGGACAATCCTCAGACCTGAGGGATTACTTTAATCCCGCGGCGCCGGCCTGCACAACAGGCGAGGCCCCAGCACACAATCCATGCTCCATCCAGGCTCCAGATAGCCATCAGGCCCTCCAGAGCCTTACGTTCCCCAGCGAACCCCCCTTATCAAGCCCTCCGACACCGGAGCCCCAGAGACCTACAGGGACACAGGGCCCCTGTTTAGTAGACCCACAGTCTGCACTGGCCCTTAAATATGCCCAAGTGGCCAGGGCAACGGGCCCCACACACCCCATGCACATTCAGGGAAGAACTCCCCAACAGCCATTACGTAACCAAGACTGGAGCGAGTCGTGGGATGACCCGCCCACCCGCCACTGGCCCCAGAACTCCTCTTGGGAGCCCGGCCGACAACCTCAGATGCCAACTGATAGCAATCCCCTCGCAAAGGGAAGGGACTACCTCCCTCGCATACCCCCGCAATGGCACGCCTATTTTCAAGCCATGCCAACCAAAGAGGACTTCAGGCAACTCGTAAAGGACGTGAAGTCCACTTGCAGATCGGAGATCCAGAACCTCCAGTCGGGCCTCAAACACCTGGCGGATAGAGTAGAAATGGCGGAGGAGGAAATCCAAGAAACCAAGCTTGAAGTTCACAGAACACAACTCCAGGGATCAGAACACCGCTCCCTCCTTAGAGATATGCAGCGCCACGTTGAGGACCTGGACAACAGGGGACGCAGATACAACATTCATGTCCGGGGGTTCCAGAAGCGGAAGGCCCCGAAGATGTCCACTCTACATTACAATCCCTTTTTAATGATTTGCTGGGGGAACCCCCCACCAATACCATTGCGATGGACAGAGCTCATCGGGCTTTGAAACCTAAGGGGGCCAACGCCAAGCCCCGTGATATTATCTGCAGGCTTACGTAATTTCCCCTAAAGGAGGACATTATGAGACAAGCCTGTCTCGCCCACACAGTAAAGCTTGGGGACCACCAAATTCAGCTGTACTCAGACTTGTCCTGGATAACTTTGCAAAAGCGCAGGCTTCTTCAGCCCCTACTGCACACTCTACAGGAAGAAAATATTCCCTACCGCTGGGGGTTCCCCTTCAGCCTCACTGCCAAACACCAAGGCAAGACAGCGATTCTGAGATACCCGGAGGACTTAACACCTTTCTGCAACACCCTGGAACTCAGGGTCCCCCAACTTCAGAAATGGGACCTGATTGCAACCCCGCCTCCCCCCCCTAGTGTGGCAAAAGATCCCCCCACCAAAGCGCTCCCAGGGACCGAATAAATCCCCAAGAGGATGGTGCTCGCAACATCGCTGAGGACACCGACGTGCGCTATGAAACGCACAAACCTTCTTCTGGGACGTCCTTGCCTTCTTCCGCCTTTTTATTAGCGCATTTTTTTCCTACCTCCTTTTGTTCGCCATAGGCAGTTTCCCATCGCTACCTTTAAAGCAGTACCCATAGCAGAGGGGCACTTACTACCCACCTTGTGTCGCCCTGATTACAGGACTAATCTACACTCAGGGCTAGTCTCCAATAAGACTTTAGAGAGAGCTCTTATAGACCACCTCCTTCATCCCTAGTCTAGTATAGAGAAAGAGTTCACGGTACAAGTGGACTGTACATTTTTCTATTTTTTTTTTTGCATTTATTGTTTTGGGGTTCCACAGGGTTCCTCTGACTCATCCTGGGAAGGGTGGGTTCCGAGAGACTCGGGGGAAGCCTTTCGGACCTAGGCCGCAAGGCCTGTAAGGATCTGATAGTGATGATGTAACAGTTAATACATAATTTTGCAATGCTAACCAATCTTTTCTTTTTCCTAGCTTTCCTCAGTCCATACCCTCTAGGTCTCATCGGCAGGTCTACCCATGACAGCCCACCACACATCCAGATCTCCTCCCATGCGGCGCCCTTTATTAGTGGTGGTGGCAGCCCAGAAGGCCTTCACCTCCACCAGATGAGTATCTACACCCCCCACCCTAGTTCTCATGGCTAAGGTTTTTTCGTTAAATGTCCATGGCCTGAATTCCAACCATAAACAGCATCTGGCGTTGAGGGAGTTTAGGCAGTCAGGAGCAGACATTGTAATGATCCAAGAGACCCACCTGGATATGGAGGGGTCTTTTGCGTTTGCGTCCAGGTATTACCCCCAAGCTTATATCTCATGAAGGCACCAAAAGCGGGCAGGGGTGGCCCTATTAATTAAACAGGGATCTCCTTTCACTTACTCCTCTCACTATAGTGACCCTCAGGGCCATTTCTTAATCCTCCAAGGTCTATGGCAGCATAGAGAGGTCACGTTTTGCACGGTTTATGTCCCAACTGTTAGGCAGACAGGGTTCCTGAATAAAGTCCTAACCCATTTGTACAGAAGACCACATGGGGTGTTGGTGCTGGGCGGGAACTTTAACCTGATGCACTCACTGACCTCGGATCGCCAGGGGGTGGTCTTTAGGACGCCCACGACTTGAGCACTGAGAAACTCAAAGATGTTTCGACAGTTAACCAGGAGATACGCCCTCTTTGATGCGTGGAGAGCACTGAACCCTAGGGACCGACAATACACTTTTTTCTCAGCCCCGTATCGAACGCACTCTCATATAGACTATATCTTTGTTGATAATACTGCCCTGAGTATGACCCGGACTGCGCAAATCTTACCAATTTTGTGGTCGGACCATGCTCCGGTGACGATAACCCTGGATTTCAGCACCCATAACCACAGGCCCTATAATTGGCGACTGAACACGTTCCTGCTCCAGCACCTCCCAGCAAGAACAGAACTATTCACTACACTACAATCCTACCTGGCAGAAAACAATACAGGGGAGGTCTATACCTCCACTTTGTGGGAAGCCCACAAGGCGGTAATGAGGGGCAGATGTTTGGCCCTCTCCTCGGCCTTGAAAAAAGATACATAAGAACTGAAAGCGCATACAGAAAGTGAGCTTAGAGCCCACGAAATACAACTGCAACACAAACCTACTCTAACTCTCTTAAAAAAAATCACTTCCCTCTGGGCTACGCTAGGCGATTTGGCCCTGGGCCACGTAGAGAAGGCGATAATTAAGCTAAAACAGATCTTTTATGATAAAGGTAACAAAGCCCACACTTTGCTAGCCAGGAAACTGAGGGATAACATCCAGATGTCAACCCCGCACCAGATTAAATTGGGGGCAGGCACCTTGGTATCACACCCAAAGAACATAGTTCATACCTTCGCAGACTTTTATAGGACTCTCTACAATAATCCAGATATCCCTAGCAACCCTCCTACACCAGAACTAACTGATCGAATACAGCAATACTTACAGGACAGTGGGCTACCCTAGCTTCAATCTACAGACCTGGACTCCTTAAATGCGCCAATAACACTGGAAGAAATAGAGCAGACCATTAAATCCCTCCCCAACCATAAAGCCCCTGGCCCTGACGGATTCCCGTACGAATATTACAAAGAATTTCTCCCTCACTTGCTTCCTCATATGTGTAATCTATTTAATGCCTTTATACATGATACCCAGATACCTAGAGACATGCAGAGTTCCTTTCTCACAGTAATCCCCCAAACTGGAAAAGGATCCTTCCCTGTGCGCTAACTATAGGCCTATAGCCCTTCTTAACTCAGACCTGAAAATTTTTGCCAAACTGCTCTCGACCCGCCTGAACATGCTCTTGCCCTCTCTGATCCACAAGGACCAGGTAGGATTTGTTCCCCTACGACAGGTGGGAGACAACACCAGAAAGATAATTGACTTAGTTGAGGTGGCGAACAGGGAGGGCAAGCAGGCGCTGATACTTAGCTTGGACGCGGAAAAGGCGTTTGATTGCCTGGGCTGGCCCTTCCTGTTTGCCACAATGGGCCACATGGGATTCAAGGGACCCTTTTACAGGGCTATTCAACACCTGTATTTGGATCCTCATGTCAAATAAAAACTCCCTTTGCAGTATCTGCCTCGATACCGGTGCGGAGTGGCACCAGACAGGGGTGTCCTTTATCGCCCCTACTTTTTGACCTGTGTATTGAACCCCTAGCGGCCACTATCCGACGGAATCTGAACATTAAAGGTATGATGGTTCGAGATAGAGCATTTAAAATCTTCCTATTTGCGGACGATATAATTCTTACGTTGACCCAACCTAGGACCTCTTTGACGATTATTCATGCGGAATTGGAGCGCTACGGAGCCTTATCAGGGTATAAAATAAACGCATCTAAATCAGAAGCCCTCCCTATCAACACACCAGAGGTGGAGGTGGCACACTTGGAAGCCAACTTCCCCTATAGTTGCAAAACTACGGCTTTAAAATATCTGGGGATCAAACTTACCCTACGATACTCTACCCTCTTTCAGGAAAACTACCCCCCCTTCCACACTATTAGAGGTCTCCTACAACAGTGGAAAAAACACCACATTTCTTTGCTAGGGCGGATAGCATCGGTGAAGATGACAATCCTCCCGAAATTACTGTATCTTTTCCAAACCCTACCCATCCCTGTCCCTTATGGACAATTAAAGCTCTTACAGGCAGAGTTCTTACAGTTTACCTGGAATTATAAACATCACAGAATCCCGATCTCGGTACTGCAGGCAGCGCGGAATGATGGTGGACTAGCATTCCCCAACCTTATTAAATACCATCAAGTGGCGCAATTGAGGGCGATCACCTCCTGGTTCACAATTCGCTCCTATAATAAATGGACCGAAATAGAGAAACTATAGTTTGCCCCCATACACCTAGGTAGACCCTTCGCGGCTATTTGGCCCAATGGCGCAGCTCAGGAAACGATGGCGCAAATTGGCGCAGCAGCATAATCTTTCCTCCACTAGCTCGCTCCTGACTTCCTTTGCTTGTAACACCGAGATGCCAGACAGCCTGACCCACCAGATGTCTTCTCCCTGGACCACCAGTGCTCTATTCTACTATGGAAGTTTGGTGGATCCCTGTACATGTAAATTGAAATCGTTCACACAACTGCAAGCCAAATTTGATTTGCCGAAGCAAGCGTTCTATGGGTATCTACAAATCCGCCATTACGCCTTGACATTTGCACCGCACCTGCAATTCATCCCACCTACTCCATTTGAGAATCTTGTCCTGAGGCCTGATCTCTGATATTTATAAATAAATAATATTTATAAAATTCTTAATGAAAGATCTACTACATTGGTGGGCAAGCATGCTTACATGCTTAAGTGGGAAAAGGCTCTGGGTGAGGAGATACCCATGGATCAATGGAGGATTATATGAACTCAAGCGGCCAAGAGCTCGATTTGCACGTTATATAAAGTTAACACCTACAAAATCCTATACTTTTGGTACATGACCCCAGATGTGCTTCATGCCATCTATCCAGCTAGCTCGGACCGCTGCTGGCAATGCCTAGAAGCCAAGGGAACACTGTTCCATATTTACTGGGAATGCCCGCGGATAGTCCCTTTTTGGACTATAGTCCAGCAGCTCTTGGTACGTCTCCTTGAAAGGGTAGTCCCCAGAATTCCTAAATTCTTCCTGCTAGGACTATCCCCGCTGAAAACATCGGCTCCTCAGAAGAAACTAGTTAGACACGTCCTCACAGCGGCACGCTGTTTGGTGGCGCTGAATTGGAAGCGCAGCTCCCCCCCAACTGAAGGAGCTCTATACGCTAGAATAAGGGACATAGAGTTAATGGAGAAAATGATGACAAGGATTAGAGACCATCCGGATGCTCATAACATGATCTGGGAGCTATGGTACCGTCGAGAGGAACAAAGAGACCCGGACAGTGGCACAAGCTGACATTGACCTAACCTATCCCCCCCCCCCAGTCCCCCCTTTCTCCATTCTACTTTCTTTCTTTCTTCCTACTAATGGGAGTCCTTATACTCCAACAAATGTTACGAGTTAAAAGTCTTGGTTATTTACTACTTGAGATGGAGAATGAATAACCGGATACTAGCATTTTGGATCTTGTTTTCCAGATAGAGAGTAATTCAGCATTTAGGATATATGGCTGCTGTGCATGCTAAGAAAACAAGTACTTAATGTGAAACTGTATGAACATTGCACTTGAAATGTATCTGGAATAATACTGAATAAAATACTGAATAAAATTGTTATTGATAAAAAAAGAAAATGAGGGAAAATGGAAAACAGGATATATGAAAAATCAGGCAGCGCTCTATGGGAAAAAAAGTCAAAAAGTATGTCCATGTGTATATTCACATATAAAATTATGTACATCTTGGATTCAATTAAAAAAAACTTTATTGCAAATGAGTTGGAGCAATGTCCATAGGGCTATAAGTATACCTGTAAATAGTAGTGTAAAAGGAAAAAATTATTAGAACTATACACTGAAATAAGTGAAATTGAAAAGAAAAAGTTTTAAACATGTTACCACCATTTATTCCTGAAGAGGAGGGGTTAACTGCCCTCGGAAAGGCTCACTATTCACTGTTAAAAGGAAGTTATTCAAAGATGTGTGAAGAACGCTCTGACTCCAATATGACAGTGTTGTCACAGGACTGATGGGTGTGGAGATGGAGAAGTGGAGAAAACTCCCGCCGGCCACATTGGTGGTCGGAGCAAGCCTCTGCGGTCCCCAAACACGGCTGACTTAGATGACATGTGGATGTCCGTCAGTGCGGTGGAGCCGAAGCGAAAGAGATGGGGATGTCAGACAGAGCTGGGTGTGTGCAAAGACATGCGTGTGACGCCAGTACTCTTCCGGGGACAGGAACCTAATCAATAAAGGTGGGCCGCAAGCTGAAAGGTTGCTGTAGCTGACATGTTTCACACACCTGCACTTTGTCAAAGCTACGGAGGCGACCACAGCAAAGACATTTAAGCCCATTAGCCTTAAATGTCTTTGCAGTGGTTGTCTCCATTTAAGGCTGGGTTTACATTTATTCCAATTGGATGCGCATCCAATTCGCATGACAGGAGAGTGTGCCTGGCTCTCAGTGGGGTTGGTTCACACATCTCCGGGGTAGCCGCGGTCCTCACTGGAAAAGAGTCCTGTGCATCTTTGGCTCCATTTCAGATATGAATTCAGGCAAAAATCCAGACCTGATTTGCCCCTGAAACTGAAAACAGGGACGCACGGACCCCCTACTGTGAGCCGTGGTCGCTGCTTGTGTGAACCCGGCCTTAAAATGTTGGAAGTACGTAAAAATTCCTGTAGATCTGCTAGAAATCCAGTGAGCTCCCAACTTCCTGTAATGAGTTGAGAACTCGTGCCTCGGCTGCACTAAAATCCCAAGCAGTGTTGTCAGTCCTAACTGAGTTCTCCTATTTTGGACAACAGTCCCACAAGCAAGGCTGACAATGCTTGTTATAACTGCAGTGCAGCAGAGGAAGAGTTGTCAGCTCACTACAAAATGTTACTGACTGATTTTCTGGCAGATTAGAAGGTATTTTGGGGCATTTTCCATATTTGTATTGGAGAGATATATCGAACGTGTTTTTTCTTTTATCCAGATATATTGTAAATGTTAAAGGAGAAGTACAGCCAAAGCTTGTATGGCTGTACTTCTCCTGTGGATCACAGAAGTGCAGATCGTTTTTCACTCCTGTTTTCAGCAGACAGCGGGCTGAAGTCTGCTGTCTGCTGACATCACAGAACCGGTCCAGATCGTGACAATTAAGTCAGGAGTCACCCACATGCCTGGACCGGCACCCGACTCAGCATCTCAGCGAGCCACTGAGAGGCTGAGCTGGCCACGCAGCCACTGTACCATCAAACACAGCCACTGTGCCCCCTTCCACAGTGAGCGCAGAGGGCAGAGCAGAGAGCTGCCAGACAAGACACTTACTTCCAGCCATTTGCAGCCAAGATCCTGTATGGTTACCTCAGAGATTACTGGGGGTTCCTTGAGCAGTGACCAACTAACCTCTCATCTCATGGTGCCTAGATTGTTCCAGATCACAGAGCCAGCAGCATTACACCAATTAAATGTATAGCTGGTTGTAAGTGTAGCATTCTGCCCACCACTGTAAAGAGGACATTCTTCCCACTGATCTGCAATGTAAGCAGCATTCTTCCCTCTGACCACCAATGTAAGGAGCATTCTTCCCACTGATGACCAATGTAAGGAGCATTCTTCCCACTGATGACCAATGTAAGGAGCATTCTTCCCTCTGACCACCAATGTAAGGAGCATTCTTCCCTCTGACCACCAATGTAAGGAGCATTCTTCCCTCTGACCACCAATGTAAGGAGCATTCTTCCCTCCAACCACCAATGTAAGGAGCATTCTTGCCACTGATGACCAATGTAAGGAGCATTCTTCCCACTGACCACCAATGTAATGACCATTCTTCCCACTGATAACCAATTTAAGGGGGGCATTCTTCCCACTGACTTCCCTGTAAGGCCTATTCTTCCCACTGACCTCCATGTAAGGACCATTCCTCAAACTAACCTCCATGTAAGGACCATTCTTCCCACTGGCCTCCATGTAAGGACCATTCTTCCCACTGACTTCCATGTAAGGACCGTTCCTCGAACTGACCTCCATGTAAGGCCCATTCCTCCCACTGACCTCCATGTACGGGGCATTCTTCTCACTTATCTCCAATGTAAGGAACATTCTTTGCACTGACCCCCAATGTAAGGCGCATTCCACTAACCACCAGTGTAAGGAGCATTCTTCCCATTGAGCTCCAGTGAATACATTTTAGCTAGGGTTCCCTGGGACCTGAAAATTATTTCAAAGCTTCCTCTGGAGCAAAAAGATTAAGAAAGACTTCTCTAGCCAACCAGGGTATAAAGGGTATTCTTAAGACCATTTATGAAGTACTCTTAACAGGTCCTGTTTTTCAGGATTTCTTTACCCTTACACAGGCGTTGTGTTCAGTTTTTTTGGCTTGGTAATTATCATACCTGTTTGTTCTGGGGGGTAAACCCCAAACTATGACCTGTGACTCAAGGTGCCTTGTTGGCAAATGTTGTCTTAGAACATTCTTCCAACAAAATCCAGAATTTATGCAATTATACAGAGCATGTAGGGTATTCACTTGTAGCTGAATGTGTAAATGTGAACATTATACGGCCTCCCTGTGAAGGGCTGGCCCTTACTTAAACATTGTTTCCACTAAGAAACAGTTAATGGTCTATTATTTGAAAGGTTACCTAACAAATTCCTATTAAGGACAGCTGATGTCTTTTTTTTCCTATCAGCCTAAATGAGCCCATTGATTAAAAGGCCGACAGCTGCGATGGATTTCTGCTACAAAAGACTCCAGGAGATTAGTGGTAAAAGGGCTGTCTCTATTAAAAGGGAAACTGCCTTTGTTCCATTCCTTGCTAGATCTTTGCTAAGCAGATAGAAGACACTGGGGGGGGTTATAAAAATCACTCACATTCTTCAATTTTTACATAACTTTGCCACGACTGTCCCTATATTGGAAAAAGTAAAGACTCATCCTTAAATTGGATGTACAAACCGCTAAATTCTCATATGAGCTTCCACACATTTCAAACTAATTTCTGGTATTTTTTAATCTGCATCTTTCATCAAAATAATCCCTGGTGATCCTGCCAAGAAGATTCTTGCTCAGGCAGGCACTTCTTGTTATAGGGTGACAAAACTCTGTTTATAAACCTTTACAACCTCCCAGTTGTGCCCATTCATTGCTACCCTAATACATGGATTTCCGATGGATCCTACAAGTGGCTGTTTCAGTACATGGTACACAGGCATGATCCACTGTCGACACATCAGGAAAAATATCCAATGCCCCCCCATAGCATACAGTACAGTGAGTGAGCGATGTCACCGCTGCCCCCTCTTCCACGGAGTGTCCATCCTCTTTCCGGGTATCGTTGCTCCAGTGCCGTGATTGGCCAGAGCCGCGATGACGTCACGCACACACATGCACACAGGAGTCACCACTAACGGCATATCGCCATTAGCAGAGGCATGCTCAGTGCGCCTGCGTGCCGCTGTCTACGTCGCATGCGCCGTAGACATTGGTGACTGTCTTTTTGCAAATATCTCCTAAACCGTGTAGGTTTAGGAGATATTTCTTGGACCTACAGGTAAGCCTTAATCTAGGCTTACCTGTAGGTCAAAGTGGTCTGTAAGGGTTTACAACCACTTTAAAATGTATGTCTAGACAGATTATATTTTTTTGTTTCTGAGTAGAAGGGAAGGATTAAAACGTCTACCAGGTTGTTTTTTGCTGTCTGTGTTCTACTGGGAACATTTCCTTTCACTTCCTGTCCCGCAACTAGAAGTTAAAAAGTCACTCTGCGGTCCGTCCTCATTCGATCCCCCATAGGGGAGAGCGGCTCTCTGACAGGTCCGTCCCTGCACAGTGTGCAGAGACGGACCTGTCATCTTCCTGCTCAGCGGGGATCGACGGAGCCATCCCCCACTGAGCAGAGAGGGCTCCGTACATGAACACGACCATGTGAAGGAGCCCTTACACACATACTGAAATTTGGCTGGTTCCTGCTGAACCAACTGAATTTCGGTAAATGTATACCCAGCTTTAGATGACACTGGAGTTTCCTTATTTTGTGCTGACTAGAAATAGCAGGTTTGGGAAGCTTTATAAGAGCTAGAATAAATGAAGCATGAAATCAGTAGTTATGTAGGCTCCAAAGCTGCCATTCTCAGCCTCCTCACCCTAGAAGAACCATTGAAACAATCTTCAGGTCTTGGGAGAATCCCTGCTAAAACCAGTTAATTGCAAGGTCAGTGGGAAAAATGCCCTCCTTACAGTGGTGGTCAGGGTGCCACCCTTATAGATAGCCAAAAAGATCACTGGTGTAATTAAACTGGCTCTAACAAATAGCATTGACCCCTGCAAAGACAATAACATGTGAGGTCAATCACCCACAGCTCAAGAAATCGCTAGCAACCTTTGAGAATGGTTGCTCTAAAGCAATGTTCTGCATGGCTCAGTCAGTTATTCTACATTGTAGGATGAGGGATAAACTCTTTCTTTTTGGGGATTTATTTTGGAAATAATAAATACCTTCTGCTTTAAGGGGTATTGGTGTATTTTGCTGCATGTCTATCAATGGTCTTTGGAGTCCCTTTGGTCTCCACACTATAATCTGACTGGTTACCTGGCTGAGTTTAGATGCTGTACCAAAAAAAGGGCCAACCATCTTGAGAGTCATTAGCAGTACTGCATACTACACCTCTGCGAATGACAGAAACATTCCCTATTTTATTCCCTGGCTATGAACTATTTTTCCAGGACCTTGTCTAAAGGCTCAAGGCTTTTTACCTTCATGCATTCTATGCATGAAGGTAAAGAAACTGTGTACAGCAGCCCTCCCAAATACTTACCTGAGCCCCATCACGATCTAGAGATGCCATTGCCGAAAATAAAACACACAGAGCAGTGGCTCAGGAGCGAGCTTTTTGTTCAGGGGGCATTTGGCAGGATGGTGGCGGCAGGGGACCTGAGAAGAGGAGGTCGACTCCGTGCAAAACCATTGCGCAGAGAAGGTAAGTATAATATGCTTGTTATTTTTAAAAGAGAAAAAAATTGACTTTAATATCACTTTAAGTCCATTAGACACTTTGATACATTTTTTAAGCTCAAAGAAGGGGGAAAAAAAAGAAAAACCAACAAAAAAGATATTTTTTACAGAAAGAAAAAAAAAGTGGAAAAAGGTCAAATAAACCATTTATTATTATACACAAAAAGGGAAAAAACACAAATGCAAATAATTTTAAACTGCCCAAATACAACCGAAAAACACACCCTCTATTTAAAGCAGACCTTCTCAACCTTTTGAACACAGAGGAACCCTTGAAATTTTAGTTTACTAAAGTTACAAAAATTCTCGTACGACAGAATAAATATTCACAAGTGATGTTGTGTTGTAGTGTATTTGTATTGTATTTTCAAATGACAACTGTACTGATTAAACGGAAATCGTACAATCTGGTATCGCACAAGAAATATTTTCATGCTTACTCCATCGGACAATATTGGATGAACTGTTGGCTCTTGAAAGCTGTGTACTAATGATCAGATTATAATACGATCACTTTTAAAGCGCTATTTTTCGAATGATTTTCTGATCGTGTGTACGGGCCTTTACGCATGGCCTTTGGGAAGAATTACCCCCTTACAGATAGCTAACAAGATCAATGGTGTCAGTGGTAACTTATTTGAGAGGCAGAAATTGCTCATTGTTCAAGGAACCCCTAGCAACCTCTGCAGGAACCCTAAATGAGAAAGCCTGATATACAGAATCAAAAAAAGTGTTTTTTTGGTTTTTTTTATTCTCCTAATAAGAAGCTCAATGAATGAAACGGAGAGCCTTTGTAGCACCAACATTTTGGTTATCTATTATTGCAAATTTTGGAAGTAAATTGATTTCGCACACCCCTTTCACACATGTGCACCATTCGATTATTCAGTTCAGCCATGTTTTTTGTTAAAAAATTGATGTTTACAGTGTTTTTCACAGGGTGGATTTTATTTAAATCAAGTCGATTTAAATAACAATTTAAATCATGAAGAAAAAGAGAATGTTGGGACTTTAAATGAGGCGGGGACCTGGTAAAGTCAATTGCCTCCATCTCTGTCGAAATAGGTGCTTGCTACGGGTCTTCCTCCTCTCCTTTCTATAGGGTGGGTGGACTACTCTGTACTATGCATCAACATCGCGCTCCATGTGACGGAGCTGCTGTGCCACGCCCATGGCATCGCTGCTGTTCACCACTTTTTACATCTAGCAGCCAGGTGGAGGGATGATTTTTTTTGGCGGCTTGTCCACCCAGCTGCAGGTGCCTCCTCTCCACAATGCACGCCAGCGTGATGTTAGTGGGTGTGGTGGACTTGCCCTTATAGGTCATTCTGGGGCAATTGACTCACATGATGGTCCCATCTTCTCACTTGGACACTCTCTGGATCACTTAGAGCTGTATTAGGTAATCTGTAATTTCACTCTTCACTATTATTATTTTACTTGACACTTTTGGGTTTCACGTCATCCAATTTTTCTGGTGACACTGTTTCCTATTTTTTCATGTATTTCACCATTTTATCACCTGCCACGATCGTAAATTCGGCCAGCAAAAGACAGATGAGAGCTTTTGCTCGGGAAAATGCGATCGCGTGTATGCTCCATTGGACTTTTTCGGCCAGCAAAAGATTGAGAACATGTTCTCAATTTTTCGGTCGGAAAAAATACCTATCCGAAAATGCGTTTGTATGTATGCAATTCCAATGTGCAAAAACTCACGCTATTGGCTACTGGCTATTGAACTTCCTTTTTCTAGTCCCGTCGTACATGTTGTACGTCACCGCTACGGTTGGAATTTGGTGTGACTGTGTGTATGAAAGACAGCTTGAGCGAAATCCCGTCGTAATTCCGTCGGGAAAACCATCAGAGCTTTTTCCGACCAAAATTCCGATCGTGTGTACGCAGCATAAAGCCGACTGGAAATCTTCGATGACAGGCTGTTGGCGGTAAATCTGACCGTTTGTATGCTCCATCGGACAATTGTTGTCGGATTTTCCGCAGACAAATGTTGGCTAACAGGTTTTCAAATTTTCCGTGTACAAATGTGTGGATTTTCCGAGCGTATGTACACAAGTCAGTCGGACAAAAGTCCAAAGTACAAACACTTAGGCTCAGAAGCAAGGACGAGCCAGAAGGGGCGATCAGTCTTGTAAACTAGCGTTTGTAATGGATATTTCACATTCGTGACCCGGCAAATTATGAAATGTCAAAATGCAGCGCACAATTCTCTTCTTTAATGGGATAATAATGAAGCTGCTTTGCTGGTGATACTGATGGAGTTATTGCAAACTAATTTTCAAAGGCTTTTTTTTTGTGATATCAAGAATAATATTATTATGCTTTTTTTTTTTTTTACACCATTATCCCGTGGATTTTAAGATCAAAGATACAACTTTATATGCATCCAAAAATTTAAAAAATATACCAAATCAAATCATTATTCAACCAAAAAAATAATGTCAAAGCAATAACTCCAAGGCCAAAAAAAATAACACGTTATCTCCTCCAATTCCGCAACATGGCTGGTTGACGAACAGCTGTTCAGAAACAAAATGAAAAGTGCGAATCAACACTCACCAAACTTCTACTAACACCAAATTAGCAGAAGGAGCCCAAAGGGTGGCACTAAGGAGCTGAAAAACAATGTAGTAAGTCACTACGTTTCCTAATTGTTGGCCAACAATTGTGTGGCCATGTGTATGCAAGACAAGTTTGGACCAATGCTCTTTGGATAAAATTCCACGGGTTTGTTAGAACAATCCCATCGTGTGTATGAGGCTTTGCTCTCACTAACTGTACTCTAGTTCTACACACTCATTGGCATCTCATTACCCTATCCTTTACCAAGTATAGGATATATGACCCAATATATCACAATATATGAGTTCAGAGTATATATTTTTATATTTTTTATTTTGGGTTTCAACACTTATGGTCATTTATGACTATTTTCATCTTTTGGAATTTCCTTTCTTAGAAATCATCCTTGTTGAGTACCGGGCCACAATAACCACCTCAGCTCCCGCCAGTGATACTCCTAAGCAGGGCCGTCTTTAAGGCAGGGCAAAAGGGGCAGCTGCCCTGGGCCCTGTCATTGTTGTGGGGCCCAAAGCAGTTGTCTCATACTTGCCAACTATCCCAGTTTACATTCCCTTGAAGTTTTAGTCCTGTGCTGCTACTAATGCTGCCCAGCTCTGCCCTATTGTTGTGTACAGATGACTCACCTGCAGACCCTGTGTTTACATGTGAATACTGGCATTCATATGTAAATAGCAGTTACATGCATATGTAAATAACTGAGGCCAACTGCATTGATATGTAAATAAAGGCAACATTCATAGGTATATCATGCCCCCCTGCAGTGAGGAGAAGATGTGCTGTAACCTATAGCAACCAGAGAGCAGTATTACTGTACAGCAATCTCTAGCAGCCAATCAACAAGCAGAAATGTGCTGTAACCTCTAGCAACTAATCAGTGAGCCTTAAGGAGTGCTGTAACCTCTAGCAACCAGTCAGTAAGCAGTAATGATATACTGTAACCTCTGGCAACCAATCGCAATCGATGCCTGATCTGATATAGTAAACTGATTTTAAGTCTAGCTGCTATTTATTGTATGTCTCCAAGAAGGTGGAGAGCGAAATTGCATGGGGGGAGGGGGGCCCTAAGAAAATTTTTGCCCAGGGTCCAATAAATATTAAAGATGGCCCTGCCCCTAAGGATTCTCTGATTCATGTTGGTACACTCCTCCTACTGTATAGATACATAGAATGGAAGTACTTTTGAGAGTGGTTTGGGGGGGGGGGGGGGGGGTTCCTAGGTAATTTTACCTCCTTATTTTCCCAGCTTACTCTCTTTTCCTTGACAGGGTCAGACCATATAAATATCCTTTTTATTACTATACTACAGTATTCATTTATCGACGTGCATGCTCCTGAAGAGTGGATGAATCCACAAAATGCACAGAGCCGTGTTTTTGCTGTGTTTTTGTGCCTATTATATGTTTTACCTGATCAAATCATTACTTGTATTATGCGATATGTATTACTAAGTGTCTATTTGTAATTACCGGTACTGTATGTATATCTACTGAATGAATTGTATTGGTTATCTATAAATTTTAATTTCCTACACCTACGTGCATCATCTAAAGTCTCAACCCTCAGTTCTCCTGTTTGTCACAATTGACATCATGATTTATATCCCTGGTAAAAAGGCTTGATTTAAATCAACTCAATTTAAATCATAATTTTTAAAGATTAAGGCTCCATGCACACTGAAGCTCAAAAAAGCTTTTTCTGGACGCCAGATTGCTGGCAGAAAACGCTGGTTGAAAAACGTGCTTTTAACAGCGTTTTGTACTAGCGTTTATGGGCGTTTTCAATAAAAATACACAGAGGACACTCCAAAAATCCCACAGTGCATTCCAAACTCCCACAATGCATTGAAAAAAAATAGAATGCTGAACACTAATTAACGCGTGTTTATGAGCTTTTATAAGCGTTTATGATCGTTTATTGGCGTTTGTTGTTTTTTTTTTGGCGGTGAAAAACGGCACTTTGAACGCGAATTTCTGGCGTTCAGAAAAAAGCCCATAAACTACACTGCTCATTAAAGCTAAAAAACGTCCATGTGTGCATGTATGTGTGTTCATGTATGTGTGTGCATGGACAAATAGGCTAACAGAGTGGAGTTTATGGGCTTTTAAAAAAAACTCCAATAAACTGCAGTTTATGAGCTCCAGTGTGCATGGAGCCTAACTATCATCTCTGTCCCACAGCGTCTCCTCCTCGGACCCGCTGTTAACTCCCCGACAGTCCCATTCACTTTAATGGGACGGCTGGTGATGCGGCAGTGACACAAGAAGGCGAGAAATGTGGCGGCAGCAGATGAATGAATGCCCACAAACAGGTGCTGCCATGATGGATCTGAAAGGACAGGTGCTCTTTAAATGTACGGACTTGTTCTTGCTGGTAGTTCGAATCTTTAACCACTTACTGACCAGCTGCCATCATTAGCCAATGTCGTAGCTATAAGTCGGCTCACAGGATCGGGATAGCAGGCGCGCGGGCACCCGCTTCACTGCGGGGTTGCCAATGCTCGTGGCCAATGGTCGCAATGACCACTGGCCACGAACGATCGTCACGCGTGTGTGTGTAGACACACATATCCCTGTTCTGTTCTGTGAGGAGTGACAGATCGTGAGTTCCTAATAGCTAGGAACCACGATCTGTCATTTCCTCTAGGTCAGTCCCCTCCCCCTACAGTTAGAAACACCTCCCAGGGAACACATTTAGCCCCTTGATCACCCCCTAGTGTTAACCCCTGCCCTGCCAGTGATATTTTTACAGTAATCAGTGTATTTTTAGAGCACTGATCGCTGTATAAATGTCAATGGTCCCATAAATGTGTCAAAAGTGTCCGATGTGTCCGCCATAATGTTGCTGCCATTACTAGTAAAAAAAATAATAATAATAAAAATGCTATAAATCTATCCCCTGTTTTGCAGACGCTATAATTTTTGCGCAAACGAATCAATATACGCTTATTGCGATTTTTTTTACCAAAAATATGTAGAAGAATACATATCAGCCTAAACTGAGAAAAAATTAGCTTTTTAAAAAAAATATATATATTTATTATAGCAAAAAGTACTAAATATTGTGTTTTTTTCAAAATTGTCACTCTTTTTTTGTTTATAGCACAAAAAAATAAAAACCACAGAGGTGATCAAATACCACCAAAAGAAATCTCTATTTGTGGGAAAAAAGGACGTCAATTTTGTTTGGGTGCAAAGTCGCACGACCTCGCAATTGTCAGTTAAAGCGGTGCAGTGCGGAATTGCAAAAAAATAGCGTGGTCATTCAGCAGCTAAATCTTCAGAGGCTGAAGCGGTTAATATTTGCAAACAAAATGAAGGTTTCCTATTCAGAATAATAAGCGGTCAGGTTAGTAAAACAGCGATATCAGAACTGATTCAATCATACAGTTTGTAGTGTACATAGATTTACAAAACAATGGGATAAAGGAATATTCCTGAACTTTTGTTTTATCTCATGGTTACTGTGAAATTGTGTGAATGCATCAATGCAGTGCATGTTATCTCACCTTGGATTCATTCAATGAGTTTATCCAAAATGTAAATAATGCACAGCCTCGTGCTACATAACTAAGCTCCATTTTATGCTGAATAAACTAAATTATTAATGTATCTTTAGATAGATTTCTACTCCAGAAGCATTTTTTTAAATACATTTGATAAAAATCTAAGAAAATCAGATTTAAATTTAAAAAAATCAGATTTTTTTACATTTAAAAAAAAAAATCATAGATTTTTATCCACCCTGGTTTGTCATCCATTTGAGCCCAGAACATACGTTTTTTTTCCCCGTTCTTTTAACAGAAGAAAAATATTGCTTTGATCTGTTCCAAAAAACGGATATTGACAGAAGCGGATATAAACGAGTGATCCTCCGTTTACATCCGATTTTCCATAGAGATGCATTGATGTCTGTTTTTCATTCGTTACCGGATGGATGAAAAATGGAACAAGCGGTCTGCATGTGTGAGAGGGGCCCTAGGGGTTCTGTAAATTTTGGAGGGCAGGTGTGACTCCGGAAAGCCTCTTAGAAGGTACGTGCTGCTTACGGAGAGAGCCGTGGCTTAAAGCATTACACAGAAGTAATTTTGTATAATGAAATGACAATCCAATCTGCTGTGATCATCCTGACACTCGGCTCCTTTTACAAAGACACAAATCAGATCAATTCTATAATCATTACTCTATTGAAGGCCAATTTACACAGGACAATGACCGCTTGTTCACTTGTCATTACTCGTAACTGGAAAGTTAATACAAGAGTTGTGTTACTCGATTGATGCGAAGATGTGAAGCTGTTTGTTATCATCAACAATTCTGGGAATAGTATTTGTCTGTTATTTCTGGACACCCAATGTAAAGTGAACCTGTGCTTTGCCCACACAGCATACGTTTTCTCTACTTTCCTTCCGCCTCCATTCCGTTCAACTTCCAATATTCCTGTGCAAGTTAAGAATTGTAAACGTCATAGGCAATGGGCTCCCCATGTGACAGCCCTGATTGGCCCAGCTCTATCACCTGAAGGACACATTCACCTGAAAAAATACATCAAACAGAGACGGAAAAGAGTGTTTAAAAAGAAAAAAAAAAGTCTAAGCCCTTGTACACACGGTCGGAGATTCTGACGGAATGTGTCCGATTGGACCGTTTTGTTGGATAATCCGACTGTGTGTGGTCTCCATCGGACTGTTTACGTCGGAGTATCCGACGGACCAAATTTTCCAACTTGTCGGTAAAATTTCCCGACAACATGATCCAATCGGACCTTGTCCGATCATGTGTAGAGAATTCCGATCGGACAAAGTGACACGCATGCTCAGATCAAATTCCCACACCAAAGCTATTGGCTACTAGCCTGAACATAGTCCCGTCGTAACGAAATAACGCCATCACGTTCTGAACGATCGGATTTTCCGACAACTTTGTCTGACCATGTGTATGCAACAGTTTTGGACAAAATCCGTCGGACAAAATCCGACGGATTTGGTTGTCGGAATGTCCGACCGTGTGTACAAGGGCTAAGAAGTTTAGTAAACCTAGGTTAACACTGAATGTGGCTTTGAAATCGCACAATTTTAAAGCTGCCTGTCAGGTGTGACTTGGCTGAGATTTGTGCGACTCCATGCACCGGAAATTGCCAAAAGTACTTGGTGCCTTACCTGCATTAAATTAGCTTCAGAACCCTTGTAATTCATATGTGTTCAGATATGGGATGAGTTGGCAACACTAGTATAAGCAAACCTGTTGCTTTGCCCCGATCGGGCAAAGCATAAGTTTGTTTATAACCATATCGAAGCCCAAGAACAAAAATGGAACATATTAAGCCCTCATTCACATTGAATGCAGCTTTGAAACCATGGGACTTCATCTGAAATCGCATGATTTTATAGCTGCATGTCAGGGCGATTTCAGGTGCAACTTTGAAGACATCTGTGTGGCTTTATGCACAGATGTCTATGCAAGTCGCGCCTGAAATTGATAAAAGTAATAAAGGAACAGTTTTTTTTTTCAAATTGAAGCAGCACCACAATGGCCATTGTTGACAATAAGGTGCGACTTGTCATGCGATTTGACGGTCAAGTCGCATGACAAGTCACTCCAATGTGAATGAGGGCTAAAGCCTACCAGCTTGGATCCCACCTTTTCATTTGTGCTTGCTGTGTTTTCCATTTAAAACTATATAAACACAAATCACAACGCATTTGTTAAGACGTGTATCAGTGAGCACCATGATCCATATTGACTCATAAATGCATCATGATGCACATCAACTTACATCGATGCACTTGATAATGATGCAATTGAAAACACACACAGACATGCATGTTGATGCATTTCCATTGATTTATATTGAAAACACATAAGGAGGTAAATCCCAGAGGTGTAAATCCATCTTGTGGTGGCTGTATTAGTTTTATTTTTTTCAGGCAGTTTTTACCTTGTGACTCTGTCTGTAACACACTTCATAAACGCCTTTTTTTATTTTTTGTTTTTTTCATAATGCAAAGGGAGATTTTGCATTGCAATACTGCATTACAACCACATGCTTGGTACACGCTTACGGTGCTGTCCCATTGACTACAAGCTGCGCCACGTGCCAAACATGACATGCCAAGGTAAATCGAAGCATCTGCACAGAATTGAGAAGCCGCCATGTTATTTTATAGGTAACCATAATTGATCAATGACGTCACCTGAGAGACCCCTCCCCTTTGTTTATACATAGCCGTCGCCTGCAAGAGCTGTCCTTCGTGGGTAATCAGTCATCAGTAGAGAAGCCTGTTGGCAGCTCTTTTTCTTTTGGCGGGTCAGGGAGCGTCATTGATCATGACTGACGTGGATCTGCATTGCTGAATGATGTGATTAACATTGTGGGAACTTTCAAAAGCTGTGCGTGTTTTGTTATTTATTTTTAACTTTATTTGTGACTTCACATAAGCGGTGACAATTATGGGGCCACGTGGCGTCTCTAGTAGCTAAGGACAAGGTAGACGCCAGCACCCCCATTTCTCTTAACAACCTTAAAGTGGATGTAAACCCAAAAATGTATTATTTATTTTATGTCATAATGTAGAGTATAAGATTTCCTATCATTTGAGCCCAGTCTTGCCACAAAGAGTTCTGAGCAATCCTCTTTTATTGTTCAGTGAGATAAATCTTGACAAACAGAGAACAACTTTGTCAAATTCCCCCCCCCCCCCCCCTTGCTGTGAGTGACAGGTGATTTACATATCTCATGCACTAGCCTAAGACATGCATTATTTTTTAATTCCCTCCCAATGCTTTCTTCTGCTGCTCTGCAAGGATTGGCTGTTCCACAACTCAGCATTATTGGGCATGCTGAAGTCATGTGGGGACTTTTCTGTGTTTTGACTGGATGTTAGTGATCATAGCAGAAGCTCAGTGTAAGAAATACATAGGAGAAAATGCATGTTGATAAGGGGAGTGTACGACTCCACCCACTGAGCCCTGGAAAACAGACCCACCCACAAAATCTGCAGTTTTTTGGGTCTCATAGCAGACAGAGGGGAGACATTTGACAGATAAGTATACATGCAGGAGGCATGTATATCCTTCTATATAACCAATATTGCAGTAGTTTAGAAAGGATGAGAGTGGGTTTACATCCACTTTAATTAAAAAAATAGGAATCTGTCATATATATAGAAGCCAGAGAAAAACCTGCTACTAAATATGATGTTTGGCTCCTGCCAAACTTACCGATGAATGGCAGAACATGCCAAATTCTTGAACTAAGCTCATCCCTAGTCAGTCAGAAAATACACTTTCATTTTTTTATAGTACTGTAATGGTAACACAAACAATAGTTATTTCTGACAATCCAGTATGCATAGCATAAGCTTACTTGAAAGATTTCTGTTCATGTTGTGAATTCGTCTTTTGCCCATCTCTTTCCACAACTTCTGGATTCCCTGCATGCTTTGCAGATTTTCCTCTGCTGTTTACTTTTAATTTCCAAGGACTACATATCCCATGGTACCTTGCTGTCTGCAAGCTGTGATTCCTGTGCTGACTCCGCCTCCTGAAACTCCTCCTCTCATCACCTCTGTAGTTCAAAAAGCAAGCTGCATGAAATGTGTTGCATGGCAGTGCCTACTCACAGTGACTATGTGACACAGAATTCAAAGAAGTAACTGTGTGGGGATCTTTACAAGGTAAAAGTTTACAAACTTTAGAACTGTTCAGATTGATAAGAGTAGACTAGAAATAATTGAAATTCAATGTGGAAATGAAAATATGATTTTAGATTTTGTCCATGTATATACCATAGGTGTGTACAGCCTATTGCATTAGGGTGTGCACCCCAAAGCTCAAACACATACTGTATGCATGTGTGTGCATGTGTATATATACTGATGGTGTCAGTAGAGCAGTGGACGGTGAAAGTAGAGCAGTGGATGGTGTCATAAGTGCAGAGATTGGTGTCAGTAGGGTATTTTTTTTACAATTTTATTGTATTTTAATAATTTTTTTGTAAAAAAAATTTTGCAAAAGAAAAAAAGGAGATTTTTTATTTTTATTTGGTGAAATATCAGGAGTCTTAACAGGGGTGAATATGAGCCACACAGGGTGGTTAAGGTGTGTCCTGGCACACCCTGTGCACATGCCTATGGTTTATGCAGATTTTAGTTGATGTAACCCCTGCCCAGGTAACATTTACTTTGCTCTGTGTACAATTCTCTTTTTTTTAATTGTCAGAAAATACTGTTTTTGTCTTTTAACTTATTCAGATCTGTGCTATAGCCGAAAGACGGCTACAGTGTGGAACTACTTTGCCGGGAGGGAGTCAATAGACGTCCTCCTGTGTCCGAGCAGCCTGCGCACCCCCTGCAGGGTGAGCATGGCACGCTCTGTGATCATTGAGTCTATGAGACTCGGCTGATCACAGATCGGAGTAAGGGGTCGATCCCGACCCATTACCACGTGATCAGCTGTCAGCCAATGACAGCTGATCATGTGATGTAAACAGAGCTGGTAATCAGCTATTTTTTCTCGGCACGCTGATAGTGTGAGGAGGAAAAAAACAGGCGATCACCGGCTGCTGTCAGAGTGACAATGGGTCCCAATCAAGAAGAGCTGCTACCAGCTCATCTGTGCCCACCTGTGCCACCTACCAGTGAACAACAGTGCCACCTACTAGTGCCCACCAGGACCACCTATCAGTGCCCACAGTGTCACCTATCAGTGCCCACAGTGCCACCTACCAGTGAACAACAGTGCCGCCTACCAGTGCCCATCAGTGTCACCTACCAGTGCCTATCAGTACAATCTATCAGTTGTACCTATCACTAACACCTATCAGTGCCACCCATCAGGGCCCATCAGTGCCATCTTATCAGTGGCCATCAATGCCGCCTTATCTGTGCCCAACAATACTGCCTTATCTGTCCCCATCATTGCTGCCTTATGTGTGCCCATCAATACCGCCTTATCTGTCCCCATCATTGCCATCTTATCTGTGCCTATCAGTGCCCACCAGTGCAGCCTATCAGTGCCCACCAGTGCCGCCTCATCAGCGCATATCAATGAAGGAGAAAAATTACCTGTTTGCAAAATTTTATAAGAAACTATGAAACGTACCTTTTTTTTTTTAATTTTCCATCTTTTTTTGTTTGTTTAGCAAAAAATAAAAAACCCAGCTGTGATTAAATACCACCAAAATAAAGCTCTATTTGTGTGAAAAAAATATAATTTGGGTACAGTGTTGTATGACCGTGCAATTGTCATTCAAAGTGCATCAGCGCTGAAAGCTGAAAATTGGTCTGGGCAGGAGGGGGGTTAAAGTGTCCAGTAAGCAAATGGTTAATATTTTTTTTTCCCCATCTCAGTAGTGTTGATCTCCTACAGCCTCTTTTTTCCACTTCTTCTCTATATGCACTCCCACCAGCAGTGCTGCACATCGTTCGTTTGGACTGGCTCCATGATAGTGACAATGGCAAACCATGCCCGAGAAATGTGTGTTGGCATAGCCGCTTGTACTTTCTAACAAGGACGCATGTAGCAGGGTGCAAACACAGGAGCTTAATTGTGAGCCGGTTGATACCCTAGAACTTCATGGCAGGATTATTTTACGATTATTTTAGGGAAAGCTGCAGCCTGGAAAAAAGCTGAACACAACTTTTGACATGACATTACATATAAAGTTAATATGTGAGTCTAGAGTCTGGGTATAGATACACAATTAAGGTAATTCCGCACTAATTATCACTGAAATTGCTGTAGGACTGCATTGCTGTGCAGAAAACAAACTAAAATAATTCCCTTAACATATCCGAATACACGTCAGTGCACATGAAAGGAAGTTTTCGTGACTTGTGTTCCGCTCCAGCGGTCTTAAGCAGGTTGTCGCTACGTATCGGCTGCCGCAGCCCGCGCTGGGACCACGCGCTCTTTGACACTGTAATTAACTCGACGACCAGGGCAAGGGGAAGACAAAGGACATGTTTGCCCTTTCAAGAAGTCAATTGTTCAGCCTGTGTGTGGATTAGACACAGACAACAGTTCAGTTACGGCTACTTCATTGTGGCAAGGTTCCATGAATAGCGGGCAATTTTCCGCTCAGTGGTCCGTAACTGTACATCAAGACCACTTATTATTATTCATAGACCCGAGGAGAAAAGAGCTAGTCAGTGCGTTAGAAGAAAAATAAAATGGCAACCGCTCAATTAACGTGTAACAAGCAAAGAAGCTGGGTGAGACACACAATGCAAAAATTCCCTAAGATAGTAAAACTGTGATAAAAAGAATTAGCAAAAAATAATTCCCAGGAATCCAACCTGCTGGCCAGCAGAGGGGACATAAATCCAAAAACAAAAATGTCATATATTATGGCTAACCAGTTTTTTTTCTGTGGGTGTGGTGGCTGCATTAGTTTTCATTTTTTTAGGATTGCTGCTCACTTACTATAATGTCTGTCTATGGAGAAACAGGCTTGTCCCGCTAGGACAGAAAAAGCCTGTTAGGCTTCATGTACACTGCTGCTGGTAAACGGAAATTTAGGAGCAGTGGGATGTTTTTTTCAGCTGCCCCTGAACTCCCCTCTACGTCATCTTATCAGTACATGTACTCAGGCTCGTTTATAGTTTTTTCTAGGCAGTTGAGTTTAGAAGCATTTTTTGGAACAGCAAAAAAAATGCATTCAGGACGGATGTTCAGAGGCATTGGAAACACCAAATGCCTGTAACCGCTTGTAAACTTGGTAACTCGCATTTAGCCTCGTTTCGCTTACAGGTTTTTTTAATGGAGATAAATTTTTGAGTGTTTTAAAAAAAAAAAACACTCCTAAACGCAAACGCAACTAAACGCGGCAGGTAAACGTGCCAAGACGGACGTTTTTAAACATCAGTTACTATGTGTCAAGTTAAATAATTCAGGAGAGGTTTCAAAACGTCCCGTGTACATTAAGCATTAGGAATACAGAACAGTGTGGAGTTGATTTAATAAAGGCAAATAAACTGTGCACTTTGCAAAGTGCAGGTTCTCCAGAGCTTAGTAAATTAAGTAAAGCTTTACTTTGCAAAAAGTACCCAATCACGTGCAGGGAAAATAATAAAAAAAAGCATTTTTGCTTGCACATGATTGGATGATGGAAGTCAGCAGAGCATCTGCTCATTTACTAAGCTCTGAAGCAACACTTTGCAAAGTGCACAGTCTATTTGCCTTTTGTAAATCAAGCCCTATAGTCTATTTGTCTTTAGTAAATCAAGCCCTATGGCTTAATGCCATGCAGCACCGAGGTCCCTGGTTTGAATCCTGGTCAGCATATTATCTGCATGGAGTTTGCATGTTTTCTTGTGCTTGTATTAGTTTCCTCCCACACTCTGAAGATGTAGGTTTATTAGCTCCTGTCAAATTTGGTGGACTTGTTAGAAAAGGACTGTAGATTGTAAGCTCCTTGTGGGTAGGGACTAGTTAGTATTCATGGTATATAACTTGTTGGTGCTATATAAATATCTGCAATAAAAAAACACGGGTGGGGGGGGGGGGGGGTGTTCTGTAGACCACAGAAGTGAACTGGGCAGTGCTGAGGACAGCGCTTGAAATGCAATGTCAAAAGGCAACTGTTTGTCAATTGGGGTATACCTCTTGTTCCCCAATGTACTCTGAAGAATTTAGAAAGGATGGGAGTGCCACAAATCTAGTATGAGTCCAGTTGGTCTTTATTTTTCATAACACAATTTAAAAAAAAAACGCGTTTCAGGGGCTCAAAACTTTCCCTTCATCAGGGCTGGGAAGTAAGACCACTTATGTAATGTTATGTTATTTGTTACAGGTATTTATATAGCACGTACAAAATATACATAGAAAAGTATGACACTTGGTTTCTAAATAATGATAGAAGTTACATGTGACAGCACAGTGATTAAAGTAATGTAATATAAATAATAATACAATTAATATAAGTAATTATATAGTCATATAGTCCCGTGTGCTAATTTCCCAACACCAAAGTCAATCATCAATGGCAATTTTCAAAAATCCTTCACCGTTTGTGCTCAAATTATGGATGTCCACTACAGATGTTTTACTCCTTTTTACAGGTTGGTCCAAAGGAAGTCCAAGCTAAACGTACGGCGTAGTGTTGAACTGTCACTTTTGGGTCATGTCCAGGCCGGGGATCTGAGAAGGAGGCTTCGAACGCACGCAGGCCGCATGCTGGGTGCGGTGGTGACATCTCATCCCTGTACGCTGTATATGCAGGTGCCGACTTTCAGGCACCCATAAATGTGAGTGTAACAACTTTTAACAACTTCAGCACCGGAAGGATTTGCCCCTTACTGACCAGGCCATTTTTTGCGATACGGCACTGCGTCGCTTTAACTGCCAATTGCGTGGTGGTGTGACACTGTACCTAAACTAAATTTATGTCCTTTTTTCCCCACAAATAGGGAAAAAAATAGAGCTTTCTTTTGGTGGTATTTGATACCTCTGTGGTTTTTATTTTTTGCGCTATAAACAAAGAGCGACAACTTTGAAAAAAAAAACCTTTTTTTTTAAACTTTTTGCTATGATACATATCCAAGAAAAAAAAAACACATTTATTCCTCAGTTTAGGCTGGTATATATTTTTATACATATTTTTGGTAAAAAATGTTTGCAATAGGCGTATATTGATTGGTTTGCGCAAACTATGGGATAGATTTAGGGACTTTTATTTATTTCTTATTGTTTTTACTAGTAATGGCGGTGATCTGTGATTTTTAGCAGGACTGCAACATTGCAACGGATAAATCTGACACCAAATGACACTCATTTGGGGACCAGTGACATTATTATATTGATCAGTGCTACAAAAATGTGCTGATCCATGGAAAAATTACACTGGCAGGGAAGGGGTTAACACTAGGTGGCGATCAAGGGGTTAAGTGTGTTCCCTAGGCGTGTTCTAACTGTAGGGGGGGGGGGGGGTGGGCTGCCAGGGATATGACAGAGATCACTGTTCCCAATGACAGGGAACGGTAGATCTCTGTCTTGTCCCCTGCCAGAATTGGGATCCACTTGTTTACATAGGCAGATCCCCATTCTGCCTCTGTACTAGACGATTGCGGGTTCCCCGGCGGACATCGCGTCCAGCTAAGGCGATTCGCGCAGTTGAGCCGACCTGCCGCTGTGTAATGACGACGACTGGTCAGAAAGTGGTTAAATAATAAGTTCCTACACTATAACACTTTATATCTCCGTTCAGGTAGTGTTGTGGTTGGATTTGAACCAATGACCCTAATGCTTCTAGGCAGAAGTCCTAACCACTAAGCCCACGATGAAGGGGAGTTTTAAGCTCACGAAATGTGTTCGTTTTTCTTTTGCTTCACAAAATAAAGACCTTCTGGACTCACATAAAAGGTTATGCTATCCTGTCCTCTTGATCCCCAGCCCTGATGAAGCGGAAGTATTCAGCTCCTGAAACGCATTGGGTTTTCTCTTATTATACCCAGTAAAGACCTATCATATCAGTTTTGTGGTGCTCTCATCCTTTCTACATTCTTCAGCACTGTTTTTGGAAGGTTCAATCGGTATTTTTTGTGCTAATACATATATATATATATATATATATATATATAAAAAACATTCAGCGCTATTTTTTAGCAGACTAAAATAAATGAAATAAGCAAAGTTCTTTGTTAGGATTTATATACACTTTAGAGATTGCTACTACCAGTAATAAAACTCCATCCTGACATATGCTACAAGTGTGACAACATGAAGGTAGTAAATTGTAATACATATGTATGACATCACACACAGCAAGCCCATTTATAATGCATATATTTAGCCACTTCTACAACCCCCCCCCCCCCCATCTCCGCCACCACCTCCATGGTGCAGCCTGAAACAGGGGGATCCACTGAGACCTGGGACTCTTATATTACACACAATGTGGTGGGGGGGGGATTCCCCTTGTGGATTGCGTGATACTGAAACCACCCAGCTTGAGACCCCCTCTTATTAATCCACTTTAGGCTGTGTATGGAGGAGAAGCTGGACACAAAGGCCCAGAGGATAGCTCGCAGTCCAGCTCCGTCTTCCTTCATTAAAAGTCTGATTGCCATTTCAATTCTTTGAAAGGTTTTTCCATTTATTTACAATTTAACATCTCATACATATGGAAGGCATGGTTCCTCCGCTCCGACACTACACCGCCTCGTACTCCTTCTTCTCTTTTCTTCCCCCCTTCCTTTAAGGCCTAATTGATTCTGGTAATTAATTTGTCCTACCTGCTGAAGCACAGAGCCATGGCGGCGGTGAACAGAGAGATTAGCACTAGACTCCTTTAATTATCTAATAGCATGGGCCAGCGAGGAATCCAGCTCTATTAAAACACTTTTAACTATTAACCGCAGTGATTGGAATTGTAATGATCATGACTCGATTTCCAGAAATGAAAGTAGGTGGAATCAAAGTCCTCGGTTTAATATCCGCCAGTTTAACATCCATAATTAGAGCAATTTGCTAGGCAAAATTAGCCGCCTCTGATGTTCGATGTGATGCTAATTTGGCAAAATTGACTTCGGGGAAGTGTTGTACATTAGAAAAAAAAAAACAGAAAACACAAAGGCAGCACAGGAGGAACACAAGTAACAGAGAATGTGATAATGTCAATAAATATGTACTATGTATATAGAAATCTATAGAGAGAAAAAGATAAAATGAGTGGCGTAGAAGAGGGGGGGATGGGTGAGAGAGAAGTATGGAAAAATGTATGGTCTGTTCAGGGATAGATAGATAGATAGATAGATAGATAGATAGATAGATAGATAGATAGATAGTAGATAGATAGATAGATAGATAGATAGATATGAGAGACAGATAGATAATTGATAGATACTAGATAAGTAGATAGATAATAAGATAGATAGATTGATAATAAGTAGGGTAAATTGATAGATAGATAGACAGTAGATGAGATATATAGATAGATAGATAGATAGATAGATAGATAGATAGATAGATAGATAGATAGATAGATAGATACATACATACACACATACATAGATAGATAGATAGATAGATAGATAGAAACGGGATAAGTAAATAGATAATAGGCAGATAAATATGAGATAGATAGATAGATAGATAGATAGATAGATAGATATTTAGACTAGATATAGATAAGTCGATAAATAAATAGACAGATAGATTTATAATAGGCAGGTAAATTGATAGATAGATAGACAGTAGAAGGTATAGATAGATAGACAGATAGATAATATGTAGATTGATAGATAGATAGATAGCTAGATATATAGATAGATAGATAGATAGATAGATAGATAGATAGATAGATAGATAGATAGATAAGCAGATACATATGAGATATATAGATATAGACTAGATATAGATAAGTTGATAAATAGACAGATAGATAAATTAATAGGTAGGTAGATAGATAGATAGATAGATAGATAGATAGATAGATAGATAGATAGATAGATAGATAGATAGATAGATAATAAGGAGATAAATATGATATAGATAGATAAATAGATAGAGGATAGATAGATAGATAGATAGATAGATAGATAGATAGATAGATAAATATGAGAGAGATAGATAGATAATTGATGGGTAGTAGATAGATGGATATATAGATGGATAGATAGATAATAGGCAGATAAATAGATAAATATGAGATAGATAAATATAGACTAGATATAGATAAGTCAATTAATAAATAAATAGACAGATAGATTGATAATAGGCAGGGTAAATTGATAGATAGATAGATAGATAGATAGATAGATAGATAGATAGATAGATAATAGGCAGATAAATAGATAAATATGAGATAGATAGATATAGACTAGCTATAGAGAAGTTGATAGATAGATAGATAGATAGATAGATAGATAGATAGATAGATAGATAGATAGATATTTAGACTAGATATAGATAAGTCGATAAATAAATAGACAGATAGATTTATAATAGGCAGGTAAATTGATAGATAGACGATAGATAGATAGATAGATAGATAATATGCAGGTAAATTGATAGATAGATAGACAGTAGAAGTTATAGATAGATAGACAGATAGATAATATGTAGATGGATAGATAGATAGATAGATAGATAGATAGATAGATAGATAGATAGATAGATAGATAATATGTAGGTAAATAGATAATATGATATAGATAATAGATAGATAGATAGACATATAGATAGGTTGAGAATAGGCAGATAAATTGATAGATGGATATAGGTAGACAGATAGATAGATTCATAATATGTAGGTAAATATGAGATAGATAAAGACTAGATAAGTTGATAGATAGAAAAATAGATAGATAGATAGATAAATAGATAGATAGACAATAGGCAGATCTATAGATATGAGATTTACAGGAAGGAAGGAAAATAGGATAAAAAAGAAGGAAGAGATTGATGAGGGGAAGAAAGGATATATATCCAAAAAAAAGAAAGAAAGAAAGCAACGGATCTAAAGAAAAAAGGATAGATAGATAGATAGATAGATAGATAAATAGATAGATAGATAGATAGATAGATAGATACAAAGACTGTTATATACATATACTTGATTACTATAACCACATATGTTACTATAAATGAAAAAAAAAGCTAGAAAAAGAACCCTAAGTGACATGTATGGAGGAAATGTAAAGCTGTTGTTGATAAAGTTAGATAAAGCTCTAATTTTGGGTTGTGTTAGTACATATATACCTGTGTGTGTGTATATAGGGTTGCATTGTTAGTGTTGTGTTAGTACTGTGTGTGTATATAGGGTTGTATTGTTGGGGTTGTGTTGTCTGTGTGCTGTTTGTTTGTGTGCTAATAAATTAGCCCATTTCCATGAGGCGATTAGTAGTAGATGGAGTTAATGGCCTCTCAGGCGCCCCTCACAGGGTAATCTAGTGCTGATTAATGTGAGTTTCAGCACCTTGGACAGCAGCGCTCCATGACTGGCAGAGAGAGCTGCAGTGTCTGACAGCTCCCACCCTCCGCCCTGGCCTCTGATTGGCTCTCTGGAGAGTCTCTCAAGCCCCTAGAAGAAGACCTGTCCTCCTGATAGAAGAGAGCCCCTTCTTCATCCTTGTCCTCCTTCTCTGCTGGCTGAATGCTCGCTGACATTTCAGAGTCACAACTGAGACCTTTTCCACAGCAGCAAGTGGCCATCCCTGGCACCATGAATTTAAACTTCACCTCTCCAATTCATCAGGTGTCCACCCAGAGACCTACATCCTTCTTCATAGAGGATATCCTACTGCACAAGCCCAAGCCACTAAGAGAGTCCAGCAGCAGTCACTTCAGCAGTAGCTTTGCCTCTCGAGTTCCCCTCTTTGATTATGGCTACCCTTTAATGCCAACTCCCACCATCCTAGCACCCCATCCCCACCACCCTTTGCACAAGGCGGACCACCACCCGTTTTTCCTAGCCACCTCCGGTAAGTAGCATGCAAATAACATATGCAATTGGGGGTCATTGCAATTGGGTCAGTGAAGGGACCTGACACCCTGACTGTTGTAAGGTTGGCCTTCCAGTTCAGGTAGACTAAATTGTTTATTTCAGCATGATTTTGGTCTTAAAAAAATCTAAAGGAACCAGAAAAGTAGAACTAGGCAAAAAAAAAAAATAAAAATCATAAATAAAAGTAAAAAAAAAAAATGTAATTGTTAAAACAAAATATTCAATATGTCATGCTATATCAAAGTAATTCTGAAATCTTGTATATGTTATAGCATTTTACATAAATGTAAACTCAAAGTTATTTTTTCAAACACTAGAATAAATGTACTTGTTGCACTTTGTTGAATTTTCAGTCAAGTTATTTTCCTAGAAACGAATCACATAAATACAGAATATCGCACACTTGTGGTTTTATAAATGCAGGCTACTGTATTATCTAATTTTAAACAATAAGTAAATACATAAATAAATAATATAATTACCAAAATAAAATATAAAACAATATACTGTATATCTATTTAAACAATATAAAACGAGAAAGGACTGGGTGCATATTGTGTCAAGTTCAACCACTATATTATTTTGTAAAGTACATTTAATATTTTTGATATTTAGTCTTAAATTACATAAAGGAGAAAATAATTTAGGAAGATCGTTAGACAGAAATCAACAACCTTTTTGAGCCTACCTCTACAATCTTCTATTTACAAGTTATGCTTTGCAGTTATCTCTAGATTTTTATTATCCTTTTATTGTGTGTTTTTCTTTTTTACACCACAACACACAAAAGGCTATAACTTATTATGGTAGTTTCTTAGTGTTTTCGTAATATTTATGAATTTAGATTTTCAGACTTTGTTCATGAATCACAGTGTATTCCCGATTTGTCTTTTATGTAAGGCAATATCAACAAAATACTATATATTTTTTATATTTGATCATGTAAGATAGGGTTTGATATCTGAAGTTCATAAACTGTTCTATTATTATAATAATAAATAATTATTAGAATAATAAAAAATAAAAAAATTTTCCAATGTACATAGAACATGGGGAGTATACATGAAAAATTGAGCCATGTATAAAATAATTATCATACACTAGTCAGACATAGATTTGGGAATGTTCAGATTATTATTACCTCTATATGTCAATGCTGCATATGACCATATATGAATAATTTTTGATACATAAGGCATACATATGAGTAATAATATAATAAATAACAGAAGTGTCATATACTGTACAAAACTACAAACATACAAAGGACTTATAATTTTGATGATCAGAGTTTATAAACATAATAATACATAATATAATATAAAGCAGGTATTTACATGAAATGTATAACCATATATGACTATATATGCAAATAACTGCTGACACTGGTTTAAACAATTGTTTTTTATTATGTAAATATTTGATACAGAGAATGGAAGGTTGAATTCTAGAGGGGCTAAACAAGTTGTGATTACCAGCAGATAGACTATATGTAAATTAAAAGTTTATAACCTCCAGTGAGAATACAAAGAACTGATAATATACAGCAACAATACAGAATTAAATTAAAATATTTATTACAATTTAAATTAAAATATGCAGTAAACTGATATTTATATAAATGCAACTATTAAATATAATATACTGTAAAATTATATAGAATTTAGTAATATAATGTGCATAAATATATATATATATATATATATATATATATATATATATATATATATATATGATTGTGATATACTGTACAAGAAATATACACAATAATAATAATAATACATAAAAATACTAATACATTTTGTTAGTATTGTAGAATTTTATATATATATATATATATATATATATATATATATATATATATATATATATATATTTATATTTATTTATTTATTTACACATCCACTATTGCAATGTCCACCTGTTACACCTGTTAGTAGACGTAATGATGATAATGTATGTATGAACAGAAATGTGATGTCCAGGGTGAGTATATATAAATAGTATAAATATATAAAATATATAAATAATACCACTTTACAAGATTTGGACAGCTAATTGATGGTTTCAGTTTATAAAATATATATATAGAGATTGATTAGTGTAATATCCAGCAGTTATATGTATAGAACTGAATATTATAATGTACAGTTGTAATATAATTTATAGTTGCTCTGCAATGAAAGGAAATATCTAGAGATTGATGAACAAAATGTCCAAATATATAAATATAAATATATGCAGAGAATAGCAAAGAAAATGTCCAAAATATATGCAGAAATTATTGAAGAAAATGCCTTGCAGATTAATAGAGTTTGCACACAGTTATTTAGAGACTGGCTGTTTAAGGTATATCTGATGATTCTATAATTGTGGCAACCTCCCTCCAGGTCTCCCCATGCCTGCCCTATTCCCTCATCACAGTGAGCTGCCGGGGAAGCACTGTCGGAGGAGGAAAGCTCGCACCGTGTTCTCAGATTCACAGTTATCGGGTTTGGAGAAACGTTTTGAGTTGCAGCGTTATTTGTCCACCCCAGAGAGAGTGGAGCTAGCCACTGCACTCAGCCTATCAGAGACACAGGTAACCATCTATAATCTATCTATCTCTGCCATTTAACTATCTATGCAGGGTTAGGGGTTACTCTGGAGATAATCCAGAGATTTACCATGGAGCTTGAATTCATATTCCTATTGTTTAGGTTTCTGTGTTCTCAAAAATATGTTTTTTGGACATTCTGCAGGTGAAAACATGGTTCCAAAACCGGAGGATGAAGCACAAAAAGCAGCTGAGAAAGACTCAGGATGACAGTAAAGCCCCATCCAGTAATGGACCCCTAGACCATGGCTCCAGCGACACAGAACTCGGGGACAACTCCGGAGCCGATATAGATAAGGACCCAAACAGCCAGAGTCGGTACCTGAGAGATGAACCAGACGATGAGGTGGATATCATAGAGGATGATATGTGTCCCCCCCATCTGCTATAACAGCCGGATACAAAGGACACCTAGAGCTTGGGGGCCTTTCATGGAATATGCACCCATAACCACTATGACATGAGCGGGGGGACCCCAAGACTGCTGTACAGCACACACTCTTGAGTGGGGGGCTCTGTTGTGAGAGATGGGTGTTAATAAACTCATACAACACCTCAATTCAAAGTCTTTATATGACTCTCCCCAGTTTTCTTGGACAGTTCTCCTATCTCTACTAATGATAAACCCAGCAAATCACATGGACAGGAGAGGACCTCAGCGCCCCATCAACAAGATGCTGGAGCCTAATAGTATATCATGGTATTATACACCTGTTGTGACTTCATCAGAGAAGACCCATGATTTCCCCATTTCCCTTGTGCACTTTCATTTCTCCATGTTATGTGTTATTTGTCAATGGTTGTAAAAATCCCTTCCACGTGTGCGAATAACTAATTTATCGTGAACAATGCTCACTATGCTGAATATATATATATATATATATATATATATATATATATATATATGTATATGTATATATATATATATATATATATATATATATATATATGTATATGTATATGTATATATATATATATATATATATATATGTATATATATATATATATATATATATATATATATATATATATATATATATATATATATATATTTGGTTCCCCCAGCTGTAGTTTAAGAATGATTCTCTGTTGACTTGTCAAGTCTGTTTTTCTAAAGGAGTTGAGAATCTTTAAATATTTACTTCAGTTATCCAATCACGTGAAAAGCCTGTATATTTATTTATTATTTAATTTGCACATGATTGGATATTAAAAGTGAACACAGCTACAATTTATTGAGGGAAGATTCCCAACTCCTTTAGTAAATCATTAGTAAATTATTTTTAACACTAATTTTTAGATGAAATTGATGTATACTTTTTCTGAACTCCTGTCTTAATTTAGCCTTCATTCTTTCCTTCCTCCGTTCTTTTCTTCCTTCCTTCTTTCCTTCCTTCCTTCTTTCCTTCCTTCCTTCCTCCCTACTTTCCTAACTATAACAGTCTATTTACCTTTCTCATCTATCTATCTATCTATCTATCTATCTATCTATCTATCTATCTATCTATCTATCCATCCATGTATTCCTTTTTTTCTATTAGTTTCTTTATTTCTTCCCCTCTCTCCCTCTTTCCCTTCCTTCTTTTTATTATTTTCTTTTCCTTTATTTCTGTAATTGTATGTAATATGCTCTTTCTTGCTTTTTTTCTTTTTCTTTCTTTCTTTCTTTCTTTCTTTCTTTCTTTCTTTCTTTCTTTCTTTCATTCTTTCTTTTAATTTTGTCTCTTTCTTTCTCTGAATCCCCTGCCCCTCACTCTAATATATTCTCTCTTTCCCCTCACCTTCATACATTCTATCTCTTTATCATTCATATTTGTCTCTCTTCTCTCACATTTATACATTCTTTATATATCATCTTTTTCTCTCTCTCTCACTCTCATACTGTTTTAGCTTTCATATTTCTCCCTCTCCTTCTGACTCTCTCTTCTCTCATCCTCAAACATTATTTTTCGTTCATCTTTTTCTCTCTCGCGCTCTCTTGTTCCAGCACTCTCTCTTCCATCTCCTTTATACTCTCTCTCTCTCTCTCTTTCTCATCTCTGCCACCCTTGTAATTTTTTGCTGTTTATGTTTCCATTTTTTCCACCTCTTTCTCATGTCCCGTACTAATACTGTGATTTAAAGCTGATTTACTTGCACTAAAAAATATGGCAGGCCAGGTTGGATTAAAACACGTCTCCTTTTTATGATATTGTACACATGTGGCATGACTGCAAAAATCATGTGTAAGTCTACATTTATTTCATTGTTTTAAGAATAGAAATATTGGTAGCTTTCTCTATCCTTTTGAATACATGACATTCTTGTCCTCGGTGTACATTGTATACAGCAAGGGCGTCCATCTGTATTACCTGGGCTAAGCCACGCTAATATCATTGTTCTCTGAAATAAATATTCTACACATTCTAGGAGGTTGTCCTTTATAAAATGGGATTAATGAATATGTTGTGCAGGTTTTGTGGATATATATTACATTTCAAGGTGTCGATTTTTATATTATAGTTTGGGAATCTGGGATATGGAGGACCTGATTCAACTGAGAATCGTATAAAAAGGCATTTGTGACATCTGAGGGGACTGCAAGTTTCAGCTTGGCATAATTGGGGGGGGGGGGGGGTTGTTAAATCTTGTACCTCCCCATCAGTTGAAAGGAAATGTTGCTTTGATCTGACTGTGGACTAAAGGCTAAAATGTACACCCCAAATAATGATTAACTTTTTCTTTTCTATAATAATGTATTTAATAAAACACCAATTTATTTAATCACCATGTCAATGGACAATGGAATTAATTCCCTTGTGCAGAGAGAACTAAATTCTGAAAGATGAAGAGGAAGAATGTATGAGGGCATGAGAAGAGGAAGGGTCAGAGAGAGAAGGAAAAATGGAGGCCAAATGGTTGAGGCAATATTAAGATACTTTTAAAAAATTAGAGAACTGCAAGTTTCAGCTTGGCCTAATGGGGGGGGGCTTTGCTATTCTTGAAATCTTGTACCTTCCCATCAGTTGAAAGGCAATGTTGTTTTAATCTGACCATGGACTAAGGGCTAAAATGTACACCCCAAATAATGATTAACTTTTTTTCTAATAATGTATTTAATTAAACACCAATTTATTTAATTGCCATGTCAATGGGCAATGGAATTAATTCCCTGATTTAGAGACGTTCCCATGGATTCATTTTTCCCTTTACGCTAACTTCAGCAACAGGATTATTCGCAGTGCGGGATTAGGCTTCTGTTTTCACGCTTAAACACGCCAAGCTCAATTCGTTTTGCATTTTATGTTGTATGTTCTGTGGACATAGTACAATGTTACAATTGCTGTCATTGTCTCTCAGACATGAACCTTCAGAATTCACGTTGTTGTTTTTCTAATTTTATGAAATGTTTACAGATGATATATCTTGTTGGAATACATGATTTTATTTAAATAAATCTATTTTGAATTGATGAGTCTGTAGAGTTCTTTTGCAAAAATAATTATATATATATATATATATATATATATATATATATATATATATATATATATATATATATATATATATATATATATATTAATTTTTTTATAGTGTTGTTTTGTTTTTGTTTTTTTTACAGATGACAGTGCTTTTTATTAACCCATTTCACGACAATTAAATTGGCTTTCAACAATAAAGATAATAGGATTAACACATTTTTTTTTTTTTTTGGTGCATTTAACATTTTTTTACAAGGTGCAGTAGGTTTTTCCTTCAAAATTTCTTCTTTCATAAAAAATAAATAAATCCCAAAACAAGTTAATGTAATTCAAATTCTTTTTACTCCAGAATATTTTTACTATACTACTATACTCTACATGAAATATATATATATATATATATATATATATATATATATATATATATATATATATAATATAAATATATATATATCTATAGCTATATAATGATATGAATATTTTGTTATATTAAGTGAAAACATTACTGAATAATAATTTTAATAGAATAATGCTGCACCTTAAATCAAACAATATCTATCTATCTATAAATATATCTATATCTATATCAATAGATAGATAGATATATATATGTAGAAATATACTGTATAGATAGATATATAGATATATGTCTATAGATATCTATAGATATAGATCTATATCTATCTATCTCTCTATCTATCCATATATATATATATATATATATATATATATATATATATATATATATATATATATATATATATACATATATATATATATATATATATATATATACATACACACATATATATATATATATATATATATATATATATATGATATTTTGATCTGAATATTTTGCTATATTAAGAGAAAACATTAATTAGTAATCATTTTATTAGAATAATGTATAACAATAATAATAATAATGTATATAAACCACCTAGTAAGTGTGAAAATTGTAAATAAATGGTCATGATTCTAAACTGTATCTTATAAACTTTCCTTTACCTAGGATATATATATATATATATATATATATATATATATATATATATATATATATGTATGTATATCGATATTTGTGTGCATGAAAAAGACTAGAAAACACCTTTTACAGGATGTACCACTTACCATTAATTTATTTTTAATGTACATAATGGAGAGTAGCAATGATGAAAGATAGATTATTAATTTTATTATAATTAACAATGATTTGCCACCATAAACAATTCTATGTTTTTTTAATTGTTCCAGTGATTTGCCCAAAGAATTATAAAAACAGAAAAAATCAATCAATTCAGTTGACTATAGTTTGATCAGCTTTGATCAGAAATAAGTAAAAAGATTAAATATAAAATAAAAATATATAGATATACCTCACACAAACAAACTTTGTAAAAAGTGCTTTATTTTGCTAATCTTTTTTTTTTGCATTTAACATTAAAAAACTATGTAAAAAAAAAAAAAAAATTCCACATCTACGTCAGCGTTTCATGGATTTGGCTGGAATATGAAGTGATTGGATTATCTCCTCTCTAGCTATCTTTGAGTAATAGGCTAACCCGATTGTGATTTAGTATAAATGCAGCTACATCACTCGTGCGCCTCTCATGCAATATAGTCCTAGTTCTAAAACACAGAGATTACAGAAATGACCTTTGCATAGCTCCTCTTTAGATTCCAGATGTACGGCCAGCTAGACCTTTCTCCCCGGTCACCACATCTCGCCCGCAGCTTCAAAATTCTGCTCTCTTTTTCTGCAACTCCTTCCATTTATCATCAAAGATTCACAAACCATGCAAATTTCTAATTTATTACAGGTATTTATTTAGCGCTGACAATTTACATAAATATATATATTTCACTTTCACATCCGTCCCTCAAGGAGCTTACAATCTAAGGTCCCTAACTCACATTCACACACATACTGTAACTATACCCCAAAAATCCATCTCTGCATCCACAGAATCTAAATCCACATGATTTTTCTTAACTGCTTTTTGATGACGAATCTCCTTATCTATTGTGTTCTTTCTTCTTTTAAATTGAAAGATCCGTTGGGTGGTGGTCTCATTTCTACTATTTTATGAATTTGTCTTTATGTCATTGTTATCCCTCTGTTTGTTTTCACTCTGCACAGTGCTGCAGAAGATGTCGGTGCTACGTAAATTGTTGATGTTATTTTGCACAGTAAATAGGCCTTTTGTGCAGGTCGAGTGAGTACAACGGTGGGTAGTATGTGCAGTAGAGGACTGAGGAGGGTATGACAGGGGTAGTACTTGCTGGAGAGGAATGGGGAGGTTAATATGACAGGCAAGCTGTGCGGGAGAGAAATGCAGAAGCTATTATGTGTAGGAAACGCGTGCACTGGTTATGACAGAGAACAATATGTGTAGGAGAGGAGTTCAGTGGGTGTAACAGTGGGCCAGATGTGCTTGAGAGGAGTTCAGAGAATATAACAGTGGGCAGTCTGTGCAGAAGAGAAGTGGAGAGAGTACGACTGCAGGTATTATGTGCAGGAGAGGAGTTTGGAAGGTATAACAGTGGGCAGTATGTGTTGGAAAGGAGTATGAAGGGTATGACAGAAGGTAGTGTGTCCAGGAGAGGAGTGCGGAGAGTCTGATAGCAGAGTATTTTCAGGAGACGAGTGTGGAGGGTATGAAAGAAGGCAGTACATTCAGGAGAGGAGTGTGGAGTGTTTGATAGCAGGGTATATTCAGGAGAGGAGAGTGGAGGGTATGACAGATAGCAGTACATTCAGGAGAGGAGTGTGGAGGATATGTCAGAAGGCAGTACATCCAGGAGAGGAGTGTGGAGTGTTTGATAGCAGGGTATGTTCAGGAGAGGAGTGTGGAGGGTATGACAGATAGCAGTACATCCAGGAGAGGAGTGTGGAGAGTATGACAGATAGCAGTACATTCAGGAGAGGAGTGTGGAGGGTATGACAGAAGGCAGTACATCCAGGAGAGGAGTGTGGAGTGTTTGATAGCAGGGTATGTTCAGGAGAGGAGTGTGGAGGGTATGACAGATAGCAGTACGTTCAGGAGAGGAGTGTGGAGGGTATGACAGATAGCAGTATGTTCAGGAGAGGAGTGTGGTTAGTTTGATGGCGGAAAACATTCAGGAGAGGAGTGTGAAGGGTATGACAGTGGGAAGTATGTGAAAGAGAGATGTGCAGGAGGTATTATTGGGTCAGTATGTGCAGGAGAAGAATGTGGAAGATATGATAGTGGGCTGTATATGTAGGAAAGGAGTGCGGAAGGTACAACAGTGGGCAATATGTGTAAGAGAGGAGTGCTGAGGGTATGACAGTAGGCATTATGTGCAGGAGAATAGTATGGAAGGTATGATTGTGGGTGGTATATTTAGGAGAATGGATGGTATGATGGAGGGTCAGTATATGTAGGAGAGAAGGGTGGAGGGCATAATAATGGGCAGAATGTGCAGAAGAACAGTGTGAAGGGTATGACAGTGGGTAGTAAGTACAGTATATACATCATAAATAGAAGTCTTGGGTATTTTTCTTCAATGCCAGTGACAGGCAAGTGAAAGAAAGGTAAGTATAAGTGATTGGTGGGCCAACATTAACACTAATCTGCTTCTCTACTCTGTACGGGTTGATTACATCTTCCGTTTGAAAGGTCAGTCCACCCATAATGCCCCGTACACACGAGAGGGATTAAGTCTGACAGACCTTCAAAGGAGTTCCGCCGGAGTTCCGACGGAGTTCTGGCGGACTTTTCGACCGAACGGACTTGACCACACACCATCACACCAAACTCCGACGGAGTCGAACGTGATGACGTACGACTGGATTCGACGTAGGAAGTTCCTAGACAGTAGCCAATAGCTGCCCTAGCGTCGGTTTTAGTCCGTCGGAGTAGCACACACACGAGCGGATTTTTCAAAGGGGACCGGGTCCGGCGGAGTTCCGTTGGGAAAATTTAAAGCATGCTTCATTTCTAAAGTCCGTCAGACTTTAGCTTCGCTAAAGTCCGTTGCAGCCCACACACGATCGGATAGTCCGCCGGACTCAGTCCGTCGGAGTTTGGATGTCGAAAAGTCCGCTCGTGTGTACGGGGCATTACTGATATTGTAGCATTTCGTTAATGCCGGAAAGTAAAATCTTCAGACTTGTGTTCTCAAGGTTGCACCTTGTGGCAACCAGTATAGTGGGTTTTTGTTGGATTTTTAATTTGTTTTATGCAATGACCATATGATCAGCAGACTGAACCTATAACTGATATAATGTAGCTTCAAGCAGATCAACCTTTTACAGCTGTAATACAAATCTGTAAATAAAGCAACAAAAAAACAAATAATAAAATATTGCACTGGATTTTTGTAAACGGTATCTTTCTAAACAGGAGGTATCTTGGTGATGAGGGTTGTATGTGTGAACGCGGTGTACGCTTTCGCCGTATTGACACAAAGTAGAAAATCTCCCAACCTCCCGAGTGTGAAGACAGATTTCACAGCCTGTAAGTATCCAATTACATGGAGAGATAATTCCAGTCTCTTTACACTTCCTCCAGACAGGAATCCACTGAAGTGGCGGTATCAAGATCGGCTCTGACCTTCCCTAATGACTCTGTAATATATATAATTATTGTTATTATTTCATCTAAGGGTGGAAAATTACTATCCTGACAACAGCTTCGCAGGCCCTCCACATACGGATTCACAGCTAAAATGATCAAAAACACAAGGTGTTCCCTGGAGAAATATGTCTCCGTAGTATTCTTTTTTTTAAGTGAATGTATCCCACGTGAAGGCAGATCACAGTGCCGTGGAAGAAAAAAACAGTATAGCAACTAATCACTTCTCCAATTCTTAGATGATCTGCTGTCCTTTATTATCTTAGTATATTTATAATTAATACGTGTCTAAAATATGATATATTACAGATTACCAGTCCTTAGCTTTGGTCTCTGCTTACTTGTTTTAGGCTATTTTCCTTTATTTTCCGTTTCAGTCATTATTATTCAAGTTTAACAATTAGCTAACCTACTATAATTTTGCCCACGCAGGGGCTAGCAATGACATCACAAAGGGTTAGCTTATAGAAACAGACAAAAAGACAATGTAAACATGAGAAGAAAAAGGACAAAACACAAGCTAAAATAGCAGCAGAAAATAGGCTTGTTTCATAAAGCCATCAGGGCCAAGGGGTCCTAAGGAGGTTCCCTAAAACCCTGGGGCATCCCCTGGGCTCGCCAATACCCATGCAATAGTGCCATATACAGCCTATACAGGAGGCAGATTGGAAACCAGAAGAAAGTTAATCCATTGAAAGGCTAAGGGAAGCAAAAGAAGAAGGTGGGCCAGGGGTTAGAGGCTGAGAGAAGGGGCAAAGCTATGGGCTCTGGAGCATTGGGACTGTCCATCATTGGTGGCCCAAGCTAGATGGGGGGGAGAGTAGAAAAGGTATATGACAGCCATGGTTCCCAAACTTTAAGGAACTTAGCATTGGAGTTGTTGTGGATGCTGGATATATGTTTTTTAAGCATCAACACAGTTATGTGATCTCTTACTCCCTGAAAGGGGACAGTTGGTTTTCCCCAGGCTTGGGCAATTGTTTTTTTAGCTGACAAAAATAGATAGGAAGCGAGCTTCAGCTGATAACCAAAGGGCAATTCCTATAAGGCATACTTGGCTTCTTTTGGTATGGGGAGGTGGAACAAGATAAATAGGAGGCCAAATTCATGGTACCAGAAACGAATAAGTCTAGGGCACATCCACCATATATATATACTACATCACCCCGATGGCCACAGCCCCGGAAACAGTGCTCACTAAAAAATAGAACGGCATGGGCAATGCTGGTAGGAACTTTTCCTTTATTTTTACTTCCTGCCATTAAAACACTTCCTGTACTAGGGTGACAACACTCAATCATCATACTGTATCCATGGAGAAGCAGCATCATCACCCTGGCATAGGACTGTAGTTCATAGAGACAGCTGGGCAGAATGTAACTGATGAGGGTGCAGCAGTTGTAGAATCAACAGCACACAGGCACTGGATTTCTGTCAGGATCAACAAGTATTTTTCTGTAACCACTTCCTGTTTATTTACTCTCCAGCAATGGCTGCATGGCATTTCTCAGGGTGGGTTATCTGATGCCAAGAACAGAGGATCATGTCTGTGTAATGTATGTTTAAACGGCTTCTTGTAGTCTCCATCAGAAGCCCCTGTGACAGAGTGGGAAAACGAGGTCACACTGAGAAGACATGGACAAAGCATTGTCCCCCTATAATAGGAATCTGAAAAATACATTTCTTGACAAGATTACCAGGGATTTTCTTAATGAAAGATGTTGAAGTAAATATAATATATAAAAAAAAACTTTTTGAATTACAGTAATATGCTAAAACATATATACAATTCTAATGATTAGACTTACATATACTTTCAAGAAAAGTTATCTTCAATATACAGTGCTGTGAAAAAAGTATTTGACCCCTACCTAATATATATTTTTTTTTTTTCCCATATTTATCACACTTAAATTATTCAGATCAAACTAATTTTAATATTACACAAAAACACAAAATGCAGTTTTTAAATGATGATTTCATTTATTAAGGGAAACAAGTTGTCCAAACCTGCCTAGCCCTATGTGCAAAAGTAATTGCAGCCTAAACCTAATAACTGGTTATACCACCCTTGGCAGCAACAACTGCAATCAAGCATTTGCACTGACTGGCAATGAGTCTTTCACAATGCTGTGGAGGAATTTTGGCCCACTGTTCTTTGCAGAATTGTTTTCAATTCAGCCACATTGGGTTTTTGAGCATGAACAGCCTATTTAAGGACAGCATCTCAATCGGACTTAAGTCCGGACTTTGACTAGGCCACTCCAAAACCTTAATTGTGTTTCCTTGAGCCATTCAGAGGTGGACTAATGCCCTGTACACGGAAAATGTGCGATCGGATCTTGTTGTCGGAAAATCCGATCGTGTGTGGGCTCCATCTGACTTTTTCAATCGGAATTTCCAACACACAAAGTTTGAGAGCTGGATCTAAAATTTTCCTACAACAAAATTCGTTTAAATTACAATTCTGTGTAGGCAATTCCAATGGACAAAGTGCCACGTGTGCTCAGAATAAATTACGAGACGAAAGCTATTGGCTACTGCCCTCTTTATAGTCCTATCGTATGTGATTTAGGTCACCTCGCTCTGAACGATCGGATTTTCCAACAGCTTTGTGCGACTGTGTGTATGCAAGAGAAGGTTGGGCCAAAATCTGACGGATTTTGTCGTCGGAATGTCCGACTGTGTGTACAGGGCATTACTGGTGTATTTTGGATCATTGTCCTGCTGCATAACCCAAGTGTGTTTTAGCTTGAGGTCAGGAACTGATGGCCAGACATTGTCGTTCAGGATTTTCTGGTAGAGCACATAAATTCATGGTTCCATCAAGTATGGTAAGTTGTTCAGGTCCTGAAACTACAAAACAACCCCAGGCCATCACACTACCACCGCCATGTTTGACTGTTGGTATGATTTTCTTGTTATAAAATGCTCTATTAGTTTTTCGCCAGATGTAATGGGGTACGCACCTTCCGCGAAGTTAAACCTTTGTCTCATCAGTCCACAGAATATCAGCCCAAAAGTCTTGGGGATAATCAAGATGTTTTTTGGTAAATGTCAGATGAACCTTTGTGTTCTTTTTGGTCAGCAGTGGCTTTGATCTTGAAATTCTCCCATGGATGCCATTTTTGCCCATTCTCTTTCTTATTGTACAGTGCCTGGAAAAAGTATTCATATCCCTTAACCACTTGACCACTGGGCACTTAAACACCCTTAATAACCAGACCAATTTTCAGCTTTCGGTGCTCACACATTTTGAATGACAATTACTCAGTCATGCAACACTGGACCTATGTGAAATTGTTGTCCTTTTTTTCACACAAATAGAGCTTTCTTTTGGTGGTATTTAATCACCGCTCGGTTTTTTATTTTTTGTGCTATAAAAGAAAAAAGACAGAAAATTCTGTAAAAAAATGAATTTTTCTTCGTTTCTGTTATAAAATTTTGCAGATTAGTAATTTTTTCTTCATAAATTTTGGCCAAAATTTATTCTACTACATATCTTTGGTAAAAATAAGTACAAATTGGTGGATATTATTTGGTCTTTGTGAAAGTTAGTCCACAAGCTATGGTGCCAATATTTGAAAATGTATCACACCTGAAGTACTGATGACCTATTTCAATTCTTGAGACCCTAACATGCCAGAAAAGTACAAATACCCCCCAAATGACCCCTTTTTGGAAAGAAGACATTCCGATGTATTTAGTAAGAGGCATGATGAGTTTTTTGAAGTTGTCATTTTTTCCCACAATTCTTTGCAAAATCAAGATTTTTTTTACTTTTTTTTTTCCACAAAATTGTCATATTATCAGTTTATTTCTCACACACAGCATATGCATACCACAAATTACACCCCAAAACACATTCTGCTATTACTCCCGAGTACGGCGATACCACATGTGTGAGAATTTTACACAGCGTGGCCACATACAGAGGCCCAACATGCAGGGAGCACCATCAGGCGTTCTGGAGCACCCAGGACAATTCTGACATTTCTCTCCTACATGTAAAAATCATAATTTATTTGCTAGAAAATTACATAGAACCCCAAAACATTATATATTTTTTTTAGCAAACACCCTGGAGAATACAATGGTGGTCGTTGCAACTTTTTATCTCGCACGGTATTTGTGCAGCAATTTTTTGAATGCTTTTTTTTGGAAAAAAAAACAATTTTGTGCTTAAAAAAAAAAAAAAAAACACAGTAAAGTAAGCCCAATCTTTGCATAATGTGAAAGATGAAGTTACGCCAAGTAAATAGATACCTAACGTGTCACTCTTCAAAACTGCACACGCTCGTGGAATGGCGCCAAACGTCGCTACTTAAAAATCCCCATAGGCGGCACATTAATGTTTTTTTACTGGTTACATGTTTTGAGTTACAGAGGAGGTCTAGGGCTAGAATTATTGCTCTCGCTCTAACATTCGCAGCGATACCTCACATGTGTGGTTTGAACACCGTTTTCATATGTGGGCAGGACTTACGTATGCGTTCGCTTCTGCATGCGAGCACATGGGGACAGGGGCGCTTTAAAAAAAAAAAAATTATTGTTCATTTTACTTTATTTATTTTAGTTTGACATTTTTTTCCCCAAAAATAAATTTTTTGATCGCTTTTATTCCTATTACAAGGAATGTAAACATCCCTTGCAATAGGAATAGGCATGACAGGTCCTCTTTACAGTGAGATATGGGGTCAATAGGACCCCGCATCTCACCTCTAAGCTGGGAAGTCTGAAATAATAAAAAAAAAAAGATTCTGGCTTTGATCGTATTGGCGAGTCAATAGAAGCACCAGAGGGCGGCGGGAGGGGGGGATGTCTATTGCTGGGTATTGCAGGGTATCGCCGAGTATGGCTGGGTATGGCTGGGTATCTCCAAGTATGGCTGAGTATCTCCAGGTATGGCAATTTATGGCAGGGTTTTACAGAGTATTGGCAGGGTATTGCAGAGTATTGGCTGTAATTGTACTGCAGAGTATTGGCGGGTACTGCAGAGTATTGGCGGGTACTGCAGAGTATTAGCTGGTATTGCAGAGTATTGGCGGGTATTGCAGAGTATTAGCGTGTATTACAGAGTATTAGCTGGTATTGCAGAGTATTGGCTGGTATTGCAGAGTATTAGCGGGTATTGCAGAGTATTGGCTGGTATTGCAGAGTATTGGCTGGTATTGCAGAGCATTAGCTGGTATTGCAGAGTATTGGCGGGTATTGCAGAATATTGGCGGGTATTGCAGAGTATTGGCTGGTATTGCAGAGTATTGGTGGGTATTGCAGAGTATTAGTTGGCATTGCAGAGTATTGGTGGGTATTGCAGAGTATTAGCTGGTATTGCAGAGTATTAGCTGGTATTGCAGAGTATTGGCAGGGAATTGAGGTGTTAAATTTCGGTGAGCAGCGATGTGGGCACTGCAGATGCAGCCCACAGCGCTGCTGACACTGATCTCTTCCCCCTCCACTGTATCGATCGGTACAGAGAGGGGGAGGGAGGAACCGGCGTCATAACATGGTTTGTTTACAAGTGATCGTTCCGTCATTTGACGGAGCGATCACGTGGTAAACGGCCGCGATGAGCGGCCGTTTACCATGATCCGTGATGCACCGGGTCCTGTGGACCCGGCGGTTACGGATGCTCTCAAGTGCGCGCCCCAGGGGGCGCGCGAGAGTGGAATTCTGGGAGGACGTCATATGACGGCCTCCCAGAGTTAAACAACCACCCTGTAGCTGTCATTCGGCTATGGGCCAGTTGTTAAGTGGTTAAAACAAGGGTAGGCAACTTTTTGAGCAGTGTGACGAAAAATGTTTTCAAAGAAATTGAGAGTGCCGATTTTATAACAAAAAAATGTCAATGACACTCTCAATCACAAAAAGGATTTTTTTTATAAAGTAAATGCTGTAAACTACTTGAGTAGTAGTGAGAAATTAACATCCTGCACTCTCACGCCTCAGATCAGCCTCAATTCATGCATCTCCACACCTCGGATCACTGTCCCCCCTGCACATCTGCCCTACCACTTTAACCCCCTGCACATCTGTCCCACCACTGTATCCCCCTACTCATCTGTCCCACCACTTTACCACCCTGCTCTTCTGTCCCACCACTGTAACCCCCTGCTCATCTGCCCCACCAATGTACCCCCTTTCTCATCTGCCCCAACACTGTAACCCCCTATACATCTGCCTCACCACTGTAACCCCCTGCGCATCTGCCCCCCCCACTGTACTACCCTGCACATCTGCCCCACCTCTGTACCCCCCTGCTCATCTGTACCACCACTGTAACCCCCTGTACATTTGACACACCACTGTACACCCTGCTCTTCTGCCCCACCAATGTAACCCCATTTGTCATCTGCCCCACCACTGTACCTCCCTGCACATCTACTCCACTGCCATACTCCCATGCTCTTCTGTCTCACCACTGAACCATCTTCTCATCTGTCCTAACACTGAACTTATATGCTTATCTGCCCCACCACTGTAACCCCCTTTCTCATCTGCCCCACCACTGTAACCCCCTTTCTAATCTGCCCCACCACTGTACCTCCTGCACATCTGTCCCACCTCTGTTCTACCTGCTCTTGTGCCTCACTATTGCAACCCCCTGCTCATCTGTCCTACCAATGTACCACCTTTCTCCTCTGCCCTTTCACTGTACCCCCCTATACATCTGCCCAACCTCTGCACCCCCAGCTCTTCTGCCCAACCACTGTAACCCCCTGCTCATCTGTCCCACCAATGCACCTCCTTTCACATCTGCCCCACTGCTGTACTCCCCTGCTCTTCTGTCCCACCACTGAACCCCCTTCTCATCTGGCCCAATACTGAACTCCCTTGCTCATCTTTCCTGCCACCGTAACCCCCTTCTCGTCTGTCCCATCACTATACCCCCTTCTTTTCTGTCCCAGCACTGAACCTCCTTCTCATCCCTCCCACCATTGTACCCCCTTGATCTTCTGTCCCACCACTGTAACACCCCTGCTCATCTGCCCCATCAATGTACCCCTTTTCTCATCTGCCCCACCACTGTACCTCCCTGCACATCTGCTCCAATGCTGTATCCCCATGCTCTTCGCTACTGAATCACATTCTCATCTGTCCTAACACTGAACCCATCTGCCCCACCAGTGTAACTCGCTTTCTCATCTACGCCATCAATGTACCTCCTGCATATCTGTCTCACCTCTTCCCCCCCCCCTGCTCTTCTGCCCCAGCTCTGTTCCCCCTGCTCTCCTGCCCCACCACTGTAACCATATCACGTACCTGGTGTTGGAGCCCAGAATGCAGGGAGCGGCCTCTCGTAAGCCTCTGGCTCGAGAACCCCTGGTAGAGGAGACAGGGACTTAAGAGTTCAGAGGGCACAAGTGCCTGATAGATGGCAGGTGTAGGACTGGTCCGGACCTCTGAAGCAGCAGTAGAAAGGCAGTCAGGAACAGCAAGCTGGAACTGGTGACCGGAACACCGCAGACCGCTGGGAGGAGTTCTGTAGTGCAGCAGGAGCGCAGGATCTGCAGGCTGAAAGTGGTGCACAGAAACTTGGCAGGAACACTGGAACAGCGGAAGTATGGAGATGCCTGAGCTTGGCAGGAACTCAGAAACAGCTGACAGCGAGGAGGTGTCCTGTAGTACGGCAGGAGGCTGGAACAGCAGGTAGCAGGAAGGTACTCAGAGGTCAGGCAAGAACACAGGCAGGGTCAGACAGGCCGGATCAATACTAGCGGGGCAGAGCAGGTACCACACAGTGGCAGAAGGGTAGTTGAGGTACAAGCCGGGTCGGTAACAGGCGGGCAGCGATCAATCCAAAGGAAGAGGCAGAAGCGTAGTCAGGCAGGCCGGGGTCGGAGGCAGGCAGCAAACAGACGTTGTCAGGAGCAGGCCGGGTAGACAGGTATCAAGTCAACTGGTAACAGGTAGCAGGATCACAGGAAACGCTGTAGACTGGACAGCAAGGAGGCACAGTGACAGATTCCCTTAAATAGCCTTCTGGGCGCCAAAAACAGTCACACGGCCCGTCTGCACGCACCTGCGTGCATCCGCGCACGCCCGTTCGCGTCATCGCGCACCCGTGTGTACCGGTTAGCTCTTAGGATAGGGATTCTGCGGGCAGGTCTTCCATATACTGCTCTATTACCGGGACGTCCTTGACAAACCACCTGCTCATCTGTCCCACCAATACACCTCCTTTCACATCTGCCCCACTGCTCTACCCCCTGCTTTTCTGTCCCACCACTGAACCCCCTTCTCATCTGGCCCAACACTGAACCCCCCTGCTCATCTTCTGTCCCACCTCTGAACCCCTCCTGATCATTTTGCCCACCGCTGTACCCTCCTGCTCATCTACTCTACCCTCTTCTCTTCTATGATATGTGTGATATGCAGAGTGGTGAAAGGAAGCAGAGATGAGACACATCCACCTGTTCTGTCACACTCATCCTGCTGATCCACCTCTCACATCGAGCCCACGTGCTTGTATGTGATGTATGGGATGTATGTGATGTATGTGATGTATGTAATGTATGTGATGTATGTGAGGTCACATACAAGCATCTGGAATACTGACTGTGGCTTAAAGGGACACAGAGTGCAGGGGTTCAGTAGTAAGTGACACAAAAGTTCATGAATAATTTCAACAAAGTTCCCAGAAGCTCAACAGTAATTCCACAAACTGTCACATGATTGTGGTTTTCTCAATCACAGTGAAATCCCTTCTTTCTGAGATTGGTAGTGACAACCAAGCAAATCATCTTCCTCCAGATGGTGGACAGGGCTAGCAGGACTGTGATTTGCTTACAAATAATAATAATAATATTAAATAATCACCCAAACCCAAATATTATTATTATTTTACTAAAAAAATTCTAAGGGTTAAGGTTAGGGGTTCATTATTTATTTATTATTACTTAGTATTCATTTATTTAACTTATTTATTATTTATTTATGATTATTATTTTTTGGTGAATTTATTTTACATTTATTTATTCATGAATTTATTATTAATAATATTAATATGATTATTATTATAAGGAGTAGTAGTAGTAGTAGTAGTAGTAGTAGTAGTATTAACACCTTAACCCTAACAAAACTAACAAAAAAATAATAATAATAAATAACCCTAACCCTAACTCCTAATCCTAAACCTAACCTTAATTCTAATCCCTTACCCTAACGAAATAATAAATACTTAATATTAATTTAAAAAAAAGTAATAAAAGCTAATGGAAAAGCTAAAAAACGCTTAAATACCTAGCAACAAATGATGCCACAGATAATAGTTTTCTCTATTGCCTAATAAAAAAATGCCAAAGCTCAAAAACGCTTCATAAAAATGTGCCAAAATCGTGCATAAAAACATGCAAAAAAAAAAAAAGGCTCAAAGATGCTACGGTCAGGTGTGAATGCAGCCTATAAGTGCAGTTAACCCTTGCAACCCAGGGATGGGATTTAAGGGTGCAATGAGCTTTTAATAACTGCTGAATGCTGTGGAAGCTCCTTTTCCCACCTCCCCATTGACCACTCCATTAAAACACATGCTAGGGGGAGTGGGTATTCTCACATTTTAAATTGTCCTTTTGTTTTTTGCTGCATGTGCCTGGCAAAGCTGCGTGTGCCTGGCAATCCGGCCGTGCGTATGCCAGTCCGCCGTACTTTTGAAATGAACTGACTTTTCCCGCCCGGAGAAAAGTCCGCTCATTTTGAGCGGGTCTCCAGGTAGGCGGGGCCCGCGAAGGAGACGCTGCTGACCCCACCACCTGGTATGGACTTAAAGGGGAACCCCAACGCCGAAAAAAATCGGCGTGGGGGTCCCCCCCAGGTCCACATCAGACCCTTGTCCGAGCACGCTACCCGGCCGGCCAGGAAAGGCGGGGACGAGCGAGCGCCCCCCCTCCTGAGCCGTACCAAGCCGCACCCCAAAGCACCTTGTCCCCATGTTGATGAGGACAAGGGCCTCTTCCCGACAACCCCGTTGGTTGTCGGGGTCTGCGGGTGGGGGGCTTATCGGAATCCGGGAGCCCCCTTTAATAAAGGGGCCCCCCACCCTATGTGAATGAGTATGGGGTACAATGTACCCCTACCCATTCACCTGTAAAATAAAGTAAAAAAAAACACAACACACAAGGGTTAAAATAGTTTATTGCACAGCTCCGGGGGTCTTCCGTCTTCGGGGGTCTTCTCGCCGGACTCCTCCGCTATCTTCTTCTATCTCTTTTACTAGCGGAGGAGCCCGGCTTTCTTCCTCACCGCCACCCTCTACTTCCAACTTCGGGGGTCTTGTCCCCCTCTTCGGTTCTTCTGCCGGGCCACCGCGCCTTCTTATAGCTCTTTTACAGGGGATGGCCCGGTCTTCTGTCGCCGCTGTCGTCGCCGCCTTCTGTTCTTCTCTTCAGATGTTGACTTGTCGCTCCTTCCGCTCACAATGACGGGGACCGGGCGCGCGGCGACTTATATAGGGACATCACCGGATGATGTCCCCGCCCATTATGGTGTCACAGTCCCAGCGACGCGCGGCGACTTATATAGGGACATCACCGGATGATGTCCCCGCCTATTATGATGTCACAGTCCCAGCATCCTCTGGGACTGTGACACCATAATGGGCGGGGACATCATCCGGTGATGTCCCTATATAAGTCGCTGCGCGTCGCGTCGGAGCCATTCTGAGCGGAGGATGCGACGAGGCAACATCTGAAGAGAAGAAGAGAAGAACAGAAGGCGGCGACGACAGCAGCGACAGAAGACCACCGCCTGTAAAAGAGCTATATGAAGGCACGGTGGCCCGGCAGAAGAACCGAAGAGGGGGACAAGACCCCCGAAGTTGGAAGAAGAGGCCGGCGGCGAGGAAGAAAGCCAGGCTCCTCCGCTAGTAAAACAGCTAGTAGAAGATAGCGGAGGAGTCCGGCGAGAAGACCCCCGAAGACGTAAGACCCCGGAGCTGTGCAATAAACTATTTTTACCCTGTGTTATGTTTTTTTGAACTTTTTTCACAGGTGAATGGGTAGGGGTACACTGTACCCCATACTCATTCACATAGGGTGGGGGGCCGGTATCCGGGGGCCCCCTTATTAAAGGGGGCTCCCGGATTCCGATAAGCCCCCCGCCCGCAGACCCCGACAACCAACGGCCAGGGTTGTCGGGAAGAGGCCCTTGTCCTCATCAACATGGGGACAAGGTGCTTTAGGGCGCCCCCATGTTGAGGGCACGCGGCTTGGTATGGCTCAGGAGGGGGGGGCACTCGCTCGTCCCCCTCTTTCCTGGCCGGCCGGGTAGCGTGCTCGGACAAGGGTCTGATGTGGACCTGGGGCGGAACCCCACGCTGATTTTTTTCGGCGTTGGGGTTACCCTTTAAGTCCATACAAGGTGGCGGGGCCAGCGACGTCTCCTTCGCGGGCCCCGCCTACCTGGAGACGCGCTCGAAATGAGCGGACTTTCCTCCGCGTGTGTGGGCGAGTCCGTTCATTTCAAAAGTACGGCGGATAGTACGGCGGACTTAGTACGCCGTATTAGTCCGCTGAAAAAGTGCCGTGTGTGGGCAAGTAGCCCGTTCGGAAAGTCGGACGGACAGTCCGGCGGGAAGTCCGCCAGACTAAGTCCGCCGGATAGTCGGCTACGTGTGTACGTGGCATTAGAAGCACCGTACCCACCTCAATACTAACATATTGTTTCATTCCCCAAAAAAGTGGCTTTTTCTAAAAAGGTTTCCTTTTGGGGGTGTTGGTACTGTTCTGGCATTTTTATTTGAAAGTTATTTTTTTCTTTTATTTTTCATTAAAAACTGGAATTTAAATACCACAAAAGAAAGTTCTTTTTGTCTCAAAAATGATCTACAAATAATTAGGGTACATTGTTGCATGACTAAGTGTCACGTGATATTTTCTATTCATGGGCACTCCTCAGAGATTCTGAGAGTGGCGTGATAATGTAAAAATAAACTATGATGCATAAGTAAACTATGAATAAAGGGCATGTAGGTGACACCCTTTTATTCATATTTTGTCCTCCTTTTTTCTGGTTGAATGACAATGACTGAGGACATCTTGTGGCTGGAAAGAGGTACTGCGGGGACAGCTCCAGGTTGAAGTTGAGAATTGCAGATGTTACAGTACTTCTAGGGTCTGCAGCTGTACATTCAACTGCCTGTACAGATGCAGATGCATCCAGGAGCATCCAGGAAAAAACATACTCACAAACATAAAGGTCAAATCAGCGTTAAGAAAAGCCGACCGGCAAAGCGAACGCCCAAATGTTACGTGATTTGCGTCAAGCACGTCAAGACCACCGGCCGGCTTTTTTTAACGCTGATTTGACCTTTATGTTTGTGAGTATGTTTTTTATTATGGAATAAAAGATTTTGGTTTACGGTTTTACACTCTGGGAGTCTTTGCTTGCCTTTTATGAATGGTCCAACCACGTGAAAACGAGGTGATGTCCCTGTGTGATGACCCCTAAGATTTCTGATATCAAATGCCTTTCTGATTCTGGGATTTGGTAAGCGCGCATTTTTACCATTTATCAGCACGGTGTTGGTGAAGGAAATTCTCTCTCTTGCACCCGCATAGGATTTCTTGAGAAGAAACACTTATGATTATTGGACTGTTATGCCCACGATTACATCTTGATGAAGAACTGTTTTCTTATATATAATTTTTGAGCACTCTATTCATATTTTTGATTATTCACAAAAATTCTGTGCACTTTACAACTACGTCTTTTTGTGGAACTGTTGCTTATATCTAATTTTTGAGCACTTTATATATATATATATATATATATATATATATATATATATATATATATATATATATATATATATATATATATATTTGTACAATTGATTATTGTATGAGTTATAGAGTATATTTTTATTATTCACTTAGTTGGGTTTTTGTATTATAATTTTTGAATAGTTATAGTGTATACATATTATTCTGTTATAGGCTTTAGATATATTTTTTTAGATTTTTGTAATTGTGAGCGCGGTTGAAATTCCTGACTTATATGCTTTATAGGTGTGTATCACATCGTATCAATCGCAGCCTTTAGATATTTAGACTGATTCTTGAGAGATTTCTTTAGCGCAGTATTTTTTTCCCAAATTTTTGTAGACTCAAAATCAGTTTACTGAATCAGATCAGGCAGCTATTGCGATTGGTTGCCAGAGGTTATAGTGTATCATTACCGCTCACTGACTGGTTGCTAGAGGTTACAGCACACATTACAGCTCACTGATTAGTTGCTAGAGATTACATCACATCATCACCTCACTCCAGGGATCATGTTATACATATAGATGCCGCCTTTATTTACATATCCATGCAGCTATTTACATATGAATGCCGGATATTTACATATAAACACAGGGTCTGCAGGTGAGTCGTCTGTACACAACAATAGGACAGAGCTGGGCAGCATTAGTTGCAGCACTTCACACTGAGATATCAGGACACAGCAAAAGACAAGGACATTTAAACTGGGATAGTTGGCAAGTATGAGGCAGCTGCTTTGGGCCCCACAACAATGACAGGGCCCAGGGCAGCTGCCCCTTTTTCCCTGCCTTAAAAACGGCCCTGACGTTAGAGCATGCTTTTTGGCTATGTTGGGTACATGTGAAAGCATGTACACAGTGCACTGATGGCATGCACATTATAGCATGCATATCTTGGGCTGAACATGCATATAGGTCTTGGGAAATATTTAAACTCTTATGCTGGCCAGTGCTGTGAAATCTTCCCATCTACCTTGTTTGCCTGAACACCACCTACCCCAGCCTGCTTCCTTATTTGACCTCTGCCTGGACACTGATTACCCTGTCCATTGTAGCCACCCTCTTCCTGGTGGTGTGATCCTAATGCCTACTAACTGGAGACATCTTGCAAAAAATTAACCTGGGGACCACTAGGGTTACAGGTTCATCATCTTTTGCAGGGGTTCTTGTGGTAAGTTAGATGTTTTCTTCATTCTGATGGTAGTCAAAATATAAAGGATAAGTGCTCTTTCAGGGTAGATTCAGATTTGTTGAGCAGTGCTTCAGAGGAATTATTGCAAAAGCTGGTAATAAGTACTGTGCAATTGAGATTATTTAAAAAGAAGTTCGGGATTTGTTAAAAAAATAATTATACTGTCTGAAAGTGAGACGGTTCTGGATACGCACGTATAACTTAATATACTCCTTGACCCAAGTGAACCTCCTTAAATCACCTCTGCATGTGCTGTTGGGGTGCCCAGTGGAAGGGACATGAAAATCAATGTGAATACTTATAACCTTTATATTTGTCGCGGCAAGAATATCCCCTACGATCCCTTTTTATCTACTGAAAGCAAAACTATCATGGATAATGGTAAATGGACGCCTATTCGCAATTCTGAATGACAGGGTCACTTGGTTTAATAAAATATGGGACCCCTGGATCGAATATCTCAGAACTACATAATGAGTTGACCTGGCACTGGAGGATATCCCTCCAGGACTGCAGTGCATCCCTTTCCCTACCTTCTACCCCCTTTTTTTTTTCTCTTCTCTCATTTATTTTACTATCTCTGTTTCTTCCTCTTCCTTCTTCCTGATGGAGTTGGATGTCGCGTGGTCTCTTGTGCCATATATGGTTCTGAAGTTTCAGTTAGTGGGTCGCAAGTTTGGTTCAGTTTTGACCCAAATAGGTAAATGATGTAATAAACAGACTCCAGTGTATAGAAGTTTAACAGTTAAGTAGCTGACCTACAATGTTTTGTTCATGCACAATTATCTTTTCGCTTACAACGGCAAATGTTAATTTTTTATTTCTATCTGAAAACTTGAATAAAAACATTGGGAACAAAAAAAAAGAATTATACTCACCTAGGTGGATGTAGCATTGGTCCAATGCTGCATCTGTCCCCTGCCACCAGCTCCCTGCTCTGCCCCTCCAGCACCCTCCAGCACTCACTGGAGCACTGGGCTGTGGAGGGGGTGGGAGTGGCTGGCTCAGGCTCTCAGCAGCTCACTGAGAGGCTGAGCCAGCTTCCAACCCAGGATCTTTTCAGAGCCTGTAGTGGCTCTGTGACGTCAACCGACGGTGGGCTTTAGCAGTCAGCAATAAACAGATCACAGAAGTGCAGAACAAACTGCAATCATATGATCCATATCCAAAATCTTTGGCTATACTTCTCCTTTTACTCATATGCATAATTTGTTCAATATCGCACAAGTCCACCAAATACAGTGCCTTTAAAAAGTATTCATACTCCTTGGCATTTTCCAAATTTTTTCATGCTACAACCAAAAATGTAAATGAATTTATTGGGATTTTATGTGATAGGCCAACACAAAGAGGCACATAGTTTTGAAGTGGAAAGAAACGGATGAATGGTTTTCCAAATTTTTTCCAAATAAATATCTGAAAAGTGCAGCTTGCATTTGTATTCCCTCTTTACTCTGATACCCTAAACTAAAATCTAGTGGAAACGATTGCCTTCAGAAGTCACCTAATTTGTAAATAGAGTCCACCTGTGTGTAATTTAATCTCAGTATAAATACAGCTGTTCTGTCAAGCCCTCAGAGGTTTGTTAGAGAACCTTAGTGAAGAAACAGCATCATGAAGGCCAAGGAACACACCAGGAACACACCAGACAGGTCAGGGATAAAGTTGTGGAGAAGTTTAAAGCAGGGTTAGGATATAAAAAAAATCCCAAGCTTTGAACATCTCACGGAACACTGTTTAAATACATTAATCTGAACACAGACATGATGCCCCATGCCAACAATCCTCTTTGGTAAGACGTGCGCCGAAAATGGAAGAATGTGAACAAATCAGCAAAGGATGTTAGCTTCAAATTACAGTTCCCCAGCCTGCTGCTGAATGTGAACAGGAATGTTGGCCGACATCATTGACCCTCAGCCGCCTTGTTTACAAACTGAAACAGGCCAGCATTGGAATTATCAATTAGCGTCAATATATATATATATTTTTTTTGAAAACCAACAATTTTTATTGATATTTTGTAAGAAGAGATATGGGACAAATGTACTGCAGGAGTACACAAAGGCTTAGAAATAGGACACTGGGAGACGTCATGGCAGCAGGTCTGTCAAGCATAGACCATTCAGCAAAGGAACACATTTGAAATCAGTAGCTAAGGAACCGTTAAGCAACATAATAGCAACAATATCTAAGTAGAGCAAATGGCAACCAACAAATATTCAGTTCTGCAAAAAGCAGTCTAAGTATCGGTAGTAAAAATAAAAATAAATAAAGGGAATCAAGTAAAAGGGAAAGAAATATAAAAAAAAGGTGAAAAAAAAAGAATGTCCAGCTACCTGACACCCCCAACCCCCCATATGTTCCACTTTAAATATAGAGAGAAAAATCTGGTGGGTGGGGTCTCGAAAAGGTACCATAGTTCCCAGATTCAGTGAGAGAATTGTGAGAATTCAGTGAGAGAACAGTGTGAGAATTGTAAGGTATCCCATCCTCTTTACGCCCCAGATCCTTGCGTGTAGCTCTGTCAGTGAGGGAGGTAACACATGGGCCAGTAGCTTTTTTGGAGGTGTTGGAAATCATTGGGAGAGAAAGACCCAGGAGAAAAGTTTTTGGAGTAAAAGACATCCAGGACCCGAAGAGGGTGTGGACGGTGACAATATGTTTTTGTAATGTCCCTTTTGCTAGTGTACATCCTACAGGTGTGCAACTTCACATGTAAGTTTAAGGCTAGGTTCACACACTTGCATCTGCACTGTTATGTGTTTTTGTGCACTTTTTTTGAACATATTTTCATGCATATTTTTAATTTATTTTCTTGCGCTTTCATGCATTTTTAGTGCGCTATAGAAGCCTATGAAGCCAAAAACCCAACACATGGCAATGCTGCTATGAGTGGGCTCCATATCAAAAAATGGAAATTTCTTGTTGTGCATGAACACTCATTGGGCAATGCAGGTGAAATCATACAAGTGTAAACAGGGCCTAAGGCATCTCCCAGGCAATGTTATTTAAAGGAATTGTGATTTTTTTTAATGTTGCCCTTTAAGCATTTATTAAAGAACCCATCCCTCACTGAACAGTAATTTAGTTCAAGTTATATTTTTCATAGACGTTTGTCCCTCATGGCAGTGCTCAACTACCCAAGCCTTTGTTTTTCAAAAAACCTGCAAATAGACCCTGAAAATGCCAGAAAATTAAAATTCAGCTCCCATAGATTTCAATGGGGTTTAGTGCGATGTTCAAGGTTTAGACATTTTTTTTAAGTGTTTAGTGATCGCCCAGCAAACCGAACTTTGCTCAGTTCACTTATCGCTATCTGACATATCCTGAAATTGGTGAGCGACCCACTAAACCTCACATCTCGGCATATCGTTTTACAACTATTTCATCTAAATCTGCTCTAATTACAGCTCTCCTTAATGAAATCATAATCACTCTCAATTTCACAAGTGGCATGTTCAACCAAATGTTTAGCAGTATATCAAAGACCTATTTTCTCCCCTCTAATATTTTAATTAAACCTCTGCCTCAATTTAACCCATTCCCCCCTCTTTGATGGCGGATTTTTCCCTCTCCCCGTCTCCCTCGTCCAATCCTCCTTCTGAACATTTAGGCGCAGATGTAAGATGGAATGAATGTCAGCTATTGATTTAATGAGAAATTATTCCTGCCAGACACATACTTGTTCCCCTTTTATTTCTCCCAGGCTATAGAATTCATTTAATTGAAGTCGTCTTTTTAGCAAAACACATTAAGGGGTCTAAATTAGCAGGGCCTTTTCTGCCTCCGAATCCGAGCTGGCCCAGAATCCTTTGATGTGAGGACCAGGCTAAAGTGGCTACAGAATCCCTGAAAATGAGCTGATGGCACTATTATTAAAATAAAATGGATGTTCTCCCATGTGGTGAAAGAATACTTAATTTCTTAATTGATCACCTTAGCCTCTTGTGTACAAGCTCTGCCCTCTCCGCGACATACATTGTTCCTCATCATATGTTTCAATTAGGAGAGCCTTTACAATGCGTCAGTGTTCCCTATTTACATATTGTAACATAATAATCCCCCGCAACAAAAAGAAGTCTCCCCCCCCCAACTCTGACCCAACGCAGCTCTTTCCGGCTAAGCGTGTTCAATGTGTGTTAATTGATTTTTCTCTTTCTTTTTTAATGAAAAAAATGAACCATTTGATCTCATTTGATAGTCATGATTATTTAAAGGAGAAGAGTACAAAAGACTGAAGGTTCATCATCAATATAACCTCCATCTGTTGAGCTATGAAAATCATGGTTGAAGCTGCAGAAATAGAACTTTTTATATGACTGACAATGCATTTGGTTTCATACAAGCTTTTATTAAAATAATCCCAGATAATCCTGCCTTAAAAGTCCTTGTTCCTGGTATAGGGTGACTATTCTCTGTTCTTTCTCCAAATTGTGCTCTTGTGTCATCGTCCGGTAACATGGGATTCTAAAGGAGCCGCCTAAAAATGGCCATTTGAACACACATTAGACAGGCATTTCCACTGTTGCCACATCAGGAAACGTTCCCCTAAGAAAGGCCATGTAGCCATCGCTGGAGTGTATGTACACAGAACATGGCTACAAAAATGCTTCAGGAAATCATCAGCGCTAAGATGCAACAAAAGATTAAAACAAGTTTTAAACAAGAAATTTATGAATAAAAATGACAATTGTTTATGATAGACAATGCTTTAGCAAACTAGGTGTCAGTCATTTAGGGTTTACATCTACTATGTTAATAGTATTCAACTTCATACAGGACCAACCACATTGGTCACATTGATGATACATTCACTTGAGAGCTGCATTGTCATGCGTGTTCAGCTCTCACATAAGCACATACATTGATATCATTGGTCAGCATCTGTCCAGACCTTTCAAACTTATCAGACTTGTCTATCAATCTTCTAGTACCCATCAGTCTTTGCAATTCATGTTCTGTTGGTACTTATCAGACCCGGCCATCACTCTGCTGATACCTATCAGGATTGGCCATTAGTGCACTGGTACCTATTAGACTTGGCCATCACTCTACTGGTACCTATTCCACCTGGCCATCACATTGCTGGTATCTATCAGACTTGCCCATGCTCTTCTGGTACCTATTGAGCATACTCTACGGTATCTCTCAGCCTTGGACATCACTCCAAGGCTAAGAGATTCCATTTAGATTTAAGTAAGTGGAGTGGGATTGGAGGACGCCAGTTTTGAGGAAACGCATTGGGCAGAAAGTGGGGGGGGGGGGCGTCACCGCTTGCCGGCGGGTTGGGAGACACTGAGGCCGGTGTGATTTTTATGTTTGAAGCCTGATATTCACTGCCTAATGTAAATGGAATTGTCTTTTTTTTTTATATATCCTGTTGTGTTACGCTACAAGTCTCTCCCTGTTTGCTTCCTACACACGGTCCTATTAGAGAGCAATCCAATGAGGCTATGAGGGCTGATCCTCTATGATCTGGTCTAATCCATTGTGGAGTATATTGCTAAGATTCAGTTTTATATGGGAACTGCCAATCTGGAGATGGATATCATGCTTTTATGATCCCTATAATTCGAGATCAACTTTGGTAAGTGGTCATCTTCTTTAAAGGAGCACTTTTGAGTACTTCAGCACTTATTGATAAAATATTGCACACTGAGCACCTTCATCACCTTCACTCATGTGGACATTTATTAACAAGAGTTGTTTTCACTGATTGTTATTATATTTATGTTTGTTATCACTGTCTTAAACTGTACATGTGGGATACCCTAGGTCCATATACTACAATAATTTGCTTAATTACTTTAACATTTTTTCACTTTGCTTTCATGCACTGATTTAAGTGAATAATTTATTATTTAAAGGGACAGCACACTATTTTTGTTTGGATTAAATATTGGCCCAAAGTCTGGATTATGTAGGCTGCAGCAGTCCAGTTAATTAACCTTAATTTATTGTTTCTGTTTTGGTTGATCTTAGCGCAGGAGTTTCTTTTATACCATCACTCCTTGTTACTTATCAGACTTGATAATAACTCCACCAGTACCTAACAATTTTGGTCATCACTCTTCTTGTACCTATAGGATTTCCGATTACTCTGATACTACCTACTAGAATGTCTGTACCTATAACACTTGGCAATCACTCTGCTGATACCTATCAGACTTTAGCATCTCTCTTCTGGTACCTCAAGACTTGGCCATCCCTCTGGCAGTAGCTTGGCCATCACCCTGACAGTAGCTACCAGAATTGGCCATCATTCCACTGGTCCCCTTCAGAATTCACAGTCACTCTACTGGTACCAAGTCTGATGGATTTGGTCATTGCTCTTCTGTTATCTCTTAGACTTGGTCTTCATTCTACTGGCACCTATCAGACTTGGTCATCATTCTTCTGGCATGTAGAAGGCTTGGCAATAACTTTTTAGCACCTATCAGAATTGGCGATAATTCTGCTGGTACCTGTTAGACTTGGCAGTTACTCTGCTGGCACCCATCAGACTTGGTCATTGCTCTTTAGGTGCTTATCAGACTTGGTCGTCACTTTTATGGCACCTATCAGACTTGGCAACAACTTTTCTGGTCCATATTAGACTTGGCTACCACTCTTCTGGTATCTATCAAACTAAATCATCAGTTTTCTGGTTCCTATCAGACTTGGCTATCATTATGCTGATGGTTCCTATCTTGCTTGGCCACAAATAATGAAGTAAAAACTTGGGTGGACAGATCTGCCCAAATATGGGAGGTTTCACTTAGTTTACCTTACATATGGAATTCAGATAAGTGCTGACTATGCTGTATGCCATACAGATGCCATATAAAAGGAGCGCTGACAAAACTAAATAATAATGATTACATTACGACAGAGCAAATGAGTAAAAAAAAACAAAAAAAACGAAAGCCCCATTCAGAACAGGCAGTAGTTTTAACTTCCGAAGGAATAACTCACCAACACTCGCTGAAAGCTCTGCAGGAACAGTTTGCTCCTGCAGAGAGCAAACTACGTTTGTGTATTTGTGTACAGAATGATCCATCTGGAAGACGGGCACTTAGTATATGAGCACAATGAGTAAATTTGTCCTCTTCGCCTTAACTAGACCCTTGAAGACCTCGTTCAGGATTGCTGTTCGTGTATTCATTGATTTCTAAAAGCTAGTGGCCTTACAATTTCATGTATTCATTATCCTTCCTCCGTCTCCTATCTTCTGAGTGACTGTGTATGCCATTCACCCGCTGGCTGGATGGACTCGCCAGGGCGTGCTGGAAGGGAGCCGAACACTAATACGTGGGTACAATGGCCATTCAGGCATGTATTGTTGTATTAAATTAGAAGAAATAAGAGTTTGGCGTCTGTTGTTTAATGCAGATTCTTCATGTCTTACGGCTGTGCTCTATCGATTATTGTAAAGGGTGCATGTAACACACAGATGCCTGGTAATCAATACACTCACTTACTGGGAATTAGTAATGTTGTTAATCCATACCCTAACCTTTACATTCCTCCAGCTGGAATGTTCAACCTTCACAGCCAATACATATACCACTTACTTTGCACTGGAGACCTCTGATACCATCAGGACCATCAACTGCTTACCTATGGCTGTGGGGTTATGTGCAAAAATGTGCAGGCCTAGACATTTGGAACAGCAAGATTTTGGAAGGGTGACCAAGTCCCCAGTTTCTTAAAGTAGAATGTTAACCCAGCCATTATAATCTTATATAGATAAAAGTTATTTTCATTATCTTTAAAGTACCTGGTGGAGATTGAGCTTATCTTGCACCACTTGTCCAACATCCTTGGTAGTGGTGACTGGAGGTGTGTGAACACAGAGTGGCATGATGGCTGATGTAGCAGCAGCACCAACTGTTAAGCCGCGTACACACGGGCGGACTGTATGGCCAACTTAGTCCGTCAGACAATCCGACGGACAGTCCGTCCTACTTTCGAATGAACGGACTTGACCACACACGGATGCACAAACAGTCCGTCAAAAGCTTGCGCGATGACGTGTACAGCACGTACGACGGGACTAGAAATAGGAAGTCCAATACACAGCAATGCAACCTTTCGCCGTGTAAACCCTTTCTGAGCATGCGCCATACTTAGTCCATCGAACTAGCCTACTGACGAGCGGATTGTCCGCTGAAACCAAAGTATGACGGACAGTATTACGGAAATTCCGAAATACTTAGTACGCCAGACTGCACGCTGAAAAAGTCAGCTGAAGCCCACACACGAGCGGACTGTCCGCTGAAATGTGTTTCGACGGACTAAGTTGGCCAGACAGTCCGCCCGTGTGTACGCGGCTTAAGTTGCAGGATGCAGATGACCGTGGATCACGAGACAGGGACCAGCGACTGGAACACAATGACACTCGATCAGTAGACAAGAGTAAAGCTAGGACACAAGCCAAATAGTCATTACCAGCCGTACATAAAGGTACAGGAACATCAGGCAGAGACAGCGATACAAACGAACATAAGGCAGAAGCGGAGTTAGGGTACAAGCCAAAGTCACAATAGGTAAGCAAGAATCAAGAGACAGGTCAGAGGCAAGCCTGGTCAAGCATGGGAGGGCAAATATAGCAGGTCAAGGCACAGGTAAAGCAGAAACTAGCTAAAGACCATTCAGAAATCATTTCATGTCACAATCCAGCTTAAATAGGCCGTTTGGCCATTGTGCCAGTGCTGAGCATGCAAAAGTCTTCTTGTTCTAATACACAATGGGCTTTTCTTATACTGTCTTTGTGTCAGAGACCTGTAAATGAGATCAGCGGTGATGAGGAGATCCTCCAACCATTATCCAAGCAGCCTGGAACACAGAAGAGACTGTGGTGTGACACTAGAACTCAGAGTCACTTTACTTTTTGTCTTAGTCCCTAGTAGATTCTAATCTGTCATGAAACTGGACCTCTAACTACCAGCCGGCTCTAGACTATGCTGGTTATTGAGCCCTGAGTAAAACTAGCTAAAGAATCCCAAACCAGAAAACACAGGGTTAACTAAAATAACAGGAGCTGCATATAAACTCTCATATAACTCAGTTTTGACCACTACACAAGCACACCATATCACAGATTCAGCTATCTGGTAATGTGCATGTGAGATTAAAAAAAGGGGATAGGTATACTCTGTCACTGGTCTTTAAGCCCATAAGCTATGAGCAACCATAGTAAATTAATAAAAATTAAATAACTTGCCTAATATCTAAGTTTCTGATCTGGCTTAGCAACAGTGCTTCCATGGGGATACAGTGACTCTCACTCTTTACTTTCTTCTTCTGGTGTTGTCAACCCAACCACACAGAGACAGGAAGTGATTTACATAAATAATCTTTGTGTACATTAAGCAGCACAGCACCGACAGTAGAGGGCAGCAGATCCCTACAATATGATCCCAGGGCACAACATTGGCAGGAAAAGGGGCCAAGATGTGGACCTGGGCTTACTTGCCACTCGATTGCTATTACAAGCAGCAGGAGGGGACGTATCTCCTATCCTGCCACCTTCCACGGCTCTCTTGGGCTCTCCCATCCCACTGGCTGGACAGCCATCCAAAACCGAGATGGACTGTAAACCAGAAGCAATGATGTGGTATCTAATCTGGCAGAGGTATGCACTCAAAACAATTGATATGCTCACCTCTACTCCCAGCGCTCAAAGGGTGCAGTCAACTTACTCCCACCTGGGGATGGTTCTTAATACTTAGCTGCCATTATAAAATAAAACTTATCATGCATAAAAAACAAAAGAATTGGTTAACCTGAGGATTCAAATATAACCACTAACAGCGCTGATACCACATCTCCATATACAACAAACAATTTGTCTATGTTAAACATGTAGTACTTTTTTAAAAAACCAGCAAGTCTTTTATCAAAATTGGTGTCCAAACACCAAGTATTAAAGAACCAGCAAGACTTTTGTCAGGAATTAATGTCCATACACCAAGGGATCACACTCTATTCCTCATCAATGAGTGCAGTCCTTCATATTCATATTCATACTATCTTCTCAGATATCTGGGTGTGTATGGGTATGGTCCTACACCTTCACCATGTGCTGTTCCACCTCCGTGAATATGTATATAGATGGCTGCTTACCAGATTCCAATCACTTTAGAGCCTGTCTCCACTATGTGGAACTCCTCTGTCTGGTTCTGTGTGTCCCGCTGATTGCTCTCACATTGGTAGTAGACATGCAAAAGATTCAAGGGGTCTCATATAGTGTGATACCTTTTATTTAGGATTGAAAAAATTCCTTTCCCCCCTTACATAATATGCTTACATTTAAAACAACTTAAAACCAGCGTATAACATATGTGGTGTAAGTGCTGCCGCACGATCGTCTCACCGGTAGGCTGCAGATCTCATCCAACACAGTCTCCGTGTGTGGACCCGGGTCCTTGTCGGCTAACACTCACCCTCTTGCTCGTGTGATCACCGCTCTGACGCGTTTCGTGGTTTTCACGTCTTCAGAGAGCGTGATCACACGATATACTAAGCAATCTTATATAGTTATGTGTATTTAAAAACAGGGCGTGCTTAGTATATCGTGTGATCACGCTCTCTGAAGACGTGAAAACCACGAAACGCGTCAGAGCGGTGATCACACGAGCAAGAGGGTGAGTGTTAGCCGACAAGGACCCGGGTCCACACACGGAGACTGTGTTGGATGAGATCTGCAGCCTACCGGTGAGACGATCGTGCGGCAGCACTTACACCACATATGTTATACGCTGGTTTTAAGTTGTTTTAAATGTAAGCATATTATGTAAGGGGGGAAAGGAATTTTTTCAATCCTAAATAAAAGGTATCACACTATATGAGACCCCTTGAATCTTTTGCATGTCTACTACCAATGTGAGAGCAATCAGCGGGACACACAGAACCAGACAGAGGAGTTCCACATAGTGGAGACAGGCTCTAAAGTGATTGGAATCTGGTAAGCAGCCATCTATATACATATTCACGGAGGTGGAACAGCACATGGTGAAGGTGTAGGACCATACCCATACACACCCAGATATCTGAGAAGATTGTATGAATATGAATATGAAGGACTGCACTCATTGATGAGGAATAGAGTGTGATCCCTTGGTGTATGGACATTAATTCCTGACAAAAGTCTTGCTGGTTCTTTAATACTTGGTGTTTGGACACCAATTTTGATAAAAGACTTGCTGGTTTTTTAAAAAAGTACTACATGTTTAACATAGACAAATGATGTGGTATCACTTCTGGTTCACATGGAAACCATCGGTGGCAGTTTTTAAAAGTCGAAACCATTCAAAAACACAGACCCTGTGTGTATTTCTGGGGGCGGATGCAGAGAAGGCTTTTGATTGGTTTAATTGGCAGTTTATATTCTCGATTTTGTGACATGTAGGGGTAAGAGACAATATGTTCCGTTGGATCTCAAGTTTTTATACTTCACCATTCACACAGGTTAAGGTAAATGGAGTCTTGTCCCCCTCCTTTAGGGTCACTAACGGGACCAGGCAGGAATCCCCATTGTCGTCCCTCCTTTTTGCACTTTCCATGGAGGCTTTTCTTTGTAAGATCCGATCAAACCCAGACATTCAGGGACTGACATTTGAAAGAACGCAGTATAAGGTTTCGGCTTATGCTGATGATAAGCTTTTTTCACTGATTAATCTGACAATATCTCTTCCTAATCTCTTTCATGAAATTGAGATATATGGTGCCTTATCTTACTTTAGGATTAATCTTTCGAGATCAGAGGCTATGGTAATAGCAGTTTCTAATGATGTGTTAAGATCACTGAAGTCCAGTTATAAATTGAATTGGTCAGATTTGGGTACTTTTATTCCAGCAGGCCTTTCATGTACATTCAAGCTTAATTTCCCATCACTTTTACATAAAGTGCAGACCCTTCTAGAGAGATGGCAGAGGGGGCTTTATTCCTGGTTCAGGAGGTGTAATAATATTAAAATGACTATTTTACCAAAGTACTTATACTTATTCCAGGCGCTACACGCTATACTAAGCATTATTTTAAATGAATACACTCCTCTCCAGATTTATTTGGGCACATAAACATCCAAGGATTGGAAGGTCTTTGTTGACCCTCCCTAAACAACATGGTGGGTTGCCTGTACCTGATCTATACAAATATTATCAGGCAGCCCTTCTGAGTCGCCTGATTAATTGGTGCCGGCATGGGGACTTAAAAATTTGTCTGAGTCTACAGCAGGCACTGGGCAGTGTCCTATTACATAGAGCCCCTTGGTGTTTCAGTGATCTTCCATCTATTATTAAGACACACCCATTGATAGGACCTACATTACATATGTGCTTTTGGCTCATCTCTAACGGTAAACTATTGTCAATAGAATCTCCATTGTTCTCCATTTTGGGGAATCCACAGTTTGCGCCAGGCTTGCGGAAGGGAACCTTGGGCCACTGTTGGATCAGGGGCTTTTTCAGGCCTCTCATTTTGTGACATTAGGATCCTGGCCCACGTTGCAAACCCTTACATCTGGATCCAGCCCCTACCAATTGGAGTTCAACCCCTCCCGGAAGTTTCGTGCGTAACTTAACTCCACTTAAAGATGATTGCACTCGGAGGAGTCCACTTTCCCATACTCTCTCGAAGATGTATGCCCTGTTGGCTGCACCTCCGGGGGATTTACAATTGCCATTCTTATGTAAGTGGGAATTGGATCTGGATAGAACTGCGTCTTCACACATGTGTGGGACACCCATGCAGATGTGCCGAAGCACTGGGGTAGGGGGTGGGAACATAATTGTTAGGGTCCAGGTGTGGAAGCCTGACTTGTAGGAGGAGACCTCTCTTACAACGCTGGTTCAGGAGCCGCTGGAATGGAGACAGCGGTCTCGAGAGCACAGTGGGTAGGAGTGCCTGCTGGATAGGACCGCTGGAGCTGATGGTAGAGCAGAGGATCCTCTGGAAAGGCTGAGCGACTGGAGGTTAGCTGGCAGGCTGAGAGATGCAGACAGTAGCTCGGGAGCCGATCACTGAACAGGCAGAAGGCTGGAGCAGAGTCAGACGGTCCGGGTCAAGGTAAGTAGGCAGGTGGCAACAGGAGGCAAGAAGTGTCGGTAAAACTGGCAGAGGTCGGCAACGGAATCGTAGGCAGGAGAGGTAGCGAGGTCAGGCAAGCCGGGTCGGTTCGGAGAAGGCAGAGAAGTCAGACAGGCCGGGTCGGTAACGGTAGCAGGTAATCAGGTTCAGAATCAGGTATTCAGGCACTCAGGAGCTGAGACGAAACAGCGCCGCACCAGCGCGCTTGAGGGACCTTTAAACGTTCAGTGGCGGGAAGTAGCGCACGAACGCCACTCACGACCACGCGAACGAGCGCGCGCACGAACGGCACACACGACGATACATATTAGCGTGTAAACGAACGCGCACGCGAACGCGTACGCGAACGCGCACGCGAACGCGTACGCGAACGCGCAGGGAGCACGCGTCGACGCCTGTGTGAACGCAGCTGTGCCTGTCTATTGCTGGTAAGTTCCTGACATTGCCCCCTCCCAAGGGGCAGCCTCCGGATGCCCAACAGGTTCCTCTTTTCTGGATGGGCAGACAGGTATGCACGAATTAATCGCTTGGCATGGATATTGCTATCCGGCTCCCAGGAATTGTTCTCCGGCCCAAACCCCTTCCATTTGATCAAAAATTGAATGCGACCCTGTCTTCTTCTGCAGTCGAGGATGGCCTCCACCTCATATTCCTCATTTCCATCCACTAGGATGGGCTCAGGAGGTCTAGTTCCTCTATCAGGGAAAGGATCAGGAACGGCAGGCTTCAGCAGTGACACGTGAAACACAGGGTGAATTTTAAGCGACTCGGGCAGAGTTAACTCATAGGAGACTTCATTAATTTTCCTCTTAACCAAGAAAGGTCCCATAAACTTAGGTGCAAGCTTCCTGGAAGGACAAGCCATTTTAATGTTACTGGTAGAAAGCCATACCTGGTCGCCCGGTTGTAGGGTCAGTTCCCCTCTTCTTTTCCGGTCAAAGGCTCTCTTACCGTCTGCCTGGGCCTTGGCCACTGCCTCCTGCAACACCCGGTTATTGTGGCTGAGGAAGTCCACTGTCTCCTGGACCGCTGGGACTGAGGTTTCTGAAAGAAAATCAGGCAAAAAGGTTAAATGAAAGCCATAATTGGCGAAAAAAGGGGATTGACCGGTGGCCGAATGACAAGCGTTGTTATAGGCAAATTCTGCCAACGGCAGCAGGGGCACCCAATCATTCTGCACGAATGAAGTGAAGCACCTAATATACTGCTCAAGAGTCTGGTTGGTCCTTTCTGTCTGCCCATTAGTTTGGGGATGATAGGCCGAGGACAGGGCCAGCTCAATTTTCAGGATTTCACACAGGGCCCTCCAGAAACGTGAGGTGAACTGCACTCCTCTGTCGGAGACTATATTTGCAGGAACTCCGTGTAGCCTCACAATCTCCTTAATGAATACGTGGGCAGTCTCCACGGCAGATGGGGTCCCTTTTAGGGGTAAGAAATGGGCCATTTTGGATAGCCGGTCTACCACCACAAAGATGGTCGAGCACCCCTCAGAACATGGGAGCTCGACAATGAAGTCCATGCTAATCATTTTCCAGGATCTGTCGGGCACGGGTAAGGGTTTTAGCAGTCCCCAAGCCTGATTCCTTGGTGTCTTGTTCTGAATGCAAACGGGACAGGAGCTGACGTACTTTTCGCAAAAGTCCTTCAGATTGGGCCACCAGAACGTGCGTCGTACGAGCTCAAGGGTCTTACGGACCCCAAAGTGGCCTGCCAGCGGGTGGTCATGAAGAAGGGACAACACCTTGACTCGGACATCTTTGTGGACGAAGACTTGACTTCCCCTCCAGAACAGGCCATCTCTGGATACTAGGGTGATTCCGGGGGGTTTTGATGAGTCAGAGGATGCTTCCTTGAACAGGGAAAGTAGGTCTGACTGTAAAAGTAAAAAATTTCCGGCAGGCAGGATTGTATCGGGGACAGATGAGTCTTTGGGGTTGTCGTACATTCGTGACAGCGCATCTGGTTTCACGTTCTTCGATCCGGGCCGGTACGTGATATGGAAAGAGAAGCGCGAGAAGAACAAGGCCCAGCGGGCTTGTCGGGGTCTTAGTCGTTTGGCAGACCTTAGGTATTCTAAGTTCTTGTGATCTGTGTATATTAATACCGGGTGAGCAGCGCCCTCCAACAGATATCTCCATTCCTCCAAGGCCGCTTTAATAGCAAGCAATTCTCGGTCGCCCACGTCGTAATTTCTTTCTGCGGAAGAGAGTTTCCTGGAGAAGAACCCCACAGGGTGCATTAGGTCCTTGTTGCCTCGACGTTGGGAAATGACCGCTCCTATAGCCACTTCAGAAGCGTCTACTTCGAGGATGAAGGGTAGAGACGGGTCCGGGTGACTGAGAATTGGGGCAGACGTGAAAAGTCCTTTAAGTTCTTCAAAGGCACTCTGGGCCTCCTGAGTCCAGCAGAAGCGAGAGTTCTGTTTGGTCAGTTGCGTGATGGGCGCAATTATAGCCGAAAAACCTCTTATGAATTTTCTATAGAAATTCGCGAAGCCGATGAAGCGTTGTACGCCCTTCTTATCCGGAGGCGCGGGCCAGTCTAGCACAGCAGATACTTTCTGGGGATCCATCTTGATGCCCGTTGGGGAAATCACTAGTCCCAGGAATTGGATACTCTGTAACTCGAATTCGCATTTCTCAGCCTTTGCGTAGAGTCGATGTTGGCGAAGACGGTTTAGGACCTTGCGGACATGTTCCCGATGCTGATCGAGGGAGCTGGAGAATATTAGGATGTCGTCCAGGTAGACGATCACAAATACATCAAGGAAATCCCTGAATACGTCATTGATTAGGTGTTGGAATGTGGCCGGGGCATTGCAGAGCCCGAAGGGCATTACTAGATATTCATAATGCCCAAATCGGGTCCGGAAGGCTGTCTTCCACTCGTGGCCGGCCTGAATGCGAACTAGGTTGTAGGCTCCTCTTAGATCAAGCTTGGTGAATATGACAGCGGATCTCAGTCTCTGAAAGAGTTCGGGTATCAAGGGTAAGGGGTAGCGGTTCTTCACCGTAATTTTGTTTAACTCCCTATAGTCCACACATGGTCGGAGGGTCTGATCCTTCTTGGTGACGAAAAAGATTCCAGCTCCTGCTGGGGAAGTTGAAGGACGAATGAACCCCTTCTCTAGGTTCTCGTCCAAGTAGGTCTTAAGTGCTCCCTGCTCCTTTTCCGATAGAGGGAAAATGCGTCCGAAGGGGATCTCGGCCCCAGGGAGTAGTTCAATCGGACAATCATAGGGGCGGTGAGGAGGTAGAGTGTCTGCTCCCTTTTTACTGAAAACATCGATAAAGTCGTGGTAATGCTTGGGTACAGTCCGAAGTAGATCTTGGTCAGAGTCTACACAAAAAAGGGTAGCAGAAGGTTTGGTGGAGTCTGTGAGGCAGTGCTTAGAACAATAGGAAGAGGGAAACGTGACTTCTCTAGTGACCCAATTGATGTAGGGGTTATGGGCTTGGAGCCAAGGTATGCCCAGAATGATCGGAAACATTGGAGAAGAGATCACATCAAGGGTCAGGAATTCTTTGTGCAGAGAGGAGATGGTGACAGGCAGGGGAAGAGTCTCTTGGATTACCTTCCCAGAACTGATACTGGACCCATCGGCCAGAAAAACTGAGAGTTCATGTGCCTTGCCTCGTAACGGGATGCCCTGCTGGCCAGCAAAGGTGGAATCAATAAAGCAGCTGCACGCCCCGGAGTCAATGATAGCGTTGACTGTCACCGTCCTTCCTTGGAGCTGTAGAAGAAGAGGAACAGCAAGGTGGGTTGAGTTGGCAGACAATGCAGAGAGACTGGCAGAAGCAGGAGACAGACGCTTACTTGTCTTGACAGGGCAGTTGAAGACATAGTGGCCCGAACCACCACAGTAGAGGCAGAGGTTCAGCTGCCGACGACGTGCGCGTTCCTCCGGAAGTAAAGCAGGGCGCATTAGTCCCAATTGCATGGGCTCAGAGGTGTCTGGAGTCGTGCAAGGCGGAATGGAGCTGGTCGGAGGCACATAACGGGAAGCAGGCATTGGGGCCTTTGCTGTCATCCAAACTGGGCGGCCTTGCTGAGCGGAGCGCTCTGATCTTCGCTCCCGGAGGCGGTGGTGAATCTGGATTGCCAGGGAGATCAGGGCCTCCAGAGTTTCGGGTATGCCAACTCGAGCAAGTTCGTCTTTAAGCCCCTCGGATAACCCCATGCGAAATTGATGTCTCAAAGCTGCATCATTCCATTCCGTGTCTGCGCTCCAGCGTCGAAAGTCCATAACGTAATCCTCGGCCGGTCTGCGGCCTTGCTGGAGCGCAAACAGGGCAGACTCAGCCGTGGCAGTCCTTTGGGGATCCTCGTAAAGCTGAGCCATGGCCTCAAAAAAGGACTGCAGAGAGAAGGTCGAGACTGAATCTCCTTCAAGTAAGCGGTGGGCCCAGGTCTGGGGTTCTCCTTGCAGGAGGGAGATTACAAACCCTACTTTAGTAATCTCTAAGGAAAAAGTCCGTGGTTGTAGGGCGAAATACAGTTGACAAGCGTTCCGAAAGGCCCAAATTTGGTTCGATCCCCAGAGAACCTCTCTGGGATGGGTACCCTTGGTTCAGGTGGAAGCATGACAACGGATGGTGAGGCGGCAGGCTGTACTGGTGGGGAGGAAGGAGCAGGAGCCGCGTGACCGGTATCAGTAAGGTTCTGGACCTGTCCTTCAAGTCTGGTGTAGCCATCCTGCAGTGATTTTACAGCTTGGGTAAGGGCCGACAGATGCGTGCAGATCTCCTTCATGGGAGAGGTCTCTCCTGCGGGCTCAGTCATGGCTGTTTCGTACTGTTAGGGTCCAGGTGTGGAAGCCCGACTTGTAGGAGGAGACCTCTCTTACAACGCTGGTTCAGGAGCCGCTGGAATGGAGACAGCGGTCTCGAGAGCACAGTGGGTAGGAGTGCCTGCTGGATAGGACCGCTGGAGCTGATGGTAGAGCAGAGGATCCTCTGGAAAGGCTGAGCGACTGGAGGTTAGCTGGCAGGCTGAGAGATGCAGACAGTAGCTCGGGAGCCGATCACTGAACAGGCAGAAGGCTGGAGCAGAGTCAGACGGTCCGGGTCAAGGTAAGTAGGCAGGTGGCAACAGGAGGCAAGAAGTGTCGGTAAAACTGGCAGAGGTCGGCAACGGAATCGTAGGCAGGAGAGGTAGCGAGGTCAGGCAAGCCGGGTCGGTTCGGAGAAGGCAGAGAAGTCAGACAGGCCGGGTCGGTAACGGTAGCAGGTAATCAGGTTCAGAATCAGGTATTCAGGCACTCAGGAGCTGAGACGAAACAGCGCCGCACCAGCGCGCTTGAGGGACCTTTAAACGTTCAGTGGCGGGAAGTAGCGCACGAACGCCACTCACGACCACGCGAACGAGCGCGCGCACGAACGGCACACACGACGATACATATTAGCGTGTAAACGAACGCGCACGCGTACGCGAACGCGCAGGGAGCACGCGTCGACGCCTGTGTGAACGCAGCTGTGCCTGTCTATTGCTGGTAAGTTCCTGACAATAATTTTCGCACTGCAGAACAAAAACATTAGGAAGATAAAAAAATTATATCCATATATGGTAGGGTGACTAAACACCACTGGTTTCTGGGGACAGTCCCCGGACTGAGGACACTGTCCCCGAACCAAGTCTGTCTCCAGTTTTGTCCCCGGATAGGGTTGCCACTTGTCTGATAGTGCCCTGGACAGTCCAGGCTGCGCCTCTCTGCCTCCCTCACCCGGTGCCTCTCTCACCCCCCCCCTTTCCACTGCCTAGATGATTTCCTTTGCAGTCATTGGTAGCTCTCCTAGTCATCAATGACAGGCTTTTTTTGCCATTCTTACTGAATAGTGGGAGGTAAATAGCCCCAGAGTGGCTCCATCTCCCAGCTCCACCCCCCAGCTTGGCTCTGACATTTCCCTCCTTGATTGCAGTAGCTCCCGGGTCCCACTGGTAAGGCAATCTGAATGGATGTATTAAAGAGGGCAGGAGCATGGGTTCTCATTGGTTTGTCACTTTCTTAATACCCGCGCCTTCCCCATGTGGTCTTCAATTCAAGAGACCCATGAAGCTCTGCCTGCGGAGCTCTTCCGTTACATTCAGCTGTGTCACTGGATAACTTACCTCCAGCGCCTTGGCTCATTTCCTTACCAAATGACCTCCTTTGAGCACACTTGCCAGCACTGTCCAGGAGCTCGCGGCACCATCTAAATGATCTACTCCCTACTAACTTCCAGCAGTACTTCCACTACCCTTTCTTATGTGCTTAAATGGGAATGTGACCTGTCCCCCATAGATTTAGCAGACTGGAGCAGGGCCTGGTCCAGCATAGCAAAATGCTCCTTTAACACTGACACGTTGGAGGCGGCCTGTAAGGTCCTCCTGTGCTGGTACTGGGTCCCAGCCCATATCGCCAAGTCAAACCCATCATGCAATGAAAGATGCTTTCGGGTTTGTGGTCAAGGAGGAGATGAACTACACACGTGGTGGTCTTGTCCCCGTCTTGTAGGATTCTGGTCAAGGGTCTTTGGCCTATTATTCTCCCTATTTCATGTCCCATTCCACAAAGATCCCAAATTTGTACTACTCCATTGCCCGCTCCCAGGCCTTTTCTCCCACTAACAGAAACTAGCCACATACCTATTTATCGCAGCCAAGCAAACAATAGCAAGGGCTTGGAAAAAAACTTCTGTCTCATTTGCAGAGCTAAAGAATCCCCTGACGACCCTTATGATCCACGAAAAAATTTCTAGCATCCCGCACGACTCTCATGCAAATTTTCTTAAGGTATGAGCCCTGTGGTGGTCCTTTGCACTCCCTAATCTAAATTCAACTAGTCTAGGTCTCTAGATTCAATTTGACCCCGTCTCCAGTCTGGGGAACCCCATTTTTTCGACCCCACTTTCTCTCTGTCCCTGGGCCTCTTGCTCGCTGCCCTATTCTATACCTATCACCCCCCTTCCCCCCCCCCTTTTTTGTTTTTTGTTTATTTTTCATTGTTTTTCTCTTTCTCATTGTGCAGACAACCCCACATCCCCTTGCCCGCCTTAGCCCCTGGGTCTCATGACTCGGGCATAACGCACTGGCCCCCGGCTCCAGCTGGTGGGTCGGTGTCAGTCTATAACACCCATTAGCTCACAGTTCCCCTTATATCAGTGCCCCCCCTTATCAATAATGCCTGTCAGTGCTACCTATCAATGCCCATCATTGCCACCTATCAGTGCCCATCATTACCACCCATCAGTGCCCACCATCAGTGCAGCCTCATTAGGGCCCATCATTGCTACCTATCAGTGACCATCAGTGCTGCCTACCAGTGCCCATCAGTACTACCTATCAGTGCCCATCATTGCCACATTTCAGTGCCACCTATCAGTGCCCATCAGTGCTGCCTATCAGTGCCCAGTGCCGCCTATCAGTGCTCATCATTGCCACATATCAGTGCCCATCATTGCCGTCTATCAGTTTCCATTATTGCTGCATATCAGTGCTGCCTATGAGTGCCCAGCATTGCCGCCTATCAGTGTCCATCATTGCCGCATATCAGTGCTGCCTATCAGTGCCCATCATTGTCACATATCAGTGCCACCTATCTGTGGCCATCACTGCCACAGATCAGTGCCACCTATCAGTACCCATCAGTGTAACCTCATCAGCGCACATCAGTGAAGGAGAAAAATTACTTATTTACAACATTTTAAAACAGAAACTAAGAAAAACTTTTTTTTTTCAACATTTTCGGCCTTTTTTCATTTGTTTAACAAAAAATAAAAAACCCAGTGACAATTAAATATCACCAAAAGAAAGCTCTACGAAATGTGAGAAATAACGTATATATCATGCAATCATTCCATAAAAACATACCACATGTGCCGCATATATAATTTAAGGAAAATTTGCTAATAAATTTTTTTTTTCCCAGATTGCATTTTAAAAATATGGTCACCTTAATATATGGAGGGGTGAAGCATTGAAAAAACAGACCTCTTATACCTGTACCTCAAAGAGACAGAGGAAGGCCTGCACAGAGAAGTAAAAATGTTAATCTCTGCTCATGTGCCTGGGCGGTGAAGAGATATTATAAAAAGAGATATTATAAAAATAAAAAGCAAACAAAAAAAAACTTTTTACAGAAAGACTTGTAAAGTATTATTTCGTTTTTGTTTAGAGATCGTTTTACACACAAATATTTCCTAATGTATTTCTTTAATTTCCCGGATTGTAAAGCAAAATGTCAAGTTTTTGTTGGAAAAGAAAAGCAGAAAAGCATTTTTTTGCCGTTTAATGGTAAAACACAATCTATCGTACGTTTGTTCCCGCGGCGCGCATGTAAGGAACGAGAACTCCATTGCTTGTATACAATTTCTGACGTGACGAGCAGAAAGAATGCTTTTACCTTTTTTCCCCAAGTGTGACAAATAAAGTCGCGCAAGCGTTGCCGTTTTCAATGGGGAGCTGACAATGTGGCAGTTGCAAGCCGGTCCAGTGGCCTTTAATTGTTAATGCATTTTGCATTAGCCCTGGGAGAGCGCGGCTCCTGCCGGCTCAGGATTAAAAAACGATCTCCAGCATGTCGCTAAAATGGCTGCAGACCAGCAGGACTCCATTACCTTCCAAGTCGTACGCTGAGACTTAAATGGCAGTTTAAAATTAGGCCATTAACAATTTGAGGCAATTACAAGGCGCTTTCAATAATATTATTTTACGTTGTGAATTAACCATCAAAATTAGATTAGATAGGAACAGAGGCTGGAGATATCTCATACCGCTCTGACGAGCAGACACTGGGCTCCATCTTCTAATTTGTGGACTTAACTAAAACTTACATTAAAGTGGATCTAAACCAAATCTTTCAATTCTTTTATAAGCTTTAAGATATTAAAGAGACTCTATTATGATTAAAAAAAATAAAATTAAAGCAGTTCTCTGCAGAGAGTTTTTTTTTTTTCGTTTTACAATATTACAAAAAAGTTACTGCACATGGTCAGTGACTTTACACCACTAGTCCAGTGTGTAGACTGGGTGTGCATACAGAGATTTATTGTAGCTGCATTTATTATCAGACTAATTAAAAGGGTCACCACCAAAACAATTAGTTGAATAAAGTAGAAAAATAGCACTGGACCAGTAATTATATCTTATTGGGATTGTTATCTTAACCACTTCAGCCAAGAGGAAAAAATATAGAGAATTTGGGGGACTTTAAAGGTGCAAGTAAACACAGAACATGTTAAAAAAATATTTGAATATTTAATTTACATAATTAAAATTAATTTGGTAAAATAATGGCTTTCAACAAACACATATATCACATTTCAAGTGACAATTGATGCTTCCACTCTACATATTTTGCCTAATTTGTTACACAGCTTCTTCAGGAGTATATGCATCAATCTAAAAAGCAGTAGAAAATTATTAAGAAATGTATACTAATTTTACATAATCAAACTTTTTTTCTAAAACAATACATACACAATTATTTTGTTATTTTATACAAAGATCAATTCTAAACAAAATATTTAATTGTATTGTTGCATCCAGCAGAATATTGGCAGATTTGTGATAATTTTATATATTTATTTTTGCATGGCTGTAATTATTTGATGATAATTGATACCCATACAGTAAAAAATCTGGACAGCTGAAGAGACGACCACAAAGGGGGCATAGGGTCCAAGCTACCCTGTTTCCCCGAAAGTAAGACATCCTGCGAAAGTAAGACCTCCCACCAGGTTTCCCTCTCGCAGAAATATAAGGCATCCACCGATAATAAGGCATCCCCCGATAATAAGACATCCCCGATAATAAGACATCCCCCAATAATAAGACATCCCCCGATAAAAAGGCCCCTAAAGCTACCATAAGGCATCTGACTCTTCTGGACCATAGCGGTGGGCGCTGCCACGTAGCTCACTGATTGGCCGCAGCTCAGCCGGAGCTGTTCAGGCAGGTAGGTGCGAGGTCTCTTTAAATCAGTGAGCTGCGGCTGGCTCTCTGAATGACGAGTGACGTCACCCGTCATCAGAGAGCCCATCCTGCCGCCAGCACAAGCTGTCACCTTCTGCCGCCTGCTGCTCGCTCTGCCCTGACGGAGTCTGGCTGACTCACAATTAGACAGTGAGTCGCGCTGGGCAGGAGTCGGGCACATTGTGTGGAATCTGGCCTCCACAGACACACAGGGGTGACTGAGGTGGGGGGGATGTCTGGTAAAGGGTGGGGGATGTCTGGTGAAGATGGGGGGGGAAAGACTAAATAATCCACTGGCACATAGGTGGGTGGAGGGGGACTCACTTAAAATGACACAGGGTGGATTTGAGGGGGGGGGGTCAAAATGGCACAGGAGGATCAGAAGGGGGCAGAATCAATAAATGTGTACCCTATTCATCTTCATGGAAAAATAAGACATCCCCTGAAAATAAGACCTAGCACATCTTTGGTAGCAAAAATTAATATAAGACACTGTCTTATTTTCGGGGAAACAGGGTATATATAAGATATACAAAATTGTACTTAAAGCAGAGTTCCACCCTAAAGTAGAACTTCCGCTCATCGGAACCCTCCCCCCCTCTGGTGTCACAGTTGGCACCTTTCAGGGGGGAGGGGGGTGCAGATACCTGTCTAAGACAGGTATTTGCACCCACTTCCTGGCATAGACTCCCATGGGAGTCTATGCCTCTTCCTGTCCTGGCGCGCTGTCTTTGGGACCCGTGTGTGGACCATTCCTATTGTGCTGCGGGACTCGCGCATGCGCAGTAGGGAACCGGGAAGTGAAGCCTCAACGCTTCACTTCCTGATTCCCTCACCTAGAATGGCGGCGGCAGCAGCCGAGACCCGACCAATCGATCGGTCTCGGCTGCCGACATCGCTGGATCCCGGGACAGGTGAGTGTCCATTTATTAAAAGTCAGCAGCTGCAGTATTTATAGCTGCTGGCTTAATAATTTTTTTTCCAGTGAAATCCCTCTTTAAGTATGTATGCATCCATACTCAACATCATTTAAGCATAATTGTATAAAATATAGACTTAGACCCCTTTCACACCAAGCCACGGGTGGCGTCGGAGGTAAAGCGGCTCTATTTTTAGCGCCGCTTTACCGTAGTTTTATCGGTGCTATGTGGCCACTTGCGGGGCAGCTTTAACCCCCGCTAGCGGGCGAAAGGAGTGGCGTTTTGCCAGTGGTATCGTAGGGCGCTGTCCCATTGATTTCAATGCTGAGCAGCGGTGGAACAGCTCCACTGGCAGCACTTTTTGTGACTCCCTGCCAGCGCCCCCGCTCCAGTGTGAAAGCCCTCGGGCTTTCACGCTGGAGTGAAAGAAACTGCTTTTTTCAGGTGCTATTTTTAGCGCTGTAGCACCGGAAAAACTCTGGCAGTGTGAAAGGGGTCTTACAAGGAATCTTGAATTCCTAGGTAAACCAAAGGAGCATGCTGAGATTCGATTTGAATATCTGTCTGGAATACCCAAATTCACCCCGTAAGGCAATTTTTTGTAATATGTCAATGTGTCTTTTTAACTGACAATCGCGTGGTTGAGCAATGCTGTACATAAATACAATTTTCCCACCCGTGGCTTGGTGTGAAAGGGGTCTAAGTCTATATTTTATACAATTTTCCCACAAATAGAGCTTTATTTTGGTGGTATTTGATCACCTCTGCGGTTCAAATTTTTTTGCGCTATAAACAAAAAAAGAGCGACAATTTTAAAAAGAAAAAAATATTTGCAGTGCCCATCATTTTTCTGGGCTGTTGGACGGCTTGCTTCTGTGTGGTGGTTTGGGGCTCTGACTGCGCAGCTTGGATCTTTTGGCAATCTCTGGGCACAGCACTTTGGAGGCTATCTTTACGGCCGTCAGTGGTAAATATGAGCTTTAAACTGTATATTATTTTTTCGTTTATGTGTGATTATTGACTTACATTGTTTTTCAACTGCAAGTATTTTTACAATACTTTCTCTTTGTAGAATTGTTGTACTTTTTTCCCCCAGAATATATATATATATATATATATATACAAATTTATTCATCAGTTTATATATGTTTAAGATATTAGGTATTCTTCTACACAAATCTGACCCCAAGTGACATTATTACAGTGCTAAAAAAATGCACTGATCAATGTCTAAATGACACTGGCAGGGAAGGGGTTAACACTAGGGGGCTATCAAGGGGTTAACTGTGTTCCCTGGGTGTGTTCTAATTGTCAGGGGGATGAGCTCACTGGGACACAGAGATCTCTGTTCCTGATCACTAGGAACAGCAGATCTCAGTGATGTCCCCTATCGGAACAGGGATCTGCCTTGTTTACAAAGACAGATCACCGTTCTGCCACTCTGTAACACGATCAAGGGTGGCCAGCGAACACGCGCACCCACAGTATCTCATGCACAGACCGATGTGCAGGTATGTCCGTTTGCGCAGCCAAGCCGCCTTGCTGCAGTATATATGCGGAAGGTGGTCGGCAAGTTGTTAAAGGGTAACTCCATTTTCATGGAAAAAGAAAAGCAAAGAAAGAGAAATAATATAGCATATACAATTGCGACTCAAGTCATATTATAATTGAATATGAATGTTATTAAAAATGACCTTTCCTTTTCAATCTGCAGCACCTGTAGGTGTTCTGTGCACAGAATATGTACAGAACGCCTCCCAGAAACATAACTTCCTGCTTATGCGATTGGCTCACTGATTTTCCCAGTCAACACATTTGAAAATTTAGAAATTTTGTTCATTTTGTGATCCAATAATGCCACCATTGATTTCGAACTTTGACCAGCCAAGATTTCAATTTCACCTCCTGTTGCTACAGAAAATAATTTTTGGCTGGGAATCTTTTCTTTCTGTGAATTTTCTTTTCTTACACATGCATATTTCATTTTCAATTACATTTTTCGCACGATTCTCCCATTATTGATTAGAAAATCCTTTGTTTTTAAAAATATTTCCAATGTGCCGATCAGCCAAATTCGATGGCTGCAAATCGGCCATTGCTGCAGCCCACTAATGGTGTGAAATTTGAAGAAAAATTCTTAGATAAGATTTTCGAAAGAAAAAATTCTTTCGAAATTCGACTTTGTATGGTCGGCCTGAATTAGGCTCGGTTCACACAGGGGGCAATGCGAGGCGACACGACTTGCCTCGCCGCGACCTGCCGCGACCTCAGCGGCGACTTGCAAATGACTTCTGTATAGAAGTCAATGCAAGTCGCCCCGAGGTCGCCCAAAAGTAGTACAGGAACCTTTTTTCTAAGTCGGAGCGACTCGAGTCGCTCCTCTTAGAACGGTTCTGTAGTACAGAACGGGGGCGACTTGTCAGGTCGCGGCACGGCAAGTCGTGTCGCCTCGCGTCGCCCCCTGTGTGAACGGAGCCTTAGATACAAGTCAGATATCAGGCATCCCCTGTAACAAAAATGTAATTTTTGGTGAGATACTTCCAATAGGAAATCATGTCTAAAGGGATGCAGACCCAGCAGTTTTCCTCATTAGAGCTCTGCAGGTGCAGCAGCTGGTTGATAATTAAGAAACCACTCCCAGACCACTCATGGACAAACACACAGGGATAACTTCGGAATAACAAGGAATCTGCAGCAAAGTTTGTTAAAATCCCTGCAATGTACATGGATCACGCAGAAAGGAATGTTACTCTTTAAAGTGTTGTTGATGGAAGTAATCTGGTTTCTGGGCAAGTGGGTTCTACACCCCAGAGGAGCTCTACGGTCTTGTTGGCTTGTAGTGTAATGTATGTATGAAGCACCATATCACTGATGTCCAGATGTAAATTTATTCCAATAAAAGTCAGGGGGCAATCCAAAGAGTATCCAGTGTGTCTTGGGGGGTCCAAAAATGAGACACAGGAAATTAGTGAAATGCATGTTTCACTTTTACAGGGACAAGAGTAGAGGCCTGCTGAAGGGGGAATGTTGAGCCCCCGAAATGTGACGTTTTGCAAAACTTTCAACAGTGACACACTTTAAAACATATGCTGTATTTCTTATAAAAATAAATATATTTTTTTAAAGTGGTTCTAAAGCTAAACCTCTTTTTTACCTTAAAGAGGAAGTAAAGGCTATTTAAAAAAAAAATGCAACCTGCAAGGCAAAGGCATAATGAGCTAGTATGCATAGCATACTAGCTCATTATGAATAACTTACCTTAGAACGAAGCCCCCGAAGCGGTCCTCCGTCTTCATCTTCGTCACTGCCATGTATCCCGGACTGACTTCCAGGTCTTGCTGCTCCGGCGCTGTGATTCGATGATGTCACTCCCATGCATGCGCACGGGAGCTGACACGAGCAGCATATCGCAGTGATCTGCGGCCAGCTCAGTGCGCCTGTGCGCCGCTGTCTACGGCGCATGCGCCGTAGACATCGGTGCTTGTCTTTTTGTAAATATCTCCTAAACCGTATAGGTTTAGGAGATATTTCTTGGACCTACAGGTAAGCCTTAATCTAGGCTTACCTGTAGGTCAAAGTGGTTTGTAAGGGTTTACAACCACTTTAAAGTGTCATTAAACCCAGACTATGAAAAACTCCCATATTACATGCTATATAACATAGTGTTCATACTCACAAAGTCACTAAAGCATTTGTTTTGTGTAGAGTGAAATATGCCTGGCTTTTCCTTCCTTTAGCCATCCCTCCCATCTTCTCTGTGTCCCCATTGCAGGTTGAGATTCTGTAGACCAGCTGGTGTCCACTACTGAGCATGCTCATAATTCAGTTCCCTACTAAGCCCTTGATTCCATCCTTTTTCCTATCTCTGCAGCTCACATAGGTATAGAGTCACACATGGCTGTATTTGATGGGCACAGTGGCTGCATATGATGGGCACAGTGGGTGCATTTGATGGGCACAATGGCAGCATTTGATGGCACAGTGGCTGCATTTGATGGCAGCATGGCTGCAATTTATGGCACAGTGACTGCATTTGATGGACAAAGTGGCTGAATTTGATAGGCACAGTGAGGTTGAAATTTATGGGTTTTTTTTTAAAGTATTTTTGAGAATTTTTCAGTTTGTTTGCGCCCCCCAAAAAATTTTGACCACCAGCCGCCACTTCTTTGGCCCCCCAGGGAGTACTGGTTGTGTGCCAAGGAGTGGAGCACAGGCAAAAGGGGCGTCACGGGGTGAAAAAATGGGGGTCACCCCCACTGGAGTGCCGAGATACTACAGATTTTTTATCACAAGTGCGTAGTCAAGAACTGCCTCACCTAACTAAAGAAGACACAAGGAGAGATCAATGTGAAGACCCATTAAGTAGCCTTATAAAGAAATCTTTCTCAGTTACGGATCCTCAGATGCTGTTAAATAGTTCCATTGAGGGAGCAAAAGTGGTCCATAAAGAATGGAAACGAATGAGGTTGGAAGACGGAATTATATACCCGAAAAAGGCCCATCTGAGGAACCAGAGGGTGTTTGTCAACTATTCCTCCCTGAGAAACACTGATTGATAGTGTTGGCTGCCCTCAATGATGACCATGGTTATTTAGGTCCAGATAGAACCTTCAAACTGGTCAGGGATCTATTCTATTGGCTGTCCAAGAGGGCTGAAGTAGAAAGCTACTGTTGTTCTTGCATCAGGTGCAGAGAAAGACTGCCAGGCAAGGCAGGCCCAGTGGGCCATCTACAGAGTCAGGGACCAATGGAATTGGTGTGCATTGATTTCTTGTTTTTGGAACCTTACCTGAGTGGGCGGAGTAATTTCCTGGTTGTGACAGATAATATTAGTCGTTATGCTCATGCTTTCCCCACTATGGATTAGCAAGCCAGTACTGAAGACAAGACCTTAGTGGAGAAATTTTTCAATCATTATGGGCTTCCTCAGCGCCTACACTCGGATCAAGGTAGGGACTTTGAGAGTAAGCTAATCCAAACATTTGTGAACTTCTGAGTATCTAAAAATCAAGAACCACTCCTTACCATCTCCAAGGGGCTCCACAACCTGAGCGTTTCAATCATACGCTGTTAAATATGTTAGGAACCCTTCATTTGGAGAAGAAACAACATTGGGGGGATCACATTTCTGCAGTGGTTCATGCTTACAATAACACAGCGAATGACTCTATTGTGTACTCCCCAAACCGATTGATGTTTGGAAGGGAAGCTCACTTGCCAGTGGATTTGGCTTTCGGAACATCAGTAGATCACACATCTCAGGCTTCTTACTGAGGGTACGTCGACAGGCTTCAAAAGAATTTAAAGACTGCCTATGAGAAAGCTAGAGAAGCATCTACTGCCAGGGAGTAGAGAAACAAGAAAACATTTGATCTCAAAGTAAGGGTTAAAGACCTGAAACCTGGAGATCAGGTGCTGCTGCGCAACCTAGAAGTTCCCAGAAAGCATAAGCTGGCTGATCAATGGTGCTCCCAGCCCTATATTATCTGAAAACGATTACCTGGGCTTCCTGTGTATCAGATCTGCCCTGAGGGAAAGACTGGCCCCCAAAAAACTTGGCATCGAAACAATTTGCTGCTTATATCGGAGGCTGTCCGAGTGCTTCCAACCCCTTGCCCAGAGGCCTAACATTCTCCTACGCTAAGGTCTAGGATTTGTCGGGCCCATGGACCCACGCCTCTGGAGGAGGAGAGTAATGAGGAAGAACTAACCTTTGATTGATTATGGGTTCCCACCTCTGAAGACAACCCTACCACTTCTCAGACTTCAGGTCGGAAACAGTAAGGAAGCGTCCTTTGGGAGGAAGACTCAACTTCTTCTGCTTGAAGTTGAAGAGCTGGGGCTCCACCCTGTAAGAGGAAAGTTAAGATGGAGCCCAGCCCAATCACCGTTTAGAGGTGCCTGATGTGGTGGAAACTCCTGTTCCGCCTAATAATGAAGTAGAAAATGAGAGTGTTCCTGAAACTCGGGAGGAGCCAGAACCTGATCCAGAACCTGATCCAGAACCTGAGTCAGAACTTGAGCCAGAACCTGGATGTAGTTTCTGGGGAACAGATCGTGAACCGGAAGCCATTGGAAAGCATCTATTCTAGGTTGAGACAGAAAATCTGCCCTCCCAAGAGATTGACTTAAGACACCTTTGGGGAAAATTCTGATGAACTTATCACTACTGCTCAATGTTCTAGTCAAGAACTTGCCTCCTTTATTGAACCTTTGATAGAGGATGACCTTGATCCACCTCCTGACACTACTGAGTGGGCCACTAATTTACTACTGGCCTGTCACAAAAATTGAAATGACGTTGCCTGAAAATGTATATAATTTGCTGCTAGAGAATCCTTCTTTGGATCAGTTGGTGACTGTTGCCGCTTCTGGTTTGTGGCATAAATAAATGTTTACTTTCTTAAGATACAGTAAAGTGATTTCACAGGTTATGTTCTGTCTTCGCGGACCAAAGACTTTCAAGTGGGGGAAGGATGTAGCGATGGTGGACTACAGTTATAATATTGTGCAATATCCCCGTCATTCTTTATCTATAGTTATATCTCTCTAGTGCTGGGCTCCAGTGACTGTCATCATATCTGTGAGCCCAACCAAAATCATTGTGGGACTAGCAGTCTTTCAGGCTGGCGATTCCATTGTGTGACATTACATCTGGACTACACATCCCAGAGATCCTTGCTACAACGCGAGGAGACATCCAGGAGGAACTATAAAAGAGTCAGGAGATCCGCCTCATACTCTCTTCTTCCTGGGCCTTGCCGTGTGCACATTTCTCTGTGACGGAGAGAGAGGCTGCAGCCTACCACGTATCAGTGATCAAGTGATCCCAACCCTGCCCCGGAGGGCCTAACTCTACTTTCTGTTTGCCAGACATCTACGTGGCACCAACTCAGCAGATCAACACGACTATCGTCCGCACTCAGCAGCCGTGGGTCATAGGTGATCGCTCTACTGAAATTGATCTCTTCCCAGGTCTCTGTCTGCAAGGCGCTTGGAGGAGAGAGTGCAATTGCCCATCTTTTGCAATTCATCCCTGGTTACTTTATTTGAACATTGTGTACCTTTACCTTGGGAACACTTTACTGCACTTCTATTTGAACACTGTACATAGACACCTTTACCTAAAACCACTTCAAGGAGTACCACTAGCCTGTTTAAGCCATTAAGCTTGCTATCAAATCATTGTGCCTTATTGGATATAATCTAATGAGCTCCAACTGCCTGTAAAGCCTGTCAGGCCTGCATCTTGGACATTGCTGTTGTTACTATTTAAAGGGCCTTATTCTATCCCTATTCTGTCTGATCTCTCATTAGGATATAAAGGTTGAATAGACCGGCCTGGGGTTCCCCTTTAGTGTGTGACTGTCTGCATTAAATAACTAACCCTTTTCTGTCTTACAGGTTATGCTCCAGGTGGTATATCATTGTACATATATGTATATTGTGCTCTTGTGCTGTTGAACTGTTTCTAAGCTGTCTTGTTCAGGGAATTCTTCTGCCGACTTTGGGCTGTTACCCGGAAGCCGGTTGATCAATTACCCTCTTTTGTATAAATACCACATTGCTTACTCCAGTAAAAGCTGAGATAATATTGACTTGTGTGATATGTCATTTAAAGGTGCTGTAAAAGATGTCTGAACCCAGAGTGTCAGGTGGGTTGGAATGTTCACAAGGGTCATGGCAATGCAGATAAACAGGTAAATCCAAGCACTCCTCAAGGGGGACATGCTACACATGCATAAATAAAAGCTGACCATTGTAATCACCCCTGCCAGTGTTAAGTGGTTTATCTCATACATTTAAACTGATACATTATGCTGGAGAGTTTGTGCAGTGAAATACAACAGACCGGCAGGCTGGATCACCAGATGAAAGCCTAAAAAAGCCCAAAATGGGGCAGGACCCTCTTTTTGGTAAGCATGGTTATTCACACCCATGTGATCTAATTCCTGTACCATTTGCAATCTGCGAACTGATCATGTGATGAGGAGTAAAGAGGGACAGAGGGAATTTGTTCCAAATCAGGGACAGTCACTCAAAATCAGGAGCAGTTGGGAGCTATGTACTATGCAGTCAGATTGCACAAACTCTGTACAATTTCCTTTAGATTTATGAAAAATATGTAATTCCAGAAAGCCCGGAGCAAAAAGCAAAGGAGAGAATAGGCGAAGGGCGGGCATGACAGTGTTAATTGGGGACTGGAGCCTGTGTTGAGTGGGCGGTACTACTGCAGAAGCTGAGAGGGGGAGGAGCGGAGTTAATGTGCAGAGTGGGCAGCTCCTCCCCTCCTCAGTCTGCAGGAAAAACGAGCTTACGATGGCGGCCGTGGAGGAGCTAGAGGTGGCAGGGATGGCAGGGCTCACTCAGGCCCGCCCGCGAAGCGTGCCGCGGGGCCTTTGGCGGGGGAAGCGCTGGGAGAAGTGACACTGGCTCTGGACAGGTGGGGGGGGGTGCTGGCAGCTCCAGGTCGGATGCTGGCATGGGCAGGAGGCCCAGGACTGTGCGGGGGGCCCCAGCTCTAGGCCTTGAGACGGCGGGGGTGGGGCTTGAGACGGTGACACCCGGGAGTATGGCCGCTGGGCTCAGGGGACATGCGGCAAGTGGCACTCCTGGGGTGGATGGATGGCAGTTGTCCCCTACTGTGGGACGGCGGGCGGTGGCGGACCGAAGGGAGACGGCAGCTGCATGCAGTGGTCTTGGTCGGCACTGCGAGCGGGGGTGGGCTGGCCCGGGCAAGTCTTTGCGGAAGTCGGCAGGCTTATCTGGTGTGTTGCAGAAGACCAGGGAGCTGCGCGGATCCCCGGCATCCAGTGACGATTCCGCTGGAGGGCAGTCGGCGAGCGAGGCGGAGTTGGCGGACGTCCGCTCGGAGGGAGAACTGTCTCAGTCGGAACGAGGGGTCTACGGGGGAATGGCGTGGTTGCGTTACGATGAGCAATTTCGTCAGCGGAGGGCTATTCGCCCGTCCTTGAGATGGGATCATAAGGACATCAGCTTATGGATGCGCCTTATGACTTCGGCGAGGTCGGCTAGTCAGTTTTTTCAAGGTCGGGCCGGTGGGTCCACTAACCCCGGACAATCGGCCACAAGGAAAAAAGGGGTGTGTTGGCAGATCAACGAGGGGTCTTGTAGGTTCGGAGGGTCGTGCAAATACAAGCACAAATGCTCTGGCTGCGGAGGGGGTCACCCCTCGTCCCGCTGTTTTAAGCTGGGAAAAGGCAAGTCCGGTGATGTTGTTGGAAAAGGGGACAACTCCGGTGAAAGTGGGAAAGATGCGGCCTTTTCTCGATAGGTATCCGGATCGGGAGGCGGCGTAGTTGCTGGCCCAGGGGTTTGAGGAGGGTTTTCATATCCTGGCGCATCTGGGGGTGGTCCCCCCTTTGGCACGCAATCTGCGATCGGCGTTATTACACGCCGAGGTGGTATCTGCTAAACTGGAGAAGGAGGTGTCGTTGGGGCGTATGAGTGGCCCCTTCGCGACCGCACCCATTCCCAACTTGGTGGTGTCGTCCTTGGGTGTGGTGCCCAAGAAGGAGCCTAATAAATTTCGGCTCATTCATCACCTCTCGTATCCAAAAGGGGATCGGTGAATGATGCTATTGACCCGGGGATTTGCGCGGTGTCTTATACCTCTTTTGACGCGGCTGTTTTTTGGGTCAGGAAGTATGGGAAGGGGGCAATGACGGCGAAGACCGATATTGAATCGGCTTTCCGTTTGCTCCCGGTCCATCCGGACAGCTTCCGACTGCTAGGTTGTCAGTGGCAGGAGGAATTCTACATCGATAGATGCCTGCCCATGGGGTGTTCCATATCGTGTGCGCTGTTTGAACAATTCAGTTCGTTCCTTGAGTGGGTAGTGCGGGATGTCGCTGGACTGAATTCGGTAATACATTATTTGGACGACTTCCTCTGCGTGGGCCCGCCGGCTTCGGAGTTGTGCGCGATACTGTTGGCTACGTTGGAACATGTTGCGGAGAAGTTTGGAGTCCCCTTAGCACCGGACAAGACGGAGGGCCCGCGGACGGTGTTGAGCTTCTTGGGCATCGTGTTGGATTCCGAGAGGATGGAATGTAGGCTGCCGGAGGAGAAGTTGAGGGCACTCCAAGCGGAGATTCGTGGGATGATGGGATTACGCAAGGTTCAGCTTAGGCCGTTACAATCGCTGCTGAGTAAGTTGAACTTTGCGTGTCGCATTTTGGGGAGGGTGTTCTGCCGACGGCTGTCGGCCAGTACCGCTGGGGCCACCTCGCCCAAGCACTATGTGCGCTTGGTCAAGGCGCATAGGGATGATCTGGCGAAATGGCACGCGTTCCTGGCTAATTTCAACGGCAGGGCGTTGTGGATGTCGGGCCCTGTCAGCAACTTTGACCTGGAGCTGTACACGGATGCGGTGGGGGCATCGGGTTTTGGTGCCTTTTTTCAGGGAAAATGGAGCGCTGGGCCTTGGCCGGATTCGTGGAAAGCGGCGGGCCTGATTAAGAACATGTTGCTGTTGGAACTGTTTCCGGTGGTCTTGGCTGTCGAACTTTGGGGCGAGGCTTTTCGGAATTTGAAAGTGCGCTTTCATGGGGACAACCTGGGGGTGGTGCAAGTGATCAACAAGGTGTCGGCAGCGTCGCCGCCGGTGGTCAAGTTGCTCAGGCACCTCGTACTGCGCTGCTTACAGTTAAATGTTTTTATTTATGCTGTTCATCTTCCGGGTGTTGAGAATGTCGTCGCTGATGCTTTGTCTCGCTTCCAGTGGGACAAGTTTCGGGAGTTGGCACCGGGGCAGAGCAGCAGGGGGTCTCTTGTCCGCAATGGCTGTGGAGGATTGTCTTGGACGTGTAGCGGGCTGGATACGCCGGTCGGTGAGCGAGGCGACATGGTCAGCATACAGCAAGGTGTGGGAGGAATGGGCTGACTTCATGCAGCAAGTCACGGAAGGGCAGAAGGAACTGGATCTGCGTTCATTGGTTATTTATTTTGTGTTCCGGAACTTGGGGTGTCTGTGTCCGGGCTTAATAAGAAATTAGCTGGGTTAGCATTCTGGTTCAAGATTCAAGGTTTGCCGGACGCGACTAAGGATTTTTGGGTCAGACAGGCCATGAAGGGTTACAGGCGGTCTCACGTCAGGAGGGATTCCAGGCGCCCGGTTTCGTTCCAGCTGTTGGGCAGGTTGTTGGTGCAGTTAGAGGGTACGCGTTCATCGCCATACGGGGTGGCCTTGTTCAGAGCAGCGTTTGCTTTGGCATTCTTTGGGGCTTTGCGGGTGAGCGAACTGGTTAGTCCATCGCGGAGCCGGCAGGGGGGTTTGGGCTGGGACGCGGTGGCATGTGAAGGGGATAGGTTGTCTATCCTGGTATGCCGCTCCAAAACGGATCAGCAGGGCAAGGGTAAGACGGTGCAGGTGTTTGCCTTGCCCGGTTCGCCTTTGTGCCCTATTGGGTTGGTGCAGAATTTTTTGGCGGTTCGTCCGGCGGTGAGGGGGCTGTTTTTGGTACATCAAGATGGAGGATCTCTCTCGAGATTCCAGTTTACAGCGATTTTTAAGCAGTGCCTGGTGGCGTTGGGTTTGGGGGATCAAAAGTTTTCCTCTCATTCGTTCCGCATAGGGGCGGCCACTGAGGCTGTAAGGTGGGGGTTGGATGAGGCGGCGGTGAAGCGAATTGGGAGGTGGGAGTCCAGGCGGTTCCGTTTGTACGTTCACCCACACTTATCGGTTACGTAAAGTGCCTGTGGGGGTGGTAGACTGGGTGTGGGTTGCTTATTTGTTCATTTGTTGACTTATGTCCTATATTGATGGTTGGGGTTATGTTTTTCTTCTCTTCCTTTCTTACAGGCGGCCGGCTGGGCGTGGTGTGGATAGTAGGCCACTCCTATGTTTGTTGGGGGGATAGACGGGGTGATGCCCGCCCTGAGGAGCAGGAGGCGCTCATCCGATGGCTGGGGGTGCCAGGCATGCTGTGGGGCAGGACGGTGTCGGAAGTACACCGTTTTGCACGCTGGGACGGGCCTCCGGATGTGCTAGTGCTGCACGTTGGTGGCAATGACCTAGCTGTCAAGACCATGCTGGATCTAGTCAAGGAAATCAAGTTTGATTTTTGGCAGCTCCGCCTTGCTTTTCCTCACATGATTATTGTGTGGTCTGACATGGTGGCCCGGAGGGCATGGAGGTTTGCGAGGTCGGTAGATCGGCTTAACAGGGCCAGAAAAAAGGTTAACAAGGAGGTTAGCGCTTTTTTCGTCAGGAATGGGGGGTTGGCTATACGGCACCTTGAATTAGAAGTGGATACCTGGCGCTACTTGAAGAAGGACGGGGTCCACCTAAACGATGTGGGGACTGATATATGGTCCCTGGGGATTCAGGATGGGATCCAGCGAGCTGTGAGGGTGTGGCAGGGTGTGCAAGGGTAAGGTGTTGCCCTTGCGTGCTGTGGCATGTTGTTGGTCTGTGCGGATGAAGGATTTTACCCCAGGGATGGAAGAGTTCGGGGCCTATCGGTGGTATAGTACCCGTCGGTGGTGATATAGCTAACGGTAGTTTAGCTAAAGTTGGTGATCAGGTGCACTGCGGTCAGTGTTTGGCCTCTGAGCTAGTTTGTCAGCTTGAGGTCCATTATAGTTTGGGTACCGCAGTGCCGTAATGGTTGATGGTGATTGGTGGGTTATCCTAGCACAGACCAACGGGAGGAGTTGCAATGGAGGAAGTGCCTTACTACCTGATTTAGTTATGTTAATTTATTTTATTTATGTTAATTGTTTTTGAATATTTTTGATAATAAAGATAATTGGCTGCTACGGCCATGTATACTCCAGATTGGTGTGGTCTCAATTTCTGGGGTTGGTAAGTGGGGGGCGTAGCAGTTGAAGAAGGTAAACGGTGGGTTTAGTAAGTCACATCTATTATACAATAGTCATGAACAATCAATTAAATTTGTATCCAATCAGGCAGATCCTTGCACAACATAGTTGATGATAGATCTAAAGAAGATTGTACTATCCTATTGCATGGTGTATGGCCACTTTATAAGAAGGAAGAAGGAAGAAAGTATGTGGAAATAAAAAATAGGTTGTTTAGCAATGAGGGAGGTGTGGTCCACAGAAGTAAAACACGCCCTATTCTGTGATGCAGTAGGGCAGTGTATGATGGGATATGAAGTTTCCTGGATGATCACATGATGTGACAAGAAGTGATGCAGCCTGTGGTAGGTGGAACCTGACCTGTTCAGTTACTCCCATTGCTCTGCTCTCTGCACAATCCATGTACATGTAGCCAGGGCTGTCTTTAATACTGATTGGACCCTGGGCAAAAATTTTCTTGGGCCCCCCCCATGCAGTTTTGCTCTCCACCTGCTCTGAGACATACAATAAATAGCAGCTAGACTTAAAATCAGTTTACTGTATCAGATCAGGCAGCAAATGCAGCATATCATTACTGCTTAATGACTGGTTGCTAGAGGTTACAGCACACATTACGGCTCACTGATTAGTTGCTTGAGGTTACAGCACATCATCTACTCACTGCAGGGGAGCATGATACACATATGAATGCCACTTTTATTTACATATAGCGATACCCTCACTTAAGAGGGCCGCAAGTTTGGTTTGGGCCCTGAGCACAGCTCCGCCAACCCCCCCGGCAATCTGCTCTACCCACTCTGGCACAGTTAGTATCTAGCAATACACATTAAATGGCTTATACTCTAAATATGTGTGTGCGTGGGTGGATAACTCAAGCTCATAGACAATCTTTGAAAGTATATAACTGACTTTACTTGTTGTTTTATAAAAGGAATAACATGAATCGAACATTTGGTTTGCAACACATAAGCAGGTCCCTGCAGTAACCAGTAATAAAGATAAACAGAGTAATCAGCATAATAAAGTATTGCTAGGCAACTCTAGCGCTGCCCTTTTTCAGCTACTTCCCAGCATGGGTAAACTAACACCCAGCACTATCTACCTATGCAGTCAGGCCTGACTGATCTAGATGGAAGTCCAGTGAAACAATATTCGCTAGCAATCTTTAGGTGGTGCACTTGAAGAACAACTTTGTAATCCAAACGAATAATAAAGATAAAGTATCTGTCTTTAAACAGCTCTCACCACCCGGACAAGTCCAAGTCCGTTTCCTCCGCCGATTCGTCTAGGAACAGGAATCCACCGACCTCCGAGTCTTCAATCCTTCTGGTGTACTGCAGCAAGGATGAGAAAATGTCTCTCAGGTGCAGCTAGGCTGACAGAGGGCTCTTTGGAAAGGAGCACAAGGCCCAGGCTTCAGGCCTTGTGCCTCCAGCAGTTCAGCACAGACCTCCTCTTGCAAGGAGAGGGTGGGGTGTCCAAAAAAAGAGACCGAACTAGGCCTCTCCCCCTCCTTATATGCCCTCCCCCATGAGTCTCTGGGGCATAACTCCAAACATCCTGGGAACCAGCGGGGTTCTGGGAACAGTAGTTTTATAGTCCTTAAAGAGACCCCGCTACATACATATCAATGCTGCCGGCCGCATCTATTTACATATGAATGTCCGTTATTTACATGTAAACATGGGGTCTGCAGGTGAGTTATCTGTACACAACAATAGGGCAGAGCTGGGCAGCATTAGTACCATCACTTCACACTGAGATATTGGGACTAAAACTTCAAGGGACAAGGGAATTTAAACTGGGATAGTTGGCAAGTATGAGGCAGCTGCTTTGAGCCCCACAACATTGACAGGGCCCAGGGCAGCTGCCCCTTTTGCCCTGCCTTAAAGACGGCCCTGCATGTAGCGTTTACCCTACATCTCCCGCAGCCTTGTCAAGCTGGCCTCTGCCAAGTACCCAAGCTCTCCTGAGGGAGAAAGTGCTTGTCAGCCCTTGCATACTCTGCATCCTCCCCTGCTTTCACATTGGCAGGGAGGATGGAGCCAATAGACAGCCACCTGGATTGCAGCAAGGAATTCTGGGACATGTAGTCCCCATCTAAAATTGTCCCATAACTTTCTATGTACACAGAACTACCCAGACCAGCTACCCTCAGGATTAAAGAAAGGAAAGGACTCTATCTTGTTTTCCAGAGGGACATCAGTTACCACAAGACCATAGAAGAGACTAGATCCAGGAGGAGAGGTGCTGCCTCCCTGGTCAGTCCACCGCATTGTTCCAGGTATCCACAACCAGTCAGGGGCATCCTGTCTGAGTGAGGGGGATCCCAGGTGCATACCCAGGCGCACCTGCACCGACAGTGTAAAGCGTTCCAGTGTGAGGTGACCAGTCGGGTCATAAGAAGAGCCTGCCTGTTCTAGGAAGTTCGTTTGCAGACTTCTCAAGTCTCGCGCAACTTGCGAGAATCTCCCGCATTTGACTGCAGGCTCCCAGACACCTACGAGCGCCAGACAATCTCCCGGCTGAGCCTGTCACTCAGGGGGCCGCTGTCAGCTGCTAGGAGCTTTGGAACTTATTTTTCCGTTTCCTCGGCAGGGGCTGTGCTGGGAACAGGAGACGGGGCTTGCTGAGGAAATGTCTAGCAGTGGAGGGCTGGAGGAGCAACTGGCTATAGGAGTGTAACCCTCCGCCTCTCCAGCCCACCACATTTGACTTATCAACACAGTACCTGAAGCCCGAGGACATAGCAGAAGGTATGACCAGAGCAAAATAAATCCTGCAGCACTGAGCACACATCTCTGGCTGAATGTAAACAAGATCATGGGGAACATTGCAGTCACATGTAATGCTGGCCAAATGGATGGCCAGTGTCTTCCAGAAACGTATACGGGCAGTGCAAGGTGATCAGCCTTCTCCTCTCTCCTTACTTTCTTTTTCTTTATAGCTGCACACTCTGATAAGATCTCTTGAGGACCCTGCAGCCCACCAGCAATCTGTAAGGGAAGGGAAGGGTAGATCTGGCGCTATACCTTTAAATTATTATTCCTGCCAGGAAGTCGGCGCAGCTCTGCGCTAATCACAGGCAGTGAGACATTGCCCCGATGCGCGGCTGCAGAGATCATGCAATGTCTCACTGCCTGTGATTAGCGCAACGCTGCGCCGACTTCCTGGCGGGATCTGCACAAGGCGTATGCAAACACACCGGAGCTCATCCCTACGGGTAACCATTTCCACTCAGCTATTTAGCCAGAGCTCTGTGTGTGCTGCATAGATTGATGTTTTTGTGAAGAATTTACTGCTGATTCAGGCTAGAAGTTTCACAGACCCATTAACTGTTTACTGTCCTCCACTAATCCTGACCAGATCGCTGTTTATAAGAAATGTTTTATTTTGGAAATGAAATGTGCTGCTGCCTTGTCACTTAGTTGTACTTTTCAAAGACAGATTACTGACTTGATCTTGCATGGTTGTTTAAATAGAGTGGCATAGCCATGCGATACTATATACTTTTACACTGGGTTCAACCATAAACACAGTCTCTGACCATCTCCTGTACCATGTCTGCAGTCTCTGACCATCTCTTTTATCATGTCTGCAGTCTCTAACCTTCTGTTGTATCATGTCTGCAGTCTCTGACCATCTCTTGTGTCATGTCTGCAGTCTCTGACCATATCTGCAATCTCTGATCATCTATCAGCTTTGTGTGAGTGATATGAGGTGTATATGTGTGACATTATACACACAAACAGAAAATGCTCACACATATACTAATGTGTCGGGGGGCGTTTGCATCGCATTGCGTCACTGGCCTGAAATTCGTTTTTTCAGGTTGGGATGTCTGCGTTTGGGCCCTGACAGCAGGATTGGTGTGAGGGCACTTGCCCATCCACCGGAAACAAGGACACTGCACATAAACAGAGTCAATTTACTTTTTCCCATACTCACTATAACCTGGGTCTTTTTAATGGCCTGTTACAGTGTCTGCCTTGCTATCCAGACACTGTCAGCATATCACAGTTACACTTTGTCAAGCAGGGACTGAAATTACTGGTGCCATATTGGCATGCACACACATACTCAGGGCTCGGTGTGTGTAGTGGGTATGTGGGATAGTCTGACTTGGGAGTGAAGCCACTAAATGTTGATTTGGGTACAGTGTTTGTAGTTGGGCCTATGGTCAGGGGACATAGGAGAGAGGTCTCACACAAGCGAGGGTCCTTCTTCTGCTCTCCTTCTGGACTCATAGAGCCAATTTTAGGGGAGGTAACCAACCAATCTGATATAAGTCGCCATTAGTGAGCATATTGTGAAAGTGTTTGCCCCCTGCTCTTGGGGTTATTCTCAGGTTTGGAATCCCCTGAAAGCAGCCTGAATATAGTATTGAGCTATATTACTCTTGATCTCAGTTATTGCTCTCCAGTTGAATTACTTGAAAATATACTGTTACTGTCTGTTACCCTTTTCCGGGCCCAGACTGGGACAAAAAATAGGCCTGGGCATTTTAGACTGAGCAGCCCAGCCCTCCATGCTGTAATGTGCAGGGACACGTTGATATAAATATAAAGGGGACTGCACTGTAATGATTACGGTGCCCCTTTACAGTGCAGTCCCCTTTATATTACAGTGTCCCTGTAATCATGCCCCCCCCCTTTACTCAGCTTCCCTACATCCCCCCCTTACATCAGAGTCTGCACAGACCCCCCTTACATCAGAGTCCGCACAGACCCCCCCTTACATCGGAGTCCGTACAGACCCCCTTTACATTGAAGTCTGTACAGACCCCCCTTACATCGGAGTCCGCTCAGACCCCCCTTACATCAGAGTCCGCACAGACCACTCTTACATCGGAGTCCGTACAGACCCCCTTTACATTGAAGTCTGTACAGACCTCCCTTACATCGGAGTCCGCACAGACCCCCCTTACATCAGAGTCCGCACAGACCCCCCTTACAACGGAGTCTGCACAGACCCTCCCCCCCCTTACAGCAGAGTCCGCACAGACCCCCCCTTACATCAGAGTCCGCACAGACCTCCTTGCATCAGAGTCTGCACAGACCCCCCCTTAGAGTCTGCAGAATTTCCACTTACTGTAAAGGTGAGCTCCGTGGACTCTAATGTAAAGGGAACCCTTATTTAAGGGGGGATCTCATGTAAAGTGGCGTCCTGAGAACCCTGATTTAGGGGGGAATGCTGTGGACTCTGGTGTAAAGGGGCACTGGGAGGCAGGGAAGAGGGTGAGCTTACTCACCCCAGGATAGAGGCTCAGGATCAGGCACAGGCTGCCTGCAGCTTTTAATCTTATGTTAAATCTTCCTTCACATCTTCCCAGGGATGTGTGGGTGGGGCAGACACAGGGGGCGTGGGTGCGGCAGACACAGGGGGGCGTGGGCGCGGCAGACACAGGGAACGTGGGTGCAGCAGACAGGAGTAGAAAGGCTGGAGGAGGAGGAGCAGTGTCCGAGCAGATGACATTAGCATCTGATTGGCTGAGCTGTGTGTCTCTCTCACACACAGCTCAGCCAATCAGCTGCTAACATCATTTGTAGTTGCACCGGAGCCCGGAGATGACACGGACACGGGCTTGATGGCATAGCGGTAGGTGAGCGGTGGCCTGTGTTGACCCTCTCCAGGCTGCGGGTGCCACTTACCTCTCGCTGTGCGTCCTGATCATCAACAGGCCACGGAGCGGGCGGCCCCGCCCCACCGGGAAAATGCCCGGTCTGCCATATGGCCAGTCCTGCCCTTTTCACAGAAATATTGCAGTAAAGACAATTTCTGTCTTTTATCATAATGTGTGTGTTTTATTGGTCCTTGCACTCAGACCCCTTTCACACTGGAGGCGTTTTTCAGGCGCTACAGCGCTAAAAATAGCACCTGAAAAAAAGCCTCACGCTGTGCTGGCAGGGCGTCACAAAAAGTCCTTCCTTCCAGCACCTTCTTTGCAGTGGTGTAGGAGCGGTGAATACACCGCTCCTCCCCATTGAAATCAATGGGACAGCGCCGCCGTTGCCCGGATTTAACCCGGGGTTAAAGCTGCCCGCTAGTGGCCGATTAGCGCCGCTAAAGCAACGGTAAAGCCATGCTAAAAATAGCGCCGTTTTACCGCTGCTCAGTGTGAAAGGGGTCTTACACTACTGTCAGGTGTGCCGGAGGGGTGAGACTATTCTTGGGGTTCTTGGGGTTGAGAGGCAGAGAACGGAACCAAGCATACTCAAGCGGCCCCTTCGGGGGTAGCACTACATACAGCACAGTGATGATGTCACTACTGCTTTTACAAGGTAATATCTGGGTTTAGCGCATAAAACGTTTTTTTTTTTAAATCTTTTGGAGCTTGTGAGGAATATATTTAAATGAAATTTTCACTTGTAGGGAAATGGAAGATATTTAATTTCACTTGAATCATTCCTGTCAATTTGCAGCAAATTTTTAGGGCGTATTTGTACTTCCAGCACTGAATACACATGGGGAATTCTCTGTCACTGGGCTCAGCAATGTCCTTCTCACCGATGTGTTTTCCTGCGCAGTGTATGATGGAAGCATGAACACATCTGCAGCAGCTGCAGCCAGCTAAATGTTATTATATATCAAGTATATGACTCTTTATATTGCACCGGATCTCAAAGCCTGTTTGTAAAAAAAAAAAAACCTCCCCGGAATGGTCAGGCAGAGGACAGAGCGTGATTCTACCGATGGGTCATAGAAAGGACATCCATTTAAAGGTGATCAGCTATGGTATGCGGGTAAACCAGATTTAAAGTAGATATAGACTCTGACCAGATGCAGATGTTATTAACGTTTTTTTTTTTTTCTGTGCACAGTGTATAATAGACCGTAGTCATGTTTTTTTTTATTTTATTTTTTTAATAAAATCCTTGTTTTTGACTTTTTTCCTCCTTATAGTGCTGCTGATTGTCCGCTGCCTTTTTGCAGCCCCTTCATGTCTACATGTACACCAGTGTTGGTGTAGGCAGGTTGTAGTATGTCTGTCTTAGTGAGTTAGAGGCTCACCCAAGCTGGGGGGAAAGGGTTAAGTTATGTGTGTTCCAGTGGCGGCCGCTCCATTAGGGGTGCCACCGACCTAAACCATGCGCCCAGCCCCTAATCTACATCCAGGGTGCCGGGCGCATGGATTTCAATAGGGTTTTTTTGTTTTGTTTTTTGAAGCACATGCTTAGACCCTGAGGCTCTAATTGGCTTCAAAAAAGGGTAGGCTCTGGGAGCAGGGCACTGCACCGTGAGCCCACCCATTTGTGTGACAATAGCGAATTAATAATCACTATTGTCTTCCTGCTTCTCCTCCGGGCCAATCAGGAAGCGGGTATTAAGACCTGATTGGCCTAGAGGAGAAGCAACCGTATTGGCCAAAGAGGAGAAGGAGCTGCAAGGGGAAGCTGCCCGCGACCTAGACGGGGTAAGTGCGGGGCTGGTGGGCGGACAAGCGAGTGAAGGGTGGTGTTTGGTTTACAGAGCGACGGGGGGGGGGGGGGGTTTGCCTGACGGATGAACCAGGAGGGGGGGTGTCGGATTGTTTGTTTGCCACTCTCCAAAAAAATGCAGCAGCCACCACTGGTGTGTTCAGCTCCTGGGCTATTTGGTCCAGCCCACCTGTTATATAAAAATGTGAAGGGCAAAGGTCCAGGGTCCCGCTCTCAGTTTGACTCGTGGTCTTAGGACTGCTGCTCCTTGAAGTTCATTTGAGACACTGGGGTTCACACCCAAGTCATGGAGAATATCAGCATTAATACTACCGCCTCACAGAGGTATGCCTGGGCAGCCACACAACTATAGTTAGGATTAGAGTTTGGATTCTGCTCATATTGGACTGTAACATTAAAATCTCTTTAGCAATATTAGAGCAACTGTTCTGAGCCTGATCTGAAGCTTTTACAGGGATACATGTGGGTTCTGGTGTATCAAAAGACCCAAGGTCTGTAAAGCGCAAAGGGGTATGAAGCAAAACCACTACAAAAGGGGTTAACTCTGCTAGACAAGGAAGAAGAGTGTAGTTGCTAAGAGTAACCAAGCACAAGTTCAAGACAAAGCAACCAGTAGTTAGGCGTGATACCTGGTAAAGGTGGTCGATGCCTGGGTTATTCCTTATTCCTTAGAGATTGGTTTCCAGTATTAACTAGAAACTGAACCTGCACTACGGAGATCTATAGCCTGGTCACAAGGGTACAGAAGTGAGAGAGTTAACAACTGCACACATGAGGTCTGCGCTAGGTGCTTGGCTAGACCCCATTCTGTTACTTGGAGTGAGGTAACAGAGGTACACTGGACTGGTGTAGTGGGCGCAGGCTCAGAACATCCCTCCTAATGCAACATACAAGTTACAGTGTGCAGTGACATGGTCACTTTTCAGAGAAACAAAGTGTAAAGGCTCACCCCTAAGTTGGGGAACTTAACCAGTTCCCGACAAGCGCACGATGATGTACATCGGCAGAATGGCACGGACAGGCAAACTGGCGTACAGGTATGTCCAGTTGAATTTGCCACCCTGCCATCACGTGCGCGCCGGCACGTGTGCCTGTCGGGACGCCCGTGAGTCCGGTCGTGGGTCCCGTGGACTTGATTGCCACGGGGATACCCACTATCGTCTCAGGGGGAAGGAGAATGGGGAGATGCCGTTGTAAACCGTATCTCCCCATTCTGCCTAGCAACAAGTGACACTGATCTCTGCTTCCTGTGATTGGAGCAGAGATCAGTGTTCACTAGCACAGAGCCCAGCCCCCCACAGTTAGTAACACGCTCCTAGGACACACTTAACTCCTACACTGCCACCCCTGGTTAACCCCTTCACTGGCAGTGTCATTTACACAGGAATCACTGCATTTGTATAGCACTGATTTCTGTATAAATGACAATGGTCCCAAAAATGTGTCAAAAATGTCCAATGTGTCCACCATAATGTCACAGTCACAATAAAAATCGCTGATTGCCGCCATTACTAGTAAAAAAAAAAAAAAGATTAATAAAAATGCCATAAAACTATCCCCTATTTTGTAAACGCTATAAATTTTGTGCAAACCAATCAATAATCACTTATTGCGATTTTTTTTACCAAAAATATGTAGAAGAATACGTATCGGCCTAAACTGAGAAAAAAAATGTTTTTGTTTATATATTTTTGGGGATATTTATTATAGCAAAAAGTTAAAAATAATGCGTTTTTTTCAAAATTGTCGCTCTATTTTTGTTTATAGCATAACAAATAAAAACCGCAGGGGTGATCAAATACCACCAAAAGAAAGCTCTATTTGTGGGAAAAAAAGGACGTCAATTTTGTTTGGGAGCCACGTCGCAGGACCGCGCAATTGTCATTTAAATCTACGCAGTGCGAAATCGCAAAAAGTGGTGTGGTCATTGGCCAGCAAAATGGTCCGGTCTGAAAGTGGTAAAGTAAAAGTATAACCAATGTTTTTTTGGCTATGCTTCTACTATGGAGAAGTCCTTTGTCCGCTGACATCATAGAGCCGGACCAGGCTCTGAAAAGATTCCAACCATAACTGGAATCCTGAACCGGCACCTGGCTCGGCTTCTCAACAATCCGCCGGGAGCCTGAGCAAGCCCCTCCCACCCCCTCCATAGCCCAGTGCTCCAGTGAACACCGTGGAAGGCATAGGAGAGAGACGGAGACTGACAGTCCCGGTTCTCTGCTCAGAGTGGAGGGGAGAACTGAGTGATCAGTGGTGTTTGATTACTCAGTTCTCCCTACAGAACCGGCGTGGGACAGATGCAGCATCAATCTGATGGTGATTATACCTAGGTGAATACATAGTTGCCAACTGTCCCGCATTTCCTGGGACATTCCCGGGATTAGGACCCTTGTCCTGAATTAATTTTGTCCCGGGAAATGTCCCGGGAAATTTGGTTTGTCCCCGTTAATTTCGCCGCTGGCCGCTAGAGGTCCATGGCCGGCGGAGACAATGTCTCCGCCGGCTGCCATTTTAAAGACCAGAAGCTGGTCTATAGAGATGCTGCGGCACCACCAACCCCCGCTGCCAGTGTCTATGGAAGGTGGGCGGTGCCACAGTTCAAACTCTTTCCGCGTGGAAACGACGGTCACAGCATCTGGAGGATGTCAGGGGCCAGTCAGAGTGAGTCTGGAGAAGTCGGGAGTCAGTCAGAGTGAGTCTGGAGATGTCAGGGGCCAGTCACAGCGGGTCTGGAGGATATCGGGTCCAGTCAGAGTCTGGAGGATCTGCCGGGGGCCAGTCAGAGTCTGGAGGATCTTTCGGGGACCAGTCAGAGTCTGGAGGATCTGTCGGGGGCCAGTCAGAGTCTGGAGGATCTGTCGGGGGCCATTCAGAGTCTGGAGGATCTGTCGGGGGGCCAGTCAGAGTGAGTCTGGAGGATGTCGGGGGGGCCAGTCAGAGTGAGTCTGGAGGATGTCGGGGGCCAGTCTGGATGTCAGAAGGGCCAGTCAGAGTCTGGATGTCGGGGGGGGCTAGTATGGATGTCGGGGGGCAGTCTGGATGTCAGAGAGGGGCAGTCTGGATGTCAGAGGGGGCCAGTCTGGATGCCAGAGGGGTACCAGATGTTAGGAGGACTGATGGGCACACCAGATGTAAGGAGGGGCTCCGCTGATGGAGACACACATGCGAGGAAGGCTGCTCTGATGGGGCACCTGATGTAAGGAGGAACTCTGCTGGGGGCACCTGATAGCATCTGGTGGCAGGAAACGTGGCTAGTGACACGCTCATGGCTCCCACTGATTCTGCATTATGGCGAGTTGAATGATTTCATTTTATATTGCAATGTAATAATAGAAATAATGCGCTTGAATCATCCTGATACCATAACAATCATGGCGCCGGGATGATTGAAACACCAGGTATTTGGAGTATCTTTATCTGCTGATTGTCAAACTCTGGAAAACACATATTGCTATTGTGGTGTAGGATCGGGGGCTGCTGTCCCTCCATCCTTCCCTCCCCCCCACTTCCCTCTCCATACCGCATTCATCTCAGACTCTAACCACACCCCTTCGAGCCACGCCAATATTTTACGTAAACCACGCCCATATTTTGCGGCATTTCCCCCTTTCCCTGTGCCACGCCTATATCCGCATGTCCCGCCCCCTAATTATAATACAACTCCGCCTACTGCCAAAAAAGTGTCCCAAATTTTTTTTTACAATGTTGCCAACTATGTGAATATAATATTTGTTTTTTTTAGAAAGCCATATTTCTCTTTTAATGTTATATTTTTTGCATGATCGCAGTCTCTGCCTGGTCCTCGGCACTGATGAGCGCACTCCATGCAAAAAGTACCCCTGCATGCAGGGGGAAGTAGGCCCTGCCCACAGTGGTTTCATGGCATTTCTTGAAGCAGATTTCCTGATGGTGAAACACGTCTGTGTAATGTGCATAGAAACAGCAACTTGTCACCATTGTAAGCCTGTGTGACCACCACCCTATAACATGAAGTGAATGAACAAGGACCTTTATGGCAGGATCACCAGGGATTATTCTAATGAGAGCTGCAGATTTAAAAGGCTTGAAAATGACTTTAACATTTTAAAGGGTATGCGAGATTGTTTTTATATATTTTAGCATTTCAACAAGGACATCACCATAGCTCCCAACTGTCCCTGATTTTGAGGGACTGTCCCTGATTTGGAGCAATGTAACTCTGTCCCTCATTCCTCCTCATTTGTCCCTCATTTTGGTCTGCTCTTTGCCAAATCGCAAAAAGTGCTCTTGTCTTTGGCCAGCAAAATGGTGCGGGGCTTAAGTGGTTAAGTGGGTGTGGTAAGGGGTGTGCCCTATTCTTGCATACTTTTGCTGATAGGTGTCTCTCATTTCCATCTCAAAAAGTTGGGAGGTATGGATCACCCATTCCTTAGACCCTTTTCACACTGAGGCGCTTTACAGGCGCTATAGCGCTCTAAACAGCGCCTGCAAAGCTCCTGTAAAGTGCCTCTCCTTTCACTCCTAACGGCTTTCACATTGGAGCGGTGCGCTGGCAGGACGTCAAAAAAAGTCCTGTAAGCAGGTTCTTTAAGTTGCTTTAGGAGCGGTGTATACACCACACCTGAAGCGCCCCTGCCCATTGAAATCAATGGGCATCGCCACCTTGCCCACGCTTTTAACCCTTTTTCGGCCAATAGTGGGGGTTAAAAGTGCACCACTAGCGGCCGAAAAAGCTCCGCTAACACAAAGATAAAACGCCGCTTTACTTCCAACGTCCGAGTGCTGCGAGTGTGAATGTGCCCTTAAAGAGAATTCACATTAAAGCTCCTAAACAATTAAATTACTGATAAAAGGTATAACAATGCCCGGAACATTTCAGAATATAGAATGGACTCATTGCTTATATTTCTTTTTTTATTACAAAATTAGCAAATATTCTTAAATATAATGACAATACAATACAATACAATACAATACAAGTACCTGAAAGTTCAACAACTGGTCAAACACAATGAGCTGAGGTAAAATATGAAATAACTTAAAAAACATAAACCAAAAAAACATCAAAAATAAGGTGTAGAATGACATCTGATTGGTTGGAGTGGACTGATACACCCTCCTTTGCAGGGTTACAGCAGTTTCTATAGAATTCTGCTTGTGTACTGCATACAGGGCCACCATTGGAAATCATGGGTCCCTGTAGCCTACCTAAGAGGGCCACCTCCCACTGGACAAAATAAATCGCATGTTATCCAACATCACAGGTCAAAATATATTGCATGATATCCAACCAAGGTGGACGCTCATGTTATTGCGAGTTGGTGATGGGGCATCAGACTTTGTTTTGGAACATTTACAGGACAATGGGTGGAACCAGAGACGGGCAGACAGTATACCAAAAATGGCCATGGGGGGACAGGCTCACCATGAATTAGCCACATCATTGCTAGTGGTAAAGCTCTCTCCTCTGGTGATCCAATAGGGCCTGGACCTGGCATGGCAATATTGCCTTTATCCCCCTAAAAGTAGCCTTGATTCCATGTGACCTTCAACCTTGATTTATCTCCAGTATGGGTCCTACAGGTCATGTTGTACATTAAGGAATATGAAAGCTATTTAAACTCCCTAGATGTTGGAGAACACAGTTGTGTACTACACTAACTCTATAAGCTTCAATTAATACGTCTAACAAATGCGGTGTGAAAGCCCTGTTACATGCATAACACATGGTCATATAATGTGGAGTGCACCAATAGCGGCCACTGCCACCTTCTCTTGTTCATGGCGGGCCTTCAGATCTTCCAGAAGTTTGTTGTGCGGGAGGAGGGTATCATAACTCATTGCTCGTCTCATACCGCCATCAGACTGCTTCTCGCTGGATGCTTTGGGCGATTGCTGTGGCCGTGGAATTCTCCTAGCGTATTCTAGGCTCTGGAAACAGACAATAGAGACAACATATAGGAATTACAGAACACCAAATCAACAATGTCAACTTCTCTTACGTTTCTTGAAGTCATAACTGTTTTGTCAATGCTTCACTCCCCTTGTAACCAAAAAAAAATAACACAAAGCAATCTCCTGCGCTCAGGTGCTTAGTCCATAGGTAAGTGGTGTAGTCAACCCTTTGGATAATGTGTGGAAAATCATAGATCTTGCTGCCCTCCTCAGAACAACGGGTGTCCTTAGAGCTGAAGCATATAGAAAGACAGGGATGGCGCACCGACCTTGTGCATTAGCAAAGATAAAATGCATTTAAATAATAAAAGTAAGAGTCATACTCACAAAAAATCTTTAAAAAGGCTTAACATTGCTCCAAAAATTCAGAACTCTATCATCTGCAACCTGAACTGGGTGTTGAGAGGAACCAGATGGTATCACCAGCGGCTTACGCGTTACGAGGGAGTACCCACTTCGTCAGAGCCTCAGTGATTACGAGGGAGTACCCACTTCGTCAGAGCGTTATCACTGAGCGGCTTGCGCGTTACGAGGGAGTACCCACTTCGTCAGAGCCTCAGTGATAACGAGGGAGTACCCACTTCGTCAGAGCGTTATCACTGAGGCTCTGACGAAGTGGGTACTCCCTCGTAACCCGTAAGCCGCTGGTGATACCATCTGGTTCCTCTCAACACCCAGTTCAGGTTGCGGATGATAGAGTTCTGAATTTTTGGAGCAATGTTAAGTCTTTTTAAACATTTGTTTGCGAGTATGATTCTTACTTTTATTATTTAAATGCATTTTATCTTTGCTAATGCACAAGGTCGGTGCGCCATCCCTGTCTCTATATGTTTCACCAAAAAAATAACACCCAGACTGGACAAAACAGATTCAAATCCACTGCAGCAGCCCTTTTATTTGACAAAAATGAACAATTTAATGAATAATATTAACAAAATTCAACTGTAACACATACATAACTTTCAAAATCTTCACCAGTCTCCTATCACCTTTCAGAATGATCTTGCAAGCAGTTTGCAGTTTCCCTTCAGCCCCTTCCTATGAAATGACTATGCAGCATCAGATAAAAAAAAAATAAAATAGTAAAAAAAAGTTGTTTTCACTTATTTAAAGTGGTTGCAAATCGCAGACATAAAATATGCACAAAGCATAACCCTCTATGGCAGTGATGGCGAACCTTGGCACTGGAGGAAAGAGACACCCCCCCCCTTCACACAAGAACTACATTTCCCATGATGCTCAGCTAAGCTGCAGAGTGCATGAGTATCGTGGGAAATGTAGTTCCAAAACATCTGGGGTGCCAAGGTTCCCCATCACTGCTCTATGGTGTGTAGTTGTCTCAATTAAGAACACTAAGTGTAATTTCTGTCTGCTGCTGCTTACTGCTGTATCAGCATGAATCTCTTCTGACAAGTTTTCCTGACACCAAGAGAAAAATGGTGATGGGGGGGGCTACAGTTGGTTGACAGCCTCAGCTCTATCCCTGTGTCTTGTGTGAAGGGGGGGGGGGGGGTGTCTCTTTCCTCCAATCAGCTGTCAAAGCTTTCCTCACTGAGCTCTACAGAGTGTAACTTCAGCTCTCTGCCCCCTTTTTTCTGATCTCTGAGACAAGCCTAAAAATTCAGCACTTTGGAGGGATGTACAGTCACTTTATATGTAAGGGTTTACAACCACTTTATTTATTTCAGTTACTTATATAATGCCATCAATTTTTGTAGAGCTTTACATATACATTTTACATTCACGTCAGTCCCAATCCTCAAGGAGCTTACAACGCAAGGTCCCTAACTCACATTCATACTAGGGCCAATTTAGACAGGATCTAATTAACCTGCCAATATGTCTTTGGAAGGAAACCGGAGAACCCAGAGGAAACCCACGCAGGCACAGGGAGAACATGCAAACTCCAGGCAGGTGGTGTCGTCGTTATGATTCAAACCAGCGCCCCTTTTTGCTGCTAGACGAACGTGCTAACCACTACAACACTGTGCCGCCTGCCACTTTAAAGTCCAACTCCAAAAAAATAGACAATTCCTCCTTGAAGTGGAGCTGCACCTTCACTGCAAGGCTCAACCACTCATTTAGGTCTAGGGGGCATAAATAAGAAGAAGATTTCCTTACCTGATCCTCTGCTCCTCCCCGCTGCTAGACCAGTTCCCACTGCATTTTCTCTACCACACTCCAGTGGCCTAAGCTCTTGATGTCATCAAGACCAGTGCATAGCCTTGCTATGATGACACCAAGTGAGAATCCACCACTGGAGTATGGGGGGGGGAACGCTGTCTGCTGGCCTGGGGAGGTTTAGCATACTTTTCTCTCCTCTCTAGACCTAAACAAGCAGTTAACTAATGCTGTGCAGATGCAGTCCCATTGCCAGGAGGAATTTTCAGATTTCCCAGAGTAGGCTTTAACACTTACTCGGCACTATTCCTTACCAAGGCATTCAGCCATTCATTTTATTCCTCCAGGCACCTGCCTGTAGCACTATGTAATATTGACCATCCTGATTTACCCATATATTTGTTTTATTGAACACCTAAAGGTACCACACTACCTGGATATCATCTGAACCCCATACTTTGTACACCCCATCACAAGGGGGCAGGGTCTCAGGGTGACGTCACCTGATGGCCATGCCTTATAGCTGAAGAACTGACAGACACCAGAGCTGACACAAAAGGCAAAGGAGCCAATGTTGGAAGAGGAGCATTGTTTTTATTTTCAGCAGGTCGGCAGTGATGGAGGAAGAAGACATTGGTGACAGAACAGCAGAAAGAAGACATTGGTGGAGGAACCGGAGAAAGAAGACATTGTGATTAACGTTGGAGCTACAACAGGGGACATTCTTCATTTTTAAAGTGGTAGTATGGTCATTTTTTTAACTTTTACCTACAGGAAAGCCTATAATAAGGCTTACCTGTAGGTAAAAAAAATATCTCCTAAACCTGTACGGTTTAGGAGATATTCCCCTCGGTATGCGCCGCTGACTGCAGCGGCGCATGCGCACAAGGGGGTTCTCTCCGTGAAAATCCGGCAGCGCTCGTGCGGCCGGACTGAAATCTCCCGCGCGCATGCGCGGGAGTGACGATATCGCGGCTCCGGCCACTCACAGCGCCGGAGCCGCGATACCCGGAAGAGACGCCGAGGGAGCATGTCGGCTCCCTCGGCGTGGATCGGGCCAGATGTCGGGGCCTCGTTCTAAGGTAAGTATTTCATAATGAGCTAGTATGCGGTGCATACTAGCTCATTATGCCTTTTGCTTTGCAGGTTTAAAAAAAAAAAAAAAAACATTGCGGGTTTACTACCGCTTTAATAAAGGACTTGTCTTTATGCCCGCAGACCCCCACAATCACCAACCAGGGTTGTGGGGAAGAGGCCCTTGTCCCCATTAACATGGGGACAAGGTGCTATGGGGGAGGGCCAAAAGCACCCACCTTCCCACCATGTTCAGGGCATGTGGTCTGGTATAGTTCGGGGGGGGGGGGCTCACTTGTCTCCCCCCCTTTCTGACCTGCCAGGCTGCATGCTCAGATAAGGGTCTGGTATGGATTTTGAGGGGGGCCACGTAATTTATTTTTTTTGCCGTGGGAATGTCCCCCCCAAAATCCATACCGGACCTAAGGGTTTGGTATGGTCTTGGGGGGACCCCACGCCAATTTTTTTGGCTTTAGGCTTTAACTCAAGATCCATACTGGACTCAAAGGGCCTTGTATGAATTGAGGGGGACCCCACACCATTTTTTTGTTTGATAAATTTGGCATGAGGTTTCATCCATACAAGAAGCCAAGGAATTGTTTGGATTGGTCAAAGAACAAGTCGCAATTATCTCAAATTTGGATCATTCATTGAAGCCGCATGGAAATCAGACCTAAATTCGTAAGGCAAAGTTGGATCGGAAGTTGTGAAACTTCTGTGTTGGATCAGTGTGAACATAGCCTCATTGTCAACCCTAAATTGAACAATCTAAAGTTATAAGCTTTGGTGTGCACCAGTGTTAGTAAATCTCCCCCTAAATGTAATTTCTGTCTGCTGCTTCGTTCCTCTGCTATCAACATGAATCACTTGGGACAAGTTTTCCTGACACCAGGAAAAAATGGTGACAGGGGAGGGAGCTCCAGCAGAGTGACAGCCTCAGCTCTGTTCCTGTGTGCTGTGTGAAGGGGTAGTGTCTCTTTCCTCCAATCAGCTCTCAGGCCTCTACTCACTAAGCTCTGCAGAGTTTAACTTCAGCTTTCCGTCCCCATTTTGTTCTGACATCTCAGACAAGCTTTATAAATGCAGCACGTTGAATGGCTGTAGAGAAGAGAAGACTACAGATAAAGAGGTACAACTTACGTAGGAGGATTTTTTTCATCTCTGTGTATCACCTGAGGCCAGTCACTTCACTAGGTCTATGTAAGAGTTTACAACCACTTTAACCACCAAAATGTGTCACAAAATATACGGCCCTCACTCCTGACGAAATGGCAGTGGCAGCAATATGCGTGGAGTTCCTCCATCAGCCCAGATGATCGTCTTTCATATATCAGCTGAGCAGAGGGTTGCACCACTCCTCTCATGACTTGCAGGTTCGGTACCCTTGTACCATTAGGACAGGATTGTTTTTAATTGGTATTTAGATTTATTAACTTTAACATACTGTATCACTTTATTGCACTATCCATGTTAATTATTATTCTACATACATGTATGTTGCTAATATATGTCCTTTGCTTTTGGTTTATAGTTCATAGTAGGTAAGGTTGAATAAAGACAAAGGTCTATCCAGTTCAACCTGTGTTGGTGTACGTGTGTCAATGTCGATAATCATTTGCCATATCCCTGTATGTTGTGTTCGCTGAGATGCATGTCCAAAAGTCTTTTTAAAATATCAGTACTTCCTGCTGACGCCACCAATTGTGGAATAGAGTTCCACATCCTCATCACCTTAAGGCCGCGTACACACGCGGGGACTGTTCGCGCAACTTTGTTCGTCAAACAGTTTCAGCGGACAGTCCGCTCAAAATTAGCATGGACGGACTTGCCCACACACGACGAACGAACAGTCCGCTGAAACCGTGCGCGATGACGTGAACGGCACGTACGACGGGACTAGAAAACGACGTCCTGTACACTGCAATGCAACCTTCGGCGTGTAAATTCTTTCTGAGCATGTGCGAGACTTAGTTTGACGAACAAGCCTACACACGGGCGGACTGTCCGCTCAAACCAAGTTTCAGCGGACAGTTTTTCGGAATTTCCGAAAAACTTTGTTCGTCAGACTGTCCGCTGAAACTGTCCGCTGAAGCCCACACACGAGCGGACTGTCCGCCGAAACACTGTTCAGCGGACAAAGTTGAGCGAACAGTCCCCGCGTGTGTACGCGGCCTAACTGTGAAAATCCCCCTGCACAGCTTAATTTTAAACCGCTTCTCCCCCAATCTCATTGTGTGGCCCCGTGTTCTCTTACAAGCCCTGAGACTGAAAAATGTCCTCCCTAAGCTGGGATCACTATTAAGGTATTTGTGTATTGCTATCATATCTCCTCTCAAACGTTTCTTCTCCAGGGAGAATAGATTTAGTACTTGTAGTTGGTCCTCTTAATTTAAGTCCTCCAGTCCTCTTATTATTGTGGTTGCCCTTCTCTGGGCTTTATCCAGCTCCAGCACATCCCTTCTGAGGACTGGTGACCAGAACTGGATGGAATACTCCAGATGTGGCCGAAGCAGAGTTTTATAAAGTGGCAAGATTATAGTTTTATCTCTGGAGTAAGTTCACTTTTTTATGTATGCTAATATTCTGCCAGCTTTGGTAGTTGTAACAGCATGACTTTGCATGCTATTGCTCAGTCTGTTATCTACTAGGACCCCCAGACCTTTCTCCATCCCTGATTCTCCCAGAGGTTCTCCCCTTAGTGATTAGTTTGTGTTTTTAGCCCCGAAGTGCAACACTTTACATTTCTCCACATTAAACCTCATTTGCCATGTAGTTGCCAATCCCATTATTTTATTCAGGTCCTGGGTCAGCAAACCATCAATCACGGACTACCTGTTGACCGTGGGTAAGTGACACTAGGTAGACTGGGAATGGGTCTGCGCTGCCAACGCCGCTGCTGCTGGCTGCCGGTCCCACAGTGTCCTCCGTTATGCCTTCAGTTCTTCTCTCTCCCTTCCCTCCAGGGCTGTGAACAGTGGAGAGCAAGAGGCAGCACAGCCCAGGATGGAGGGCGGGGGAAGAGCTGGCCAAGTTAACTTTTCAGGTGATTGGATGCTAGGTCCTAAGCAACCAATCACCTGCTTGTTAATATTAAAAGTCACCCTGCCAGCTCCTCCCTCGCCCCCTGTGCAGAATCAGTCTCCTAATATTGTAGTACGTGCCTTTCTAGCGTCACAGTCTGGTGTGAACTACTGTGTCTGGTGATCTTTGGCTTCAGCATTGTTGTTGTTTAAGTAGATCTCCATCTATTTAAGGTTGCCTAACCCTGCTCTATATCATTTTAACAGAACTGGTCCCAAGACAGAGCCTTGGAGTACCCCACTTACCACTCTAGACCAGTCTGAGTATACATTATTTATCACCACCCTTTAGGCTTCATGCACACGAGACGCAGATGCAAACGCTGCTGGACACATGTTGAAACCGGCGTTTAGAAACGCGCGTTTTGCCGCGATTTTTGCCGCGATTTAGCTGCGTTTTACCGCGTTTGCGTCTAGAAGCGTTTAGTTAAGCTAACATTATAGACCCTCCCCAGCTCAAAAAAACAGTATTATTAACTATTTCAGCAATTTTGTGAGACCAGAGTGAGTAGCAGCAGCTGTGAGAGCTGCAGTGTACTTGTATTTAGCGTGTCACTTGCCACGGCACCTGCCACAAGTTGTGGATTGTCCACTTGCCACGTGACTTGCCACGTCATCTGCCACAAGCTGTGGATTGTCCAACTGCCACAAGTTGTGGATTGTCCACTTGCCACGTGACTTGCCACATCACCTGCCACGTCACTTGCCACGTCACCTGCCACAAGTTTTGGATTGTCCACTTGCCACGTCACTTGCCACGTCACTTGCCACAAGTTGGGGATTGTCCACTTGCCACATCACCTGCCACGTCACCTGCCACAAGTTGTGGATTGTCCACTTGCCACGTCACTTGCCACATCACCTGCCACGTCACTTGTCACGAGATGTGGATTGTCCACTTTCTATGTCATCTGCCATGCCACCTGCCACAAGCTGTGGATTGTCCACTTGCCACATCACTTGCCACGTCACCTGCCACGAGATGTGGATTGTCCACTTTCCACGTCACTTGCCACGTCACTTGCCACGTCACCTGCCACAAGTTGTGGATTGTCCACTTGCCACGTCACTTGCCACGTCACCTGCCACAAGGTGGGGATTGTCCACATCACCTGCCACGTCACTTGCCACATCACCTGCCACAGGTTGTGGATTGTCCACTTGCCACGTCACTTGCCACAAGATGTGGATTGTCCACTTTCCATGTCACCTGCCATGCCACAGGTTGTCGATTGTCCACTTGCCACGTCACCAGCCACATCACCTGCCACAAGTTGTGGATTTCCACTTGCCATGTGACTTGCCACATCACCTGCCACATCACTTGCCACGTCACCTGTCACAAGTTGTGGATTGTCCACTTGCCACATCACTTGCCATGTCACTTGCCACGTCACCTGCCACGTCACTTGCCACAAGTTTTGGATTGTCCACTTGCCACGTCACTTGCCACGTCAGCTGCCACGTCACTTGCCACAAGATGTGGATTGTCCACTTGCCACATCACCTGCCACCTCACTTGCCACATCACCTGCCACAAGTTGTGGATTGTCTACTTGCCACATCACCTGCCACGTCACTTGCCACGTCACCTGCCACAAGTTGTGGATTGTCCACTTGCCACGTCACCTGCCACAAGTTGTGGATTGTCCACTTGCCACGTCACTTGCCACGTCACCTGCCACAAGTTGGGGATTGTCCACATCACCTGTCACGTCACTTGCCACATCACCTGCCACAAGTTGTGGATTGTCCACTTGCCAGGTCACTTGCCACATCACCTGCCACGTCACTTGCCACAGGATGTGGATTGTCCACTTTCCATGCCACCTGCCATGCCACCTGCCACAAGTTGTGGATTGTCCACTTGCCACGTCACCAGCCACATCACCTGGCACAAGTTGTGGATTTCCACTTGCCACATGACTTGCCACATCACTTGCCACGTCACCTGTCACAAGTTGTGGATTGTCCACTTGCCACCTGCCATGTCACTTGCCACAAGCTGTGGATTGTCCACTTGCCACGTCACTTGCCACGTCACCTGCCACGTCACTTGCCACAAGTTTTGGATTGTCCACTTGCCACATCACTTGCCACGTCAGCTGCCACGTCACTTGCCACAAGTTGTGGATTGTCCACTTGCCACGTCACTTGCCACATCACCTGCCACGTCACTTGCCACGAGATGTGGATTGTCCACTTTCCACGTCACTTGCCACGTCACCTGCCACAAGTTGGGGGATTGTCCACATCACCTGCCACGTCACTTGCCACATCACCTGCCACAAGTTGTGGATTGTCCACTTGCCACGTCACTTGCCACATCACTTGCCACAAGATGTGGATTGTCCACTTTCCATGTCACCTGCCATGCCACCTGCCACAAGCTGTGGATTGTCCACTTGCCACGTCACCAGCCACATCACCTGCCACAAGTTGTGGATTGTCCACTTGCCACGTGACTTGCCACATCACCTGCCACGTCACTTGCCACATCACCTGCCACAAGTTGTGGATTGTCTACTTGCCACGTCACTTGCCACATCACCTGCCACGTCACTTGCCACAAGATGTGGATTGTCCACTTTCCACGTCACCTACCATGCCACCTGCCACAAGTTGTGGATTGTCCACTTGCCACGTCACCAGCCACATCACCTGCCACAAGTTGTGGATTGTCCACTTGCCACACCACTTTCCACGTCACCTGCCACGTCACCTGCCACAAGATGTGGATTGTCCACTTGCCACGTCACCAGCCACATCACCTGCCACAAGTTGTGGATTGTCCACTCGCCACATCACTTTCCACGTCACCTGCCACAAGTTGTGGATTGTCCACCTGCCACGTCCCTTGCCACGTCCCCTGCCACAAGTGGATTGTCCACTTGCCACATCACTTGCCACATCACCTGCCACAAGTTGTGGATTGTCCACTTGCCACGTCACCTGACACAAGTTGTGGATTGTCCACTCGCCACATCACTTGCCACATCCACTGCCACAAGTGGATTGTCCACTTGCCACGTCACTTGCCACGTCCCCTGCCACAAGTGGATTGTCCACTTGCCACGTCACATGCCAGTCACCTGCCACAAGTTGTTGATTTTCCACTTGCCACGTCACCTGCCAGGTCACTTGCCGCGTCACCTGCCAGGTCACTTGCCGCGTCACCTGCCACAAGTTGTGGATTGTCCACTTTCCGCGTCACTTGCCACTTCACCTGCCACATCACTTGCCACAAGTTGTGGATTGTCCACTTGCCACATCACTTGCCACCTGCCATGTCACTTGCCACAAGTTGTGGATTGTCCACTTGCCACGTCACTTGCCACCTGCCATGTCACTTGCCACAAGTTGTGGATTGTCCACTTGCAATTGTTTAAAATATTTTTCTAATGGTTTTTCATCATTTGCAATCATTTTTGAGATTTTTAATGTAAAAAAAAAGGTCACCTTTAAAAACGCATATAAACGCAAACGCGGCTAAACGCGGTTGCCACGTTTAGCCGCGTTTTGCGTCTGAAACATGGAAATTTTTGCTTCTGAACGCATTTTTTTGCTTCTGGAAAAACGAGATTAAACGCAACTGCATAAAAACGGAAAAAAACGAGACTGTGTGCATGGACACATAGGATAACATTGAATGAGTTCAGGGGCAGTTGAAAAAACTGTCTAACTGCATCTGAACGCGCGTTTAACTGCGTCTCGTGTGCATGAGGCCTTAGGCATGCCCCTGTAACCAGTTTTCTATCCATGAAAAAAAAAATGGTCCATGCACGCACACCTCAGCTTGTAGACCAGTGATTCTCATTCTAATTTCTGCCTCTCAGATAAGTTCCCACTCACACCATTGATTTTTTTTATCTATCTGTAAGGAGGTAATTCTTCTCAATGACCACAAGTGTAAGGACCATTCTTCTCACTGATCATCACACTAATGTATCATGAATTGTAGACTTCTAATTTTTATCAGGGGTTCCCCGAGAACAGAGAACTATTTCATCGGTTCCTCTGTGTTGAAAAGGTTGAGAAAGGCTGTTGTAGACTAAGCATTTATGGGGAACTGTATTGAATGCTTGTGCAATAGGCCTTCCCTTTTCTAGATGTTATTTTTGTGACCTGGGTCACATCAGTCAGGGACGCTTGGCGAGTCCTAATGCCGAGTACACACGGTTGGATTTTACGATGGGAAATGTTGGATGTGAGCTTGTTGTCAGAAAGTCTGACCATGTGTATGTTCTATCAAACATTTGCTGTCGGACTTTCCGCCAACAAATGTTTGATAGCAGGTTCTCAAACTTTCCGCCAATAAAACGTTGTCGGAAAGTCTGATCGTGTGTACAGAAGTCCAAGACAACAACCTTCAAAAAAAAAAAAAAAAAAAAGTTTTGTTGGCGGAAAGTCCGATCGTGTGTATGGGGCATAAGACTGGTTGGTTATACCATATCTATTTGGAGCTGGTGGTATGGGTTTGAGGATACAGGGTTGGTTTTAGTGTTTTTTAACGCATGCAAAGTGACTTGTGGAGGGTGTCCGCTAGACAATTATATATATCTGATTTTGTTTTTCTATATACTGTACGTGTATGTATCAGTACATGGTGGTGCAGATACATCTTTGCTAGGGGGATTTGTTTTTGTTGCATTTAAAATATATATTACAAAACAATGGCGGTGTGCCATATCCCAGAGCAGGTACACAGGGCATTCAGTAGAAAACTTTCAAGCAGAATTCCCATTACCTTTTGCCTTGTTCCTTTGCTGTTGTCATCCTGTATGATCGGCATTTCGCGAGCTTTCATCGGTTTATTCCTGTTGTGTTCCTGAATAATTTTGGCGTACTCCTTCTGCTGTTTTAACTGTTCTTTCTGAAAAAAGTCATAATAAATATTCTTAATATAAAATATTTATTTAGAACCTAAAGGCTCAAGGTTTTTACCTTCATGTGATTCAGGTACGGCAAAAAAATAAATAAATCCTGCACCATTTTGGTGCACATGTGATGCAATTTGAGCCATACAAAATGAAGGGCTCAAATCACAGCACACAGACATCACATGTGATTTGCATGGGAATGCCCTGCACCGCACAAGTGTAAACTCAGGCTTATGCACAGTTTCTTTCTCGTGATCTGTAATAAAATCACAACATTCAGCTGTGTAGCTCCAGCAGGTGAGGTGAGGGATCCCCAGACCTTCAGATTACGATGAGCACTTGAGACATAGAGATCAGCTGACCTTGTCATGTCACACATGGGGGGGTCCTTAGCGCACACATACAGCCAAACTGCTGAAAAAGGTAAGAACTAATAACCTTAACCACTTTCAGACCGGACCATTTTGCTGGTAAATGACCAGAGGTCTTTTTACACTTTGGCACTGCGCTGCTTTAACTGGTAATTGCGCGGTCATGCAATGTTGTACCCAAACAAAATTTGCGTCCTTTTCTTCCCACAAATAGAGCTTTCTTTTGATGGTATTTGATTGCCTCTGCGATTTTTATTTTTTGCGATATAAACGTAAAAAGACCGCAAATTTTGAAAAAAAATGATATTTTCTACTTTTTGTTATTAGAAAAATCCAATAAACTCAATTTTAGTCATACATTTAGGCCAAAATGTATTCAGCCACATGTCTTTGGTAAAAAAAAAGTCAATAATTGTATATTTATTGGTTTGCGCAAAAGTTGTCACATCTACAAACTAAGGTACGTTTTCTGGAATTTACGCAGCTTTTAGTTTACGACTGCCTATCTCATTTCTTGAGGTGCTAAAATGGCAGGGCAGTACAAAACCCCCCCAAATGACCCCATTTTGGAAAGTAGACCCCCTAAGGAAATTGATAAGAGGCATGTTGAGCCCATTGAATATTTTATTTTTTTGCCTCAAGCGATTGAATAATGACAAAAAAAAAAATTTTTTTTTTTTTTTACACAAAGTTGTCACTAAATGATATATTGCTCACACATGCTATGGGCGTATGTGAAATGACACCCCAAAATAAATTCTGCTGCTTCTCCTGAGTATGGGGATACCACATATGTGGGACTTTTTGGGAGCCTAGCCGCGTACGGGGCCCCGAAAACCAAGCACCGCCTTCAGGCTTTCTAAGGGCGTAAATTTTTGAGTTCACTTCTCACTACCTATTACAGTTTTGAATGCCATAAAATGCCAAGATGGCACAAAACCCCCACAAATGACCCCATTTTAGAAAGTAGACACCCCAAGCTATTTGCTGAGAGGCATGTTGAGTTCATGGAATATTTTATATTTTGCCACAAGTTGCGGGAAAATTACAAACGTTTTTTTTTTTTTTTTTTTTAACAAAGTTGTCACTAAATGATATATTGCTCATGCATGCCATGGGCATATGTGAAATGACACCCCAAAATAAATTCTGCTGCTTCTCCTGAGTACGGGGATACCACATATGTGGGACTTTTTGGGAGCCTAGCCGCGTACGGGGCCCCGAAAACCAAGCACCGCCTTCAGGCTTTCTAAGGGCGTAAATTTTTGAGTTCACTTCTCACTACCTATTACAGTTTTGAAGGCCATAAAATGCCAAGATGGCACAAAACCCCCACAAATGACCCCATTTTAGAAAGTAGACACCCCAAGCTATTTGCTGAGAGGCATGTTGAGTCCATGGAATATTTTATATTTTGCCACAAGTTGCGGGAAAATTACAAACTTTTTTTTTTTTTTTTTTTTTTTTCACAAAGTTGTCACTAAATGATATATTGCTCACGCATGCCATGGGCATATGTGAAATGACACCCCAAAATACATTCTGCTGCTTCTCCTGAGTACAGGGATACCACATGTGTGGGACTTTTTGGGAGCCTAGCCGCGTACGGGACCCCGAAATCCAAGCACCGCCTTCAGGATTTCTAAGGGCATACATTTTTTTATTTTACTCCTCACTACCTATCACAGTTTTGAAGGCCATAAAATGCCAAGATGGGCATATGTGAAATGACACCCCAAAATAAATTCTGCTGCTTCTCCTGAGTATGGGGATACCACATATGTGGGACTTTTTGGGAGCCTAGCCGCGTACGGGGCCCCGAAAACCAAGCACCGCCTTCAGGCTTTCTAAGGGCGTTACAGTTTTGAAGGCCATAAAATGCCAAGATGGCACAAACCCCCCCCAAATGACCCCATTTTGGAAAGTAGACACCCCTAAATTTAGGGGTACTCTAGTGAGACTAGGTAATAAATGGCGGGTGCCCTGAAACTATAAAAAAATAACTAACCAACCAGCGTCACCTGTAACAGTTATATGGTGATCACTGGTGAAAGGGTTAACTAGGGGGCAATTAGGGGGCTTTATGCGGTAGTATATGGGGGTCCCTGGCGCTATAAAAAGCTGCAGCGAACCTAAATACCTACCTGCCTAACTAGCGTCACCTGTGACACTAATACAGCGATCAGAAAAACGATCGCTTATTAGGCTGGGTTCACACTGGAGCGATGCGGGAACGCCACGAATGCGCGGCGGGTTCCCGCATCGCATGCCTCCCGGCGGCAGTTCACACTGCCCTATGCGAACTGCTGGGAGTGTCAGTGAAATGTTACTGACACCCCCAGATCAGTTCGCATATCGCAGTGCGATCTGCAAACTCGGATCGCATGGTGTGAACACCCATGCGATCCGATTCTGCTGCGGGCCAAAAAAAGGGTCCCGTGCGAATTTGCGGCGGGTGCGGCGAATGGCTGAACTCGAATCGCACAGAGATCGGATGTGATTTGCACTGCAGTGCGGTGCGAATCACATCCGTTCTCATAAACCGCTGCAATGTGAACCCAGCCTTAGTGACACTGGCGACGGGGGGTGATCACGGGGTTAAACCTTTATTGGGGGGGTTAGGGGGGTACCTTAGAACTAAAGGGGGCTAACCCTAACTGCCCTAACAGTTATTAGTCACAAATGACACCCGCCGGGTGATCAGGGGGTTAAACCTTTATTAGGTAATAAATGGCGGGTGCCCTGAAACTATAAAAAAATAACTAACCAACCAGCGTCACCTGTAACAGTTATATGGTGATCACTGGTGAAAGGGTTAACTAGGGGGCAATCAGGGGGCTTTATGCGGTAGTATATGGGGGTCCCTGGCGCTATAAAAAGCTGCGGCGAACCTAAATACCTACCTGCCTAACTAGCGTCACCTGTGACACTAATACGGCGATCAGAAAAATGATCGCTTATTAGGCTGGGTTCACACTGGAGCGATGCGGAAACGCCGCGAATCCGCGGCGGGTTCCCGCATCGCATGCCTCCCGGCGGCAGTTCACACTGCCCTATGCGAACTGCTGGGAGTGTCAGTGAAATGTTACTGACACCCCCAGATCAGTTCGCATATCGCAGTGCGATCTGCAAACTCGGATCGCATGGTGTGAACACCCATGCGATCCGATTCTGCTGCGGGCCAAAAAAAGGGTCCCGTGCGAATTTGCGGCGGGTGTGGCGGGTGCGGCGGGTGCGGCGAATGGCTGAACTCGAATCGCACAGAGATCGGATGTGATTTGCACTGCAGTGCGGTGCGAATCACATTCGTTCTCATAAACCGCTGCAATGTGAACCCAGCCTTAGTGACACTGGCGACGGGGGGTGATCACGGGGTTAAACCTTTATTGGGGGGGTTAGGGGGGTACATTAGAACTAAAGGGGGCTAACTCTAACTGCCCTAACAGTTATTACAGTCACAAATGACACCAATGCAAAAAAAAAAAAAAAAAAATGACATTGGTGTCACTGTGACTGGGGGGCAGGGGTAATTGGGGGGGTGATCGGGGGGTAAAGGGGGGGTGTGAGTGTGCCTGGCATGTTCTACTGTGTGTGTAGAGTGTTGGTGCAACTTACTGATCCGCTCTCCTCCGTGTCGGAACGAAAAATACCGACACGGAGGAGAGAATACATCACTTCCTCTCCTGTGTTTACATTACAGGAGAGGAAGTGATGTCACCGGGGATTTCTATTCGTCGGGAGCGATCGCGAGGGGGTGGCCATGAATGAATGGCCGTCCCCTCGTCCGGGATCGCTCCCGAACGAATACCGACCGCCGCAGGCACCCGCGGGAGGCAAGGGACGTACATGTATGTCCTTATGCCTGCCCGTGCCATTGTACCGACGTACATCGGCGTGCGGCGGTCGGCAACTGGTTAAACTATCTATCAAGTGCATGAAAACCTCAATAAAGAGGGGTCATAGAGAAATCAAAATAGACTAATTTAAAATGTGGCTGGTTCAGAAGGAACTAATCAAATTTCAATCAGTCTATGGGCAGGCTGGTTGTACTGAAGTTGATACATTGATCAATTTTAGTACAGCTTGTTTTTTTTTTTTCACCCAATCACTGCTGGCGGCTATAGCTGTCAGCAGTGATCTTTGTATTCTGCTGGAGGGGAAGGCTACCTGCGGGCAGAACACAATAGTACTGTGAGATGAATTTCCTGACTGTGTTAATGGGGGGAATTAAGCAATTTTCTCTACTTCAGGTCTGATTCACACCTATGCATTTTTAGTGCATTTTGCAGATTTGCACTACAGTCTATTTAACGTGGTTTGCTATGGAACACGTTCTTTAGTGCTTTTTCCATTTTTCAGATTTGCACTAAAAATGCATAGGTGTGAATCAGGCCTCAATCCAGGGTTGAAAAAAAGAAAATTGCAGTAAGTAAGGTCTGTCCAAGGCTGGATTCACACCTAGGCATATTTAGTGCTTTTTGCATTTTGCAGATTTGCACTACAGAACGTGTTTCATAGGAAACCATGTTAAATGGACTGTAGTGCAAATCTACAAAATGCAAAAAGCACAAAAAATGCATAGGTGTGCATCCAGCCTGAGGCTCGATTCACACAGATGCGTTTTTTGATGCATTTTGCAGAAATGCTGGGAAATATTTTAACATGAGTTTCTATGGAACATGTTTACATCAATGCATTTTCTGTGTTTTTGGAAAGGGTCGGGGACTTTTTTCCCGCAAAATGCATGTAATAAAATTCAATGGACCCGCATCCAAAACGCAAGTACCGCGGTTTTGCTTCGATTTTTGCCGTCATTTGTGTTTTTTATTTCCTTTTCTTTACACTGTACATAGCTGGTTGCTAAGTAGGGGGACGGCAAGCCGGCCGCAGCGTCCTTAACAACCGATGAGTCCGCAGTAAGCAGGCTTCCCACAAAAAAAAAAATTGTGAAAAAAAAGCCCATTCCAGGCCCTTGGGTCTAGTATGGATTCAGGGGGGAACCCTCACACACCAAAATTTAAAAGAAAATGGTGTGGGGGTCCCCCCAAAATCCACACCAGACCCTTATCCGAGCATGCAGCCCGGCAAGTCAGGAAAGGGAAGGCACGAGTGAGTCCTGCCCCCCCACCCCAAAGCACATTGTCCCCATGTTAACAAGGGGGACCCCCAGATCCCAGCTCCTCCCCTATGTGAATGAAAGTAGTGTAGTGTTAAAAAATAGAGTAGACAGTTTTTGACAAGTCTTTTATTAAAAATCTTCTTCTTCTTCTTCTCTGCTTCTTCCTCCGGTCTTCCTCCATCTTCTCCCGCAGCATCTTTATCCTCCGGTCTTCTCCTTTTCCCCCTGCTTCTTCTTCTGCTCTTCTTCTGTCTTCTTTGTCCGGTGTTCTTCCTCTGCCGCCGCTCTGCTGATGACCCTCCTCTGATGCTGCATCTCGCTGATCTGTCGGCGCCGATGTCCTGCATTTCTTAAATAATGATGGGGGCGTGGCAAATGGATTACATCATCCGGAGGCCAAGCCCCCTCGTGAGGTCACCACCCTGGGCATGATGGGTTCATGACGTCACAAGAGGGCGAGAGCCAGAATGGGGATCTGTCAATGTAAACAGACAGATCACTGTTCTGACAGGGCAGGAGGGAGAAATCTGCTGTTCTTAGTGATCAAGAACAGTGATCTCTCTTCTCTTCCAGTCAGTCCCATCCCCCCACAGATACAAATACCTTCCAGGGAACACATTTAACACCTTGATTGCCCCCTATTGTTAACCCCTTCCCTGCCAATGACATTTACACAGTAATCAGTGCATTTTTATAGCACTAATCTCTGTATAAATGTCAAGTGTCCGATCTGTCCGCCACAATGTCGCAGTCCTGCTAAAAATTGCAGATCGCTGCCATTACCAGTAAAAAATAAATCAATAAATAAAAATGCGATAACTCTATTCCCTATTGTGTAGAAGCTATAACTTTTGCGCAAACCAATCGATATACGCTTATTGCGATTTTATTTTATTTTTTTTCTTTAACCAAAAATATGTAGAAGAGTACATATTGGCCTAAACTGATGAATTTTTTTGTATTTTTTTTTCTTCGTTTTTTTGGATATTTATTATAGCAAAAAGTAAATATTGTTTTTTTTCCACTTTTTTTTTTTTCGTTTATAGCGCATATGCCACCACAAAATTGTCCTTTCCCCCCCCACAAATAGAGCTTAAAAGAAAGCTCTATTTGTGGGGAAAAAAAGGTTGTAAATTTTATTTGGGTACAGTGTTGCGTGGCTGCGCAAATGTCAGTTAAATTGACGCAGTGCCGTATCGCAAAAAATGGCCTGGTCATTAAAGGGGAAAATCTTCCAGTCTGTAAGTGGTTAAAAAAAAGAAATAAATGCACTTTTTTTTTTATCTGCCAAAACATGTGCATCGATTTATTTATTTATTTTTAAAGGAAAGGTGAATTTTAAAGGAAATTTTAAAGGAAAGGTGAACTTATCCTTTAAAATACTTCTGTCTACACTGGATCTTTGTACCATGAGCTGGAAGAAAAATCCAATGTAAATTATACTTATTTCGGTGTCACCCTTCTGTCGGTAATGACACTGTTCATATGGGTGAGACGCCGACTTTGTGGTCCCACGTTGATTTGAAAAAGTAGCTCCTGCACTACCTTTGGCGATTTCAGGTGTAACACTGACATGCGGCTTTGAAATTGTGTGATTTCAGATGAAGTTGCGTGATTGTTAAGCCACATTCAGTATAAAACGAGGGTTAAGTGATGAGGTCACAATGTACCAGCACTGAGCGCAGACGGGCACTGTTTTCTTGTTACTTCTATGTGGTGTTCCACCAGCTGTTCCAAATCGCACAGAAAGTGCTTTGCAACAGCTTCTATAAATGTACGATGCAATACACCAAAATGATCAAACACTTGTGCTAATGTTGCAAACAGTCCTAAAATATACACCATTACCAGATTGGTGTAAATACTGAACAGAACTCCACCACCATACGACAAATTAGAACTTGGCATGCTCCACTTTTATTTGTTGCATGCGGTGATAATTAAGCAGGGATATAAATGTTGGCATGTTTATGAGTGTGCACTGGTGTTTATTTACATTTGCATTGTTGCATTGTCTGTGAAAAGTGATCTGTGGTGGTTCACCTTTCACAAAATGGTAAGGGGTGGCTGACTGGCATTCAGAAAATGATACTGCTGTCTGAAAGCCTGTGATTTTTGTTTTTTTAACCGCCAAATGGGCTTCTTTAGGCTAGGTTCACATCGTTGCGAATTGGATGCGGCCATCCGCATCCAATTCGCAATGGCAGGAGATTGTAACCGGCTCTCTATGTGAACCAGATATGGTTCACATATCTCCACAGCAGGTCCACTGCGTTTTTCCCAAAAACGCTGTGCGCCTTTTGGTCCATTTCAGGTCCAAATTCAGGCTGAAATCGCACCAGGATGCACCGGACCTCTGCTGTGAGCCAGATGCGGCGATGGTGTGAACCCAGCCTTAATGGCAATGCTGCAGGGGGGGGGGGGTCATTTTTGCCAACACACAAATGGCAAAAAATGGTGACGCTATCCCCGCCAGGAGAAGACAGTGATTATTGCTAGCAGCTATAGCAGGCTGGCTGTACCCAAGTTGATTGATCGATCAACTGGGTACATTTAGTCTGCCCACACAGTTTGAATCTTGGCCGGTACAGCATTCGAACTGTCTATGGCCCGCCTAAACCCTACAAGTCCTCAATGGTTTTATTTTCCGCTGCAGTGAAAACAAATGTACATAGGGGAGTACGCTGATCAACAGTCTCAGGTGTCCCCTGTGAACCTGATTGAGCCCAGGCTCACACGATTTCACTTTCGCATGTCAGTCCCGATTTTGACTGAAATGTCACATACATCGGTGCGGGTTTCTGCACAGATGTCAATTGAAATCGTACCCCAAAATCGCAAAAAGTACTACAGAAACGACTTTTTGAAATTGGTGTGGCGTCACAAATGCAGAATCGCACCAATTAGGACGGTGCAATTGCAGCAGGTTTGACATGTCAAATCGCATGTCAAAATGCACCAATGTAAACCAGGGCTTTAAGGACAGTTCACACCTGTGTGATTCCTGTGGGACTCCCATTAATTAGAATGCGGTGAAATCATACTGGATCGCACAAAAAGTACTGCATGCACTACTCTTTATAAAATGCATTGCACATAATTGCAAGATACTGTGGTGCCCTGTGATCCGGTGCAGGCAAATGCACTGCGTTTCCAATCTGGGTTTGGGGTGTCATTTGTAATATATTGACACCCGCAGAATATCGCACACCTGTTGCGTTTTGAATGCACACATAACGCGGGTGTCCCTCCCCGCACTCAGGTGTGAATGAGCCCGAAGAGTGGAGACGCCTGAATCTGATGTTTGGCGTACTTCCCTAGGTACATTTGTTTGCACTGGAGCAAAAAATGCATCCATAGTGCTGATTTGCCATTTTGTTGTGCAGCATCCCTTCCACGTTCACAAGTGTACAATGAATGGAATAGTTTTCAATCGTTTAAATGACAAGGTAAAAAAAAAAATCGCGTTATCCTCACTGCTGAAGTGTTCCTCTTCCTTGTAAATCAAGGCATTGAGAATTGTTACATTGTACACCGGGGGAACCTGAAATAGAACAAGATGCCGAAACTGTTCTGATCCTATTATACGGCTTATGAATTGAATAAGTAAATAAATTACAGTAATGCCGTCCTTATTACCTGGACTAGAACTACAGCGGTGGACAGGAGCCTGCATGATATGTTCACACAGACCAAATTCATTGATTATGGGAAGTCCGCCATATACATAACAAGCTCCCTTGTTACCCCCTCTCATGCTTGCCTTCAAGACTCCTCCAGAGCCTCTCCCATCCTCTGGAACTCCCTGCCCCAGTCTGTCCGCTCAGCCCCTACCCTGTCCACCTTTTAGGAGATCCCTGAAAACTCATTTATTCAGGGAAGCCTATCCCACACCCACCTAACTGTCCTATTACCTTTTGTACCACCACCCCCTCCCTTTTAGATTAAGCTCTACAAGCAGGGCCCTCCTGTACCTATTGTACTGTAATTGTGTTGTCCCCCCTATACATTGTAAAGCGCTGCGTAAACTGTTGGCGCTATATAAATCGTGTATAATAATAATAATTATAATGTCAATTTTTTATTTTTTTTTAACGGTTGCACCAATACCATTTTTTTCACCGGTGAGTATGAGGACCGATACTTTTGGTTATGTACTTGCTGATACCGAGTAGTGATACATGTGCTGCAATCTAAGACCATACTAAATGAATGGGCTCAAATCGCACTGCAAAGAATCACATGCGATTTGAAAAGGACTGTAGTGCATTTCCTGTCCAAATCACATGCGTTTCCCCCACTGCTCCTGTGTGAACCCAGGCTGAAGTCACTATAACAAGCCTGGATTCACACAGGAGAGACATGGGAAACTATATGCGATTCGGACAGGAATCGCAGTGCATTCCTGTTAAAATCGCATTCTATTCTTTGCAGTGCAATTTGAGCCCATTCATTTCGTATGGTCTCAAATCGCACCCCAAAGGTATCGGTTTTGGGTATGGGAGCATTTTGTGAGTACAAGTACTTGTGAAAATACTTGGTATCAGTATCAGTGCAACCCTAATATTTTTTAGAATACATAGAAAAGAATGATGTGATATAGTCCTCCTTTTGTAGAAAAAACACTTCATAATCAACTGTCCCAGTTAATTCTTTTAGCATGTGATCCCCTATGATAACGTAAAATTTCCTTTGCTACAGTATGTGTGCCTGGGGCATAGGTGTGAGCATGGGGTGTGCCGAATGTGCCTGGGCACACCCTAATCGCCCCATGCAGTGCAGATCCCTTCTGCTATTTCGGGGCTCATAAAAAAAAAAAAAAAAAAAAAAAACATTGTAAAAAAACATAATAATAAAAAAAAAAAAACCGACACCAACCTTTGCCCTACTGACAAGTCCACTGCTTTACTGACGCATTTGGAGTGCACATCCTAATGTAATAGGCTGCTCACATCTATGGCCTGGGCACAGATCTGGGTGTAGGAAGGAGATTTTAGTCAAGGATACCAAGGTCTCCTTACCTTCTCTTGGCTGATGATGTACGATGGTCCAATTCCTCCCAGTTTTATGTCTTGTTTCAAATAATTGATCAGCATCTAAAATAAGACGGCAGATGATTTTTAGCTTGTCATGCGATGTCTGATGTATTAAAAGTGCTGCAGGGAAAATGTCTCATTAGTTGTTGCGACCAATCCACCTCCTTGTTTTACTTTGAGACCTAAAGTCAAAAAATGTCTGAAGCTTGTTGGTTGCTATTAGCAACAAGAAATTGTACCTTTGGGGACTGTCAATTAGTGCTGACCTTTATTCATTATAATTTGCTGCTTTTCTTATCATTTTTTTTTATCTGGGTGTTACAAAGAGGAATGTAGAAATAAGAGAGTAATACACAGGACTCAAGGAGGGGAGTTGAGCAGTGGGCCGCTGCTCCTTCAGTGTCCTATCACAGGCTGTGGGCGGGTCCTGGACTAGGCAATACAGGCTAAAGTGACACTAAGCCTGGGTTCACACTAGTGCGATGCAGTACATCGCATGTGATTCACACAAGAATCACAACGCATTCCTGTGCAAATCACGTGATGTCTGTTCGGTGCGATTTGAGCCATCTGTTTTGTATGGCTCAAATCGCACCAAAGCCACGCAAAAAATGGTGTAGGACCTTTTTTTTTTTTTTTTTTTTTTTTTACCTGCACTGGAATCTAACTGCATCACACTCATTAGATTTGAATCTGGCAAACGCACAGCTTTCTGCAACCTGCGTTTGGGGTGTTGTTAACTTTTACTGACAGCCACAGCAGATGCATGAACACAATGTGATTGCTATATGGTGAGATGTGGGGAAATGCAGCAAATCTTGTGCATTTTCCGCATCTCATTCGTGTGAACCAGTGCTAAGTGATGTACTTTTTTGGGGGGGGGGGGCAGCATCTAATTGGATAGCTTCCCCAGTGACTTAGAAAACCATAGAGGAACCTTATTCCTCTTGACTTCCCCTCCCTGCGGACAAGCGCCATCTACAGTGGAGAAAGCAGGCCACACCTGCCTACATACAGATCTCTTTTTAGGCCTTGTTCACAGCTATTCTATTATTATTATTTTTTTTTTTTTTGTGCATTTTCAGTTTTGCAGAAACACACTACAGTCCATTTAACCGGTTCCCGACTGGTGCACGCCGATGTACGTCGGCAGAATGGCACGGCTGAGCAAATGGGCGTACCTTTACTCCCCCCTGAAAATTAGCCACCAGGCCATCGTGTGCATGCTGGCCGGGACCTCCGTGAGTCGGGTCATGGGTCCAGTGGACTCGATCGCCGCAGGGATGCCCGCAATCGCCTCACAGAGAGGAAGAACGGGGAGATGCCGATGTAAACAAGCACCTCCCCATTCTGCCTAGTGACAGTGTCACTGATCTCTGCTCCCTGTGATCGGGAACAGAGATCAGTGACGTGTCACACGTAGCCATGCCCCCCCAGTTAGAAACACTCTCCAGGACATACTTAACCCTTACACTGCCCCCTAGTGGTTAACCCCTTCACTGCCAGTGTCATTTACACAGGAATCAGTGCATTTGTATAGCACTAAAAAAATTATTAATAAAAAATGTTTTTTTAATATTTTTGGGGATATTTATTATAGCAAAATGTAAAAAATTATGTTTTTTTAAATTTTATTAAAGTTTTTTTGTTTATAGCGCAAAAAATAAAAACCACAGGGGTGATCAAATACCACCAAAATAAAGCTCTATTTGTGGGGGAAAAAAGGACGTCGCGGAAGTTCTGTGTTCGCCATGTCCCCCGGGGACAGGCAAACACAGATCGCTGTAAATGGCCAATCACAGTGGCCGTTTACAGCGTGATTGGCGTGTCCAATGGGAGATGATCTCATATGTAAACATATGAGATCATCTCTCAGCGCCGCTCTCCCTCCTCACACAGACAGTGTGAGAGGGGAGAGATGAACGGCTGCAGCGGCAGCCGTTCTGCCTTTAGTTATAAAAAAAAAAAAAGTGCCATCCTCCCCCAGCAGTGCCATCCACCCCAGTGCTACCTGCCCCCAGTGCCACCTGTTGTCAGTGCCATTTGTCCCCAGTGCCATCTGTCATCAGTGTCACGTATAAGTGCCATCTGTCATCAGTGCCACGTGTCATCAGTGCCACATAGTGCCATCTGTCATCAGTGCCACGTATTAGTGCCATCTGTCATCAGTGCCATGTATCAGTGCCATTTGTCAGTGCCACCTGTCAGTGTCACGTGCCATCTGTTGTCAGTATCACGTGTCATCAATGCCACTTATCAGTGCCATCTGTCATCAGTGTCACACGTCATCGGTGCCATGTATTAGTGCCATCTGTCATCGGTGGCACGTATTAGTGCCATCTGTCAGTGCCACGTTATTAGTGCCACGTGTCTTCAGTGCCACGTATAAGTGCCACGTGTCATCAGTGCCACGTATAAGTGCCACATATTAGTGCCATCTGTCATCAGTGCCACGTGTCATCAGTGCCACGTATAAGTGTCATCATTGCCACGTATCAGTGCCATCTGTCATCGGTGTCACGTGTCATTGTCCTGGTGCTTCAAAAGTGTAATAAATAGTCAACAAGTTAGATGTGTAATTTATGTTCCTAGAACACATGATGGCGCTACCTGCATGTTGGGCCTCTCTATGTGTGGCTGTGAAAAAGTCCCACACATGTGGTATTGTAATACTCGGGAGGAGTAGCAGAATTTTTTGGGGGTGTCATTTGTGGTATACACATGCCATGTGAGAGAAATAACCTATTACAATGACAATTTTGTGGAGAAAAAAAAAAGAAAAATCTTCATTTTGCAAAGAATTGTGGGAAAAAAATGACAACATCAAAAAGCTCACCATGCATCTTACTAAATACCTTGGAATGTCTACTTTCCAAAAAGGGGTCATTTGGGGGGTATTTGTACTTTCCTGACTTGTTCGGGTCACAAGAAGCGAGATAGTCCACCAGTACATCAGATGTGATCAATTTTGTGCGATTCCCACCACAGCTTGTAGACTCTAACTTTCACAAAGACCAAATAATATCCACAAATTTGGGTTATTTTTACCAAAGATATGTAGCAGTATAAATTGTGGCCAAAATTTATGAAGAAAAATTAATAATTTGCATAATTCTGTCACAGAAACAAAGAAATATGCGTTTTTTTTCAAAATGTATGGTCTTTTTTCATTTATAGCGCAAAAAATAAAAACCCCAGAGGTGATCAAATACCACCAAAAGAAAGCTCCATTTGTGGGAAAAAAAGGACAAAAAATTCATTTGGGTACAGTGTTGCATGACTGAGTAATTGTCATTCAAAATGTGAGAGCACTGAAAGCTGAAAATTGGTCTGGGCAGGAAGGGTGTTTAACCACTTAAGGACCGCCGCATTGCCAATGTACGTCAACACAATGGCACAGGCAGGCACAAGCACGTACATGTACGTGCCTGCCTTCCAGCGGGTGGGGGGTCCGATCGGACCCCCTCCCGCTGGATACGATGGTCCGGTTCGCTCCAGGAGCGTTCCGTGATGAGGGGATGGCCGTTGGTTTTCGGCCACCCCCTCTGGATCGCTCCTGGCCAATGAGAAGCTTCCTCCCACTGTGTATTGTTTACACAGGAAGGAGGAAGTGATGTCATTCTCCTCGGGGCGGTCTTTTTGACCGGACTACGAGGAGAAGACACAAAGTAAGTGTGCACCAACACTACACTGACATGTAGGTACACACAGGCACACAAACCCCCCCCCCCCCGATCCCCCCTCGATCGCCCCCCCCCAGTCACAGTGTCACTGATTGCATTGATCATTTCTTTACTGATCACTGCATTCAGTGTCAGTTGTGACAGTAAAAACTGTCAGGACAGTTAGTGTTAGGTCCAGGGTAGCCCCCTATCACCCCCCAATAAAGATTTAACCCCCTGATTGCCCCTAGAGTTAACCCTTTCACCCCCTTTTGCCAGTGTCACTAAGCGATCATTTTTCTGATCGCTGCATCAGTGTCGCTAGTGTCGCTAGGTAGCTAGTTATTTTTTTAGGTTCACCGCCAGGTTTTTATAGCGATAGGTACCCTGATATACTACCCAATAATGGTTTTAACCCCCTGATTGCTGCTAGTTAACCCTTTCACCCCCTTTTGCCAGTGTCACTAAGCGATCATTTTTCTGATCGCTGCATTAGTGTCGCTACTGTCGCTAGGTAGCTAGTTATTTTTTTAGGTTCACCGCCAGGTTTTTATAGCGCTAAGTACCCCGATATACTACCCAATTATGGTTTTAACCCCCTGATTGCCGCTAGTTAACCCTTTCACCCCCTTTTGCCAGTGTCACTAAGCGATCATTTTTCTGATCGCTGCATTAGTGTCACTACTGTCGCTAGGTAACTAGTTATTTTTTTAGGTTCACCGCCAGGTTTTTATAGCGCTAGGTACCCCCATATACTACCCAATTGCCCCTAGTTAATCCTTTCACCAGCGATCACAGTATAAGTGTCACTGGTGACGCTGGTTAGCCAGTTAGTTATTTAGGTTCCCCGTCAGGTTTTTATATAGCGCCGGGGACCCCCATACACTACCTAATAAAAATTTGAACCCCCTGATTGCCCCTAGTTAACCCTTTCACCACTGATCACCGTATAAGTGTTACGGGTGACTCTGGTTAGTTTGTTTTTTATAGCATCAGGGCACCCACCATTTATTACCCAATAAAGGTTTAACCCCCTGATCACCCGGCGGGTGATATCAATTAGGTTTTAGGGTCAGGGTCTGCATCGCCCCAGGCAGCGCTAGGTTAGTGCCAGTACCGCTAACACCCACGCGCAAAGCATAAACCTCCCGTAGTGGTATAGAATCTGAACAGATCAATATCTGATCTGATCAGATCTATACTAGCGTCCCCAGCAGTTTAGGGTTCCAAAAAAACGCATTGTTAGCAGGATCAGCCCAGATACCTGCTAGCACCTGCGTTTTGCCCCTCTGCCCAGCCCACCCAAGTGCAGTATCGATCGATCACTGTCACTTACAAAACACTAAACACATAACTGCAGCGATCGCAGAGTCAGGCCTGATCCCTGCCATCGCTAACAGGTTTTTTGGTAGCATTTTATATTTAAATCCGGAAGGCAGTGCTTGGTTTTCGGGGTCCCGTACGTGGCTAGGCTCCCAAAAAGTCCCCCACATGTGGTATCCCCGTACTCGGGAGAAGCAGCAGAATTTATTTTGGGGTGTAATTTGACTTATGCCCATAGCATGTGTGAGCAATATATCATTTAGTGACAACTTTGTGCAAAAAAAAAAAGTTTGTAATATTCCCGCAACTTGTGGCAAAATATAAAATATTCCATGGACTCAACATGCCTCTCAGTAAATAGCTTGGGGTGTCTACTTTCCAAAATGGGGTCATTTTGGGGGGTTTTGTGCTATTTTGGCATTTTATGGCCTTCGAAACTGTGATAGGTAGTGAGGAGTAAAATCAAAAATTTACACCCTTAGAAATCCTGAAGGTGGTGATTGGTTTTCGGGGTGCCGTGCGCGACTAGACTCCCAAAAAGTCCCACACATGTGGTATCCCCATACTCGGGAGAAGTAGCGGAATATATTTTGGGGGCAATTCCACATATAACCATGGCATGTGTGAGCAATATATCATTTTTTTGTCATTATTCAATCCCTTGGGACAAAAAAAAAAAATATTCAATGGTCTTAACATGGCCCTCAGCAAATAGCTTGGGGTGTCTACTTTCCAAAATGGGGTCATTTGGGGGGGTTTTGTGCCATCTTGGCATTTTATGGCCTTCAAAACTGTGATAGGTAGTGAGGAGTAAAATAAAAAAATGTATGCCCTTAGAAATCCTGAAGGCGGTGCTTGGATTTCGGGGTCCCGTACGCGGCTAGGCTCCCAAAAAGTCCCACACATGTGGTATCCCTGTACTCAGGAGAAGCAGCAGAATGTATTTTGGGGTGTCATTTCACATATGCCCATGGCATGTGTGAGCAATATATCATTTAGTGACAACTTTTTGTAATTTTTTTTTTTTTTTTTGTCATTATTTAATCCCTTAGGACAAAAAAAATAAATATTCAATGGGCTCAACATACCCATCAGCAATTTCCTTGGGGTGTCTACTTTCCAAAATGGGTTCATTTGGGGGGGTTTGTACTGCCCTGCCATTTTAGCACCTCAAGAAATGAGATAGGCAGTCATAAATTAAAAGCTGTGTAAATTCCAGAAAATGTACTCTAGTTTGTAGACGCTATAACTTTTGCGCAAACCAAAAAATATACGCTTATTGACATTTTTTTTACTAAAGACATGTGGCTGAATAAATTTTGCCCTCAATGTATGACTAAAATTTAGTTCATTTGATTTTTCTTATAACAAAAAAAATATCTTTTTTTTTCAAAATTTTCGCTCTTTTTCCATTTATATCGCAAAAAATTAAAATCGCAGAGGCAATCAAATACCATCAAAAGAAAGCTCTATTTATGGGAAGAAAAGGACGCAAATTTCGTTTGGGTGCAATATTGCATGACCGCGCAATTACCAGTTAAAGCAGCGCAGTGCGAAATTGGAAAAAGACCTCTGGTCCTTAAGGTGTTTATTGGTCCGGGGCTGAAGTGGTTAAGTGCCCAGTAAGCAAGTGGTTAACATGGTTTCCTATGGATGTAGTTCACACCTGTGCATTTCATGGAAAGGGCCAATGACTTTTTTTCAGGTTTTTGTTCCATAGACTTCAATGGATCAAAAACTTGTATTGAAAAATACACCTGGAATATGCAAACTAAAACCTGCATAGGTGTGAACCTGGCTTTAGGGTCTAGGTCACACTCTGCACTCAACGCCAGTGCTAAATGACTGCTGAGACAAAAACTGGCTACATAAGGCACCAGTATTTAGCTAAAACACACAATGTGCTTTAGGAAGAGTTGAAATCCAACTAAGAGTAATTTGAACTGGGGTTCTTTTGATGTTAGCAGTGAAGGCTTGGGACTTTAACCACTTGACCACTGGGCACTTAAACACCCTTAATAACCAGACCAATTTTCAGCTTTCGGTGCTCTCACATTTTGAATGACAATTACTCAGTCATGCAACACTGGACCTATATGAAATTTTTGTCCTTTTTTTCACACAAATAGAGCTTTCTTTTGGTGGTATTTAATCACCGCTGGGTTTTTTATTTTTTGTGCTATAAAAGAAAAAATACAGAAAATTCTGTAAAAAAAATGAATTTTTCTTCGTTTCTGTTATAAAATTTAGCAGATTAGTAATTTTTTCTTCATAAATTTTGGCCAAAATTTATACTAATACATATCTTTGGTAAAAATAAGTACAAATTGGTGGATATTATTTGGTCTTTGTGAAAGTTATAGAGTCCACAAGCTATGGTGCCAATATCTAAAAATTGATCACACCTGAAGTACTGACGGCCTATTTCAATTCTTGAGACCCTAACATGCCAGAAAAGTACAAATACCCCCCAAATGACCCCTTTTTGGAAAGAAGACATTCCAAGGTATATAGTAAGAGGCATGATGAGTTTTTTAAAGTTGTCATTTTTTCCCACAATTCGTGGCAAATCAAGATTTTTTTTACTTTTTTTTTTTTTTTCACAAAATTGTCATATTATCAGTTTATTTCTCACACAGCATATGCATACCACAAATTACACCCTAAAAAACATTCTGCTATTACTCCCGAGTACGGCGATACCACATGTGTGAGACTTTTACACAGTGTGGCCACATACAGAGGCCTAACATGCAGGGAGCGCCATCAGGCATTCTGGAGCACCCAGGACAATTCTGACATTTCTCTCCTACATGTAAAAATCATCATTTATTTGCTAGAAAATTACATAGAATCCCAAAACATTATATATGTTTTTTTATCAAACACCCTAGAGAATACAATGGTGGTCGTTGCAACTTTTTATCTCGCACGGTATTTGCGCAACAATTTTTCGAATGCTTTTTTTTTGGAAAAAAAACTGTTTTGTGCTTAAAAAAAAAAAACACAGTAAAGTTAGCCCAATTTTTGCATAATGTGAAAGATGAAGTTACACCGAGTAAATCGATACCTAACATGTCACTCTTCAAAATTGCACACGCTCGTGGAATGGCGCCAAATGTCGCTACTTAAAAATCCCCATAGGCGACGATTTTTTTTTTTTTTTACTGGTTATATGTTTTGAGTTACAGAGGAGGTCTAGGGCTAGAATTATTGCTCTCGCTCTAACGTTTGCAGCGATACCTCACATGTGTGGTTTGAACACAGTTTTCATATGTGGGCGGGACTTACGTATGCGTTCGCTTCTGCATGCGAGCACATGGGGACAGGGGCGCTTTAAAAAAAAAAAAAAATGTATTGTTCATTTTACTTTATTTATTTTAGTTTGACATTTTTTTCCCCAAAAATAAATTTTTTGATCACTTTTATTCCTATTACAAGGAATGTAAACATCCCTTGTAATAGGAATATGGCATGACAGGTCCTCTTTACAGTGAGATATGGGGTCAATAAGACCCCGCATCTCACCTCTAAGCTGGGAAGCCTGAAAAAAAAAAAAAGATTCTGGATTTGATCGTATTGGCGAGTCGGTAGAAGCACCGGAGGGCGGCGGGAGGGGGGGGGGGGGGTGTCTATGGCTGGGTATTGCAGGGTATCACCGACTATGGCTGGGTATCTCAGAGTATGGCTGGGTATCTCAGAGTATGGCGTTGCAGAGCATTGCAGGATATTGGAGGGTGTTGCAGAGCATTGCAGAGTGTTGCACGGTATTGGCGGGTGTTGCAGAGCATTGCAGAGTGTTGCAGGGTATTGGTGGGTGTTGCAGAGCATTGCAGAGTGTTGCAGGGTATTGGTGGGTGTTGCAGAGCATTGCAGAGTGTTGCAGGGTATTGGCGGGTGTTGCAGAGCGTTGCAGGGTGTTGCAGGGTGTTGCAGAGTATTGCAGAGTATTGCAGGGTATTGCAGGGTATTGCAGAGTGTTGCAGAGTGTTGCAGAGTGTTGCAGAGTGTTGCAGGGTATTGCAGAGTATTGCAGAGTATTGCAGGGTATTGCAGGGTATTGCAGAGTATTGCAGGGTATTGCAGGGTATTGCAGGGTATTGCAGGGTATTGCAGGGTATTGCAGGGTATTGCAGGGTATTGCAGAGTATTGCAGGGTATTGCAGAGTATTGCAGGGTATTGCAGGGTATTGCAGGGTATTGCAGGGTATTGCAGGGTATTGCAGGGTATTGCAGGGTATTGCAGATTAATGCAGGGTATTGCAGATTAATGCAGGGTATTGCAGAGTAATGGCAGGGTATTGCAGAGTATTTGCAGGGAATTCAGGGGTTAATTTTCGGTGAGCAGCGATGTGGGCACTGCAGATGCAGCCCACATCGCTGCTGACACCGATCTCTTCCCCCTCCGCTGTTCCGATCGGTACAGAGAGGGAGGGAGAAACCGGCGTCATATGACGCCGGTTTGTTTACAAGTGATCACTCCGTCATTTGACGGAGCGATCACGTGGTAAACGGCCGCTATGAGCTATGATCCGTGATGCTCTCGAGTGCGCGCGAGGGGGGCGCGCGAGAGCGGAATTCTGGGAGGACGTCATATGACGGCCTCCCAGAGTTAAGAAACCGCCCTGTAGCCGTCATTTGGCTATAGGGCGGTTATTAAGTGGTTAAAGAGGAAGTAAACCCTGATGAGTTTACTTCCTTTTTCATTCCCTGCAAAGCATAATGGACTACTATGCATCGCATAGTAGTCCATTATGTGTCACTTACCTGACACAGGAGCCAGCGAAGTCACCACTGTCCCCTGTAGTCCGGCGCATCCATCTTCTCAGTGGGGTCTCGCTGCTCTGCCGCTGTCATTTGGTGAAGCCACGATGACGTCACTCCCGCGCATGGGAGCCGACACGCGCGGCATCTTCGTCGTTGACGATGCCGCGCTCAGTGCGCCTGCGTGCCGCTGTCTACGGCGCATGCGCCGTAGACAGCAGTGCCTGTCTTTCGCCAAATATCTCCTAAACCGTGTAGGTTTAGGAGATATTTCTTGGACCTACAGGTAAGCCTTAATCTAGGCTTACCTGTAGGTCAAAGTGTGTTGTAAGGGTTTACAACCACTTTAAAGTGTTTCTAAAGTCATTGTGACTTTGCTGGTATCCCTTCTGGTTTATACAGTTATTAACTACAGTGTTTGTGTTTTTTTTTTTTTTGATTTTTTTTTTGATAAGTGATAAGGCTAAATACCTTTTCTCACACTGTGCGGTCACGTGGTCTCCCTCCGCTCTCCGTTCCCGATCTAAGCAGAGCAGCAGGAGGGGCTGAGATTCCCCTCTGACATCAGCCAGCCAGCAGAGGGAAGTCACGTGACTGCACAGTAGCGATGTGGGAAAAGTTATTTAGCCTTGTCATTTATAAAACAAAAACAAAAAAACACATAACTGTAGTTAATAACGGTTTAAACCAGAGGGGGATACAAGTATTTTTGCTGCATATTGCAGCGGGAGGGGCAGGAAGGAGATTAGCTCTCATACTGACAGGCAGGGAGGGGGAGGGAGAGACTCAGAGCAGAGAGCGGGATGAAGGAGGCATGTAAACTGACCATGATATTATGGATCAGCAACCGTGATTACTGTGGTCAGCATACACAGAGGGACACAGAAACGGGCAGGATCAACCAGGTATATTACTACATAGAAAGGTACAAATTACACAGCACAAGACCTAGATCATACCCTAAAGGAACAGGATCCCCCCTTTTTTTTTTTTTTTTTATTAATTTATTTAGGGTTACAACCACTTTAAACTGAAAAAAAAGAAACATGGAATAGAATCAAATTGATATATTTTCTTTCCTGTTTATATATTTACACATTATAAATGGGGGCTTAAAAAACAAAACCATTTATGCATATTGAAGTGTATTTATATAACAAAAAAATATTGAATAGCAAAGGAAACTGTTAAAGCACTTTTCTTTTTAATTGTCTGTGTTTGTTGGTGACTTTCCCTTCATTATCTGTCCAACACAACAGGAAGTGAAGGAAAATCCCATCTTGGTTGTCCCCATTGATAGATAAACATTCACCTCCTGTTGTGGTAACATTTTGGAATCATTTTCCAATCACCTTCTGTCGCAGTGACAATGGTCACGAGAACAAATAGAGAGGTCTCACCTCTACACTGGGGATAGAGACAGCAATTCAAATCTGACAGAGGTTCTAACCCTTCCCCACACTCCTTCCAAAACTTTTAAAAACTGTTTGGATAAAGATACTCTCAATGAGAATTTTTTTTCTAATTATTATTATTATTATTTTTATTAGTAGTAGTGCTATTAATATGAATTATGATGAGTAGTAGTAGTGCTATTAATTCAAATGATGAGAATATTATTAGTAGTAGTGCTATTAATTCAAATGATGATGATAATATTATTATATGATGCTAGTTATTCTTATTAGTAGTAGTGCTATTAATTCAAATGATGATGATAATATTATTATATGATGCTAGTTATTCTTATTAGTAGTAGTGCTATTAATTCAAATGATGATGAAAATATTATTATATGATGCTAGTTATTATTATTAGTAGTAGTAGTGCTATTAATTCAAATGATGATGATGATAATAATATTATTATTAGTAGTAGTGCTGTTAATTCAAATGATGATAATAATATTATTATTAGTAGTAGTGCTGTTAATAGAAATTATGATATTATTATTATTATTATTATTATTATTATTATAATAATATGCTAGGTAGTAGTAGTGATATTAATACGAATAATGATGAAGCATGATAATAATATTATTATACGATACTAGTTAGTAGTAGTATTGCCATTAATATGAATGATGATAATATTATAATAATAATTATTATTATTAATATTATATCCCCTTTTTAATATAATGTCATAATTTTTAGTCTACTTTTTAACTTGGTGACAAAACTTGTTTCTAGTGAACATAATAATATAGTAACATATTAAATAAACAAAGGCCTTTTGCGGCTTAATGCGTGTACATAAAAATTAATTCTTTAATCATTTAATTTCAGCAAAACAGAATTTTCTGCAGTTCTATAGCTTAGTACTACAACCCTTCCCCTCGCCGCTTTAGTTCCTGAAAAATGCCGTTTTCTCAATGGGAACAGTCTTTGGCAGACTCGTCGCATTGACCCCCGTCCATATTCATTTTCAAAACATAATCGTTTTCTATTAATTATTTTCAGATTTGTTATGCGCTGCTCTCTCCCCAAGGAGTTTAAAAGGTTCACCGCGGTGCAGAACAAGAAAGCCATTGAAAGGCTGCAGCAATTCCTAACCTGGAGCTGCCTCTTTGTCCGGCGGCTGCGATCAATAACTGGATCAAAGAGCAGGTGAGTGACAGCGCCGAGATAGCTAATGGCTGGTGACACACGCTGGATAATAAGGCATGGCTCCCTCCATGACTCTGACGGCACAGCGGAGTCCGACATCGAGGTTCATGTGATACATTTTAACAGAAGTGGCGTTAATTGCAAAGGCGGGGAGGGGGATGGATAGTTGGGACAAATTTATAGCATTTTCTTGGATTGGAACTATTGATGAAGAACTGTTTGGATATACTGGTAAATGTATGTCTGGAGACAAACAATTATGTATTATATAGAAAATGGGGTTTTCTTTTTAAAATATTTATCCGGGCTACCACAGAACAAGGTGCCACCAAAAAAAATAAAATAGTTTGTATATGCCAGAGACGCAGATGTAGATCCTATCTGATACGTTTTGCACTGTGCAACGTCTATCAATTGCAATTTAGAATAAATATTTTTACAATTTGTATGCATCCCAGTGCTGCTGATCTCCAGCAGCCTCCTGGCAGCCACTTCCAGTCTATATGCACTCCAGCGATAGCTGCATGGCACTTCTCAGGACAGGTTTGTGGATGGTGACACCTGTGGATAATGCCTGTGTATTGTATGTTGAAATTACCACTTGTATTCTCCATTAGAAGCCAGTGTGATGGGTCAACAATGCAGGAGAGTACAATCAGGAAGAGAGCATTGTGACCCTGTAATATAAACTGCCTAAACACAGTCCTTCATGGAAGGATCACAGGCTATAGATAATGATAGCTGCAGATTTATAGAGAAAAAAAATATTTCTGACATTTACCATGTCCTAATGTTTATGAAATGTTAGTCGTTTAACTACTGACATTTTTAACACAGACAGTCAATGTGAATAAAAAAAAATAGTCACATAGTAGTTATGCAAAATAAAAAACTTTCATGCATTATAGTTAAGTGAATTGTTCTAGAGCCCTGGGCAGACCAGATGATGGGCTTCAGAGAGACCGTGTGATGGTAGCTATGTAGCTGTGTAGTAAATACTGGACGGGGTTCGGTCTGCAGTTCCCAGCCTCTGGGCCACAGCCTCCCTCCTGCTGAGCCTCTCCCCGACTGCTGTCTGCCAGACCTACATAACCACTGATACATTTTGCAGGCTCTGACTGACACCAATCCTAGTGGTTCTTATTGCAGCCACTGACACCATTGCTGTGGGTTCTAACTGCAGCCGCTAACACCAATGCTGTGGGTTCTAACTGCAGCCGCTAACACCAATGCTGTGGGTTCTAACTGCAGCCGCTAACACCAATGCTGTGGGTTCTAACTGCAGCCGCTAACACCAATGCTGTGGGTTCTAACTGCAGCCACTAACACCAATGCTGTGGGTTCTAACTGCAGCCGCTAACACCAATGCTGTGGGTTCTAACTGCAGCCACTAACACCAATGCTGTGGGTTCTAACTGCAGCCACTAACACCAATGCTGTGGGTTCTAACTGCAGCCGCTAACACCAATGCTGTGGGTTCTAACTGCAGCCACTAACACCAATGCTGTGGGTTCTAACTGCAACCGCTAAGCCCCTGTACACACGGTCGTAAATTCCACGGAAAAGGTAAGATCGGATTATATTGTCAGAAAATCCGATCATGTGTGGGCCATATCGGACTTTTTCCATTGAAAAAAAATTTGAGAGCAGGACCTCAAATTTTCCGACAACAAAATACGATCAGACTTTTTCCGATCTTTTGTAGAGAATTCCGATCGGACAAAGTGCCACGCGTGCTCAGATCAAATTACGAGACCAAAGCTATTGGCTACTAGCCTGAATGTAGTCCCATCATATCGAACTAACGTCCTCACATTCTGAACGATCGGATTTTCCGACAACTTTGTCCGACCGTGTGTGTATGCAACACCAGTTTTGGACAAAATCCGTCGGAAAAAATCTGACGGATTTTGTTGTTGGAATGTCCGACCGTGTGTATGAGGGCTAACACCAATGCTGTGGGTTCTTATTACAGCCACTAACACCAATGCAGCAGGTTCTTATTGCAGCCTTTGACACCAATGCTGGGGGTTATTATTGGGGCCACTATCACAATTGCTGGATTTTATTACTGCAGCCACTGACACCAATGCTGAGGGTTGTGATTGCAGTCACTTACACCATTGCTGGGGGTTGTGATTGCAGTCACTGACACCATTGCTGGGGTCATGATTGTAGCAACTGATGCCAATGCTGGGGGTTATTATTGCAACCAGTGACCCCATTGCTGGGGTCTTTATTATGGCCACCAGTGTTAATTTTGGCAGCAAATTTCGATTTAGTTTTAGTCTAGGACTAAAATGCCATTTTAGATTTAGTCCCATTTTAGTCTTCTGCAATTGTTTTAGTTTTAGTCGTATTTAGTCGACTAAATCTCCAGTACATTTTAGTCGACTAAAACAAATTTTAGTCGTCAAAAAATCGAATAGGTGTAATTAAATTGTAATGCATTATTTAACATTTCTCTACAATTTCCAAACTCATTATATACTGCTGGAGTGAAAAATCTAATATTTTATTTATTATGGCATTGAGGTATAACATGCACTACAGACAAATGTTCATTATGAAGTCAAATTTCAATTTAGTTTTAGTCGTGTTTTAGTCAACTAAAATAATCATTTAGTCAACTAAAATGTTTTAGTTGATGAAATTAACACTGGTGGTCACTGACACCAATGTTGAGGTTGACTCCATTGAATTTAGAAGAATAGAAAACCTTCTTTACTCTGGTATTAGGGCATTTGATTGCTTTTTAAAAAAAATGTTTATGGTTTGCTCTGTACAGGAAGATGGTGGCATGATTTCTGTCATTATTGAAATAGTGACGGCGTGAGCATTAGGTGTGTAGCGAGGAAGAGAGCTGGACAGACTGTTCTGGGGACAACCAAAATGAGGCTTGGAAATCAATCCTGTTTGTGAGACCGCAGACAATGGGGTTGATTTACTAAAACTGTAGAGAGCAACATCTGGTGCAGCTGTGCATGGTAGCCAATCAGCTTCTAACTTCAGATTGTTCAATTACGCTTTGACAATAATACCTGGAAGCTGATTGGCTTCTGTGTAGAGCTGCACCAGATTTTTGCACTCTCCACCTTTTGTAAATCAACCCCACTGTGTGCTTTAGATGGACTGAAGTATGATTACTTGCAGGAGCACCTGTAGTCTAAGGATAACATATCTTACATTTCACCTATTGTATATTGCGAAAAATATATTGGACTGCATTAGTGCTACTCCAAACAAGCATGACGCCAGTAAAGTCTTGTAGTGTCCATACGTGTTTTGGATTAGATTAAATAAATGTATTGTATGTACAGATACTAAAATATTGGTATTTCTTTTCTGCAGCACGACATGTTCAGAGAGTAACACCACTGTTCAGAACCTGTCGTTCTGTATCTTCCTGTGTCCTACTTGTTGGACTGTAAATGAGCATCAGCCCATTGGTGAACTTCTCCTCCTCATCTCATTGCTACCTAAATGTATCCCCCTTCCAGCCCCCAGTGCCTAAAACATGTTAGAGTGATGACATAATGCAGCAGAAGAGTCCTATTGGCTCACAATCTCTCTCACTTACATTCAGATTTCTGCTGACATATATATTATTATTGAATTAAAATGTATTATTTTTTTTTATTTTTTTTTTACATTTTGTCTTGAGCTCATCCTCCTGTGTCATGCACATAATGGACAGTTGTTTTCATTATTACCTTCTGATTTTTCTCTTCCACGCGTTGCCCCTTTCGAGTTTGCTGGGCATTGTTTTTTGTGTTGCTCTCTCTATCTCTGGATTTTACGCCGTCTTTACCTAGTGAGTTTTTATGAGGATCATTGTGTTGTGGAAGGAAGGTGTCATGGCCGAAGTTATGTGTCGCTGGAGAGGTGACAGAGAAATCCTGCAGAGATTGTCTTTCAAACTGTGGAAACCTGAAAACAGAAATTATAAAACAAGAAACGAAAGTATGATGGAATGTATAATCATGCTAAGATGCTAAAAGTGATACTTGATCCTTAACAGTGTCACAGTTTACATTTTGGGGTCCTAGAAAAATGACACACTGATACATGGGGGTCCAGAACAGTGACAATTGCAGGTCTCAGGACAAGAGCATACTGACACTTGAAGGTCCCAGAATAATGACATGCTAACCCCTGGGGGTCCACAATGATGACACATTTATATATGGAGACCCTAGAATGATACAATGACACCCTGATACTTGGTGGGGGGGGGGCCTAGAACAATGACCCCCTGACACTTGGGGGTCCCAGATCAGTGCCATAGTCACACCTGGCGGGCCCAAAAGCACAACACAGTGACACTTGGGGGGGCTTAGAAAATGGCAGACTGACACTTGGGGATCCCGGAATATTGATATGCTGACACATGGAGGCACACTGATGCTTTGGAATCCCAGAACACTGCCATACTCAGACTTGGGGGTCCCGGAACCCTAGCAGAACACTTGGGGATCCCAGAATATTGACATGTTGACATTTGGGGAACCCATAACAATGGCGCCCTGATATTTGAGGGCCCTAGAACAAATATACTCTGACACTTGGAGGTCCCAGAACACTGTCATACTCAAACTTGGGGGTCCCAGAACCCTAACATATTGACACGTGGGGAACCCATAACAATGACACCCTGACACCTGGGGTCCCAGAACAATGACATGCTGACACTTGGGATCTTTCCTGATTGTCCTCTTAAATTATGTAGCATAAACCCAGACTAATATTTTACTACTTTACTCTATCACTTTAGTAATTCACCTGAACCTGAGCAATAAAACCACGTGTAGTCAAGCCACGAATAGCAGAGGCATACAGTACATAAATTGTAAGGATGATAAAGAGTATAGTAATTGTCACATGACTCTTCCTGCTTACCCATAGTGATTGTCAAAGCTGTCTCCTGCTGTCATCCCTAAGTTACCATTAAGTGTCAGCTCTTGTGGTTTCATATTCCAATTAACAAAGCTCCTGTTGTGAATTTGAGCATCTTCTTGTGGTGGTAAATAGAGATTCCTGAATCGTCCTGGAGGAAGGGAATCAGTTTTCTGGGATTCATCGCTTAGTTGTCCGAAGGAAAACTCCATATTGTCCTTCCTGACCAATACCAGACTCTCCATATTTGTCATCTTTGACCTTCGTTCTTTGCTGCGTCCATCTGTAGATCCTTGCTCTTCTGCGGGTGCTGTGGACCCCATCTCTAAGGCACCAATCACAGGCTGTGATTCACTGGAAACTGGTTTTCCGTTGTTCTTAAAGAGAAAACATATTTCATCAGAAGCAGCTCATGCCATGGAGCAAAGCTCCATTGTGTAAATGTCTATTTGTTCAAAAAAATCTAGAAGGTATTTGATTGTTGTGCTTCCTCATATTAACATGCCAGCACCCCCATTCATACCAGCTTTAACAAACTTGTTAGAACTGTACCCTGGAATCACAGTCAGAAAAAGTTTGAAAGTCAGAAGTCTTGACTTCACTGGCTGCATGCTTTTTTCGGGTCAGCAATGGAATTTCCTAACAGATTTTCTTTAAAAGAAGCTCAATGTTAAAAAAAAAAAAACGATTCTCTCTCTAGGTTATTTTCAAGATTTTTCATTCCTTTCACTGCACATTCTTGCATGCTTCTGTTCTGTAGCTACTAGTGTAGCACCCTCATCCTAGAATAGGGCTGCAGGCAAATTTAGTTATGCTGGGTGGTAGCCAGCCTAGCTAACTTGTGTTTAATGGTCAAATGACTTCTGTTCTAAATCCTATTCGGTTGTGGCTGCTCCCTTTTTGTCAGTAGGTGGCACTGTTGCCTTTGACATTAGTATGATAAGCTACAGTATATGTAAGTTATGGATAAACATACTTTTCATATTTGCTGCTTTGCATGCTAGGAGAAGCTATTTCATGGAGAGAAGTCAGGTGATTAGGGTCAGGCTTCCTACCGAGGGCTTTGGCCTGGCTTGAAGTGTGGAGGAGACAGCCTGTCCTACAAAGTACATATGTGCTGGTTCTGCTTACAGACTATTTATCCTGTACTGCTGTCTACCTTATCTCGCCTATTTTTGTCTAAGGAGTCTGCCAATCTGCCTGTTGCTGATCATTATTAAGGGTGTCCTGTGCCCGATCCCCCTCTTCCACATTTTTCCTGTTCAAGAAATAAACTTCACTCTGTTTAAAGCATAAAAGCGACTGGCGTCCAATGTTCTTTCTTGTTTATCACCCACCATGCCCACAGACCTGCACCCTGAGAATTAGGGGTACAACGGATCAAAAAACTCACGGATCGGATCGTCTTTGGATCAGAGTCACGGATCGGATCAGCAAATAATAATTTAATTTGCAAAAACCTGTGAAAATTCCACCACCATATAGTCCCCACTGTAATATCCACAATCTCCCCCACTGTAATATTGGCTGAGTATGGCTGGGCACGGCTGAGTATGGCTGGGTATCGCAGAGTATTGGCAGAGAGTATCGCAGAGTATTGGCAGAGAGTATCGGCAGGGTATGGCAGGGTATCGCTAGAGTATTGGCAGGGTATCGCTAGAGTATTGGCAGGGTATCGCTAGAGTATTGCCGTTGTATTGGGGTACAGGAGGGTATTTCTGGGTACTGCAGGGTATGGAGGGATGGCTGCTTCCATCTCAGGATCTCTTCCCCCCCCCCCCACTGTACAGGTTAGTACAGAGAGGGGAGAGAGGAACCGGCGTCATGACATGACGCCGGTTTGTTTACAAGTGATCGCTCTGTCGGAGCGATCAGTGTAAACAGCCTGGGTGTAGAAAGATGGCCGCCGCTTCGGAGCTAGGCCGAAGCCGCGGCCTTTCCTAAGGCCGAGGCCGCGGAGCGCTCTGCGGATCGCGGCGTGTGCCGATCCGAGCGGGGTGACCTGTTCGGATCACGGATCGGTGACGTTCCGTTGCACCCCTACTGAGAATGTATGTCAGCCATCCCTACCTCCGGTAGTCTTCATCCGACTCCCGGAAAATCGGGGTAGGCGCTACACTAATGCTGCGTACACACGACTGGACTTTCTGGCAGAAAAGGTCAGATGGAATCATTTAATCGGATATTCCAATTGTGTGGAGGCTTCAGTGGACTTTTAAAAAAAAAAAAAAATTCTGACGGACCTAGAAATAGAACATGTTTTATATCTTTCCGACGGAATCAATTCCTATCGGGAAAACCGTTCGTCTGTATGCTATTCCTACGGACCAAAAAGGACGCAAGGGCAGCTATTGGCTATTGAACTTCGTTTTTCTAGTCCCGTTGTACGTCATCGTGTTCTAAACAAACGGACTTTGGTGTGATTGTGTGTAGGCATGTCCCTTTCAGCGGAACTCCGTCGGAAAGACCACCAGCGTTTATTCTGACAGAAAATCCGGTCGTGTGTACGCGGCATTAGAAAAGCCATGGTGTAGTCACATGATCAGCCCTAGTGTTGTTAATAAATAGCTCTGCTAAAAGTCTGCCAACGAACGGTGAGTTCTGTAGGCTTGTGGATTAGCCTGGCATCCTTCATGCCTTGCAGTTCCCCTATGCTAGCAATAATTGTAAGCATTATTGTTTTTTTACTTTTTTTTTCAGTTTATTTTTATTTTTATCTTTTTTTAAGTTTATTTGCTGATGTCCCCGAGGAATCTTGCACTTTGTTTATTTTGACTTGTCTACCAATTAATTCATTAGGTGTTCTGAAGAATTGTCTTTAGCCATCTTCCCAATGTTCCTTGCCTAAACCTCCTTAAAATCTGAGTGTGAGTGAAGTATTATTGGCTGGTAGGTGTGACGCAGCCACACAGCCTTGCACCCTGCATGTGTTGTATTGAACTACATCAGAGTATTATTGTTCTGTAATACAGTGTTTCTTGACTCCAGTCCTCAAGGTGCCCCAACAGGTCATGTTTTCAGGCTTTCCATTATTTTGCACAGGTGATTTGATCAGTTACACTGCCTTAGTAATTACTACATCAGTTTCATCTGAGGGACATCATGAAAACGTGACCTGTTGGGGCGCCTTGAGGACTGGAGTTGAGAAACTCTGTCCTCCCCTTCTGTTTAGGGCTAGGTAGTTCAGTCCTAGGTAGCCCTTCCCTGTTTCTTACATGTTCCATAAGTCAGTGTTAGTAATTAGTAGAGACAGGACTTAGGAAGACTGTTGATTTCTTATAGTTCAAAGGACCAGAAAAATGCCCTATGTACTGCAAATTTCTGAAGTAACATTGCATTGCATTCAATTTCTGCTTCTTATTGAAGAGTAAAGCTGCTCGTTGATGAAGCCAAGTAAGCAGTTCACCATACTTCCTAGACAGATTGGGTCGAAGGAGGTTCTATCAACCCATAAAGCTCTCTTACCCATCTACCTAAACTTTTCTAAAATCTGACCGTGAGCGAAATATTAGCTGGTGGATGCAACATAACCTTGCACCCTACATGACTTGTCATTTCCTGTGATGGCAGGTGGGCTGTATGCAGAAATGGATATTTTTTTTTTTAATGCTTTCCACTGATGTATGGGTCTGCTAAATCCATAAGACAAACCCTTTGAGGCGCCAAGGCCGAGGAAGGAGGATTAATTTTGGTTATACACCCAGCAAGGCACCGATAACAAAATGGCAACAGCAATAAAAAATAAAATACATCTATTTAATGGTACAAACAATGAGGAGGCCAAGTATTTCTGTACCTTAACCTTAGATCTAGGGGGTCCTAACTAAATGTGGTCCTTCGGAGGGGGACAGCAGAACAGAGGGGGACAGCAGAACGGAGGGGGACATGGAGGAAGAACGGAGGGGGACAGCAGAACGGAGGGGGACATGGAGGAAGAACGGAGGGGGACAGCAGAACGGAGGGGGACACGGAGGAAGAACGGAGGGGGACAGCAGAACGGAGGGGGACACGGAGGAAGAACGGAGGGGGACAGCAGCAGAACGGAGGGGGACACAGAGGAAGAACAGAGGGGGACAGCAGCAGAACGGAGGGGGACACGGAGGAAGAATGGAAGGGGACAGTAGAACGGAGGGGGACACGGAGAAAGAATGGAAGGGGACAGCAGAACGGAGGGGGACACGGAGGAAGAATGGAAGGGGACAGAAGAGCAGAGGGGGACACGGAGGAAAACTGGAGGGGGACAGCAGCAGAACGGAGGGGGACAAAGTGTGAATGTAACACAGAAAGTACACTAACCTGTCCTGGAAGAATGTCTGACTGCAGGCAGCACTTGTGGACCTCGTGGGCGGGAGGAGCCTGGAGGAGGATTCAGTCAGACGAGGCTCAGGCTGGCTGGCTGCAGTGCTCAGGAGGAGAGAAGTTTAAACTGTGACACTGGCTCTGTCTGGTGGTGAGTCTGGTCACCGTCACTCAGGTCACTGGCGTCATTCTGTTCACTGCTGGCTGGTGGTCTGGCTGATCTCTCTCTCTGGACTACTGGGCGGTGGGCGCACGCGCTGTACGCCTCTCAGCCATAGGATGCGGGTGGGTGCACTGCCCACACTGACTGCCAGTGCCGCCCATGTGTCTGTCAGCCCGCCCCTCAGGCCTCAGCTGACATCGCTGGTTGCTAGATGCAGGGCGGCCCCTAGCCTAGCAACCAGCCTGGCAACCAGCCAGCCTAATTATGTGTTAAACTTTATAAGGGTGGCGGGCTGGCGATGGACTGGCGGAGTGGACTGGTCTGGTCAGTGGTCACTGTGGGGTTTTTTTTCATTCTGGGACACTGTATTGTCCCGGGATGAAGGTGCCCGGGACACAGGACAAAAATCTCAAGTCAGGGACAATCCCAGGCAATCCGGGACACGTGTGCACCCCAAAGCTCAAACACACATGCCTTTCTCTGCAGCCTCAGCTGCACTGGACAGTGAATGAACGGGATAGTGCTCTGTGCTGAATGGCTTCCTGTTCATTCACAAACTGAAAGCAGAACTTCAGTAATTTTTTCAACTTTCCATCTATCTAATCTTCTGCCCTTTTTGTTTTAACTTTGCATAGTAAAACATTTGTTTTCTGCCCGTAAAATACCTTATACAGCCCACTTCCTGTTTCTTGTCTGGTTATTGGCCTAGGCTTATGACATCATGCACAGCTCTCTCTCACTCTCTTGAGAGTTTGTCAGGAAGGGAGGGGGAGAAAAGTCAAAAGAGGGCCAATGAGAGCTGCCGAGCTAGAGGTGTGCCTATGTGTAAATCCAGGAAGTGAACAGGCAGCAGCTTCAGCTGCCCACAGTTAAAATGGTTGCAGCCAGACTCAGTGGAGGGAGATTTCTGCAGCATATTTGCATAGCTCCCAACTGTCCCTGATTTGGAGCAATGTCCCTCTGTCCCTCTTCCCCCGTCATTTGTCCCTCATTTTGGTCTGATTTATCAAAGTGTTTTCCAGTGCTAAACCTTTCATCCAATTTCAAAATTTCTGCATTTGTACATTTTAAAAAGCCAATATAAAGGAATGGTAGTGGTAAAAAAAAATCCCTTGTGGATTTAATCTTTTTTTTTTTGGTTAATTCTCCTTTTAAGGGGGTGTGGCGGGGGGGGGGTGTCATATGCCTACATACATTTGCTAGTGGGTGTCCCTCATTCCCATCTCAAAATGTTGGGAGGTATGTATCTGGAAAGTTCACAGTATATATAAAATAATATGCAAAGTGGTTGGAGGGAAGCTTCAGGAATGGCAAATATGTTTTTATTACAAATTATGTGAGCAGACTGCAGTTCCTCTTGAAGCATAGTAAACACAGTTTACAATGTTTCAGTTATATATGAACACAGTGAGTGAATGTGTTAATTTAGAAAAGGAAGGGGCTGTTAAATTACACATTTACCAGCCCCTTCCCCAACTCTCCATTCTGAAACATCCTCCGAAGGTGCTGGGAAGAAAGCAAATGGGGGGGGGGGGGCAGGCAATAGGGGGGAATTAGCACTGCATACAGTGATTAGGGTGTCGTCCCCCCCCCCCCCCCCACCTGGCATACCGCCTATGCTACACTTCTTATACAATAAGTGATTTCCCCTTAATCTGTCTGCCTAAACGTTCCTAAAATCTGATTGTGAGCAAATTGTTAGCAGTTGGTGGATGCAACGTAGCCTTGTGCCCTGCATGGCTTAGTTTCCTGTGCTGGCAGGGGGACTCTAAAAAGAAACAATTAGAGTGCCCTTTCTATGTAATAAGTGATTTCCCCCATGATCCCTCACCCACCTACCTAACCTTTTCCTAAAATCTGATTGCGAGCAAAGCGTTAGCGGCTGGTGGATGCGACATAGCCTTGTACTCGGCATGCCTTGCAGTTTCCCGTGCTGGCAGGTGGACCGTATGCAGAAATGGATAATTATAGCGGGCTTATTATGCATTAAGTGATTTCCCAGCACTCTGTAAAATACAATCCTATTTACCAAAAGCAAAAAAAAAAAAAAGTCTTTGTTTATCTCATTGTACGATCGTGTTGCTTTGACGCATTGTATCGGTGCGACGATAGGTTACTGGGCTGGCGAAACATGCTTCTACATTAGCCCTTTGAAAGAGGAACGGGCCATAACCTCTGACTGCCTGTTTTGTGAACTTCTTCTATTAATACCAATCAAATTGAGCAAATGATCAAATGAAATTGCATTTTGAGCATCATAAGCTGTGTAATGTCTATTCGGCTAAATTGGGGCCTGTAATTGCTTCTCTGCAGCAAAGAGGACAACAAAGGCAAGCAATCATAGCATGTTATTATCTGGGACTGGGAATCGGCCCCAGAATCCTGGACATCAAAGGCTCGGCCTCCTCGAATTGCATTTGCCCGCTATTGTGGAAGCGGAGACGATTCTGATGAGGTGTTTACACGGGGGCCGAGCGCGCAGCGCTGCCTGTCTGAGTGCTCGTGCTCCAGAGCCATTAAAAAATTGTACATTATGTTCCAGCCTTTGAAGTGAGGGCTGCGAGGATGGAAGCCATTCGTGCTGAGGACGGCTGAGCGAGATTGCTTGTGTACTTGTGAGTCTCTCTCTCAAAGAAACAGAAGGTTCTTAGACAATATCAAAACACTAAAAAGTTCACATTATGGGAATATTACCAAGTAAAAAAAAAAAAAAATAGAAAAAAAAAATGAATAAGAGAAAAAAAAAAACATAAAAACAAACCCACAAATGCACTTACCATCATAAAAAGGAGTAAAGTGAAAGAAACTATTACACTCTCTTACTGAATTTAGGCCATTTTGCAAATATGGTAGAAACGTCTAAAACACGAATTATGTCGATTTCGGAAACAAATTTTTCTACGTTATTCCTTCTTTGAACACAGGAATAACGCTGATAGATTTGCACGGATATTGTAGGATTGTTCAAAGCGAAACGGAGGTCTTTTTAGATTATTTATTTATTTATTTATTTATTTATTTTTTCTTAGAGATGTACACTACGAATATGTGTGATCTGATTAATGGGAATGCTCATTTCACTGTTAATGAGTTAAAAAAACGCCTTTCATCATGTACATTTGTTAATTATGTGTATTATGTAAGTTTGCTCAAAACATATGCAGATTATGTTTAAAGCAGTATTAAAGAGGAAGTAAAGGCAAAAAAAAAAATGCAACCTGCAAGGCAAAGGCATAATGAGCTAGTATGCATAGCATACTAGCTCATTATGAATAACTTACCTGAGAATGAAGCCCCCAAAGCGGTCCTCCTTCTTCATCTTCACCACTGCCATGTATCCAGGAGTGACTTCCGGGTCTCACTGCTCCGGCGCTGTGATTTTCCAGAGCCGCGATGATGTCACTCCCGCGCATGCGCACGGGAGCCGACACGAGTGGCATATCGCCGTGATCTGAGGCCTGCCCAGTGCGCCTGCGCACCGCTGTCTACGGCTCATGCGCCATAGACAGCGGCGCCTGTCTTTTTGTAAATATCTCCTTAACCGTGTAGGTTTAGGAGATATTTCTTGGACCTACAGGTAAGACTTAATCTAGGTTTACCTGTAGGTCAAAGTGGTTTGTAAGGGTTTACAACCACTTTAAACCACTGTTTTTTTTTTGGAAGGTTTTTTGTATATATTTTTAAATCTGCAAGGCAAAGTAATGCATACTAGCACATTATGTGACACTTACTTTAAAGCGGGAGTAAACCCGCTGACATTATTTTTTTTTTACAGACCTGTAAGGCAAAATGCATAATGAGCTAGTATGCAGCTAGTATGAAATACTTACCTTACAACGAGGCCCCGACATCTCACCTGATCCACGCCGCGGGAGCTGATGTTCCCTCGGCGTGTCTTCCAGGTATCGAGGCTCCGGCGCTGTGAGTGGCCGGAGCTGCAATGTCGTCACTCGTGCGTGTGGGAGATTTCTTTCCGCCAGCCGTCTGCTGGGCTTTCAGCCGAGAATCCCCTGTTCGCATGCGCCGCTCCAGTCAGCGTGTACCGTTTAGGAGATATATATATTTTTTTTTACCTACAGGTAAGCCTTATTATAGGCTTACCTGCAGGTAAAAGTAAAAAAAAAGACCACACAACCGCTTTAAAAATAAGTCTTCCAGCAGCACGCCGTCACCACTGACGGGGCTTACATCTTCACCCTGTCTTCCTTTCAGGTTGGCCGGCTCCATTCCTTTGATTGGATAAATCTCGATGATGTCACATGATGTGACGTCACTGGCCCATTCACAAGTAAATATCTCCTAAATAATGCATATTGAGGAGATATTTACTGTACCTATAGCTAAGCCTTATTATAGGCTTGCCTATAGGTAGAAATCATCCATGGGAGTTTACTCACACTTTTTAAAGCAAAACTTGACTCAAAAAGTTAAGTCCTACTGGTTTGCTCCCTCCTAAGGGTTATCACCTTTTCTTCAAGACAAACCGGAACACTTCAGCGGCCTGGGACACCTTTGGGTGCCCCAAGTAGAGTAATAATGTGGTGCGCATAGCGTGCCGTAGCGAACAGTGGGTGTGGTCAAATTGCTCTTGCTGACTTCATCACCTTGCCCCCCAGTGATGCCAAATTTGTCCCCCAAACAGCTGCTATTAGAAGTGTGGCTAGTGTGGCTATGTTGGTTACTTGGGGAGCCACTGCCCGGTCTGAATAATGTGTCCAGGTTTCATTCTGCCTGAAACCCGGACACATGATTCAAAACCTGGACTGTCCGGGTGAATCCCGAACAGGTGGCAACCCTATCCCCCCCCCCCCCCCCCCGCCAGCCTTTTTTGAGGGCAGGGGGAAGTGAGTACTGACTTAGTGCAAGTTAGTTCAGTCTCAGGTACCTCTGCCCTGTGTTTCTTGAATGTTCTCTCAGTCAGTGTTGGTACTTGGCAGAGACAGAACTTAAGGAAGTCCTTATTTTCTTACAGTGGAAAATACCGGTAAAACATCCCATGTACTGCAATTTTCTGAATTAAAATTGTATTGGTTTCAACTTCTGCTTCTTATTGAAGAGTAAAGCTGCCTATGGGTGGTGCCAAGTCAGCAGGTAACCATACTACCCAGACAGACTGGGTCTAAGGAGGTGATGCCAATACATAAAGCAGCATTTGAACACTTGTAGTTCCCTGTGCTGGCAGGTCATTCATATGCAGAAGCGGATAATTATAGTATACATAATTAATTAGCAAGTACAATAATTCAAAGTCAGCAGCTTCAGTTTTTATAGCTGCTGCCTTTAAAAAACAAAACAAAACACTGAGTTCCTTTTTAACCACTTGCTTACTGGGCACTTATACCCCCTTCCTGTTCAGACCAATTTTCAGCCTTCAGCGCTGTCACACTTTGACAATTGCACGGTCATGCAACACTGTACTCAAACAAAACTTTTATCATTTTTATAAACACAAGTAGAGCTTTCTTTTGGTGGTATTTAATCACCACTTGTGTTTTTTTATTTTTTGATAAACGAAAAACACAAAAAGACCAAACAGGTTGAAAAAAAACAACAACTTTTTTTAATAGTTTGTTATAACATTTTGCAAACGGGTCATTTTTCTTCTTCACTGATGTGCGCTTATGAGGCGGAACTGATAGGCAACATTGATGGGCACTGATAGGCAGCACTGATAGGCGGCACTGATGAGGCACTGGTGGGCATTGATAGGTGGCACTGATTAGCAGCACTGGTGGGCATTGATAGGTGGCACTGATTAGCAGCACTGGTGGGCATTGATAGGTGGCACTGATTGGCAGCATGTGATGCATAGTAGCCCATTATGCTTTACTTTTGCAGGGAGACAAAGAGGAAGTAAACCCCATCAGGGTTTACTTCCTCTTTAATGCCAATGGTCCCAAAAATGTGTCAGAATTGTCTGACGTGTCCGCCATAATGTCGCAGATCGCCGCCATTACTAGTAAAAAAAATAAAAATAAATTAATAATAAAAATGGCATAAAACTATCCCCTATTTTGTAGATGCTACAACTTTTGTACAAACTAATCAATATACGCTTATTGCGATATATTTTTATTTTTATTTTTTTTACCAAAAATACATATTGGCCTAAACTGAGGAAAAAAACATTTTTTACATATATTTTTGGGGGATTTTTTTTATAGCAAAAAGTAAAAAATATTGCGTTTTTGTTTTTCAAAATTGTCACACTTTTTTTGTTTTTTTTTTTTGTTTTTATAGCGCAAAAAATAAAAACCGCAGAGGCGATCAAATACCACTAAAAGAAAGCTCTATTTGTGGGGGGAAAAAAAAGTTTGCTTTGGTGCAAAGTCGAACGAGCACGCAATTGTTAGTTAAACAAACACAGTGCTGAATTGCAAAAAGTGCTCTGGTCAGGAAGGGGGTAAAATCTTCCGGGCTGAATCGGTTAAAGTGTTACTAAACCCAGGACACTACATTCACTATATCTGATCTCCCACATTACACATAACATGGAAAGGTCATCTTTTTAGTAAATACAAACTGCTTCTGCTGATGAGAAAAATACTTTTTCTCAGCAGTATATAACAGTCTTGTGACTTCTATCTGGTTAAAGCTTGTAGGAGGAGTTTTCATCCTGCACTGAGCTGTCCTATGAGCCTGCAGGGCCCCTGACCCTCTGTCTGGACAGTGCTGATTGGCCCTGTTTTGATCACATGCACTCTCCCAAGAAAGAAAAAACAACAACTCTAGCAATACACACCAAACTGAAATGTGCAGCGTGTCCTCTAGCCTCTATACTATGATTAGATATATTGGGACTCAGGAAGAAGGGAAGGATCAAAGAAGACGTGATCAAACAGCCTTTTTAGACAATGGAGAGAATTAACCCCTTAGAGTATAACAAACGTGCTACAGACTGATTTTACCCTCGTGGGTTTAGTAACACTTTAAACCCGCAGGGGGATACACACTACAGACAACCCTAGGAGCTGGTAGATGGGAGATGGTCAGAGACTGCGAACATGCTATAGGAGATGGTCAGAGACTGCAAACATGCTGTAGGAGATGGTCAGAGACTGCAAACATGCTGTAGGAGATGGTTAGAGACTGCAAACATGCTGTAGGAGATGGTCAGAGACTGCAAACATGCTGTAGGAGATGGTCAGAGACTGCAAACATGCTGTAGGAGATGGTCAGAGACTGCAAACATGCTGTAGGAGATGGTCAGAGACTGCAAATATGCTGTAGGAGATGGTCAGAGACTGCAAATATGCTGTAGGAGATGGTCAGAGACTGCAAACATGCTGTAGGAGATGGTCAGAGACTGCAAACATGCTGTAGGAGATGGTCAGAGACTGCAAACATGCTGTAGGAGATGGTCAGAGACTGCAAACATGCTGTAGGAGATGGTCAGAGACTGCAAACATGCTGTAGGAGATGGTCAGAGACTGCAAACATGCTGTAGGAGATGGTCAGAGACTGCAAACATGCTGTAGGAGATGGTCAGAGACTGCAAACATGCTGTAGGAGATGGTCAGAGACTGCAAACATGCTGTAGGAGATGGTCAGAGACTGCAAACATGCTGTAGGAGATGGTCAGAGACTGCAAACATGCTGTAGGAGATGGTCAGAGACTGCAAACATGCTGTAGGAGATGGTCAGAGACTGCAAACATGCTGTAGGAGATGGTCAGAGACTGCAAACATGCTGTAGGAGATGGTCAGAGACTGCAAACATGCTGTAGGAGATGGTCAGAGACTGCAAACATGCTGTAGGAGATGATCAGAGGTGCTATAACAGATGGTCAGAGACTGCGAACATGCTATAGGAGATAGAAAAGGGAAAGTGGTCAGCGGGACTTTAAATGAGGCCAATCACTGTATAAAGTAAACATGTAGGATATAAAACAATGTTGCTTTTATGGGTTCCAACAAAAAAGGGGGACTTTGAGTGAGAGATGTATACCAAAAGCAGTCTTGGCAAAGAACGTTTTATTAATACAATTTTTCTTGTTAAAAAAAAATATATACCGTATATACTCGAGTATAGGCCGACCCGAATATAAGCCGAGGCCCCCAATTTACCCCCAAAAAAACTGGCAAACTTATTGACTCGTGTATAAGCCGAGGGTGAGACATGCCTGTCCATCCCTGTGTGTGTGTCCGTCCATCCCTGTGTGTCCGTCCATCCATCCCTGTGTGTGTGTGTGTCCATCCATCCATCCATCCCTGTGTGTGTGTGTGTCCATCCATCCATCCATCCCTGTGTGTGTGTGTCTCCATCCATCCATCCATCCATCCCTGTGTGTGTGTGTCTCCATCCATCCATCCATCCATCCCTGTGTGTGTGTGTCTCCATCCATCCATCCATCCCTGTGTGTGTGTGTGTATCCATCCATCCCTGTGTGTGTGTGTGTCTCCATCCATCCATGTGTGTGTGTGTGTGTGTGTGTGTGTGTGTGTGTGTGTGTGTGTGTGTGTGTGTCCAGCCTACCTGTGTCCCGAGCCTTTGTCCCGAGCCTCCGTCCCGTGTCGTGCCTTGCCTTGCCTTCGTCCTGTCCCGTGCCGTGCCGTGCCTTGCCTTGCCTCCGTCCCGTGCCCTCTTCGTCGGCGGCCATTGTAAAATTCAAAAGCCGCGCCTCCTCCTTCGCCTGTGATAGGCGGAACACTGAATTTCCCAGCAGCCTGTGTTCCGCCTATCACGGACGTCGTATCATCCTCGTCCGTAGTACGAGGATGAGAAGATGCCCGTGATAGGCGGAACACAGGCTGCTGGGAAATTCAGTGTTCCGCCTATCACAGGCGAAGGCGGAGCCGGAGGCGCGGCTTTTGAATCAGAATGGCCGCTGTCTGTCTGCTCGACACGCTGATCGAGCGGGCAGACAGCGATGACTCGAGTATAAGCCGAGGGGGGCACTTTCAGCCTCAAAAAAGAGGCTGAAAATCTCGGCTTATACTCGAGTATATACGGTATCTATTTATTATAAAATCATCTGTATGGACATCATGCATCTATGTAAGCCTGACGCGTTTTATTGGGGTATACCAACTCTTTAGGGGTGAATGAAATGGTGATCTATAAAGAAACATAACCAAATGGTATAATATTGTAACTGAGTAATAGGAATAAATATTGTGTAAGGGACAGGATGGACATCCCTGCCCATACAGATGATTTTATGTCTCTTATTTTGTTTTACTCTAGACTTTTTAACATCATTCAGCCCTTCCAGTGGCCCATGTTGTGCAGGACTTGTTTTTACTTTATGTTATGCCTATTACCATGGTGTCAATATTTATATGCAGTTTTCAGCATACCCTGCGTGTATGCGATTCTGTAAATGCATTTTTGTGGTATTTAATATGTTCTACATGATTTCACATGGTATAATAAAATGTTCTTTGCAAAGACTGCTTTTGGTATACATCTCTCACTCAGCTATATGCTACAGGAGATGGCCAGAGGCTGCAGGCCTTGCTACAGGAGATGGCCAGAGGCTGCAGGCCTTGCTACAGGAGATGGCCAGAGACTGCAGGCCGTGCTACAGGAGATGGCCAGAGACTGCAGACCGATTATAGATTGAGATCATGCTGTTGGAGACAGTCAATGAATAAAGACACAATCTACTATCTGCTGGGATATGGGGGCCGCACAATAAGTACCAAAGGGCCAATTTGGACCCTAGACCGCAGATTGGGCCCATGGGCCGCGGGTTATGTCCCATGGGTTTATATCCTCTGTTCAGTTTTTATTGTCTGTGTCCCGGTTGACCAATGTCACTAAGAAGGGAAATTTCCACATTTTATATTTGTCACCAGAACAGGAGGTGAGGGGAAATTGTACAATGCGAGCAAGTATTCCGTGACAACTGTCTAACGCGGGAAACACTCGCTTTGGTGAGTATTTTCCATGTCTTTTTTTTTTTTTTATTTCCTGCTGCCTCTCCAAGACAGAAAATTGGGAGTCTAAAATTAAATAAAACTTTAAAGCTATAGTGTGTGCGCATATAACACCTTCCCTTGTTATTCCTCTGCCCCCTCAACCCAATCAACATATAATTACAATTTTTCAAATGTTTTATTTAATTTTTAAGAAATACTTCTTTAGAGGTCCAGTGATGTCATCAACAGATCTGTCTGCCAGCCTTTGCTCTGAGTTTGTTGGGAGGAGCCAGCACATTGCCATCAGCATTATATGAAAGAACACCTCCTGAGCATCCATTTAGGCATGCATGCTTCTCCTTAAAGGCACAACAGATTGCACAACTAAAGTCTGTACAACCCAGGGAGCATGTCTAAAGGCACACTGGGGGATGTGTTCTTTCCTAAAATGCTCAGGAACTAAATGATGACAGATAAATATAATAGCTGTGAGAGGTGGCCAATGACCGCATGGATCAGGAAGAGAGAGAAGAGATGAGGATTGAACTTGTAAGGCAGGCTCCAGTGATATCACGGTGTCTAAGGTATAGAATGAAAACAGGCTTTATTTAAGAATTTCCTTAGCAATGAATGGGGAAACCAGGTAAGCCAAAACATAAGTAGAATAAGCTTCAGCTTTAGGTTTTACATATAATAGAGGGGCGCTTAGCTCAGTGACGTACCTGATCTGAGCTAATCTCATCATTCTTCTTGTAAAGGTGAAGATAGGAATTATTTCTCTGTCTGCGGACCCCTAAACTCGCTTTGTTTTTCTCGATGAAGTCTTTTCTTGCTGCATCCTGTGGCTCCACATCTGCCCTTTTATTGGTGGTAGTTCTGTTTTGGTAGAGCTCTCTGCCACGTCTTGTGCATTCTTTGGAGCTTTGTTGTTTGGCAGGCTGTGTAGTTGTAGTTGTGTGTGTTGTGATTTTGGATTGTACATCGCTGTGAAGGGTGGTGACATTCTGGCCTTGTACAGCAGAGGTGTCCGATCCATGTAGCCTGTGTCTTGGTACCTCTGGTGAGAGAAGGTCAGAGTATCTGGGTGATTCATCCAATGCATCCTCGTCATCTTCAGAAGATCGGTCCTGTAACTTGTGCTTTCTCCTCCAGTCTGGGTCGTATCTGAGTTCAGAGTAGGATGTTTCTACTGCCTGAGCCCTAAAAGAGACACAATGCCTGCATTAGGAAGATCATAGATGTTTGCATAATCGCCTTTTGGATCCACCAACAACCACGCTATATTACCAAAAGTATTGGGAGGCCTGCCTTTTCACACACGTGAACAATCTTAGTCTGAAGGTTCAATATTCAGTTGGAACATCCTTTGCAGCTATGACAGCTTCAACTCTAAGCCCTTGTACACATGGTCGTACATTCCGACGGGAAATGTCCGATCGGACCGGGTTGTCGGATAATCCGACCGTGTGTGGGCTCCATCTGACTTTTTCCATCAGAATGTCCGACCAACAAAGTTTGAGAGCTGGATATAAAATTTTCCGACAACATGATCCGATCAGACTTTGTCCGATCGTTTGTAGAGAATTTTCCAAAGTGCCACGCATGCTCAGATCAAATTACGAGACCAAAGCTATTGGCTACTAGCCTCAACGTAGTCCTGTCGTAACGAACAAACGTCATCACATTCCGAACGATCAGATTTTCCAACAACTTTGTCCGACCGTGTGTATGCAACACCAGTTTTGGACAAAATCCATCGGAATAAATCCGACGGATTTTGTGGTCGGAATGTCCGACCGTGTGTACAAGGGCTTAAAGGAAAGCTGTCCACGAGGTTTATGAGTGTGTCTATGGGAATGTTTGACCATTTTTCCAGAAGCACATTTGTGAGGTCAGGCACTGGGAAGTCCCCACTCTAATTCATCCCAAAAGTGTTCTATCGGGTTGAGGTCAGGACTCTGTGCAGGCCAGACAAGTTCCTCCACCCCAGACACGCTCATTCTTGTCTTTGCAGGCCTTGTTTTTGCATTGGTGCACAGTCATTTTGGAACAGGAAGGGGATATCCCCAAACTGTTCCCACAAAGTTGGGAGCATGAAATTGTCCAAAATGTCTTGTTATGCTGACGCCTTAAGAATTCCCTTCACTGGAATTAAGGAGCCAAACCCAACCCCTGAAAAACAACCCCACACCATAATCCCCCCTCCACCATTTGGACCAGTGCACAAAACAAGGTCCATAAAGACATGGATGAGCGAGTTTGGGGTTGAAGAATTTGACTGGTCTGCACAGAGTCCTGATCTCAACCCAATAGAACACCGTTTGGTATGAGCACAGACTGCCAACCAGGCTTTCTTGTCCACATCAGTGCCTGTCTTCAGAAATGCGTTTCTGAAAGGAATGGTCAAACATTCCCATAGACACACTCCTAAACCTTGCGGACAGCCTTCCCAGAAGATTTGAAGCTGTTATAGCTGCAAAGGGTGGGCCAACTCAATATGGAACCTTACAGAGTAAGACCGGGATGCCAATAAAGTGTGTGTATATAAAGGCAGGTGTCCCAATACTTTTGGCAATGTAGTATGAGGGTCTGCCTGATTGGATACAATCTGGATGGAAGACTGGGTGACGAGTTTCTCTGTGCACTGTGTAGTATAAGCAGTTGTCATATTTTATTAGAACACTATGTTAATTTTTTTTGTACCTCAGTGCTCCTGATCTCCTGCAGTCTCTTTGCAGCCACTTCCTGTCTGCATGTACTCCAGTGATGGCTGCATGCCATTTCTCAGTACATATTTCCTGATAGTGACAACATTGAATCATGCCTCAGTAATGTGTATGTTGAAAAGGCCACCTGTAGTCTCCATCAGAAACCTGAGTGACGTGGTGACCATGCAGGATCACAGTTGGGAAACGGGGACAGAGCGTTGTCACCTTTTTAACAGGAAATGCCTTAACAAGGACATTTACGGTAGGATCACCAAATGATTATTTTAGCGAAAGGTGCAGATTTGAAAAGATTGAAAATTACTTTTTGAAATGGTTATTACAGGCATCAATATAGCGTCAATTTATGCAGCGCTTTACATTTCACATCAGTAGGGATGGGTCGAACGACCCCCTGCTCAGTTCACATCATGACTTTCGAACATCGTGAAAGTTTTGAAACCGAATAAGGAACCCCCATTGAAATCTATGGGACCCAAACTGGAAAAGTCGATAGTGTGTAATTGGGCACAGACTTTATATAGAAGTAACAGGTGCAGAAAAATTGGTCTTTGGGTGTTGCTGACGCCTTTAGACCATAACCCTATAGAGGTACTCTTGATGAAAGCAAGAATTGGCCTTGTCAAAAATTGACAACAAAAAAAGGTGCCTCTAAGTGCAATATTAAAAAACCTTTAATATCTCAAAAGGGATTAAGAACACTTAAGCCCCATACACACGATCAGAAATTCTGCCAGTAAAAGTCGGTGTGAGCTTTTGGTCAGAAATTCCGACTGTGTGTATGCTCCATCTGATATTTTGCTGGCAGAATAACAGCCAGCAAAAGGATTGAGAGCAGGTTTTCTATTTTACGGTCGGAAAAAGTTTGATTGTCTGTCTGTACAAATTCCGACGCACAAAATTCCTACGCATGCTCAGAAACAATTCGACGCAAGCTCTGAAGCACTGAACTTAATTTTCTTGGCTCGTCGTAGTGTTATACGTCAACACGTTCTTGATGGTCGAAAGTTCAGAGAACTTTTGTGTGACTATGTGTATGAAAGCCAAGCTTGAGCAGAATTCCGTCAGAAAAACCATCTACGTTTTTTCCGACTGAAAATCCGCTCGTGTGTACGGAGCAAAATAGGATGGATGATGAGAGGAATGCATCATATGTATAATGAAGGTGATTCGGCATCATGTGGTCCCAGTGTATGTCAGGGGTTCCCAGAGAAGACACTATGCAGCAGAAGAACCTACCAGCAGGGCCAGCAAGAGGACGCCACAGCTCTGGAGGCACCAATGGAGCTGACGCTCTGTCAGAATCGTCAGTGACATCAGTGGGAGGGGACCTACAACCAGCGAGGACCGCAAATCAGCCCCTTTGTTTACCTTGTTTCTCTCTCTTTCAAGTGCTGCCCTAAGTGCACTGAAGACTCCTCATTATCCGAACCTTTACCTCCAACAAAGACATAATTCTGCTTAGTCTTGTTACTCAGAGCGCCCTTACACACAATTTGATCTGTCAAAAATTTTAATGATATGCATCTGTCAAACAAGTGTGGAAAAATTGGTTAAAAATGAACACCCATAACGCTAGGCAGCCTCGAAGTCCTGCAGAGATTCCACATGCCAAAAACACTTAACCAGTGATATCGGCATCGGGGGTTTATAGCTGCTGGTAATCCAGGACTGATTCATTTTGATAAATGTTAGACGGTCCACGGAGTCTGTGGACAGACACGTTCTATTATCATTAATAAAACCTCCAGCAGCACTGAATGCCTGTTCAGAAAGCACGCTGGATGCAGGGCAGCCCAGCAGCTCAATTGCATACTGGGAAAGTTCTGGCCAGTGCTCTATTCTCATGACCCAGTAAGCCAGTGGATTGTTGACTGGAAAGCTCTCCATCTCTATTTTAGCCCCTAGATAATCATCTACCATGTGATGCAGAAGCTGCCAATGGGATGTGGTAGCTAATAGGCCCTAGGGGATGGGACTAAAAAGATTGTAAAATGCATCACTTAGTCAGCCGTCCTCTCTATTGCTCCTCTCTTGACCAACTGAAGCCTCAAAACTACATTTTCCATGACACTGTAACTGTTAGGTACCTGGGTGGTGAGCCTGACTTGATGGAAGAAGACCTCTCTTACGGCTCTGGTTCTAGTCTCACTGGAATGAGAACAGTGGTAACGTGAGCGCAGCGGGGTAGGAGCATCTGAGCTGGATGCAGCAGCTGATGCAGGCAGGGTAGGTGACCCTCCAGATGGCTGGAACCGCAGGAACTGGCAGAGCTGGCAGCAGTATCCAGGGCAGGAGGACCAACAAAAACCGGTATAGGAGAAGGCCCTGGATGGCAGCAGCGGATTCTGGAAGGACTCAGAACGCTAGGCACAAGTAAAGGTTGGTCAGGCAAACTGGGTCAAGCAGACAGATAATCAGGCAGGAACGGTAGGCAAAGGCACAGTCACTAGCAAGCAAGTGTTCAGCAGCAGATAAGCAGTCCGTAGCGGAGTCAGGCAGGCCGAGATCGGGGCAGGAGAGATCAGCAGAGTCAAGCGTGAGCCGGGTCGGTAACGGTAATCAGACAGGTAGCAGGGTTTTCAGGTACTAGCTGCAGACAAACACCACGGAACATATGCAGCTGTACCTTTAAATAGGGCCACTGGCGCCAAACCACGCTAGCACGCAAACGTATGGACGCTGCGCACGTGCGTGCGCCTGAGGTGCATACTGGCGCACACACACGTGCCGATGCCCGGGCTGCCTAACGGCGCGTGTGCGCATGCACGCACGGTGATTCGCTCACACAGCACAAGCAGAGCCCTGACTACCCACTGTAACCAGAGTCGGCAAAAGTGTTCAATAAACTCCTCTTTTAACGTGTCCTCAAGAGATTTCATATTTTGCATTCTCTGTGGGGACAGGATTTCTGAGACTTTCCCCTTGTAACAGTGGTCAAGGAGGGTTTACAACCAATAGTGATCCTTATTATTAGTTAGTTATTATTTCAGATTTTCGGTTTTTGAATTTTCATTCTTTTGAATTTTCAGATTTTCAATCCGAATATTCGTATTTGCTAATTTAGAATTTCCGAAATTCCGATATATAGAATTTTCGGAAATTTGAAATTTTGGAAATTGAAAAATTTGGAAATTTTGTCAAAATTCGTAAAAAAACAAAAAAAAACAAATTCATTCGGAACTAAACAAATTGCACATGTCTAGTTCTTGTCCCCCAGACATACCAGCTGAAGCACTGCATGACACCTTTTTTAGCCTGACTCATTGAATAGCCCCATGAACGCTTGGGGAATACTTGTGGTTCATAGGATAATTCAGCAGAGGAGGGCATGGAGGAGGAGGAGGGGGTAGAGTTGACAAGTCTTGTATCATCACCACTAGCTGTATGGAGACGTGGGGGCACAACAAGCTGCAGCACTGAGCCCTGTCCTGCATCCTTCCAAATTGCAAGCAGCATTACCCAGTGTGCTGTGAACAAAATATATCTTCCCTGACCATGCTTGCTGGACCACATGTCAGCAGTAATGTGGACTTTGCAGCTGACTGCCTTGCCCAACGATGCCACAACATTGCCTTTCACGTGATGGAACAGAGCTGGAATGGCCTTACGTGAAAAGAAATAGCGACTGGGAACCTGCCATTGTAGTACAGCACATTCTGCAAATTCACGGAAGGGGGCAGAATCCACCAGACGGAAAGGCAGAAGTTGTAGAGTCAGCAGCTTTGACAAGCTTGAATTTAGATGCTGGGCATGTGGGTGGCAGTGACCGTATTCTCTTTTTGCTGCAGCAGATGGGGTTGAGAAATTTGCCTGCTATTGTCTACAGCTAGTGGTGTGCTACTAGCAGATGTGCTGACCTTTGATGACCTCGGACACCCTGCGCTATACCATCATCCCTGTCAGTGGAAGCTGCTGAGAGGTCATGAGGTATAGTGTGGGCAGACTCAGGCAAGTAAGGAGGAGGAACAGAATTGCGCCCCTTTTGTGTGGCTTTCAGGTGCTCTTGCCAATGGGCTGAGTGGTAGGAGGTTAAATGCCTTGTCAAGCATGTGGTACCCAAATGGCTGGTGTTTTTGTCACACTTGATGTGCTTGAGACAAAGTTTGCAAATTGCAACAGTGCGATCGGCTGCACATGGCTAAAGAAGGCCCAGACAGCTGAGCTGTGGGAAGTGGGTTGGGAGATAACGGCACCACAATTTGATGAAATAGAGTGGCTGTTCTCTACTCTTCCATGATGGCGGCCTCGTTTGGGGTTGTGCCTTACCCTCATGCTCACTTTCCTCCTCTGATCCACCAACGTCAGTGACCTCATCATCATCCTCTCCTCCATCCTCTTTACCACTGGACACAACATGGCACTATGCTGCGGCTGGGGGAATATGACTGCCAATTTGTGTACCAGTGTTCTCTGCTCTCTGTAGGCTTATGTTCCTGCCTTCCTCAACCTCAGAACTAACATCTGAATCAAGTAATGGCTGTGCATAGTCAAGGAGCAAGTAGCTGATGCTGTGTTCAAAGGACTCAGCTGACTCCTCCATGCCTGATGCTGGGGCTATGGCAGGAGTGCCATGGGAATGTCTGCCTCCTTGTTGTCCTCCCAGAGATGATGGGGGGGGGGGGGGGGGTGCTTAATAACAAAATTTAATAACGATGTCGATATGTGTACATGGATGCGCTTTACTCAATGGTTAGTAGTGTTTGGTGCACTTTAATTTGAGTACTCACTACACAGGCACACTCCACTGATACACTATAATATACTGCAGTAAAACTGCACTAAGGCACTGCAATATACTGTGTCAAACGTGCAGTAATGCACTGAAATATACTGCATTAAACGGCACGTAACACACTAAAATATACTGCGTTAAATGGGCACTAACGCACAGAAATCTACTACGTTAAATGCCACATAACACACTGAAATATACGGAGTTAAACAAAAGGTAACGGACAGAAATATACGGCATTAAACATGTAGTAACACACCACACTGAAATATACAGCGTTAAAATTGCAGAAACGCACTGAAATATACTGTGTTAAATGGTCACTACACTCACACTGACTGCACTATCAATAGAATCACACTAATGTAAAGATGAATGGTGGTCACTACACTCACACAGACTGAACTATCACTAGATTCACACTAAACTAATATTCTACACTGACAATAGAATCAAAATATCACACTAACTCTCTAGTAGCACTGAACAGAGCCCTGTACTATCTCTCTTAATGTCGATATCACACTAAAAATATCCACTATTGAAAGAATACTTTTATAGTGTGGGGTGGGACTAAGTGCAATGAGCCATGATTGGCTAGAGTCATCATGACACTGTCCAATCATGGCTCTGACAGGGCTCTGTGACCTGGTTGGGCAAAGCTGTCATTACTTCAGCCAATCGGGGATTCCACTGCACTGTGTGGCGGTACAGTGCATTGTGGTCGTTCAGCGGGCCAAACAAACGGCCGAACACCCCGATAATTCGGGTGTTTTGTCAAACAGGCAAAAGGTCAATATTCGATCCGAACTCCTGCTCGGGCCGAACCGTACACCCATCCCTACACATCAGTCTCCCAAAGAGCTTACAATCTAAGGTTCCTATTTCACATGCACACACTTGCTAAGGACAGTTTAAACAGGAGCCAAATTACCTACCAGCATGTCTTTGGATTGTGGGAGGAAATACGAGTACCCTGAGGAAACCTATGCAAGCACAGGGAGAACATGCAAACTCCATGCAGAGAGTGTCCTGGGAGGGATTTGAACCAAGTACCCCAGTGCTGCATGGAAAAATGGTTGGGTTTAGATTTCTTCTGAGCACGCTCTCAAATACATAGTAGTGGTAACTTTAAAGGAGTTTGTATGGAAATTGCACAATCCGGTTGTAACACACATGGAAAGCTTGGGAATCATCTGACTGGTTGTAGGATCACCTCAGACATTCAAAGGTGATCAAACACACTGACAATCTCTTAACTCCCTAAAGTCTATATGACTGCTAGGTCCCTATTTTTATATAACTTCACTATACTGGCCAAGAAGAAAAAGTGGCAATGCATGAAAACAATACTTAAAGCTGAACTCCGGGATAAGCTATTATTCTCTAGATATAGGAGGTATGTGTATTCTTCCTTGAATCTTGGTGTAATTTGTGTATTTTTTCCAGATCTGTGCAGTAATTCAGCATGACACTTTTCCTTTGTGCAGGAGCTTCCTGTAATAAAGACCGTTCACTGCTGCTCTCTACTTGTGTAGGATGACTGACTGGTCTTGTCTCCACCCCCTCTTGTAGTTCTGTACAGGCAACCTGTAGTAGGTGGAGCCTGCTGGGCCCCTCCCACAGCTCTGCTTTCTGTTCAAGCTATGTACAGCACAATGATGTCACTGCTATATTTTTATGGTAATAGTTGGGTTTACAAAGCCGACATTGGTGAACGCAAAATGGATTTATATCCTCGTGGCTTTGAGGAACGGATTTAGTTGATTTTTTTTCGCTCGGAAATCAGTTTTAAGTTTCTGCATTGATACCAAGCAAATTACGTGTGTGTGTGTGTGTGTGTGTGTGTGTGTGTGTGTATATGTATATAATATATATATATATATATATATTCATAGCTCATATAACACTTTGAGAGATCCATTAATGTATATAGCAAAGGATTATGGGTAAATTGTCAAATTGCATCCAATAGTAAATAGCGGTGTCCCGCTTTCTAAACAGATGACGATATGAAAGCAGGTGTCACTTTCTAATTGTCCCTTGTTGTAACTTGAGCGATTTAAGCCCGTCTGGAAGTAAAGTCATTAAGCAAAATAATCATTTAATTAAAGTTGAGAAATTGTTTTACATCAATGCCGGCAATATTGAATTTTTACACCTCAAACTGTTTCCTCTCCTGTTAATCAGAAATGTCTTTTTTTTCATTGTGATAATCTCATAGATTTCACTTAGTTGAGTTATTTTCTTTGTGCGCTGTGCCGTGTGGTAGGTGTCTTGTAAATAAACATTATTAAATTGAATATTTAGCAATTTATCTTTTAATAAATAGCTGCTTTGCATTGCAATGGTTTCTTTCTTTGTAAACAGGCTCATTATTTCTGTAGTAAAAGGACCTTTGTGGTCCTTATTTTTTACACTTCCAAGATATTTAACATGACATAAAGAAACAAATCCTCCTACTGACTCTGTTTGGGGCTGACAATGTATGTTTAGGGACATTCAACTTGCTACAAAGCTACAATGTTTTAGTCTGATCATTGGGGGACAGGAGACTATGGAAGTGCTTCCTCCTACCTGCAGCAGACTGATAACTTAATCTCAGCCTAGGTACAGTCACTGGGCTGGAGCTAAAATACTTTTAATGATAAAAAAGTGGAGCTTTTCTGAAAAAACGTAACCCCTGCTAAAATGAATTACATTAATGATCATTGGGAAGATTGCTCCTTACATTGGGAAGAATGCCCCTTACAATGGTGGTCATTGGGAAGAATCCTTCTTACAATGGTGGTCATTGGGAAGAATCCTTCTTACAGTAGTGGTCATTGGGAAGAATCCTTCTTACAGTAGTGGTCATTGGGAAGAATCCTCCTGACAATGGTGGTCATTGGGAAGAATCCTCCTGACAATGGTGGTCATTGGGAAGAATCCTCCTGACAATGGTGGTCATTGGGAAGAATCCTCCTGACAATGGTGGTCATTGGGAAGAATCCTCCTGACAATGGTGGTCATTGGGAAGAATCCTCCTGACAATGGTGGTCATTGGGAAGAATCCTCCTGACAATGGTGGTCATTGGGAAGAATCCTCCTGACAATGGTGGTCATTGGGAAGAATCCTCCTGACAATGGTGGTCATTGGGAAGAATCCTCCTGACAATGGTGGTCATTGGGAAGAATCCTCCTGACAATGGTGGTCATTGGGAAGAATCCTTCTGACAATGGTGGTCATTGGGAAGAATCCTTCTGACAATGGTCATTGGGAAGAATCCTTCTGACAATGGTCATTGGGAAGAATCCTTCTGACAATGGTGGTCATTGGGAAGAATCCTTCTGACAATGGTGGTCATTGGGAAGAATCCTTCTGACAATGGTGGTCATTGGGAAGAATCCTTCTGACAATGGTGGTCATTGGGAAGAATCCTTCTGACAATGGTGGTCATTGGGAAGAATCATCCTTAAAATGGTGGTCATTGGCAAAAATCCTCCTTACAATGGGGGTCATTGGGAAGAATCCTCCTTATAATGTTGGTCAGTGGGAAGAATACTCCCTACAATGGTTGGCAGTGAGAAGAATCATCCTTACATTGATGGTCCATTGGGAAGCATCCTCCTGACAATGGTGGTCAATTGGGACGCATCCTCCTGACAATGGTGGTCCATTGGGAAGAATACTCCTTATAATGGTGGTCATTGGGAAGAATCCTCCTTACAATGGTGGTCATTGGGAAGAATGGTTGTCAGTGGAGGAGAATGCTCCTTACATTGAGGGTCAGTGGAGGAGAATGCTCCTTACATTGGTGATCAGAATGCCACCCTTACAGCTAAAAGGATCTCTGGAATCGTGCTGCTGGCTCTGCCAAGTGGTGCAGGACGTGCAACTATGCAAATATGATTAGGTGGAAGGTCAATCTGCCAAAGCACATTGAACCCTATCAGCCTATAGAGGAACCCTAGCTGAGAATGGCTGTGCTAAGCTAATATATTAACCTCCCCACACTAGGTTCAAAATCCCCATCCTACACTACACAAGGGTCTGAATTGTGGTGGTAAAGTTTTACATTACATTTTTTTATATATGTGATCTTAATGAAAACTTTTGATACATTTTAATCTGACCGAGTCTTCATGCTGATATTAGACCCAGTCAAGGTGAAATGTATCCGCTGTGCTTTACTCTGTAGTGGCTAAAGTCCTGGACAGAGCATTGTGGTATAGGGGTGCGGTATATGCTTCACTAATACATCTGTGGGTGGCCTGGGTAGTGCTAGAGTGATAGGCAAGCTAAGAGATATATGCCCTTCAGAAATACATATTTTAGAAGCACAGTGACTTCAAAATATATTATTATATAATAAATTATATAATCAGCAGGTGTTTGGAGTTATACTGTATGCCCACAGCTTTATGCCATCATTCACCTGATTCTGTTGTTTAGCCAGAGGGTTGCTTTAAGCCTGATTCTATCCTGTCCTGTGTGTGGCTTCCATGCCCTAGGAAATATGTACTATACTAGCATTTCTCAACTGTTTTTTCAGCCACACCACCATTTAAGTCTACCTTCACATCTGAGAGTGGTAACACTTCATGTTTTAGCGTATTTTCGGAGCAACAGCTCATTGACCTCAATGGGGTGCCTGTCGCACAGAAAATGTGCCAAAGAAGCTCAAGTACCACATTTTGGCACCGAACCACGTGTATTCGGCAATGCGTGTCTATTTGTGACAAACGCACCACATTTGGGGTGCTATTAAGAAAAAATGGTACCACGAGCATGTTGTGCATTTGCCTGCCTCATTTTCAGAGCACCCAGGCGTGAACTCACCCTATAAATGATGATGCAATAACTTGAGGCACCACAGTCAAAAATATAAAAGAAAAATGTAAATGTTGCTTATCGATGGGAAACCTGAGCCTGGGACAGTGCAATTTCACATATGAAGCCCCCCCCCCCCCACCATATCAGAGTCCTCTCAAGTCGAGGCACACCTTCACATTAGATGCCCCTTATCACTTTAGAGGCCCCCTATACATGAGAGTCCCCACCCACATCATATCAGTTGTTCCTATATACCATAGCCCCCCTATAGAGGACTCATCCCATCACATCGGACGCCCCCACTGTAGTTAAGTAGCACTTACAGGTCTTGTCCCAGTTCCTGAGCAGTAGCAGGAGAAGCAGCAAACAGATTAGCCTCTGTCACTCTGCTTTCCCCTCCTATGGACATGCTCCTTCCACTGTAGTGCCCATGATTGGTTCCTTGTGTTGCTTCTCCCTCCATCAGTCTAAGCTCTGCTGTACAAAGGCCGCAAGAGGCTGATACCAGGACAAATTCAGCTGCTCACATTATTTTGCATTTAAAGTAATACATTCCATTATATATTAATAAATACAGAGCTATATTATTGTGTATTTCTATCTGCCTGGAGTTTGGCTTTAATGATGTTGTAAAGGATTAAAAAAAAAAAACTGTCTATACTTGCCTGCTTTGTGCAATAGAATTGCACAGAGTGGCCCGATCCTCCTCTTCTGTGGTCCCCTGATGGCGCCCCTGGCTCCTCCTCTCTTGCTGGTGCCCCCAATAGAAAACACTCATGTGGGCTCGCTCCTGAGCCCTGCTGCTGCGTCCATTGACACAAACGGCAAGACAGGGGCCCGCCCCCCCACTCCTTCGTCACTAGAGTTGATTGACAGGAGCGGGAGCCAATGACTCTTGTTGCTCTCGATCTGCCCAGGGCGGGGGAACAAAGTGAGGAGCACCGCAGCTCTCATGCACAGCACTGGATCACAATGGGGTTCAGGTAAGTATAAGGAGGGTGAGGGGGCGAGTCTGTGACACAGAAGCTTTTTTTACCTTAATACATAGAATGCATTAGGTCCGGTTCACACTGAGGCAGCGCGACTTACAGCGCGACTGCCTCAGGCGACCTGAACGCGACCATTGCGGCGACTTGAAAAAACGACTTCTGTATAGAAGTCAATGCAAGTCGCCTCAAGTCGCCCCAAAAGTCGTACAGGAACCTTTTTCTAAGTCGGAGCGACTTGAGTTGCTCCGATTAGAACGGTTCCATTGCACAGAACGGGACGTGACTTGTCAGGCGGCTAAGTCGCCTGACGAGTCACTCCTGTGTGAACCGGCAATTAAGGTAAGGTTTAAAACCACTTTAAGGCCAAGACAGTAAGCTATATTTCAGGAGGTGTACACTTTATAGGAAAATATTTTCATGCTTCCAAAAAAAAACATTTGGGGAGATGTAAAGCAGTGGCTGTCATCAATTCTTAAAAGAAATATATATCTTTTTTTTAACATTTCTCACTTGCAAATGACGTCACCTTTTGACATGTCACCCCAACAGAATAATTGCTTGTATCTGATTGCAATGGTGAGATTCCTGTAGCATTAAGAGGGAAGCGACCTCTTCCAGATGGCTTAACCGGTAGCATCTGCTGTGTATGGATGAGATCGGTTTGAAGAGGTGCAGTAAATGGATCTAAGCAGTTGCAGGACAAGACAGGCAGATGTCGTTGAGGTGTAAATTTGCCTTTTCTTTGCCAAAACTAGCGAAGAATCCCATTAAAACATTTAGCGTTGTCTAATCCCTGTGTGTCTGGCATGAGATGCGTCGTGTTTAAATCACTTGTCTGCCATTTCTTCTCTTATTGGCTCTTTCTATGCGCTCAAAAATATTTTGTGCACGGAAAGAAAATGACAAAATTATTGAAACTTGCACCTCATAAGGGGGAGGGGAAAGGGGGTGAAGCGCTGAAAGGAAAGCGTTGTTGTTGTGGGTTTTTTGTAAGTTTAGCTTTAGCATGTGATGCCATTTTTGGATGCTAATGACCTATTTTAATGCTTGATGATGTCATAGCACAGGTCCAAGGGATCAGCATATACAGTTAGGTCCATATATATTTGGACACAGGCACAATTTTTCTTTTTTTTTTTAGATATTTACCAAAACATATTCAAGCTATAGTTATATAATGGATATGGGCTGCCAGTGCACACTCTCAGGTTTAATTTGAGGGTATGTATATCCAAATCGGAGGAAGGATTCAGGAATTATAGCTCTTAAGAATAGCCATCCCCCTTTTCAAGGGACCAAAAGTAATTGAACAATTGAATCAAAAGCTGTTTCATAGCCAGGTGTGGGCTACTCCTTCGTTATTCCTTCATCGATTAAGCAGTCAAAAGGTCTGGGGTTGATTCTAAAGGCCCGTACACACGGTCGGACTTTTTGACAACAAACATGCAAATTAGCTGTTTTGGAGCAACATCCGACTGTGTGTACGCTCCATCGGACAAACTTTTTCTGTTTTCATCGGACTTTTGTTGGCTGTGCGAACGGACAAACTTTCTGGCAACAAAAGTCCGATGGAGCAAAGTCCGACCCTGTGTACGCAAAAGCATCGGACTTTTGTACAAGGTACAAACACGCATGCTCAGAACCAATGCAAAAGATCAGACTACAATACAGAAGTTCACCAAAGGTGGCGCTGGAGTCATTGAACGTCCTCATTTGAAGCGACGTCAGTACGTTGTGACGTCATTACGTTCGTGTTTGTTGTCAAAAAGTCCGACCGTGTGTATGCAATACAAACTTGTGGACCACGCCCTTTGTACAAAAGTCCACGGAAAAGTTTGTACAAAGTCCGACCGTGTGTATGAGGCTTAAGTGTGATATTTGCATTTGGAATCTATTACTGTGAACCTACATCATGCGTTCAAAGGAACTGTCCATGCAAGTGAAACAGGCCATTGTAAGGCTTCAAAAACAAATCAAATCTATTAGAGAGATAGCAGCAAGATTAGGAGTGGCCAAAACAACCGTTTTGTACATTCTGAAAAAAGAAGAATGCACTAGTGCGCAACATAAAAAGGCCTGGACATACACTGAAGACAACAGTGGTGGATGATCACAGGATCCTCTCTATTGTAAAGAAAAACCCATTCACAACATCCAGACAAGTGAAGGACACTCTTCAGGAGCTGGGCGTATCATTGTAGACATTGACAATCAAGAGAAGACTTTACAAGAGCAAATACAGAGAGCTCACCACAAAGTGGAAACCATTCAGAAGCCTGAAGAATAGAAAAACCAAATTAGACATTTCCAAAAAACAACTAAAAAAGCCAGACCAGTTCTGGAAAAGCATTCTTTGGACGGATGAAACAAAGATTACTCTGTAGCAGAATGACGGGGAGAAAAAAGTGTGGAGAGGCCTTGGAACAGCTCATGATCCAAAGCACACAACGTCATCTGTAAAACATGGTGGAGGCAGTGTGATGGCATGGGCATGCATGGCTTCCAGTGGCACTGGGTCATTGGTGTTTATTGATGATGTGACAGAAGACAGAAGCAGCCGGATGAATTCTGCGGTGTTTAGAGATATCATCCTGTCAGCCCAGATTCAGCCAAATGCAGCCAATTTGATTGGACAACACTTCACAGTACATATGGATAGCGATCCAAACCGCACTGGAAATCAACCCAGGAGCTTTTGAAGGAAAATAAGTGGCATATTCTGCAATGGCCGAGTCCATCACCTGATCTCAACCCAATCGAGCATGCATTTCACTTGCTGAAGGCAAAACTAAAGGCAGAAAGACCCACAAATAACAACTGAAGACAGCTGCAGTTAGAGCCTGGCAAAGCATCAGAAAGGAGGAAACCCAGTCTTTGGTAATATCTATGAGTTCCAGGCTTCAGGCAGTCATTGCCAGTAAAGGATTCTCAACACAATATTAAAAATGAACATTTATTTATGATTATATTTGTCCAATTACATTTGAGCCCCTGAAAATGAGGGGATTGTGTATAAAAATGGTTGCAGTTCCTAAAATTTGTACTTGATATTTATGTACAACCCCTAAAATTAAACTGAAAGTCTGCACTTCAAATTCATTTGTATTGTTTAATTTTAATTTTATTCTGGTGGCATATAGAGCCAAAAGTATAAACATTGTGCCTGTGCCCAACTATATATGGACCTAACTGTATACAGGAGTTGCTTAAAGTAATAGATTCATGTTTGATGACACCATGACAGCCCACATTAGATCTACATCATGAAACAAATACAACTATCTGATCTTAACTAGACCTTGTTTTTTTTTGTTCTGTGCTTCCAAATATAGTCCAGGATTGAGTAGGGCAGGACTGCTGTTGGAAATCACGAGGATCCCATACAGCCTACCTAACAGGGCCCACTACCCCTGTCTGAAAGTAACCAAGGACATCGATTTATCAGTCCTTTTCTCTGTAGCCTCAGCTGCACAGATGAATGAATAGGAAGTGCTCCAAGGCTTCCTGCTCATTCAAAAACGGTGTTTACTATGCTTCAATGATGAATAGACACAGGAGTGATTGGTACCGATCGCTCACTGTGTTCATTCAGGAAAGGAAGGGACCAGTAAATTACATATTTACTGCCTCCTTCTCCTCTACAATTTGAAACCTCACCCTGTGTGCCCACAGCAGCTGCTGGCGGGAGGGGAGAGGGAGGAAGCTGGTAAACTTGCGGGGGGAAAAGGGCACACAGGGAGGCCCAGACAGCAGATGGAAGGGGTGCATGTACTAGAACCAATCCCCTGCAGCTGGAGGGGAAAAAAAAGAGGAGAACTCTGAAGTGATGGGGCCCAGGCCCAATATAGGAGGGCTGGCTATACTGCCTTATCAGCAGCCCTGGAGTAGGGTGTGGGTTTTTCTCAGCACAGGTTTTCTTTAACCACTTGCTTACTGGGCACTTAAACCCCCCTCAGTCCCAGACCAATTTTCAGCTTTCAGCGCTGATGCACTTTGAATGACAATTGCATGGGCATACAACACTGTACCCAAATGAAATTTTTATCATTTTTTTTCCCACAAATAGAGCTTTCTTTTGGTGGTATTTAATCACAGCTGGGAGTTTTATTTTTTGCTAAACAAACAAAAAAAGATGCAAAAAAAAAAAAAATCATGTTTAATAGTTTGTTATAAAATTATGCAAACAGGTCATTTTTCTCCTTCATTGAAGTGCGCTGATGAGGCGGCACTGATAGGCTGCACTGGTGGGCACTGATAGGCTGCACTGGTGGGCACTGATAGGCATAGTTAAGGCGGCACTAATAGGCACAGATAAGGCGGCACCGATGTGCACAGATAAGGCGGCACTGATGGGCAAAGACGGGCACAGATAAGATGGCACGGATGGGTGGCACAGATGGGTGGCACGGATGGGTGGCACTAAGGGGCACTGATAGGTACCACTGATAGATGGGACTGATGGGCACTGATAGGTGGCACTGATAGGTGGCTCTGATAGGTGGCACTGCTGGGCACTGATGGGCGGCACTGCTGGGCACGGATATGTGGCACTGGGGTGCAGCACCTTTGTTGAGGCAGACTGTGGGCACTGCTGGGTGGCACTGTGGGCACTGCTGGGTGGCACTGTGGGCACTGCTGGGTGGCACTGTGGGCACTGCTGGGTGGCACTATGGGCACTGCTGGGTGGCACTGACAGGGGGGACACATTTTTAATTCAGGCAGGCAAAGCAGGGGGCAGGTGGGCACTGGCAGGAGACAGGTGGGCACTGGCAGGGCTGGCCGTGATCGGGACTGATGTCCCGATCACAGCCGCCGGTGATCGGCTTTTTTTTTTCTCCTCGCGCTGCCAGCGCGAGGAGAAATAATAGCCGATTACCGGCTCCGTTATATCACATGATCAGCTGTCATTGGCTGACAGCTGATCACGTGATAAGGGGTCGGGATCGACCCCTTGCACGGATCGGTGATCAGGCGAGTCTCGTAGACTCGCCGATCACAGAGTGCGCCGCGCAGGCCGCTCGTGCACGGGACTACGTCAATAGACGTAGTCCCGGAAAAGGAGATGCGCGCTGTAGCCGTCATTCGGCTATAGCGCGGGTCTCAAGTGGTTAAATCCCACTTTGGGGGGGGATTTTTACCTCTAAAAGATTTTAATATGCATTTGGATTATTGCATACCACATTATTTGCTTAAAATCCCTTTTTCTCAATAAAAATTGTTGGAACAGAAAAAATAACTCCTGAGCAGTGTTAAAAAATAAAAAAGTACTCTGGCAGCAATTTCACCTTCACCAGTAATGCAAAGCTGCCCTCCTGCAATACTACTTCTTTGCCACAAGATGTCCTCAATCTTCTGAGTTAAAAAACATCAGCAGAAGACTAAGGAAAGACTGTGAGTGCAGGGTGTCATAGCCACGCCCTCTGAGGGGGAAGTCACCAGGCTTCTCTGTATTCACTGTGTAATGGGGCATCAGCAAGGACCTCCAAGCTCTGAGAACAGGTGGTGAGAAAAAGGACCCTGCGTCATCTCCAGCCTAAAGACTTCATAAAAGGTTAAGTATTAAATTATAAAGTCATAAAATATTTCCAGCAATGGAAACAGGGGGGGGGGGGGAGGGCAATATGCATGGAAATCACAGAGCACCAAGTAGTACAGTACATGCCCATAGGTGTGCACATCCTATTGCCTTAAGGTGTGCACCCTAAGGCCTCATACACATGAGACGCAGGTGAAAACTCTGCTCAAAAAAAAAAAAGCCGCGTTTAGACGCGTTTAGACGCGTTTGCGTTTATAAGCGTTTATAAAGATAACATCATGTAGACCCTCCCCAAGCTCTCAAAGCATGTTTTTTTAAACTATTTCTGCTAGTTTGATCAGAGTGAGCAGCAGCAGCAGCATAGAGAGCAGTTGTACACTTGCATTTGCCTCTCTTTCTGTGGAATATATTTTGAAATGGATCCCATATTGAATATATGTCAGGAAATGCTCCTGATGTTGCTCTTGATGAGACAGCAACGTCGTCGCAAATTTCGTGAGAGGTCCAGAGTCAGAGCTCATCGATATTGGACCCATCCGTTGATGGCACAGCGAAGGTCCGTTGAATATTTCACAGACATGTATGTGCAGCTGCGTACCTACCCCAACAAGTTTTTTAATTTTAGCCGGATGTCCATTGTCACATTTGATCTGCTCTTAGAAAAAGTACGACCTGGTCTGACATTCGTGGACACCAATATGAGAAACAGTGTGTCTCCAGAGGAACGTCTGTTGGTAACGATCAGGTATGTGTATATATTTATAAAATATATTTATGTATAGATGTACAGATTAATTTTTTTCTCTGTCCTTTATTTAAAAAAAAAAATAATGTCTATTTATAGCAAACTATCCAATTTTTTAAAATATCTAAAATTTTCTTGTGGCAATTTTACCCCTAACAGCTAACCCTATCCCTTACACTAACCCTAAACAACCCTAACCCTAATCCATCCCTTAATCCTAAACAATAACCCTAACTCTAACGGATAACCACTTACCATAACACCCAACCCTAATGACCAAATTACATTGCCGCAGATGGTCACAGTTGACTTTGAGGCCATATATCTCTGATGCAGAAAAGTGCATGACATGACATTGGGGTTCCTGGCAATAATTGGCCCCAAGATATGGGCCCCCAAAGTCGGGTCGCAAAATGTCATTCTCTGATGCAGAAAAGTGCATGACATTTTGCGACCCGACTTCGGGGCCCCCTATCTTGGGGTCACTTAGTGATGTAGTGCTAGATCCACAGTGTCGGCATACCAAATTTGGGGTTCCTGGCAATAATTGGCCCCAAGATATGGGCCCCCAAATTTGGGTCACAAAATGTCATTCTCTGATGCAGAAAAGTGCATGACATTTTGTGACCCGAATTTGGGGCCCCCTATCTCGGGGTCACTTGGTGATAGGAACCCCAAATTTAGATATGTGTTAGTGCTAGATCCACAGTGTCAACATACTAAATTTGGGGTTCCTGGCAATAATTGGCCCCAAGATATGGGCCCCCAAAGTCAGGTCGCAAAATGTCATTCTCTGATGCAGAAAAGTGCATGACATTTTGCGACCCGACTTTCGGGCCCCCTATCTCGGGGTCACTTGGTGATAGGAACCCCAAATTTGGATATGTTGTAGTGCTAGATCCACAGTGTCTGCATACCAAATTGGTATGGAGGCCTGGAGTTCCTGGCAATAAGTGGCCCCAAGATATGGGCCCCCAAAGTCGGGTCACAAAATGTCACTCAGATCATATTTCTGAGTTTTCAGGTCCAAAAAACTGGGTTCCTTTAAAAACGCATATAAACGCAAACGCGGCTAAACGCGGGTGCCACGTTTAGCCGCGTTTTGCGTCTGAAACGTGGAAATTTTTGCGTCTGAACCCATTTTTTTGCTTCTGGAAAAACGAGGTTAAACGCAACTGCATAAAAATGGCAAAAAACGAGACTGTGTGCATGGACACATAGGATAACATTGAATGAGTTCAGGGGCAGTTGAAAAAAGTGTCCAACTGCATCTGAACACGCGTTTAACTGCGTCTCGTGTGCATGAGGCCTAAAGCTCAAACGCATGCCTTTCTTTGCAGCCTCCGCTGGTAAATTACATATTTACTAGCCCCTTCCCCCACTCTCCATCCTGAAACATCCCCTGCAGCAGCTGGGGGGAGAGGTGAGGAGGGAAGCCAGCAGCACTGCTGGGCCAACAGGAGGAGAGGAGGGAAACCAGGGCAATAGGAGTTTCCTGGGCACAACACATAGTAATTAAGGTGTACCCAGGCACACCTCCTGTGCACTCCTATGTACATGCCTACCCATTCACTATTGAATCTGCCGCAACATTGTAGTAGGAGTTTCCGTTGTAGGGTCACTCTATCCCTGTCTCCCAGTTGCTCTCCCGTGTTGTCGCCCTGTTACACAGGCTTCTGATGGAGACTTCAAGTGGCTGTCTCAACACACATTATACAGTCATTTGCTACACAAATGGCTGAAAATGTTGTGCAAACTGGATGACGTTTCACTGTTTTCAATTGATTAACCACCTGCAGTCTAAGCCCTCTCTGGCACTTTTTGCTCACATGTGACAATCAGTATTTTTTGCTAGAAAATGAGTTGGAACCCCCAAATATAATAATATATATTTTTAAAGCAGAGGCCCTAGAGAAAAAATTTGTGGGCTTTGGAATTTTTTATGTCACATGATTTCTGCGCACAATTTTTTGGCTTTAATGAAAAAAAAAACACAATACATAACCGACATTTTTTTTGTAACATAAAAGATATTATGTCGAGTAAATAGATACCAAACATGTTATGCTTTAAAATTGTACACAGCCGTGCACCCAAGAAACAACGTAAATGTTACTATCCATAGGTAACTCTTTAAAAGCCTTTCCAGGTTACAACTTTGGATCTACAGAGGCAGTCTGGTGTTTGAATTACTGTTCATTATCGGACATTTGCGATGGGATGATTTCTGTTTGCTTGCATGCGGGACCGCATTTTAAGAAATAGCGCCGATTGTTTCTGAGTAAACCAGAAGTGATATTGTGTCATTGCTTTCAGTTTACTATTACGAACAGCTGATCAAAGCTTATTCTGGCTTTGCTTGGCTGTCTGGCCAGCCAGAGGATTCGCCAGCTGGTTGCTCTGGACTTCCGGTTGGATAGGAAAGCCCAAGCAAGCTACGGAAGCAGCAGGAAGGGGGATGTTGCTTGTAATAGCAATCGAGCAGCTAGTCAGCTGCTCCAATTGCTATTAGAAGAGAGCTGACCGCTGGCTCTAAAAAATGATACCAGGGTGATGCCCGCAGCTGCAAGGATCAACCCGGTACAACCACTGAAAGTCCAGCGACGTACGGGTACATTGCTGGACTGGAAGTGGTTAACTCCTGTATCATCCACTCCATCTAGCAGCCAAAATGTGGTATATATTTCTCAATGAGGTCGTTATAAAACTGTATCCCATTTTGGCCACTAGAAGGAGCTGCTGATACAAGAGTTAAGCTGGCCATAAATTAATCTCCTTATTTTGTTCAAGCAGGTTGAACAAAAACAAAAATGACTCGATTTCTCCATCCACACACTCGATGTGGATGGGGGAACGATTCCCGCAATGCTTTTGTGTTCTGACAGCTGGGAGCCTTCCCCACTGTCTAGTGCATGTAGGACATCTAGCGCCCAGGGCGACAATGCCATACCCCCCCCCCCCCCAAGATGTATGAGCATTATGTGTATGCAAAAATTCCCCTCCCCCCAAAAAAACTGAGCACTAATCTGCATTCTTTCCCCCTAAGTATAATCCCCCTCCTCCCAGTACAAACCTACTCCCCTGCTGAAATCCCCCCTCCCTGCGCAAAGCCCCCCCCCCACAAAATTCACCCCTCCTATTGCACATCCCTCCCACTCTAAATATCCCCCTCCCATCACAAATCCCCAATCCTCCCCCCCTCCTAGCACAGATCTCCCTAAATCACCACTCTTAGCACACCCCAAATGTCCTATGCTAGAATAATACTTATCCCCTGATGCCCCCCAGATTCCCCCTTCCAACACAAATTCCCTCTCCCACAATCTCCTTGTGGTGCCCCCCCCCCCACCTCACATGATACTACAGTGTCCAAGGTAGCTGTCCCTCCTGCCCCACCCTTTGTCCCAGCCACTGTCAAAACACACTGATTGGTGTTGCCGGCTATAGCTGGCAGCCCGACAGGCTGGTTGTACAGAAGATCGGTAGATTGTCTTCTGTGCAACTAGCCTGCTGATGCATGGATTGATTTTTGTCTGGTCCCTGCTGAACCTTGAGCCATGTATGGCCGCCTTTAAATCTATTTAAAAACATATGGTGAAATTTTAGTTCAGATTGCACAATTTCTGACATTTAAGCAACAAATGTTTTAGAAGTAGACCCCTAAATGTCACCCAAGAAAGTTTACATCTACTTTAAAGCTGATCTTCAGGATAAGCAAATTATGTCTAAATACAAGAAGCATGTGTATTCTTAGGCCTCATTCACATGGGAGTACCTCTGCGTATATCTGTGCAAAGGGCTGTCTTCGCCCGCACAGGTATCCTGTGCATCTGCATTCATGTCTATTGGGATGCAGGAGCTGCATGGACACAGCTGCTGTTCCAATTTTGACAGCAGTTCGGTTACTACTCCTAAAACACATGCTGCGTTCAAGGAGCTTCTGCATCCTAATGAACATGAATGCAGCTGCCTGCATTCAGATGCACAGAACACCCGTGCGGCTCAGGATGGCCCTTTGCAGGTGGATATGCATAGGTACACCTGTGTGAATGAGACCTTACCTAAATCTTGGTGTGCTTTGTGTATTTCTCTCAGGTCTGTGCAGTAATTCAGTATGAAACTTTCCCTCTGTGCAGGATCTTCCTGTAATAAAGACCTCTCAGTGCTGCTCTCTTCTTGTGCAGGGTAACTGGTCTTGTCTCCGCCCCCTCCTACAGTTTCTGCCTGTAGTGTGTGGAGGCTTTTGGGCTCTGCTCTCTGCGCAGACTATGTACAACACAGTTTTGTACAGTTTTGTACATAGTCTGCACAGAGAAATTCCAATACACACGATTGCAATTTCGGCCAGAAAAAGACCAATGAGAGCTTTTCATCGGAAATGCAACCGTGTGTATGCTCCATTTGGAATTTAGTTGGCCAAATTCCCGCCAGCAAAAATTTGAGAGCATGTTGTCAATTTTTCAGACGGAAAAACTTTCAGAAATTCTGATCGTGCGTATGCAATTCCGACGTGCAAAAACTCACGCATGCTCAGATTCATTTACGAGACAGAAGCTATTGGCTACTGGGTATTAAACTTCCTTTTTCTAGTCTCCTCGTACGTGTTGTACGTCACACCGCGTTCTTGGCGGTCGGAAATTTGGTGTGACCGTTTGTAGGCAAGACAGCTTGAGCGAAATCCAATCGGAATTCCATCTGGAAAACCATCAGAGATTTTTCCGACCAAAATTCAGATCGTGTGTACGTGGAATTAATTAATACAGTGCCTAGCGGCGATTCAGTTCGCATTGTGCGCTATACAAGTATTTCATTCATTCATTCAATGTATATCCTTTGTGGCTAAGGAGGTAAATATTTAAATAAAAAAAATCGCATGCCCGGAGTTCAGCTTTAAGGCATTAGGGATTTTGGTGTTAAGGAGATAATAAGATGAGCGTGATAGGTTACAAACCTGCAATTCACACAAAGAGATAAATTCATGATAACAATGTAAACTGGTTGGTAAAGGGGCCCGTTCTCGTTATGGATTGTGAAATTTCTCCAAGAAGGCAAAAAAAAAAAAGGCGGATGATGCCGCAAAGTCCCAAATCCTCCATTTTCAAGGTAGCAAGCATCGTTTAATATAGAAAGTGGGATTAATGCTGCAGCCGAAGCTTTTCATGGATTATGTAATAGCTCAGCAGGCAGAGAAAATGAATGTGTAAGTGATCATTGCGAGCTGGCTACCCTGCCGCTATTTTTATTATGGCCTTCCATTAGTTTTCATGAGAGCAGTGGCACACTGCGGGCGGCCTTACAGCCGGTGCCTTTTACGCGGGTCTGTTCAACACTTAGCGAGTGCCGGGATTTTTTAGCTCGCAGGGATCGAAATCCATTCTGCTCTAAGCCATTGAAGAGAGATTTTTATTTATCCATTCTTTTTTTTTCTTTTTTTATTTTCTTCTTCTTCTGTGTGAAACGCTTAAAAATCCTGTGTAGAAATGTTTATCGCTGCAATGCTTGTCAAAAAGCGATTGTGTGGGGCGCAGCTCACTATTAGCCAAAAACGATCGTAAATGCCTTGTTTTTGAATTTTAAGACGTTTATGATCCTTTATGAATAAAAGCTATTTCATACTGTTAAAATAGGAGATTATTCCATTACTGGCTTCTCTGGAGATCTGCAGAACATTGCTCTGTCCCATCTCCCTCTTCACAGATGTATATTGCTGTATTCTGTCAATTTATTTTATTATTGGCCTCCCTGGGAATCTGCAGAACATTGCTCCATCCCATCTGCCTCTGTATAGGAATAGATTAGTGTACTCTGCGGAATATGTCATTGCTGACTTCTCTGAAGATCTGCAGAACATTGCTCCATCTTCTCCCCCTTCTCATAGGTATATGTTCCTGTATTCTGCAGATTATTGCATTACTGACCTCTCTGGAGACCTGCAGATCATTGCTCCATCCTTTCTCCCTCTTCACAGATATACAGTATATTGCTGTATTCTGCAGATTATTCTATTACTGACCTCTCTGAAGATCAGCAGAACATTGCTCCATCCCATCTCCCTCCTAACATATACTGTATATAGTTCTACATTTATTCTGCAGAGCTTTACACCATTCCATCTCCCTTCTGACTAATATACTGTATATTTCTGTGTTCTGCAGATTGTTCCATTACCGACCTCTCTGGAGACCTGCAGAATATTGCACCATCCCAGATACCCCATGACACCAATAGATACAGTATATTGCTATATTCTTCAGATTATTCTATTACCGACCTCTCGGGAGATCAGCAGAACATTGCTCCATCCCATCTCCCTCCTAACAGATACTGTATATATTTCTACATTTTGCAGATTATTCTGCAGAGCTTTACACCATTCCATTTCCCTTCTGACTAATACTGTATATATTTCTGTGTTCTGCAGATTGTTCCATTACCGACCTCTCTGGAGATCTGCAGAATATTGCACCATCCCAGATAGCTCATAACACCAATAGATACAGTATATTGCTATATTCTGCAGATTATACCATTACTGGTTTTGCATGATATTTGCAGAACATTTTCCTGCCAATCTAAGGTCAGATCACTCAGACGGTGACCTAAGGCAGGCCGTAGATGATACAGTTTTCTTTCCTGCAGCCACGGGTTGTCAAAATCATAAAATTCTCCCATCAACCCAGTCAGAGTTGATGGGGGGAATCTGTCCCGCAGAGCTATTGTGTTCTCCAGGTGGTGTGGGGGGGTGTTAGGGCACAGGAAGCCATTCCTGCCGAGAGAACGCAGTGATTATTGCTAGCAGCTATAGCCACTGGCAATAATCGCATGTGAAAATATGGCATGCTGGCTGTAGTACTACAAGTTGATCAACGGAGCAATTTGATTACATTCAGCCTGCCCATACATGGATCAAATCTCCTGCCAGTTCAGCAGATTTGAACCATCTATGGCTGGCTTAAAGTGGTTGTAAACCCTTACAGACCACTTTGACCTACAGGTAAGCCTAGATAAAGGCTTACCTGTAGGTCCAAGAGATATTTGAAAAAAGACAGGCACTGCTGTCTACGGCGCATGCACGGTAGACAGCGGTGCGCAGGCGCACTGTGCATGCCTCCGCTAACGGCGATATGCTGTTAGTGGTGGCTCCTGTGCGCATGCGTGGGAGTGATCACAGCGCCGGAGCCACGATACCCGGAAAGAAGATGGACGCTCCGTGGAAGAGGGGACATCGGTGACATCGCTGGCTCCTGTGTCAGGTAAGTGACACATAATGGGCTACTATGCGATGCACAGTAGCCCATTATGCTTTACCTTTGCAGGGAGACAGAGAAAGTAAACCCATCAGGGTTTACTCCCTCTTTAAGAAAGTGCTTATGGCCCAATGACCCGTTTCAATTTGAAGTTTGAAGCGTTCAGCTCTCAGCACTTTGTATTCACCCTTAAAAAATGTAATGTGTGTTTACAGAACATTTTAGATGTAATAAACATTAATATATATACAGGGCCATTTTTAAGGCAGGGCAGCTGCCCTGGGCCCTGTCATTGTTGTGGGGCCCAAAGCAGCTGCCTCATACTTGCCAACTATCCTGGTTTAAATTCCCTTGTCCCTTGAGGTTTTAGCCCCGTGCTGTGTCCTGATATCTCAGTGTGAAGTGCTGCTACTAATGCTGCCCAGCTCTGCCCTATTGTGTACAGCTGACTCACCTGCAGGCCCTGTGTTTACATGTAAATTACCGGCATTCATATGTAAATCATGCCCCCCTGAGGTCATATCCACAGTAATCTCTAGCAACCAATCAACAAGCAGAAATTATGTGCTCTAACCTCTAGCAACTAATCAGTGAGCTGTAATGTGTGCTGTAACCTCTAGCAACCAGTCAGTGAGCGGTAATGATACACTGTAACCTCTGCCAACCAATCGCAATAGCTGCCTGATCTGATTCAGCAAACTGATTTTGAGTCTAGCTGCCATTTATTGTAGGTCTCAGGGCAGGTGGAGAGCGAAACTACATGGGGGAGGGCACCCAAGAAAAGTTTTGCCCAGGGTCCAATCAATATTAAAGACGGCCCTGTGTGTATGTGTATATGTATATGTATATGTATATGTATATATATATATATATATATATATATATATATATATATATATATATTGTGGCAGCACGCAGGTAAAGTCACCTGATGGTATCCAGGATGGGAAATATGTGTGCCCTAGATTCAGGCTTTATGCAGACTTTTACAATTAGAGGGGAAGAGTTAATGAGCCCAGCTGAAGTAAGTGGGCTCATTAAGACCTCTACAAAAAACCCCAGCATGCTTAGGGAGATGCTCCATCCTGGAACCAGTTTTGTGTTGTATAGACTGGGGAGTGTGATATCTGCTCTGTGCGGTGAGTTAACGCCTGTGTGGCAAACCTCTACAACAGAGACAGGGACTGGTGCAGCACAAGGCTGCACTCAGTTGTTAGACAGGGAATCTAAGTGTGTAGTTAGAGGTCAAGCTGACCAGGATTTATTTTCATGTTTTATTTTTTGTTTGGCTGTTATATGTATCACTGCATGGCATAAATAAACTGCATCTTTTGTTTTTTGCACGTACAACGCTGTCTGCTGTGCCTGATTTTGTGTTGTGAACCCATCCAGGGGGTCACACACACCCGCTGCCGAGCTAACCCCTCACAATATATATATATATATATATATATATATATATATATATATATATATATATATATATATATATATATATATATATATTGTACAACATACCCAGACACGACCAGTCACCCTGCACAAGGAGAGAGGGCAGCAGTGAGAGGTCTATATTACAGGAAGTTCCGGCACACTCCGGATTAGTACACAGATCTGGAAGTAATACACAAAGCACACCAAGATTCAAGGAAGAATACACACGGCTTTGTATTCAGACATTATTTGACTGTTCTGGAGTTCAGCTTTAACCTACCTTGTTTGGTCTTAATCTAGTCCCTCTTAATGGATAAATATTTCTGCAGTCTAAAGATTATTCGATTACTGGTCTCCCTAGATTCCTGATGGCATGTTGGTATCTGTGCAGGTGATCCAGTGATCTGTTTAGGATTACCTGCTGTGATTGTGTCCCCTGGCAGTGTGATCTTGGTGTGGAGTGCCCATATCATCCTTTTGGACGTCCTCGCTCTCTCCATTGACAATGTGAAGGAAATTCTCTTTAACATGTATCCGGTTCTGAAGCTCAGACTGATACCTCCTCTCCTCAGATAAACTGTCTGAGTCATCGTCCTCCAAACTATCCTCTAAACTGTCCAAGCTGAGGTGTAAGTTGACATCCGGTCTGCTGTATGCAGCCTGTGTGACCAGCGAATTGGGATCCATTACTTCATCGCAGTTCGTCCGTGTCACCTTCAAGTGGAAGAAAAGCACAAGTTTAGTATTCTTTTATTTTGGAAGACCATAATTGTTGGATAAAATGTGCAATGTGGCTGCACAACAACCATTTCGATCCATGTATGTGGTCATTGAATGGTTAGTTCTATTCTTCTATTCTTGGGTAACTACAGGGGTGCCACATTTACCATTTGTTCTGGTGCTCATGAGGCCGGTAAGTGGTAAAACATATAACTGCTTTGCCAATCACCAACATGCATTAACCCTTTAAATCTAAGGCCATGTACACATGTCATACACACTATCAGATTTTCTGCTGATTTTTGTCTTCAGACTTACGAAAACCATGTAGTGGAAGGGCCTGCCTGATTGCATACAAATTGAAACTCCTAAGGTTTGACCTCATATGATATGGTTTTGGTAAATCTGAAGGTAAAAATCAGCAGAAAATCTAATGGTGTGTATGGGGCTTTAGAAAACGTTCATCGATTGGGTGTGACATTTGGATTGCAGTGTACAGGGGTTGCCGGGGGGGAGGAGGGGGGGAAGCAGTGTTGAGAGTGGATCATCAGGGATGCAGAGGTGAGCAGTATTGAAAGAGGGTTGCAAAGGGTGGTGAGGTGAAGAGTACTGGAAGAGTGGTGAAGGGGTAAGCAGTATTGGGAGTGGCTTAGAGAAGATTCAGAGGGGAGCAGCATTGGAAGAAGGTGACAGGGAGTGCAGGGGCGGGCAGTGTTGGAAGAGTGTTGTAGGGGTGAACAGCATTGGAAGAGAGTAGCAGGAGTGAACCCCTATGCAAACTGCAGTCTGCATGCTGGGCTGAATATGACATACTCCTGACCCCTGCACTCAGGTGCACTAATAAGACAGTACAGCCAGCTCTCCTGTACTGGGCACGGGCCCCATCAGTTTAAAAGGGGGGCAGACACCTGCTGAGCAGGATGGCGAGCTGTACTGCCTTACCACAGACACTGATGCTTTTCTGCCTTCCCCTGCAGCGCTGCTGGAGGGAGGGAGCCAAAGAGAAGCCAGCAGGGGGAAGGCAGAAGAGGATCAGTATCTGCTGTAAGACAGTACAGCTGGGACCAGTTCCTCCTTTCCTTTTTGTCTGCAGTATTGCCAGCTTCACGCCTCTCCCACCCGCAGTTGCTGCAGGCACATAAGAGGATGTCTCAGGATGGAGAGTGGGGGAAGCGGCTGGTAAATATGTCAAATAATAAATGATTTGGTAGGGGAGTGGGGCCCTGTCAGGTAAGCAGTATGGAGCCCCCCGTGACTCCATCAGTGCTGCTGTTCTGTCAGAATCAGCGACCCATCAGATTAGGTATCGGAAGTGACGTTCCGTCAGCTGCGCATGCGTTCCACCACTACCAGGTTTGCTAATCTGACAGAACACTTGCAGTCAGAAGAAGGCGGCAGTGGACATCTTGCTACACCCAGCTACTTCTTGAATTTAAGAGTAATTTTAGCAATAAAGTGAGCGATATAAATAAATACAGCATGTTGATATCTGTGATGCTGTTTTGATGTTACATTTTGAAAGAAGCTGGATGCCAGCAGTAGGTAGGTGGCTGAGGCCATGTTAATACACCCCGCACTGCTCAGCACTAAACCTTTGGGATTTCAAAATTAAACACCCAAACAGCATCCCAGATGTCAATATACAATTTATTTATATATAGGCTCACTTTATTGCTAAAATTACTCTGAAATTCAGGATGTAGCTGGGTGTAGTAAGATGTCCGCTGCCTTCTTCTGGCCACCGGCAGGTGTAGAGGACACCCCCATACAGGAAGTGGTGCAGAGCATCCAGGGGACAGTATGAGGGGCAAGCGCATAAGAGACAGAAAAAAAACAAAAAAACAGCAAGAGCATGTTGGTCCTATTATCATTATCTTATTTGTTTTAATATCTCTTTAACCACTTCAGCCCCAGAGGATTTGGCTGGCCAAAGACCAGAGCATTTTTTGCGATTCTGCTGTGTGTCGTTTTAACATGGCTCCCAAACAAAATTGACGTCTTTTTTTCCCCACAAATAGAGCTTTCTTTTAGTGGTATTTGATCACTTCTGCAGTTTTTATTTTTTGCGTTATAAACAAAAAAAGAGCGTCAATTTTGAAAAAAAAAAAGCAATATTCTTTTACTTTTTACTATCCCCAAAAAATATATAAAAAAAAATGTTTTTTTCCTCAGTTTAGGCCGATACGTATTCTTCTACATATCTTTGGTAAAAAAAAATCGCAATAAGCGTTTATTGATTGGTTTGCACAAAAGTTATAGTGTCTACAAAATAGGGGATAGTTTTATGGCATTTTTATTATTCTTTTTTTTTTTTTTTTTTAATAGTAATGGCGGCGAGCAGCAATTTTTATTGTGACTGCGACATTATGGCAGACACATTGGAAAATGTTGACACATTTTTGGGACTATTGGCATTAATACAGCAATCAATGCTATAAAATTTAATTGATTACTGTAAAAATGTCACTGGCAGTGAAGAGGTTAACCGGGAGGGGGCGCTGCAGGGGTTAAGTGTGTCCTAGGGAGTGATTCTAACTGTAGGGGGGATGGGCTAGCTGTGACACAACACTAATCACCGCTCCTGATTAAAGAGAGCTGTGATCAGTGTCCTGTCACTAGGCAGTGACCAGGACCCGCGGTCGGACTCACGGAGCTCGCGGCAGGCATGCGCACGCCTGCTATGCAAGCCTCGCAAGATCACGTAATATAACGTGATTTTGCGCAGCAGAGCCAACCTGCTGCAGTAAAACTGCAGCAGCTGGTCTGCAAGCGGTTAAGAATAAATTAATGTTGCTTTTTAGTTTATTTGTAAATCCTGCTATCATCAATTCCTTTTACAAAACAAATTCTTTATCACTTTAAAACTAGTGCAAATCTGAACAGAGCATGCCCAGAAGTAGAGAACAGCTACTATTTTTTATTTTATTTTTATTTTTTTTAGCAGTCCTCTCTTTGTTCCCCCCTGTACAGTGCAGAGTACCCACAGGCTGGGTGCCCACATGTAGACTGCAGATCCATCAATCAGCTCAGCACTCAACAACTCGGCCATCGCATTATGTAGACCAGGGGTAGGCAACCTCGGCCCTCCAGCTGTTTTGAAACTACAAGTCCCATGAGACATTGCAAGACCCTGACAATCACAGGTATAACTCCTAAAAGCAGAGGCATGATGGGATTTGTAGTTTTACAACAGCTGGAGGGCAGAGGTTGCCTACCCCGATGTAGACTACAGATCCATCGACCACATATTTGCCAACCGTTCCAGATTTTCCCAGACAGTCACAGGTTTCAGTCCTGCCACAGCTAAGTCCCTTTACTTTGTCCCATGATCAGAGCCAGCGGACAGAGCGCCACTTCTGAAAGAATCCGGGCTGATTTAAACGAAAAAACTTCCCTGGGCCCATTTTTTCAGGGGGGACAAGGGGTGTGGGCAGAGTATTCCCTGCACCACGTTGTTTACGGCCTGCTTTGGCGGATTGAAGAGGCCAGGACTTTGTTAAGGTGTTGCTAAACCTACAACAATAAAACCAGTCTGTATATGCAGTAAAGCATGCTTGTTATACTCACTATGGAACCTAAGGGGTTAATCCTGTGTATTGTGTAAAAAGGCTGTTTGATCCTGTCTTCTCTGATCCCCCCCCCCTCCCCCCTCTTCCTCCAGTCCCCATCCATCTCCTGATAAAACAGAGGCTTGATGGCACTCTGTACATGCTCAGTTTGGTGTGTATTACTAGAGTTTTTTTTTTCTTGGGAGGGTGCATGTGATCAGCACAGGGCCAATCAGCATTGTCCAGACAGAGGGTCAGGGGTCCTACAGCCTCATTGGATAGTCAGGGGAGAGTGAAAACTCCTACAAGCTTTAACCAGACACTGATAGAAGTCACAAGACTGCTCTAACTGTTGATAAAAAAAAAAGATATTTAGCCGTTTATATTAACTAAAATAATTGCATTTTCATGTTCTGTGTACTATGGGAGACCAGATACAGTGAATGCAGGGTCCTGGGTTTAGTAACACTTTAATGGTTGGCTATCTAATAATCTCCTGCACAACGGTTCAGAAAATCTAATTGAAGTCCCTGTCTCGTCTATCTCAATCAGCCAGGGCAGGCTGAAACTTTGATTGTTGGAAACACGACCTTTATTATTGTTGGGATCCATCCACTAGCTGGAGTGGCACAAGTACTAAGCACACCCTGTGACCCAGAAGAGAAGTAACGTCAAAAAAGCTTTTCCAATACTCCTTTTAATTATTATGCATGAAGTGTTTTTCCACAGTTTTTTTTTTTACCGTAGTTAATGTCTGTACCTTGCAAAACCTTGCGATCTGTGTACATGTGATTAGTGCCAGTGTTTTTTTTCTTCTTGCCATTATAATTATAGCTTTCTTATTGAGGCTGGGTTCACACCGCTGCGCCTGGGAGACCCGGATGTGATTCGCACCGCACTGCAGTGCAAATCACATCCGATCTCTGTGCGATGCGAGTTCAGCCATACACATAGTATGGCTGAATTCGCATCGCACCCGCCGCAAACTCGCACGGGACCCTTTTTTTGGTCCACAGCAGAATCGGATCGCATGGGTGTTCACACCATGCGATCTGATTCCTGTCCGAGTTTGCAAATCGCACTGCGATATGCAAACTGATCTGGGGGTGTCATTAACATTTCACTGACACTCCCAGCAGTCCGCATAGGGCAGTGTGAACTGCCGGCGGGAGGCATGCGATGCGGGAAAACGCAGCGGATTTGCGGCGTTCCCGCATCGCTCCGGTGTGAACCCAGCCTTAAAGCTGCGCTCCACCCAAAAGGGAAGGTTCCGCGTTGAGTTCTTACCTTCTCCCCTGCTATATTTGGCATGCAGGTTTTTTGGGGAGGAGCAGGTACCTAGTTCTCCTTTCCCCCTCCAAACCATTCAGGAGGCACAAGACGACTCACCCATGCCCAGTGGGCACCCAGCTCTGAAGCCGTTAGCTGTCACAGGCGGGGGCCCTCAGTTGAACTGCCAGTGCCAGGGAGAGAAGGGACGGCTCGGGTGACCACATCGGTGGATCCTGGAACAGGTGAGTGGAGCTTCTCTTTAACCGCTTGCTGACCAGCCGCTGCAGTTGTACTGCGGCAACATGGCTCAGCTGCGCGAATCGCAGTTATCTTACGTTGCTTCCTTTTTCAGCCACTAGGGGCGCACACATGTCTCTTGTGCATTAACCACTTAACGACCGCCCCACATACATTTACTGTGAAAGGGCAGACGCTCTGTGCCAGATCACGTATCTAGTACATGACCTGACACTTCCAAGTCTGGGGCGTGTATAATCACAGCGGGACTTGATGTCTGCCGGTATTTCTTTTAGCACTGATCACTGTATTGGTATCACTGGTCCTCAAAAAGTGTCAAAAGTGTCAGTTATGCTGCGTACACATAAGCGGAATGTCAGACGGAAGCTTTTCATCGTATATTCCGATCGTGTGTATGCCCCTTCTGACGGACCTTCTAAATATTTCCGATGGAACTAATTCCTATCAGGAAAACCGCTCGTCTGTATGCTGTTCCGACGTACCAAAAACGACGCATGCTCTGAAGTAAGTAACGCGTTCTTTACGGTTGGACTTTGGTGTGATCATGTGTACGCAAGACAGTTTCAGCGGAATTCCGTTGGAACTCCGTCGGAAAAACCTTCAGATTTTATTCCGACAGGAAAACTGGTCGTATGTACAGGGCATTAGGTATACGATTTGACCACCACAATATCACAGTCCCGCTATAAGTCGCTGACCATTACTAGTAAAAAAAAAAAAAAAAAGATTCCATCATTTGTAGACGCTATAACTTTTGCGCAAGCCAATCAATATAGGCTTATTGGGATATTTGTACCAAAAATATGTAGCAGAATACATATTGGCCTAAATTCATGAAGAATATTGACTATTTACATTTTTGTATTGGATACGCTTTATAGCAGAAAGTTTTTTTTCTTTTTTTTTTTTTCAAAATTGTCGGATATTTTTTATAGCGCAAAAAATAAAAACCACAGAGGTGATCAAATACCACCAAAAGAAAGCTCTATTTTAGGGATAAAAAGGACAAAAATGTTATTTGGGTACAGTGTCGCACAACCGCGCAAATGACACTTAAAGTAACACAGTGGCGTTTCGCAAATAATGGCCTGGTCAGGAAGGGGGGGTAAACCTTCCCAAGCTGAAGTGGTTTAAAAATTTTGCCTGTCCGCCAATTTTATATACATGGGCTACAGTTCTACTTTAAGCTTGGTATACACGTTCAGTTTCTTTTCTTTCAACCCAGCAGGCTGAACAAAAAAAAAATGAAATGGAGGAGCTTGCATCTGATGTTAGTACAGCGATCTGACCATTGGCTGAAAGCGCTGCTAGGATGCCAATTGGCAGATTTTTTCAGTCATGCCCCTTCAACGGAATCCGGCTTCTGTCAGACACACAGCAAAGCAGCTTTCATTTTATTCGCAGTTTTTTTTTTTTTGCATTGTTTGAAGTGTATTACAAGCATTTAACAGCTTCAGGTGTTTTTGTTTAGCCAGTAGAAAGCACTAGGGGGAGGAAATTATGGGTGGAGCAGTGGCAGCTGGTGTTTTTTTTTTTTTGGGGGGGGGCGGCAAACAATCCCCCCCACGCTGTTTTCCAGTCGGCACTTACCCCATCGTGGCAGGCAATGTGGTGGCTCGGCTCCGAGTCCTGTCCTCAGTGGCGGCTTCCAGCTCCTCCCCTCCTCTTCCTAGGTGTCCAGTAGGATCACCTGACCTTTCAGTCAAACGGTTGACCGTTTGGCTGGGAGGAGGATCAGTGTTACAACAGTGAATATTGATTCGCTGTTGTAACTTACCTGGGTGGGCTGAGAGCGCACTCTCTGTGACTCGAGCCCACCCTATATTGAAGCCTATTCGAGCCTCTGGCAGCGGCTGTGCGGAATGACATCACGTCCAATAGGCCCCGTCCTAGGTTTACCTGGGATGACGCACCACATGTCACCTCATAGCAGAGCAACGCACCGTGCAGTGAAATGTCACACTTCAAATAGAGATGAAAGGAAAAAAAAAACACTGCAATTCCCTGCAATGCACATCACACCGCACCACGCTGGAGCCCGCACTGCGCTAGCCTGCGATTTAAAGCCCTGCATTTTACTGCACAGACAAGTGTGAATGCCCACTTATTGTAAATGTCTTTTGTGACTTTAATTTAGGAACAAAGTAAAACCCAAAACATTCTAACCAGCCTGCAATTTGTAAACAGACATAAAGCGAGATATTTTATATTTAATATAATTCAGAGATATTGATAACTCTTGTTGTCATACCTGGAGAGGTTGTGGAGTCGTTCTCCGATGGAGCCAGCCGCCTTGCTGGAGAACTGATCCCGTCTGAGCTGTAGTGTTGTCATGGTGACAGGACTACAACAAACAACCCTAACAAAAGGCTTCCCCGCTGCTGAAGGCCTCACTCAGCAGGCTTACTACTGCTACACCCCGGGGTCACTCACATACCTAGACAGACAAGCCTAATGATACAAACTATCTCTGGCTTTCAGCACTGACAATCTGTAATGCCCCGTACACACGAGAGGACTTATGTCCGACAGACTTCCAAAGGAGTTCCGCCGGAGTTCCGACGGAGTTCCGACAGAGTTCTGACAGACTTTTCGGCCGAACGGACTTGGCCACACACGATCACACTAAACTCCGACGGATTCGAACGTGATGACGTACGACCCGACTCGAATAAGGAAGTTCATAGCCAGTAGCCAATAGCTGCCCTAGCGTCGGTTTTAGTCCGTCGGAGTAGCATACACACGAGCGGAGTTTTCGAAGGGGACCGGGTCCGGCGGAGTTCCTTCGGGAAAATTTGAAGCATGTTCCATATTCTAAAGTCCGTCAGACTTTGGTGAATCAAAAGTCCGTTGCAGCCCACACACGATCGGATAGTCTGATGGACTCGGTCCTTCGGACTTTGGATGTTGAAAAGTCCGCTCGTGTGTACGCGGCATAAGTGAAGGGCCAGTTCACACTACATGCAGTCCTGTGGGTTTTTTTCTGCATCAAAAAAGGTATGGAAAGTAGGTTATATGGTCTACAATCGCATAGTTCCCATCAATGCGGTCAGTTCCAGGACATTATAGGTCCAGAAAAAAGAAGTAGAACATGCTGCATTTTTCCTGCACTGGACTGTACTGGAATGTGGTAAAACACATAAAAATGCACCTGAATGCACTGGAACGCATCAAAAATGCACCAGACCCTAGTACAGTGAAAAAAAAAACATGAAAAAAGAAGAAAACTGCATCCGGAAACGCATCAAAAAATGTGTTAAAAACACGTATGCAGAAATGCATCCGGAATGGTTTTGGAGTACATTTTTGTGGCGTGAACCAGCCCTAAATGAACACTAAATTGTGATCTGTGTTTGTGAAGGAAAATATTCATAATGGAATACTTAAAGCGGAGGTCCACCCTAAAGTGGACCTTCCGCTCATTGGAATCCTCCCCCCCTCCGGTGCCACAATTGGCACCTTTCAGGGGGGAGGGGGGTGCAGGTACCTGTACAGTACAGGTATCTGCACCCACTTCCGGCATAGCTATCTGCGGAAAGGGGCGTAGATTACGCCCCTTTCCGAAAGTCCCCTGCTGCCTGCTGGGAAACACACGGATCCCAGAGGCAGCGGGACCATCCTTATTGCACAGCGCGACTTGCGCATGCGCAATAGGGAACCGGGAAATGAAGCCGAAAGGCTCCACTTCCTGATTCCCATACCCAAGATGGCGGCGGCAGCACCAGAGAGACGATCGAGAGATCGGCTTCGGGTGCTAACATCGCGGGCGCGCTGGGCGGGTAAGTGTCCTTATTTTAAAAGTCAGCAGCTGCAGTATTTGTAGCTGCTGGCTTTTAAAAAAAAAAACGGCGGAACTCCCGGCGGACTCCCGCTTTAATGTGATTGTAGTCGTATTGGTGCAATTGTGACAGAGAAAATTGAGTACTGTCCGTGATACTTTTTTTATTTGCACTAACATACAATTTTTCAGAACAAGCTTTCGGGGTATGTCCCCTTCTTCAAGGTAATGGAATACTAACTGACAGGGGTTATAACCCTCCCTCTCCTCTATCCAAAATGAACAAAAATAAAAACAGGTTTGTCTTTGATTCTACTTAAACTCCTTCCTATCCAGCCCTGGCACCCCTTAACTGGGCTATTATGCCCAGGCTGTCACAGTGGTCACATGATCAGGAGCCAGCCCAGCCTTTCAAAGCCCAGAATTTATTACAGTTTGTTTGAGAAAGCAGGGGGCGGGGAAATTACACTCTGGTTCAGTTATGGCTGATTGGAGGGAAGGGGGTAGTTCAGTTATGGCTGATTGGAGGGAAGGGACCCACCGCCCTTCATACAGTACACAGGAACAGAACTGAGGCTGTCAATCACATGCTGGATGCTGGAGCTCCCTCCCTTGTCACCTTTTTTCTCTTGGTGTCAGGAAAACTTGTCAGAAGTGATTCATGCTGATAACAGAGGAAGGAAGCAGCAGACAGAAATTACACGTAGTGCTGTGGATTGATGTTCATACTATAGGGGGATATGCTTTGGTCATATTTCATTTAAGAGGTTTACAATCGTTTTAATTTTTATTTGCACATTTGTAGTTTAACTTTTTTTTTAACTGTATTTTTCACATTTTTCTTTCTTAAATTTAGCTCAGTTTAGCACTAGAGGTGAATTTTGACTTGGTACCGTATATACTTACACAAATTTTTCTCATTTGGTCCAAGCCATGAATGTAAGTGGGTATTACCCCCTCTGTACTCCTGCTCTGCGTGTGGTGGCTTCACAGGTCACTAGCCATGTGTGTCCTTGTCTTCTGTGATGGAATTGGATGGGTGGGGAGAGTAATGTAATGAAAAGCGGATGAGGGTTACAGTGGATGCATGGCTGCACACTGCTCACATTATCCTCTCTCCTCCACAGCTGTATGAGTGGTTTCCAAACTCCTTCCCTTTATCTGGCCCATGGGACACTCTTCCTCCCCCTGATTCCAAGCACTATTCTACCCACTGACACCAATAAGCCCCTGTACACACGGTCGGACATTCTGCCAACCAAATCCGTTGGATTTTGTCCAACGGATTGTGTCCGAAACTGTTGCATACACACGATCGGACCAAGTTGTCGGAAAATCCGATTGTACATAATGCGATGACGTTATTTCGTTACGACGGGACTACGTTCAGGCTAGTAGCCAATAGCTTTGGTGTAGGAATTTGATCTGAGCATGCGTGGCACTTTGTCCAATCGGAATTCTCTACACATGATCGGAGTATGCCCGATCGGACCAGTTTGTCGGAAAATATTTCCAACAAGTTGGAAAATTGGGTCCGACGGATATTCCGACGGAAACAGTCCGATGCATACCACACACAGTCGGATTATCCGACAACGCGGTCCGATAGGACACATTCCGCAGATTCTCAAACCGTGTGTACAAGGGCTAAGGAGGCACTATTCCCTCCACTGACACTAATGATGAGGCACTAGTCCCTCCATTGACACCAACATTGGGGTACTATTCCTTCCACGGACACCAGCAATGGGACACTATTCCTTCTACGGACCCTAATGATGGGGCACCAATTCTCCCACTAATAACAATGATGGGGCACATGTTTCTCCCATTGTCACCAATGATGGGGCACCATTTCTCCTACTGACATTAATGATGGGCGCCATTCCTTCAATTAGACACAAACAGTGGGGCACTATTCCCCATTCTACTGACCGCAGGCGTTTTTTTTTATTTATTTTTTTACTGCCACTGACCGCCAAGCCTGAGGCATTGTTTACTCACACTGATGCCCAGGCATTTTCTACTCACACTGACCACAGTCCAGCTACCCCCAAAATGTCTAAAGCACTGTAAATTGGCCCTTTGCTTAGAAAGTTTGGAGACACTCGATTTAGACCAGGCATCACTAAATGGCGGCCCGTGTCTGGCCTGAGCTACTGCTCTTTCCGGATCACCTCGATCATGGCATTTAGTTGCCACTTTTGTGCCCAGCCTCTGCCGCTGTCGTGAGCAGAGCAGAGTGGACAGCGGGGAGGGAGGGACAATTGTGGACTGGGGGCTGAGAGTGAAGGGAGGAAAGGACGTGGTTGTAAACTTGTGAACGATGGAGCAGGGGTCATGTAAAGGGGTCAAGTAAGAGCAATACTGCGGGGGGGGGGGGGGGGTGTGAAGGGGGTATTGCTATGAGATTGATATGTTAAGAGGGCAGCACTGTGCATATTTGTGGGGGGGGGGGGGGGCAGTGGAACAGTGCCGTGGGTGGGGGATATGAAAGGGCAGTACTGTGAGTGGCACGTGAAAGGGGGATAGTGCTGTGGGGAGATGTGAAGGAGGACATAGCTGTGTGTGTGGGGGGGGGGGATGTGAAGAGGGACAGTGCTGTGTGTGGGGGGGGGGGGTGAAGGCACAGTGCTGTGGTGGGATGTGAAGGGGGACAGTGCTGTGGTGGGATGTGAAGGGGGACAGTGCTGTGTGGGAGGGGGGGATGTGAAGTGGGATAGTGCTGTGTGGGGGGTGTGAAGAGGGATAGTGCTGTGTGGGGGGGGGGGGGGGGTGTGTGAAGTGGGATAGTGCTGTGTGGGAGGGGGGGTGTGAAGAGGGACAGTGCTGTGTGGGGGGGGGGGGGGAATGTGTAGAGGGACAGTGCTGTGGTGGGATGTGAAGGGGGACAGTGCTGTGTGGGAGGGTGGATGTGAAGTGGGATAGTGCTGTGTGGGAGGGTGGATGTGAAGAGGGACAGTGCTGTGTGGGGGGGGGGGGGGGAGAATGTGTAGAGGGACAGTCTTGTGGTGGGATGTGAAGGGGACTGTGCTGTGGTGGGATGTGAAGTGGGATAGTGCTGTGTGGTGGGGGGGGGGGGTGTGAAGAGTGACAGTGCTGTGTGGGGGGGGGGGGAATGTGTAGAGGGACTGTCCTGTGGTGGGATGTGAAGGGGGTCAGTGCTGTGGTGGGATGTGAAGGGGGACATTGCTGGGGGGGGGGGGTGTGATGTGAAGGGGGACAGTGCTGTGGTGGGATGTGAAGGGGGACAGTGCTGGGGGGGATGTGAAGGGGGGCAGTGCTGTGTGGGGGGGGGTGGTGGTGGTGAAGGGGGACAGTGCTGGAGAGGGATGTGAAGGGGCAGTAGGGTGAGGGGTGTGTGAAAGAGGCAGTGCTTTGGGGGTGATGTGTGTAGCACCCTGATGTTTAGGCAGGGTTGCTAGTAAATGTACCTGCCAAGTCATAGTTGCCTTGGCCAATTGATAGGAGATCAATATCGCTTTTTTTTTTTTCTTTGGCACAACCATATTTTACCTTCCTTTCACATTACAATTTTTTAGTATTTCATCTAATTTTTTCCATTTTGGCAAAATGTGATGGTGTGACCTGTTCTCTTTTGCCTTGTGATTTCCTATAATATGATGGCAATCTATATTGTGTCGGAAGCTTTCAGTACTTTCCAGTAATCAATACAATCATTCTAATAAAATAATTTATTGTTTTTAGTTTAATGGAAAAAAAAAAACTTTCCAGGTATAAAAATATTATTTACAGATCATACACAATATCTATTCACATATAAAATCATCATCTAAACAGTAAAAACCAAACAAACAATATCTTCACACGGAGAACGTTATTGCACATCGGTGGGATTTGGTGGTGATCACATGGAAACCTGATTGTTGTACTTAATTCCGGATCCATTTTGATTTGTGACCGCTGTAAGAAGACAAACAAGGTGATTGAATGTGATGGTAGTTCAGTTCTTCCTTTGCGGAGATCTCCTCTTAGGCTGGGTTCACACCTGCGGGTTCACCGCATCCAATTCGCATGACAGGATATTGTGACAGGTTCTCTATGGAGCCGGTGTCCCATCATATAAGGTCCCCCATCAGATAGTGTCTGCTGTGTACTGCGCATGCACAGTACACAGCAACACAGATTCCAAAAATAGCCGAGGATGAATGGCGCCTGCGCCGTGAGTCCAGGTTCTAGCCCCACCATCCAAGTGGACATAGAGTAGGAATAAAAAAGAGACGAGCGATGTGAGGCCGAGCCCGAAGCGTGGCGAGCGACGCTCGCCTGCGAGGGGCCCTCTAATTTTCACAACCCTATGTCCGCTTGGATGGTGGGGCTACCACCTCCACTCACGGCGCAGGCGACGTTCAGCTTCGGAGATTTTCCAAAGCTTCTTCTGCCCCGTACTGTGCATGCACAGTACGGGGCGGACACTATACGATGGCAGGACACTATCTGCCAGAACACCGGTTCACATATCTCCATTGCACCTGAAGCAAGATGCATCCGTCGGAGGTGGGAACCCAGCCTTACTGTGGCTCTGGGGCAGGATGTGAAGGGAAATAACCCGGCCAGAGCACACAAGTAAAAGATAATGAAAAATACAGACTGGAATCTCAGTGCGATTTAGACCATTCAAATAATAGTTGTTGCAATACACCAAAAAATGTGGACTTTTTTTTTTTTTTTAATCCACAAAGAACCGTAGCACATTACTTTGTGTTTTGGTGTGCTGCAACGCATGTGTATCACAGGTGCAATGCCTTAGTGCATCTTCTATATGGTGCATTGCACATACAGTATACAGTTGTGCTCATAAGTTTACATACCCTGGCAAAATTTATGATTTCTAGGTCATTTTTCACAGGATATGAATAACACAAAAACTTTCCTTTCACTCATGGTCAGTGTTTGGCTGAAGCCATTTATTATCCATCAACTGTTTACTCTTTTTATCCAAATGACCCTGATCAAAAGTTTACACACCCCAGTTCTTAATACCGTGCATTGCCCCCTTTAACATCATTGACAGCTTGGAGTCTTTTGTGGTATTTGTGGATGAGGCTCTTTATCTTCTCAGATGGTGAAGCTGCCCATTCCTCTTGGTAAAAAGCCTCCAGTTCCTGTAAATTGGGATGTCTAGCATGAACCGCACATTTGAGATCTCCCCAGATGATGAGATCTCAAATGTGACCTCAATGATCATTGAGGTCAGGAGACTGAGATGGTCACTCCAGAACCTTCACTTTATTCTGCTGTAGCCAATGACAGGTCTTGTGTTTTTTTTTGGATCATTGTTATGTTAGAATGTCCAAGTACATCTTCGCAGCATCCTTGCAGATGAATGCAAATGTTCCTCAAGTATTTTTTGATAACATACTGCATTCATCTTGCCATCAATTTTGACCAAATTTCCTGTGCCTTTGTAGCTCTCACATCCCCAAAACATCAGCGATCCACCTCCGTGTTTCACAGTAGGAACGGTGTACCTTTCATCATAAGCCTTGTTGATTCCTCTCCAAATGTAGCGTTTATGGTTGTGGCCAAAAAGCTCAATTTTGGTCTCATCACTCCAAATTATTTGTGCCAGAAGGTTTGAGGCTTGTCTCTGTGCTGTTTGGCGTATTGTAAGTGGGATACTTTGTGGCATTTGCATACTAATGGTTTTCTTCTGGCGACTCGACCATGCAGCCCATCTTTCTTCAAGTGCCTCCTTATTGTGTATCTTGAAACAGCCACCCCACATTTTCAGAGAATCCTGTATTTCACCTGAAGTTATTTGTGAGTTTTTCTTGGCATCCCAAACAATTTTCATGGCAGTTGTGGCTGAAATTTTAGTTGGTCTACCTGACCCCCTCATTTTCCACTTCTTGATTAGAGGTTGAACACTGCTGATTGGCATTCTCAATTCCTTGGATATATCTTTTTATACCAATTTCCTGCTTTATACAGTTCAACTACCTTTTCCCGCAGAACCTTTGACAATTCTTTTGCTTTCCCCATCGCTCAGAATCCAGGAAACATCAGTGCAGCATTGGATAAAGGATGCAAGGGTCTGTCAGGGGTCCAGAAACTCATTGACCTTTTTATACACACAAACTAATTACAAGCAAACAGATCATAGGTGAGGATGGTTACCTTTAATAGTGATTCAAACCCTTTTTTTCAACTTGTGTACATGTTATCAGGCCAAAATCACCATGTAAACTTTTGATCAGGGCCATTTGGGTAGTTTTTGTTGTCATTATGATTTAAAAAAGGTAAACACAGTTGATTGATTATAAATGGCTTCACCCAAACGCTAACCACGAGTGAAAGAAAAGTTTGTGTTATTATTCATATTCTCTGAAAAATTGCCAAGAAATCGTAAATTCTGCCAGGGTATGTAAACTAATGAGCACAACTGTATGAATAAACCATTCTCTACTCTATCCAAAACTAAAATGAAAAGCATTGGCCTTGCATACACTTTAAGGGGTGGTAGCTGACACATGGCTTTGACCTAATGTGCCCCTAACTGCTAAACATACACACATGCAAATTCAGAAGCATGTTTTTGTGTTTTGTTTGCCCCAACATTGGATACTACGTAGCTTCCAAATGTGGGTGGAATGGCCCCCCAATAACCAAGTGCAGCATATCCATCTGCATTCAGCACTCATCTGAACAAAGCTGGGCACATCATTGAACTATGTCCTCTCTGAGCTGCCCTCTCAGTCCAGGAAGTGGATGATGATCCTGAACAAAGATGGCGCAGTCTTTCTGCAAATGCATATGAAGTCACTATTGGGTGCAATACTGTGATCTCTGACAGAGGTAATACCTAGAAGTTTTACCTTCAATGGCAGTCTGCTAGTCTTCTAATGTAAATACACAGCAGGTATTTCATAGCTGTTAGTTCTGGATTTTAGGGTCTGTGATGTGAACTTTGAGGACATATCTGAATTAATTATTCACAGTACAAGCAGCTAGAGAGGTCAGGGGTGGCTTTTTTTAAAGTTATTTTCTAATTGTGGAAATGGAAAATAGGTAAATCATATTTTATCAATTTTTACCACTGCCTCTTTTCCTTTTCCACATTAAAAATGAGCATATTATGTTTTTTTATATGTACATAGTTTTTGTGAAAATTATCTTTTTAATATCCATGATGTCACTGGCACTGGGAGGAGGGGTGAATGAAATGCCAATAGAATTCCCTTTTACTGTTCAGGGCTGTTAGACCAAGCTACTATTCTCATAATATAATGGGAATTCGTGCATTCAATGGTGATGTAGAACGGCGATCAGAAGTGTGCATGTCAATTAAACTAGACAATGAGTATGGATGGGACAAACTGGGAGTCTGAGATGTCCAGGTCCTCCCACTACAGCAAGTGTGAAATAATGCTGCCACTATTAGAGATTTATTACTATGGGGTCCTTACACAATTGGCACCTGGGGAAAAGAGCAGGCATACCTCTTACATACAGTAAAGTGGGGACACCGAGCCCTTTAAAATCAGTGGCTGCTGTTTTGTTTGGAAAAAAAAAAAGGGCAGGGTAGAAGCTGACATTAATAATACTGATTTGGAATTTCTGCCTGGAGTTCAGCTTTAAATTCCCCTATTACACAGGGGGTAAAGACATGCGGTTGATTTTTATTATCCCCCCACCATAATTGCCCATCTAAGCCCTATCAAGGCAGCAAAAGGGGATGGTACATATGCTAGTGCAAATTGAACTTGACTTGTTGAGTTTGACAGGGGGCACGGCCTGTCAGACTCCCCATTGAGATCTATTGGACTACACCGCAACTGCAAGCCATCATCTTCTGCCTAGCGTGAAGCATATGTTTGATAAAAGATCCCCCTTATGGTGGCCATACATGAAACGATCTGATTGGACCATATGATCAAATCTATGGATCGAATGACCAAAACTGCAAGCTATCATCATCTGCCTAGCGTGAAGCATATGTTTGATAATAGATCCACCTTATGGTGGCCATACATGTAACGATCTGATTGGACAATATGATCGAATCTATGGATTATTAAAAAGACATAAACTGGGGGCTATTTACGAAAGGCAAATCCACTTTGCACTTCAAGTGCACTTGGAAGTACAGTCGCTCTAAGATCCCATTCACACCTGAGCGTTTTGTAGCCCTACGCCTGAAGCTACAAAACGCTGGAGGGGAAAAAATACATTATTCTCAATGGAGATGGTTCACATCTCCACTGCAAGTCGCCTGAAGCCCTACGCCTGAAGCTCAAACAAGTTCCGGACCCTTTTTTGTTTCGCGCGAATCGGGCTGATTTGGGCGTTTTCATTCCCACGAGCGTTTCTATGGGCGTTTTGACGCTGTATCTGCAATGCTTAACATTGGTGACCTTTTGCCCTGCACAAATTCGCGACAAAACGCGGCAAAAAACGCAGCGAATCGCGGTAAAAAACGCCAAAATCGCGGTAAAAAACGCCGCAAAAAATGCTTGAAAAAGCTGCGCTCAGGTGTGAATGCAGCCTTAATCTAAGGGTTAAATCTGAAATACTGTAAGCGGAAGCTCTGCTGATTTTATCATCCAATCATGTGCAAGCTAAAATGCTGTTTATTTATTTTCCATGCTTGTCCTCCTCGGATCTACAGCGACTTTACTTTCAAGTGCACTTGCAGTGCAAAGTGGATTTTCCTTTAGTAAATAACCCCCACTGTGTCATCAATCAATTTTGAACAAAACTGATCTATATCATTGAAATTAGTCTGAACCGATCGTAGCAAAGTAGGCAGATCAATTTGATTGTTAAGCGTATGGCACATCAAACCATCTTTTCAGTCTTCTGATTGTACTTTTCTCCCGGAGAGCAGTAGCCAGCAGTCGATCATCAATATGGACGTTTATAAAAATCATTCTGTGTGGCCCCCATAAAGGTGTAGGGGAGGGAGGTGGCTGAACAAGCACTGGAGCAATCTTTCTACACTTTATTTTTTTTTTTTTTTTTTACCCAACAAATTCTATGTACATATATGCAGATGTTACAAAACACTTTTTTTTTTCTCACCTTGACTATTCCTTACTGGACCAGGAGCTTCTTCATTATTTGACTTGGATTTGTTACTCTCCAGAGTCTGATCCGAATTTTCATTCTCTAAAAAAAATAAAAAAATAAAAATACAGCAAAAGACCCGTGAGACTATGCAGCCATGAAAAGTTCTAGTGTGCTCCTCATCTGTAGAAGGAAGAGCTCAACGCATTGTGCCTCATCTCAGACGAAGAGGCCAAAGAGCAGGACAAGAGTGTAACAAAGAGCTAACAAAGCATCCCTTTTTTTTGTGCGCTCTAAAGTATCCAAGCAGCAGGTGTGCAGACGGCCGGTGACAAAACCCAGAGCTGGCACCAGCTGCAGCCGAGAAGAAGCCCCCACGTGCATTGTCGGATCAGACCCAGATAATTTGTCGATTGTGTAAATTTGTGGATTAAATCGGAGTTTTGTCCTTTTCAAAAGGTGGAAACATAAACAGGCCCCCTCCATTAATTAATTAGAATCCCATTAGGCCAAGCGAGCGCTAAGTTGAAGTCGTGCATTACTCAGGACGTAGCTCGCCCCCTCAATAGTCGCTGTCCTTCCGTTAATGGGTTATTCGTAAAAAGCAGAGGGCTGTAAAGTGAATGATGCTTGAAGGGCAGTTAAAAAAAAAGGAGACTTAATTTAAGTTGTTTCTAACGGGCAACAAGTACATTAATATAAATTGTGTAAGACAATTAGTGAGGATGATTAATGGAGTGGGCGCGCTAGTAAAAGGTGAAGAGAAACAACGTGACTGTTGTTAATTTGTATAGAACATGTTGTGTTAGTATACAATGTATATTTCTTTATTGATGGACAATATGTGAGACAAAAGCATTCTAAACCCCCACAATCACCATTTGTCGGATACATAGGTGGCACTTAAATTAAACTGAAAGCGCTGATTAAAGAGGAGCTCTGATGCAACACAAAAACACTTCCTTTGAACAGCATTAAATTGTGGTGCCAATGGGACCCTAATTCAACCAATTAATACCTTCTTATTCCTTTACTGACTTCTGCACACTTCTGGATTTGGTACCCTCACAGACTATGGGGCTCATTTAAAATGGAGCATTGGCTACTGATATCCACTAGATGCCGCAGTTTTAACTTCGCTCGTTAACTACTCACTATTTACAATTCTGACAGCAATGTGGAGTCCTAATGCGTGTTCTCTGTATAATGTCGCAGGTGATAGGTGAGGCGGGTCACATTACTTCTCCAGTTACTTTATTTTTCCCCATTTATGGAAATGAATGGAGCTAAACTTGCTTTGGAGTTCCATAGTAAGCAAAGTGCTAAGCAGATTAGTAAAGCACATCATTGTGCATTATAAATGTGGCTGTGGCATGGCCACCACCTTACCCTTTTGCTGTATGTGTTTTACACTCTTCAACCTCTTCATGAAAGGGTTAAAGCACCATATTTGCATTGAAATATTTAATAGTGTATTGCCATTGAAAACCAATATGGATGAAGGCGCCTATAACTTTCCTGGAATATAGAGGGTGGCAGTCCAAGGTAGTAGCAGCAGGAGGTGCCGTTGATAGCTTGACTTGTATTAGTTGTTTGTTCTCACCCCATAATGCCATGTGTGCACAGGGAACTGCAGTGCTCAGCCAGGGATGTCTATAGAGAATGGGCCAGTGTCTCTACCAAGAGGATGGACACCTCTTCCCAACCTGGAGCCTCTGCTGGTGCACTGTGGGATTCATACCTCCATTTTCCATCTACACACATGTGTAAAGTTTTTTTTTTATTGAGCATTTATAACCACCTACCTTTCTTCCAGGCTTCATGGGCTTTTTTCAGCTTCATAAGAAAAAGATGTACAGTGACCAGGAGCACGCAGATCATCAGCGACACCAGAATCAGGATTACAGTACTGTTTGACTTTCCTCTAGAGGCTTCAAATTCTGCAGAACAAAAAAGGCGCTTATCACAAAATATTGCACCCTTTTTCTCGAATATATGTGTGTGCAAAGCAGCCGTTTTGGAGTGCCTAACCCTTTATATATAGACAGTTTCAATAAGGCTGGGGCTACCCTCTCTATGTCAACCACATTTTAGTCCATGAAAAACCAGATGGGGTAGTGTAAAGTGGATATGGTTTATCTAAAGCAAGCATGGCTCACTGGACAAGTTTAAACTAGTGTTATGGTCCTAACGACTGAGTTGAAATAGAGCCAGGTCTAACATAAACCAAATAGTTTTCCCTTCTGTTTTAAGATGGCCTACAACTTCTTCAAAACTCTTGAAAAAAAATTCCATATTTTTTTTAGGCGATTATTTTTTTGTTTTCAGTTGTTAATTCAAATAAGCAACAGTAGACAACCTGAGAGTTTTTGGATAAGAAGGCACACATTTATTCATACTACACATTTACATGTAATATCCCTCTCTGCCTCTCCAATACTGTTACTATAGGTTGCTGCAGTTCATAATACAGATTAAACAACATCTTGATTATTGAAGCTGACTTTAGTGCCTCTCAGTGTTGATCAGGTCAAGCCAGAATTAGTGGCTTCGATGTTGGTCAGGTCAAGCTGGCTAGAAGTGCCTCAATAGTGATCAGATCAAGCCAGTTATAGTGTCTCAATGGTGGTCAGGTCAAGCACGGCCGGCTATTATGCCTCAAGGGTGGTCACGTCAAGCTTAAATAAAGGGCCTCAATGGTGGTTAGGTCAAGCCGGCTATAGTGCTTCAGATGTGGTCAGGACAGAATAATGACTATAATGCTTCAATGATGGTCCAGTCAAGCCAACTATAATGTCTCAATGGCAGTTAGGTCAAACTGGCTAGAGTGCCTCAATGGTGGGCAGGTCAAGCCTGCTATATTGCCTTAATGTTGGTTATGTCAGGACAGCTATAGTTCCTTAATGTTGGTCAGGTCGAGCTAGCTATAATGCCTCAATGTTGGTCAGGTCAAGCCGGCTATAGTGCTTCAGTGTTGGTCAAGTAAAGCTGGCTAATAGTGCTTTAGTGTTGGTCAAGTCACACTGGCTAATAGTGCTTCAATGTCGGTCAGGTCAAGCCAGCTATAGTGGCTCCATGGTTGTCAGGTCAAGATTATTATAATACCTTAAGGATGGTTAGATCAAACTGGCTATAGTGTCTCAGTGATGGTCAGATCAAGCCAGCTACAGTGCCTCCATGGTTGTCAGGTCAAGCTGGCTATAGTGCCTCAGTAGTGGTCAGATCAAGCCTGCTATAGTGTCTCCATGGTGTCAGATCATACTGGCTATAGTGCTTCAATGTTGGTCAAGTCAAGCCAGCTTTAGTGTCTTAATGGTGGTCAGGATCAGGCCAGCAATAATGCCTCAGTGATGGAGTGTCTCAATGGTGGCTAGGTCAAGACATGCTGGTAAATTAATTGGCTTCTGTCCAAAATTGGCCCTAGTATATGAATGGGGACCTAGGATAGTGGGCTCCTTGAGGGTAGGGACTGATGTGAGCGTGCAATGTACAATGTAGGGACAATTGTAGACACTCACTCAGGTTGAACTGGATGGACTGGTGTCTTTATTCAACCTTACTAACTATGAAACTATGAAGATGGCCATTTTGCTTCACTGAAGGTCAGGTCAAGCAGGCTATAGTTCCTTATTGTTGGTCAGGTCCAGCTGGTTATAGGGCCTCAATGGTGGTCAAGTCATGTCAGCTATAGTGGCATAATGCTGGTCAGGTCAAACCAAGGACGACCAATTGTTGTACAGAAGTCAATTGGTAGATCCACTTCTGTTTAAACAGGGTGCCCATACATGGACCAAAATTGAGCAAGTCCCTGCTGAACAAGCCACATTTTGATCCATTTGTGGCTGGCTTAAAAAAGGTCCTTTTAGATACCCAGAAAAGTTGTGAATCTTTGATGCCTAAAATATAACACAACAAGCTGAGTGCTACTTTTCTTTGTTCACATTAATTTACATCACCTAATTTGTTTGTTTTTATATACCATGACCTACAGTGCCTTCACAGACATTAACACTACGTGGTACATTCAGTTTGATAAGATGACTGAAATTAGCCAGAGCAGAACTGCAGGTAGGTGGCAAGGGCACATCCTGATTTAACCAAAATCTACGGCTTCTGCTTTTGTGTTTTGACCTGTTTGCGTTCAACAGTCAAACTTTATGTATAGAAATACACAAGAAACTAGTAAATCGGGTACCATCAGACTCCTCTGTTGCTGCACTTGCAGAGACTCATGCACACCCACTAAAGTACTAATAGATGTTACAAACAGGGTCTGTGTTTGCAGCGAGATGGACAGTCTAGGTCAGGGATATGCAATTAGCGGACCTCCAGCTGTTGCAAAACTACAAGTCCCATCATGCCACTGCCTCTGGGTGTCATGCTTGTGGCTGTCAGAGTCTTGCTATGCCTCATGGGACTTGTAGTTCTGCAACAGCTGGAGGTCTGCTAATTGGTCTAGGTCTGGTCTGGTCTGTTTTTTCCTTTTAACCCACAAAAAAACTGTATGACCTACGGACTGGCTTAAAAACTGCAGCCAAAAGATAAGAAGAAAGTCTCTGTTGCAGTAACAGTCCTCTATTCTAGCTTCTTGGTAGTACCAACAATGAGACATTCCAACCTTATCAGGGTGTTACTCCAACCCACATGGCCCATTTATGTCTACACATCGCAGTAATGCACATCAACATACATTACATGCATTGCAGTACCCCAATGCACTAAGGTAGCCCCACATACAGGTAGGTTGTAGTGCAATACAAAGAACTATACACATTATGAGTTTCTGTTAATTGTAGTACAAATTTTGTGGCACATCTGATTTTTGGGATGTCGTGGTGCGTTTTTAATGAAATGCATGTTAATTTTTGATCGGACGTAATGCATAATGGATCCTAGGATGCAGTACAGCATTACCAGTTAGCTGAAGACCTAATCTATTTGTGCACTAAACAATGCAATTTAGATACAAACATCAGCTCTCATCAATTTATAACCTATATCAAAGAATCTTGTGGGATCGGAAATACAAGAAAACGCAACAAAACAGACACTATATGGTATGGCGCCTGGTAGAGCTGCACAATTAATCGTCAAGAATCGTTATCGCGATCTTACTAAAGTGTTTCACAATTCTTTCTATGCAAAGAATTCTTTGCTTTTCTGAAGCCACAGCCCTCAAAAGAAAGGAAGAGAAAAACTGTCACTCTGCCAAGAATCAAAACATTCTTTATCAGTTGAACTTAAGTATAAACATTGTAACAATTTGTCAATGGAATAGACTTTGTGTGCAAGTCTAAAAAGCTTAAAGAGGAGCTGCATCTTTCAAAAAAATATTTAAAAAGTCAGCAGCTACAAATACTGCAGCTGCTGAATTTTAAAAAAAAAATGAACACTTACCTGTTCCAGGGTCCAGCGATGTTGGCAGCAGATGACGAGCAATCACTCGTCTCTCAGCTGCCCCCACCGCCATCCTCTGTCAGGGAAGTGAATCGTTGCGGCTTCGCTGCCCGGTTCCCTACTGTGCATGCGTGAGTCGCATTGTGCATCTTCACTGGTCCCCGCTGTGTCCTGGGAACTGTGTGTTTCCCAGAACACAACGGGGGGGCGGGACATCTGCGGCTAGCTGCGCCTAGCTTGTCCCAGAAGTGGGTGCAGATACCTGGATTATACAGGTATCTGCACCCCCCTCCCCCCTGAAAGGTGCCATTTGTGGCACAGGAGGGGAGAGGGTTCCGATGAGCGGACCTTACACTTTAGGGTGGAGGTCCGCTTTAAACACTAAAACTTTTTCTGACATTTGTTGGTTTCAAGTTAAAATCTTCTTTTTTTTTTTTTTGCTAGAAAATTACTTGGAACCCCCAAACGTTATATATATTTTTTTACCACCCTAGACACCCTAGAGCAGTGATGGCGAACCTTGGCACCCCTGATGTTTTGGAACTACATTTCCCATGATGCTCAAGGACTCTGCAGTGTGGTTGAGCATCATGGGAAATGTAGTTCCAAAACATCTGGAGTGCCAAGGTTCGCCATCACTGCCCTAGAGAATAAAATGGTGGTTGTTGTAATATTTTGTCACACTGTATTTGCGCAGTGGTCTTTCAAATGCAATTTTTTGGGGAAAAAATTAATAAAAAAATAAAATAAAAACTTTTCTGTTTTATTTGTGTGTGTGTAATGTGAAAGATTTTGCCTCCCGAGAATTGTGATCTTTTTATTCTAAGCAAAAAAATTGTGATTCTCATTTTGGCCAGAATTGTGCAGCTCTAGCGCCTGGTATTTAATGGTATGTATGCAATACATAATTTCGTGCTGTTAAATACATTATGTTACAATAATTCGTTTTTGGCATTGTTTAATTTTTGGATAATTCATTATGTATGTGTGTGTATATATATATATATATATATATATATATATATATATAATGTGTGTATGTATGTATATTTAATTTATTTATTTTTCATAACGATTCGTAATTCGGAAAGTTGTTTGACTTGGTCTGTTTGATTTACTCTGTGCCAGTAATCCAGCCCCCAACATGAAAAGGAATCCACTGATTGGACTAGAAAACTATCATTTGGATGGATCAATTCCTTTCCACTTGCTCAGTTTCTCACTAATAGAATAAAAACGAATTGATAATGCCATGTCGAGTCGACCTTCTGTTTCATTAGACCTTTAACAAATCATCTATCGGAAGGTGAAGAGAAGCAAATCTAACACTTGAAATGCAAAAAACACCTAGTGGCGCGTTTTTTGCATTTCAAGTGTTAGATTTGCTTCTCTTCACCTTCCGATAGATTTATTTAGTTTTTTAAGTGGCAGCTGGGAGGAGGGGGAGTTTGAGCGCTGTGATGATATACTAATTGGGAGGTCATTAATAGTGTATCTTGAGTTGTTTCTTTAACAAATCATGCCAAATTCATTCGTTAATTTCGTTAAGTTGAAATTCGTTATTTTTTTTCTTCAAAGATTCAGATGCATCTGATGGTCTGAAAGATGCAAAGTTCCACTGAATTTCAATTAGTTACAAAACAAATTGCACATGCCTAACCTGTGGTCTCATTCCGCTGCGTGGTGGTGTCACCAGCTGGTAACGTTTCTCGTCCAAAGAATCCAGTAGCTGTGAAGAGAAAAATGAATTCCCACAATTTATTAAAGGCGAAATTCAAATCATAAGGAGTATGGCTTCTCTGAATATCTGATTACCGGTAGTTCTATCTTCTTTATCTTCACCTGTCATGGTGTTTTCCAATGTTGTGTTCCATTCTGGGTATGTCAAAGACGTGGTGTCTAAAGTATAGAGAACATTTTAAACAAAGTCTGCTTAGTGGTTATCTTGGCACCAAAAAACACCCAGACCAGTCCATCTATCAAGGGTTGGTTTAAACAAAATGGACCCCTCAAGACTTCTGCAAAAATTCACACTTATCTTAATGCACCTCCTCCAAATTTGGGTGTGTGGAACAACTTTAACACAAACAAACTGAAATATTTTAGGGGGGGGGGGGGGAGTAAAAATAAAAAAACTAAAATAATGTGGTTGCATAAGCATGTACACCTTCTTATAACTGTGGATGTAGCTGTGTTCAAAATCGGGCAATCCCATTCAAACTCATGTTCTAGTAGGTCTTTCCTGACATTTTCCTAGTCGCATCTTACAACAAAAGCCATGGTCCACAGAGAGCTTCCAAAGCATCAGAGGGATCTCATTGTTAAAAGGTATCAGTCATGAGAAGGGTACAAAAGAATTTCCAATTTCAATTAGATACACCATGGAATGCAGTGAAGACAGTCATCATCAAGTGGCGAAAACGAGAGTTAGACTTACCGGTAACTCTGTTTCTAGGAGTCGTCCAGGACAGCACTAGAGAGATAGGCTCCACCTCCAGAGGCAGGAAACACAATCCAGATCTTTTAAGGGCGGTCTCCGTCCCTTCCCCTTCAGTCTTGTAAACGAGAACTTCCCCGGAAACGGCTTCTGTAACGACAAAAACACTTGTCCAGCATTATAACAGCATATAGGGAGGGAATCCATGCTGTCCTGGACGACTCCTAGAAACAGAGTTACCGGTAAGTCTAACTCTCGTTTTCTCTAGTCGTCTGTCCAGGACAGCACTAGAGAGGATCAACGAGAACTTACCAGATTAGGGGGGGGACTACCGCTTGAAGGACCTTTCTCCCAAACGCCTGGTCTTGCGCTGAGATAAGGTCCAATTTGTAATGCTTCATAAACGTCGAGTAGCTTGACCAAGTTGCTGATCGACAAATTTGTTCTGGTGTCGCTCCAGCTCGCTCTGTCCAAGAGGTCGATAGTGCCCGTGTAGAGTGAGCCATGGGGGGAAAAAAGGACATTCCATTTTCATCCCTTTTGTAGGCTTCTACAATAGCTTGTTTGATCCACCTTGCAATTGTATTCTTTGAAGCTTGTGACCCCCATTTTTAACCCGCATGTAAAACAAATAATGCAGTTGATTTTCTAATGCTTTTCGACATCTCCAGATACTGTAAGACACAGGCTCTCACATCCAGTTGGTTAAACTCTACCTTCTTAGGATTAGTGGGGGACCCACAGAACGAAGGAAAAACAATTTCCTGTGTTCTATGGAAATTTGTCACTACATTGGGTAAAAACCCAGGGTCCGTGTGCAACACCAGCCCCTCTTCAAAAATTTGTAAAAACGGCTCTTTCACCGAAAGTGCCTGAAGCTCGTTAATGCGTCTGGCTGTGGAAATAGCCACTAGGAACACCGTTTCAAGCGTGATCCATTTCAAGGAAAGTTCTTCTTCCCGAGACTTTTTTACCCATCCCTGTAACACAATTGACAGGTCCCATTTGGGTAAATTTTTGAAAGGAACAGGTTTAATCCTGGTCAATCCCTTAAAGAACCTGCTGACCAGCGGGTCTGCCTCCAGAGGTTGATCCAACAAAACCGATAGGGCCACAATTTGTACCTTTAAGGTACCAATGGCCAGTCCCTTATCCGCACCGTCTTGTAAAAACGCCAAGACTGTCGGGATACTTATAGACACCTTTTTAGTGTCCAACCATGAACAAAAAACCTTCCAATACTTAACATAAATTGCTTGGGTTACTCTCTTTCTACTAGAAAGGAGTGTTCTAATCACCCTATCCGAGAGCCCCTTAGACTTCAAGAGGCTCTCTTCAGACGCCAGGCCGATAACTTTAGGGTCTGTATTTCTGGCAACAGAGCTGGACCCTGGGACAGCAGATCCTTTCTCTCCGGCAGTAGGATGGGAGGCTCGTCTGTCAGACCCAGCATCATTGAGAACCACGGTCTCTTCGGCCAATATGGAACCACCAGTATTAATGTGGCCCGTTCCTGCAAAAATTTCCTCAGGACTAGAGGAATTAGCTTGAATGGGGGGGGGGGGGGGGGAGGCGTAGCGAGTGCGAAACGCCCAGTTTTGTGCCAAAGCGTCTATCCCTTTTGCCCCTGCGTCCCTCGCTAGGGAGTCGTATACTGGGACCTGGGTGTTAGCTTTCTTGGCGAACAAGTCCACCTCCGGAAGACCCCATTTGCGCATTGCACATCAGCTGGAAACTCTCCCTTTTCAGGGACCATTCTGATTCGTACACCCGGTGTCGACTCAAAGTCTGCCAGGTGGTTGTCTACCCCCTTTAGATGGACCGCTGAAACTGATTCTAGGTTTTCTTCTGCCCAATGCATGATCGTACTTGTTAGCTTGATCAAGGAAGGGCATCTCGTTCCTCCCTGTTTAGGTAGGAAATCGCCACTATACTGTCCGAGAGGACCTGTACATGGTGGTCCTTCAGATCCCTGGCAAACGCCCTTAAGGCTTCCCAGATTGCCTCCCCCAGTATCCTTGGGCTATTTAGCACAAAGCACTGGCATCCATAGTGATGCAGACAGACACTGGAGGAGACCACCATAGACCTCGTACTAGGTTCTCCTCTCTTACACCACCAAAGAGACCTTCTGGTCTTTGAGGATAGATGGATAATCCCGTCCAGGGATTCTTGTGTCCCGTCTCAGCTGCTCAGAATATTGGCGTGAAGGCCCCTGAAATAAGCTCTTGCCCAAGGAACCGCAGGGATTGTTGCCACTAATAGGCCCAACCCTGCCATAGCTGAGCGGATGGAAATTGTCCGATTGGACTGCAAAAAGGTTACCATCTTTTTCACCTTTTCCCCCTGTGAGGAAGACTTTCTGTGACACAGAATCTACCAGGAAACCTGGATACTGTATGGCCCGAGTTGGTGTCAAGTGCGACTTTTCTTCGTTTATTAACCACCCCAGCCTTTTTAGGCAAGAAATGGCTACCCTCAGACCTCCCTGCAGTTGGAGCTTTGAGGGGGCGAAAAATAAAAGGTCGTCCAAGTATGGTATGACAGCGACCCCTTTCAGCCTCAGGGGAACCAATGCTTCTGCCAGGACCTTAGTAAATATCCTGGGGGAAGAAGATAGACCGAATGGCAGAGCCCTGTATCGGATCTGTCTTCCCCCAAGAATCACTATCCTCAAATACTTTTGAGTCTTCTCGAATGGGGATGTGTAAATATGCGTCCCTCAGATCGAGAGAGGCCATGAAACAATTTGGAGGGAGTACTGACCTCACTGTAAAGATTGTTTCCATCCGGAATTTCTTATAAGTTACCCACTTGTTCAGCAACTTTAGATTCAAAATTCACCGGAATTTGCCTAACGGTTTCTTCACCACAAACACATGCGAGTAGAAACCGTGGTTTATTTCTTGTGACGGAACTGGCACTAGAACCCTCTGGTCTATTAAATCGCCAATTTGCGACAGCAAAGCTGTCGCTTTCTGGGGATCCTTGGGAGGCTTGGTCAGACACATCCTTGTAAGTGAAGTGTGCTTGACTGTATTTTGTAACCCTCCCTGATGGTCCTCAGAATAAAAGTATTTGGGGTAGTCTTTTCCCACTGTGGGAGGAACTGCCCCAGTCTTTCCCCCACAGGGAACAGGTCACTGGGATTTAGTGGTTTTTTTAGAAGAGGAAAAAAGATTGCCTTTCTGTTTTCCTCCCATCCACTGTTTCTTAGTTGTTGACTCCTTAGAGGTCTGTCCCTGTGACTGTCCCTGCCTTTGGGGATGAAAAAAGCATTTACCTGTAGCTTTTTGGGTTTAACAGGAAAGGCCTTCTCTGCAGTACGGTCCAGGACTTTTCAAGATCCTGTCCGAACAAGAGGTCTCCCTCAGAGGGGATGCCACATAACCTCACTTTTGAGGCCGAGTCTCCTGACCAAGACTTCAACCAAAGTGCCCTGCGAGATGCGTTTACAAGGGCAGCGGTCCTGGCTGACAATTTAACAGACTCTGCAGAGGCATCTACCATATAACCTGCTGCTTTATGCAGCATAGGAAGGGAATCCAGTATTTCCTTTCTGGAGGCCCCCCCTTCCAAATGGCTTTGCAATTTGTTCCAGCCAGACCTCCAAGTTGCGAGCCACTATTGTCGTGGCCATTGCAGGTTTTGAATTAGTCATGGTTACTTCCCATGACCTCTTCAGCAGCACCTCCATCCTTTTATCCATGGGTTCCTTAAGATCACCCATGTTCTCAAAGGCGAGGTTGATTTTACACACTGGGAAAAAGCTGCGTCTACCTTGGCACTTTGTTCCAGACGCAAGTGGGGTCCTCGCTGAAGGGGAATCTCCGCTTCATACTTTTAGGAAAAAAAGAGCTTTTTCTCTGGCTCCTCCCACTCTCCAGTGTGCTATGATCTGCCTTTAGGGTCTGATACATCTGGTCATGCAAGGACAGGGAGACTGGCTCTTCTTTAATTTCGAGCGTCTCATAAATCACCCCCAGTAAGGCATCTACCTCCTTGAGTGAGAGCCTGTATCTGGGGAAGCTTGTCCCTTGCACAGGAATATCTCTGGATGATGCCGTCTCACTTAGGCCATCCAGTGAATCAAATTCCTCTTCCCCTGATTAGTCACCTTCCTCTGGGGTGGAAGCAGGGGGGACTGCGGCTGGTTTTGGGGTCTCAAGGTTCGCTAGCATTGTCTTGATGGATTGCATTTCTTTCTGTACTCCAGAAATCAAATCCTAACAGGCCCCGTAGCTTCCTTATAGACCAATTTGTCTATGCATGGTTTGCAGAGGGGCTTAGACCATCCTTCTTTTAATTTATTCATACATGAAGGACATCTCTTCTTCCCCCCTGACCTCTCTGGTTCTTTGGGCAGAGCCCAAGACAAGAGAAGTAGAGAAGGAAGGGAAAAACCAGACAAGCTAACATCAGCGAAACCTTAGCAAAAAAATAGGATGCCTTCACCCAACACTTATGTGCACCCCACCAACCGCTAACAGGATTCACAAGACTCTTTAGTCCGGATCCTGTTTGAGAGAGGGAGGGAGGAAATACACACCTGGACCATTTCAGAATGCCTTTGCATTGATTAGTCCATCACTCCCCCCCTCACTCCCAACCCTGTAGGTACAAGACACCTCTGTGTTTGCCTACCTGAGCTGGTTCGGCTCCACTGCCACTCTCCACTGCATCCATTTTGATCGGAACACGCCTGGAGGCTTCTTTTCGTAATGTAATGCAGCACGAACGCTTGAAGCACACGCCTAACCACCTGGATGCAGCGCGAACGCCTCGTGGCTGCGGCTTTTTAAAATAGCCGCCAAGGTCCCGAACGTCCACGCTCGCCGCGCGACCCGGGACCGGTAGTGGATTGCCGGAAGTCCTCTATCCTCCTCCTGTGATGCACAGGCCGGAACTCGAAGCCTGTGCCCGTCCCCCACCTGACTTCGCGCCCAATTTCAACCTATTGTCAGGTGGGGAAACGAACGCCCTCCCCGGGCTTCAGAAGGAGAACGCCGGTTCGAAGCTGCAGTCAACCCGACCGGAGGACTTCAAAACGTCCGTTTACCAACAGGTAATCCGAACTCCTTCCCCGTCTCTTATGGGCTATCCCACCGTCAGGGGAAGGAGAGCTCCTGATCCAGCCTCCTCCTCCGGTGGAGGAAACACAAAGACTGAAGGGGAAGGGACGGAGACCGCCCTTAAAAGATCTGGATTGTGTTTCCTGCCTCTGGAGGTGGAGCCTATCTCTCTAGTGCTGTCCTGGACAGACGACTAGAGAAAATATGGCACAACAGTGACGTTACCAAGAACTGCACCTCCCTCCAAAACTGATGAAAAGACAGGAAGAAAACTGGTCAGGGAGGCTGCCAAGTGGCCACAGCAACATTAAAAGAGTTGCAGGAATATCTGGAATGTACTGCCTGTGTGGTACATGTGACAACAATCACATGCCTTTTGTTACGAAGAAAAACTTCCAAGACTAGCTAAATTTTACAAAAACACATCTGAAGTCTCCCAAAAGTTTGTGGGAATAGGTGTTATGGTCTGAATCCAAGGTTGAACTTTTTGGCCATAATTCCAAAAGATTTGTTTGGCGCAAAAACACTGCACATCACCAAAAGAACACCGTACCCACCGTGAAGTATGGTGGTGGCAGCATCATGCTTTGGGGCTGTTTTTCTTCAGCTGGAATAGGGGCCTTAGTCAAGGTAGAGGGAATTATGAACAGTTCCAAAAACCAGGCAATATTGGAACAAAACGTTCAGGCTTCTGCTAGAAAGCTGAACATGAAGAGGAACTTCATCTTTCAGCATGACAACGACCCAAAGCATACATCCAAATCAACAAAGGAATGCCTTCACCAGAATAAGATTAAAGTTTTGCAATGGCCCAGCCAGAGCCCAGACCTTAATCCGATTTTGAAAATCTGCAAAGTGATCTGAACAGGGCTGTGCACAGAAGATGCCCTCGCAATCTGAACGATTTGGAGTGTTTTTGCAAAGAATGGACAAATATTGCCAAGTCAAGATGTACAATGCTGATAAAATCAAAAGGTGCTTCACAAAGTATTAGTTTAAGTGTGTGCACACTTATGTAACCATATTATTCTAGGTTTTTTATTTTTCCTTCCATCCACCTAAAAGATTTTAGTTTTTTGTTCAATTGAGTTATATGGTTTAAGGGTTACATTAAAGGTGCAAAAAGTTCTGAAATGATTTATCATATCTCATTTTTTTCATCACAGAAACCTGACATTAACAGGGGTGTGTAGACTTTTTATATCGCTGTACAGTATATAAAAAAAGCGAAAAAAAAATAAAAAATAAAGCATATGAACACTATAAAACCAATTACCTGTCATCTCATCCTGCCGGGTGGTGTTGTCACAAGCTGGTAATGTTTCTCCTCTGAGGAATCCAGGAGCTGTGAGGGGAAAATAAGGTAAAATGCGAAATTTCTAAAAACTTGCAATTCCAATATTAAAGGAATATCTAATTACCGGTGGTTATATTGTCTGTATCTCTGTCTGCCATGGAGTTGTCCTGCGTTGTGTTCCATTCTGATAATGTCATCGATGTGATCTCTAAAAAACGTGAACATTTTAAAAGTCTGGTTAGTGGGTCCTGTCTTGGCACCAAACACAAATCTCTGCCATGGCCCTGGAAACAGAGGTCATAAAAATCTAATACACTATCCAGAAGATGATTGGCTAAACAACTGCATTTGACCTCTAGTACATTTTGACTTCTATTTTTGCTTTATATTCTTTATGAAATGGCAAATGCAGTAATATAGAGCTGGTTAAATAAAAAGTTAACTCCAGCATAACACTTTTGGTAGTAAAATAGTACATTTTGTGTAGAGATGTAAACATCAGACCAAAAAGAGTGACAACTGAGACTGCACTAGGGACAGTTGGGAGCAATGAGGTTGTATGTGTATATGGAATTGCTACATTCGCGATCCCACAAACCATCGTGGCTATACATCGGCTTGCGGGATCGGGATAGCAGGCACGTGCGCCACTACACAGCAGGGGTGCCAATGCTCGTGGCAGACTGTCGCAATGACCGCCAGCCATGAGCGATTGCGAGCAGGAGAGGCAGAACAGGGAAATTGTGTGTGTGTGTGTGTGTGTATGTGTGTGTGTGTATGTGTGTACACCAGGGGTCTCAAACTGGCGGCCCCCAGCTGTTGCAAAACTACAAGTCCCATCATGCCTCTGCCTGTGGGAGTCATGCTTGTAACTGTCAGCCTTGCAATGCCTCATGGGACTTGTGGTTTCGCAACAGCTGGAGGGCCGCCAGTTTGAGACCCCTGGTGTACACAATACCGGTTCTGTTCTGAGAGGAGTGACAGATTGTGTTCCTATTAGCTAGGAACCACGATCCGTCACTTCCTCTAGTCAGTCCCCTCCCCCTTCAGTTAGAAATACGTAGCAGGGAACACAATTAACCCCTTGATTGCCCCCTAGTGTTAACTCCTTCCCCGCCAGTGACATTTTTAAAGTAATCAGTGCATTTTTATAGCACTGATTGCTGTATAAATGCCAATGGTCCCAAAAGTGCCCCATGTGTCTGCCATAATGTCGCAGTCCCAATTAAAAATTGCAGACTAGTAAAAAAGACGCTATAACTTTTGGGGCTGCGCCGTTAGTAGCGGCTCCCGTGTGCATGCGCGGGAGTGACGTCACACGGCTCTGGCAAATCACAGAGCCGGAGTCCGCGGCCTGGAAGGAAGAGGTAGAAGAAGCACTTTACAACATGAGGGCAGAGAGTGCACTTACAATACAAATCAATATAGGAGGGGTCGGAAGGCCTCATACGTATGTTTTGTGTGCACATGCTTTGTTTGGTGGCTGTGGCAAAAATGCTCACATTTAGTGAGCATGAAAGAAATAGAACGCTGGATAGCCGCACTCCAAAAAAGTTCACCTTTATTAAAAAATGGATATCAAAGCATCACAGGGCAATACAGACTAACTGCACAGCTGTTGACACATTTCACACCAGATATGGTGCTTAGTCAGCTAGAGGGCAGTACTGCCACTGAACACAACCCATTCAAGTGAATGGGGCCATGCCACAACCACTCTACAACTCGTATAAGGACATTTATGCAGTTAAAACCACCTTTAAAAAGTAACCTCACTGTAACCTTGCTGAACTTAACGCTATGCTTTTCTTTGTCTGACCTTTGAATGCTGTCTATTGCACTTCCTCAACTCTTCCCACTTGTGTTGGAGACCAAGCTGAACTGACTGGATTGGTCACTGGTCCTGAGTGGGTATTTGTGAGCAAAAGGGAAGGAATGCCTTCCAGTGGATAGTGCCCAGTGATGGATGGTGGCGATGGGCCCTAGCTGGGATTGGGCTGCTGCCTTTTCTGAGCGACCTTTAGGTTGTTTCAGCATGTAGACTTAGATAAAAAGGAAGCAATGCCCGGTATACAGAGAAATGTCACTTCTAAAATCTGGTTCACGGATATTTATTTAAAAATTAGCAACATGCCTTGCTAGCCTACAAGACCTTCTTCTCTTCCTTCTAATTTTCTCATTCTTCTCTTCTTTTCCCACTGCTCTTTCCCCCTACACCCCCCTTTTCTTTTCTCCCTCCAACCCCATTCTGAATGGGAGCCCCCTGTGTTTTGGCCCATCCGCACTCCTCTCCGTTCCTCCGGGCTGTCGTTTGGGACCACCTCTAGCCCTGTTGGTCTGAACAGGTGGTTTAAATTGTAGTAGACACAAATTGTAACTCTTGATACTGTTATTGTCACTGCTACTACTTTCCCCTGCGTGGGAAACAGCTATACTTTTGCTTATTGTGTCATGATTGTGACCTTTTGACTCAATAAAAATTATTGTACCAGAAAAATTAGCAACATGGACATCAAGCCAACGGGTTTCGGGGGAATAGACTCCTTCCTTCAAGGCTGTTGCTGTGTGCTATTTGGTCAGAACGGTTCCCATGGGTGGTTATGTCAGATCAAGGTTTTTGAATGGCAGGCCGGCTTTTGTTGAATAGGCAGCCTCTGGCTGAATCCTCAGCGCTGATACAAGCAGTGGGCTGGCTCTTGGCAAGAGTCATGCAAATATCAAAATATCTTGATGGGTGGTATCAGTCTAGTGGAGTTTGTGCCACCCTAGGTAACACCCAGATGTGATGCTGAGCCTCCATGATTGAAAGAACTGGAATTTAATGAATGAAAAGGGGAGGGCCTGGGACAATCCGGCTTGGGAGAAAAAGCTAAATAATGATGGATGTCCTTCAGCCAGGAAATGAGGTGGGCTCTATCTAGCTTGCTGCAGCTTCCAATGCACATTGTGAGATGTTCACAGTGTTCAGTGAAATAAGACAAAGCAATTTCAGTACAAGAAAGAAGACTGTACAACTGTGCAAGACTCAAGGGAAGGCTGGAGGTCAGAAATAATTTCTGACCAGAGCATCAGTTTGTAGTATTTAGGGGTGGCCTGTCCATTAAGGGCACACGGGCGCCGCCCCCCTGTCCACTGCCCCCCTGTCCACTGCCGCCCCAACTATCCATGGGTCCGGCCCCTTTCAGGACACCAGCACATGAATTCCAGTGCGGGGGCTGTTTTGAAGCACAGATTAGAGCAAGAGACTCAAATAGACTTCAATATAGGGTGGGCTTGGGTCGCAGTGAGTGCACTCTGATCCCACCCAGGTGTGTTACGGCAGCAAATGAACATTCGCTGTTGTAACACTGATCTTCCTCCTGGCCAATCAGGAAGCGGGTTTTGACATCGGTCACAGATTGGCTGAATGGACAGGTGATCCTATTGGATGCCTAGGAAGAAGAGGGGAGGAGCTGGAAGCCGCCTTTGAGAAGAGGAAATTGAGCCGCTGCACCAAGCTGCCTGCCACAGTGGAGCAAGTGCCGGAACGACCGGCAAACAGTGGGCGGGTGGGTCCCGCTCGGGGGGGGGGGTGGAGATGGGTGATTGTTTGCCACCCGCCCCCCCAAAAAATAAAAACACCAGCCGCCACTGGTAGTAATACAGTGAGTACACTGGAGGAAGATTCATCCCCACCACTCAGAGTACTACATAATTATCACCATTCCTTATACGGCTTCCATACCGCCACAGGTTTCCAGGAAGATAAAACGCATACACCCTGTAAACGTTGAGGTTGAGCTCTTCATTGCTGTGTTCCATCCTGTGATCTGACACAATTACTCCCAATTAATTTACTAATTATTTGTCCCAGTCCCGCAATTACTGAATGCAATCATCGTTTTATCTCCCTCGTTGTGTGGAAGGCGATCGGCTTTCATCCTGCCCGGGATAGATGCATTGAAGAGCGACATCCAAGCAGTATGAAAGACAAGCGCCGCTTCATCACTAATTCATTTAATTGAACTTGAACTTCTATTACTTATAGCAGATAGAATATTATATCGGTGAGATGACGGTTCTGGCTCGATTTGCACTGGCGAAATCCCTCACAAGGAGCCAAACAAAAAAAAAAAAAAACCCTAAGACTACGTCAGGGCCTTGAATCTGAAATCCGGGCACAAAAACTGCCATTTATTATTTCCCTTGCCACAAGGGATAGAAATCCAACGGTTGTGGGAGGGGTTCAGGCTCCACCCACCGCAGATTGAAGAAAACAACAGAAGGGGCGGAGAAGAGAGCAGTCACGTACGTAATCCTGCACTTTCGGGTCTGGGACGTGCACACGTGCCGTCTGCGACCTGCTCCCACTGTGATTGCACACAGAGGCTACGTTCGCCGGAACCAGCTGATTGGTCGAGTCACAGGCAGAAAAGCCATCTGCCTATGTAAACAAGGCAGATCGCTGTTCTGTGAGAAGGGAAGGCTGTGATCCTGTGTTCCTACAAAGCAGGAACACAGATCTGTCTTCCCACAGTACAAGCAACCCCCACACAGTTAGCAAGCACTCCCTAGGCACACATTTAACCCTTTGATCAACCCCGATGTTAACCCCTTCCCAGACAGTGTCATTATTTTTTAATTTCTTAATTTTTTTAAGCACCGATCACTGTATTAGTGTCACTGGTCCCCAAAAAGTGTCACTTAGTGTCCAATTTGTCTGGTGCAATGTTTCAGTCCTGATATAAGTCGCTGATAGCTGTCATTACTAGTAAAAAAAAAAAATTTAAAAAATCCATAAATCTATCCCATAGATGGTATACACTATAAGTTTTGACCAAACTAATCAATATACACTTATTGGGATTTTTTTTACCAAAAAGATGTAGCTGAATACATATTGGCCTAAATTGATTAAGACATTTTTTTTTTTTTTATGGGATTTGTTTTGTAGCAAACAGTTTTTTTTTGTTTTGTTTTTTCAAACGCGTGGGACTATTTTTGTTTATAGCGCAAAACATAAAAACCGCAGTGGCGATCAAATACCACCAAAAGAAAGCTCTATTTGTGGGAGAAAAAAAAAGGACATACCTTTTTACTTGGGTACAGCATCACATGACTGCGCAATTATCAAAGTAACGCAGTGCTGTATTGCAAAAAATGGCTTGGTCGCGACGGGGGGTAAACCTTCTGGAGGGCAAGTGGTTAAGGAAAAATATTTTTTCCCGTGGACATGAAGGGCGCTGCAGGTGGAAGGAGGGGGGGGTGTGTGTAGGGAAGGCGGAGGGGTTATATTGCATACAGACTGCCCTAGGTAACGCCCACTTGTGATGTTGAGCCTCCATGATTGAAAGAACTGAAAGCCAATCAAAGGAAGGGTGGGCCATGGACAGCTGGTGAGGAAAGCACTAGATGTCCTTCAGCCAGGAAATGGGGTGAGCGCTGTGTGACTTGCTGCAGCTTCTAATGCACGTGGTGAGAAGCTCACAGTGTGCAGTGAAATCAGATTCATTACAGGAGAGGAGCCTGTACAACTGTGCAATTCTGGAGAAAGGCTGGAGTTCCTTTTTAAACCTTTATTTTTGCAGTGCGGTTGTTCTGAAATGCCAAATGCATTCGGTCCCGTCAATCTTTAAACGCTCTTTTGCCATCGATCGAAGCGCGGTGCAGTCGGGAGGGCTGACCGCGGCTGCGAGGTGTTCCAGCTCCCATTCTGGCATTGATTGCGTCCAGGTGGCTCAGACCCCACCAGCTGAGATGAAGCACAATTTACAGAGCATGAAAGCCATTTCTCTCTGGAAATGTAGGACGTGGCTGCGAAGCCAATACCATTAGCGCTAATTCCATGGCCGGCATCCTGCTCGCTCCCGCCCCGGCGTGCCTGACGAGGAAGGGGACAGATTCCAGCCAGGGCATGGAAGTGCCTGCAGAAAACTGTTAACCCTTTCTAACTAGGCTGTACTGCATTAAGACAATTCAGATGTATGCCATATAAGATTGCAGCGTTGTAGAACAGAATCTATCCTCGCTGAGTGTTCAGCAGTGGAAAATCCATTGGTATTGGTACATAGCTGTTGTCACCGCTCCTGTGCGTGCAATTTTCACCTTTTTTAAAAATAGTTGTAAATCCTAACTAGAAGACATTTAGTCAAGCACCATTTTTTAATAAAATACTCACCGTTACCCCTAACTGCTGCCGATTTGGGATGGGCTTGTGTGTACGGATCGTAGTCCCAGCCCACTTGAGCAATCCCGCCAGGAAGCCATTACCGCACACAGCCAATCATAGGCAGTGAGGCATTTCCAGGCCCGCAGCTGCACCTACACATTGCCTATGACTGGCAGTGTGCAGTGACTGCTTTCTGGCGGGATTGCTCAGGTGGGTTGGGACTAGGATCCAAAACGCACCTGAGCCCATCCCTATTGCAGATCTCCAGTATCCTCTTTCAGCCACTTCCTGTCTAAATTCACTTTAACCACTTAAGGATCGAGCCTCATTCTGAGATTTGTTTTTTACAAGTTCAAAACAGGCTTTTTTGTTAGCAAATTACTTGGAACCCCTAAACATTATACAATTTTTTTCTAACACTCTAGAGAATAAAATGGCGGTCTTTGCAATATTTTCTGTCACACCGTATTTGCGCAGCGGTCTTACAAGTGCACTTTTTTGGGGAAAAAATACACTTTTTTTTTAATTAAAAAATAAGACAACAGTAAAGTTAGCCCAATTTTTTTTATATTGTGAAAGATGATGTTATGCTGAGTAAATTGATACCCAACATATCACGCTTCAAAATTGCACCCGCTCGTGGAATGGCGACAAACTTTTACCCTTTAAAAATCTCCATAGGCGACATTTAAAAAATTCTACAGGTTGCATGTTTTGAGTTATAGAGGAGGTCTAGGGCTAGAATTATTGCTCTTGCTCTACTGATTGCGGTGATACCTCACATGTGTGGTTTAAACACGGTTTTCATATGCGGGCGCTACTCACGTATGTGTTTGCCTCTGCGCGTGAGCTCGGCTAGCTGCTGCCATAAGAACGATACTCCTCTTCAAAGTACCAGCGTATATAACGACGGTGGGCGGTCCGGAAGTGGTTAATGTAGACCAGCTTCCTGATGAGGACAACCGTGGACCATGACTGTGGATGTGAGTCAGCATGGCTGTTTGCTGTCTTCACCAGGGGCACTTTTTGATAGGGTGACAACACAGGAGCACAACTGTTAAACGGTTGTCACCCTATAACAGGAAGTATCTGAACAAGGATATTCATGGCTGGACCACCAGGGGTTATTTTAACTGCTTGCAGGCTGCGTCATGTAAACATACTGCAGCAGGGTGGCTGCTCTGCGCCGGATCACATACATGTATGTGATCCACCCTTTCCGGGTAGGGGGCACACACATGCATTTTTTGTTTATATAATAAAAAAAATCCCAGTGGTGATCAAATACATCAAAAAGAGAGCTCTATTTGTGTGAAAAAAATGAATATAAATTTAGTTTGGGTACAGTGTTGCATGACCACGCAATTACCAGTTAAAGTAGCACAGTGCTGAATAGCAGAAAGCAGCCTGGTCATGAAGGGGGGTAAAACCTTTTAGAGCTCAAGTGGTTAATGAAAGCTGCAGATTTAAAACTATGAGGTTGATTTACTAAAACTGGAGCACTCAGAATCCGATGCAGCTGTGCCTGGTAGCCAATCAACTTCTAACTTCAGCTTGTTCAATTAAGCTTTGGCAAAAAAAAAAAAAAACCCTGGAAGCTGATTGGTTTCTGTGCAGCGCTACACCAGATTTTGCACTCCCCACTTTTAATAAATCAACCCCAGTAAAACAACTCTCCATAATCCCTGCAACATTTTTTCATCCCACTGTAGTGCAAGCAGGCACAGACTGCATGAGGGTGACAACTCTGCTCTGAATTCAATAACAGATGCAGCATTGTTGCCACCACATCACAGGAAGCTGCAATGGGTGGACTTCATTGGCACGTTGCAGGGGTACTAAGAGAAAACTGTAAATGCACGTTTATAAATGTGTTAGAAGCTAAAGCAGAATGTTACAGAATGGGGTCACATCTATTATAAAGAGAAAATCTACCTTTTATACAATCAATCTGGAATGTCCTGTTTATTTAACCAGGAATAGGATAGGATACATAGATAGATGCACTATATTACCAAAAGTATTGGGACACCTGCCTTTAGACTCCTTTCACACCAGGGCGTTATGCAGGCGCTATAGCGTTAGAAATAGCACCTGCAATCCGCCCTAAAGAAGCTGCACCATTGTATGTAGTGTGAAAGCCCTCGGGCTTTCACACTGCAGTGGTGCGCTGGCAGGACGTCAGAAAAAAGTCCTGCGAGCAGCTTCTTTGGAGCGGTGAAGGAGCTGTGTGTTTACCGCTGCTCCCCATTGAAATCAATGGGGCAGCGCTGTAATACCGCCAGCAAAGCGCCGCTATTGTGGCGTATTACCGGCGGTTTTAACCCTTTCGTGTTCGCTAGCAGGGGGTAAAAGCGCCCCGCTAGCGCCCGAAATGCGCCGCAAATCCGGTGGTAAAACGCTGCTAAAAATAGCGGAGTTTTACCACCGACGCAATGGGCGGTGTGGTGTGAAAGGGGTCTTACACACATGAACTTTAATGGCATCCCAGCCTTAGTCTGTAGGGTTCAATATTGAGTTGGCCCACCATTTGCAGCTATAACAGCTTCAACTATTCTGCGAAGGCTGTCCACAATGTTTAGGAGTGTCTATGGGAATGTTTGACCATTCTACCAGAAGCGCATATGTGAAGTCAGGCACTGATGTGGCCGAGAAGGCCTGGCTGGCAGTCTCCGCTCTAATTCATCCCAAAGGTGTTTTCTTGGGTTGAGGTCAGGACTTTGTGCAGGCCAGTCAAGTTGCTCCACCCCAAACTCACTCAGCCATGTCTTTATGGACCTTGCTGTGTGCATTGGTCCAGATCATTTGATAGAGGGTGGATTATGGTGTGGGGTTGTTTTTCAGGGGTTGGGCTTGGCCCCTTAGTTCCAGTGAAGGAAACTCTCAGGGCGTCGGCATACCAAGACATTTTGGACAATTTCATGCTCCCAACTTTATGGGAACAGTTTGGGGGTGGCCCCTTCCTGTTCCAATATGACTGTTCACCAGTGCACAAAGAAAGCTCCATAAAGACATGGATGAGCAAGTTTGGGGTGGAGGAACTTGACTGACCTGCACAGAGTCATGAGCTCAACCCGATAGAACACATTGTGGGATGAATTCAAGCAGGGGAGACTGAGAGCCAGGCCTTTTCATCCAACATCGATGCCTGACCTCACAAATGCACTTCTGGAAAAATGATCAAACATTCCCATAGACACACTCCTAAACCTTGTGGACAGCCTTCCCAGAAGAGTTGGAGCTGCTATAGCTGCAAATGATGGGCCGAATCAATATTGAACCCTACTGGCTAAGACTGGGATGCCATTAAAAATTCATGCGCATGTACAGGCAGGGGTCCCAATACTTTTGGTAATATAGTGTATGCATTGGGAGCTAAAGCTTATATGTTATAGAATGGGGTTACACCTATTAAGCGCAATCCCAGAGAAGATCTACCTTTTATACAATGAATCTGGAATGTTTTGCTACGATAGGATGCATCTGACATAACAATGGTGCAGCAAATATGTAAAAATCAAAAATGACCTTTTAGGTGAACCTAAAATACAACCAAAGGCCATTTTATTTTTTAGCTTTGAAAAGGGTGAAAAGGGATTAGAACACCTGTCAGATTTTTATTGCTGTCTGATATGGAGAGATTCACCCTCTCTATTTGTCCTGGTGATCTTTATTACTGAAAGTGAAAGAAAATACCACATTTTGATTGGTCACCAGAACAGGAATAGAGGGGAAATCTTCCAATGGGGACACTAGTTCTGGTGACAACCAAGGATTCCCTTATTTTGGAAAGTGATTGGACATCTCAACAGATGGCAGATGCAACTCTATGATTTTGCATCCCATTCACTATAACATCTTCTATTTTGGAATCAGTGGCGGAACTACCACCATAGCGACCCGTGCGGTCGCTACGGGGCCCGCAGCTGAGGAGGGCCCGGTGAGCGGGCGGCAGGTGAGCCGCCGAGCTCCCTGTCCGCTCGGCGCTCGTACAGTCACACTGACTGTACGAGCGGACACAGCCAGGTGACTCGGCGGTGGCGGTGGGTTGTTGGGGAAGCTGCGGGGAGGCTTAGTGGGTGGCCAATCAGCGGGTGGCGGGGCAGAGAGATGACATCATCTCTCGCCGCCCGGCGCCCGCCCTGCAAACTGAAACTGCCAGCTCCGCTCTCACTCACTGTGCAGGCAGCAGAGATTACATCCTCTCTCTGCTGCCTGACTCAGACTGGCAAACAGAGCGACTTTAACAGGAAAGTGACAATCCGCAATGTGTGACAGGTGACATGGCAAATGGACAATCCGCAATGGATGGCAGGTGACATGGCAAGTGGAAAATCCACAATGTGTGGCAGGTGACATGGCAAGTGGACAATCTGCAATGTGTAGCATGTGACGTGGCAAGGGGACAATCTGAAACTTGTGGCATGTGACGTGGCAAGGGGACAATCTGAAACTTGTGGCAGGTGACGTGGCAAATGGACAATCCGCAATGTGTGGCAGGTGACGTGGCAAGTGAACAATCCGCAATGTGTGGCAGGTGACGTGGCAAGTGGACAAACCGCAATGGGTGGCAGGTGACATGGCAAATGGACAATCCGCAGTGGGTGGCAGGTAACGTGGCAAATGGACAAACCGCAATGGGTGGCAGGTGACGTGGCAAATGGACAATCCACAATGTGTGGCAGGTGACGTGGCAAGTGGACAATCCGCAATGTGTGGCAGGTGACGTGGCAAGTGGACAATCCGCAATGTGTGGCAGGTGACGTGGCAAATGGACAATCTGAAACTTGTGGCAGGTAACGTGGTAAATGGACAATCCGCAATAGGTGGCAGGTGACGTGGCAAGTGAACAATCCGCAATGTGTGGCAGGTCACGTGGCAAGTGGACAAACCGCAATGGGTGGCAGGTGACGTGGCAGGTGACGTGGCAAATGAACAATCCACAATGTATGGCAGGTGACGTGGCAAGTGGACAATCCACAATGAGTGGCAGGTGACATGGCAAGTGGACAATTTGTAATGTGTGGCAAGTGACAATCTGCAACTTGTGGCAAGTGGACAATCTGAAATGAGTGGCAGGTGATGTGGCAAGTGGACAATCCACAATGGGTGGCAGGTCACGTGGCAAGTGGACAATCCGCAATGTGTGGCAGGTGACGTGGCAAGTGGACAATCCCCAATGTGTGGCAGGTGACGTGGAAAGTGGACGATTTGCAATGTGTGGCAGGTCACGTGGCAAGTGGACAATCCACAATGGGTGGCAGGTGGACAATCCGCAACTTGTGACAAGTGACAATCTGCATCTGGTGGCAGGTGACACACTCGAGGCTCCCACTGATTCTGCATTATGGTGAGTTGAACTATTTAATTTTCTATAACAATGCAATAATAGAAATAATGTGTTTCAATCATCCTGACACCATAACACAAATGGTGCCGTGATAATTGAAGTGCCAACATCAGCCATTGCCCCAATAAATTGCCCCCATAAAAGTATTTTCTATCAGTGCCCCTCCCGAGACTAGAATCTGAATCCGCCCCTGGGTGGGGGGGGGCCCATACAACATTTTGCTATGGGGCCCTGTGATTTCTAGTTACGCCCCTGTTTGGAATGTTCTCACCTGTAGTTGGGTTTTCCTCTTCTCCTCCTGTGGTGGTCACACCATATCCCCCTGTAATGCTTTGCTCTGAGCTTGCCATGAAAGTTGTGACCTCTGAAATCCAGAGAAGTGTGATTATCATACAGAGGTCAGCTATGATGGACTCTAAAAAGTAACCGCTAGAACACAAGTTGTCCATTCAGGCATCAGTGAGATCTTATGACAAAGAACATACAAAAGAAAGTATTTGAAAATTACAGTTGAAGTGGGAAAGCACCTTAAAGATGATTGTTGGTAAATTTATAGGAGATTGAACAATTTGGATTGTACCATGTGTATTGCTAGCTATCAGGCTTGGCACCACATATGACTCTCTGCTCATTCATTGGGGGAAGATGGATAGATAGCATAACACTGGACCTCAGGGTTGTCCCGTTGGTACTGATATCTGATAGTATTTGATAATGGTGTTGGTGTCGGCAGCTGGTTACCAAGCTGGTAAATTCTCCACCCCAGAGGGTTCCCACAGTATCCATGGCAGTGACACTCAACCAGGGTTCTGTGGAACACTAGGGTTCCTCCAGAGGTTGCTACTCGTTCCTTCAGCATTGGCAATTTCTGCCTCTCAGATAAGTTCCCACCGACACCATTGATCTTTTTAGTGATCTGTAAGGAGGTAATTCTACCCAATGACCACAAGTGTAAGGGCCATTCTTCCCACTGACCATCACACTAATGTATCATGAGTTGTAGATTTCTAATTTCTAACTTTTAGCAGGGGTTCCCCGAGACCTGAGAACTATTTCAAGGGGTCCTCTGTGTTGAGAAAGGCCGATCTATGGTTTATAGTCCAAAGCAGAAAACCTAAAGCTGGCCATCCATCGGTGGTAGAATTTCTTTCAACAAAAATTATTTTCAGAACCTTCATTCAATTTTTTAATGGTTAATAAGCTCAAATTAATGATCGTTTTCAATTATAAAAAAAAGGAGCAGGATGGAAAGGGTTTTTTTTTTTTTGTTTGTTTTTTAACAAATGACTTTCCAATAGTAAAATCCCACTTATTGTAAGGCTTATGTGCATCTTGCAATCAGATGTAGAATTGAAAATATTGACATGGCCATCGAATACAAGTTTTCAGAAATTTCATTTTTTTTTTTTTCCAGTCCATAATGGTACTATTGAATGATTCTTCTGAATGTCCGTATGATCATTTGAACAAAAAAAACTGCTGGTGTATGACCAGCTTAAGAATGGCCATACACTATACAATCTAATTGTACAATCTCCTTATAGGATCTACTATTTATTGAAGAAGTCATGATGAAAAGATGATGTAAAAGTTCATAAACTGTTATAAGTAAAACAATAGACTATGCTCTAAATAAAAATGCCATCAATCGTTGTTGCTTGTAGACCAACTTCACATAATCTTCATTGAGAAACAATACTTTATGTTGATTTAGGTATTCTTTGTCTCCTTAGCCCTGATGAAGGGGCATTTTTAGACCCTTGAAACCCATTGGCTTCCTCTTTTTGATCTTCTATCTTACCCTATACTGGAATAGAATTGTATCAGTCTATGGTGTGACACATCAACCTTAGATTTGTTACTTTTGGACTACAAGCCAAACATACTGTGGGAACCCTCTGGGGTGTAGAATTTGCCAGCCCATTAATCGGACAACCTCTACCAACATCATTATACTATTGAATAGCAATAACAACAGGACAACCCTGGGGTCCAGTGCTATCTATCCAGTTTCCCCAATGAATAAGCACCAAGTCATACGACTGTGGCCCCCCAAAATGCTTTTGGCTCCCACTTTTTGATCTTCTCTCTAACCCTATACTACACCACTACCTGAACGATCTCTTCTAATGCTCCTCCCAATCATCACCTCTGAAATTTTATTAACAATATACTGAATTTTATTGTGAACATTTGGAATTTTTACTGCAAGCCTTTCAATTTTATTGCCAACACTTTTATTTAAGAAATGTTTATGATGTGTTTTAATTTTTTTTTATTGTATACTAGCCCTGATGAAGGGGAACTTTCCCCTGAAACGCGTTGGCTCTTTGTGTACCCTGTGAACTGTTGAATGCTGTATAAAAGCCTGAAGTGTGACTTCCCTGCATCTCACACTTTTACTGGATAAGGCTTTAGGAATAGCGGGTGCAGCAACAATCAGCTGTAACTAGAAACATTGCAGATTAAATGTACATACCTTATTTGCCAGGAACCACGGATTCTCAATTACGTCCCTGCATATCGATCGTAACTCATATCTCATTTACACTTCTCCTGCCAAATGATTTCACTTCATTACCAGTGAGGCAGCAGCCAAGTCCCCATCAGGATTACCTTTCCCTTTCCCTTCATCTACCCACAGGATCCCTTTGAGGAGCACCATATCACGGATCACCTCCAGGGATACCAGACTCCATATAGCAGTGGTCATCAACCCTGTCCTCAGGGCCCACTAACAGGCCAGGTTTTAAGTATTACCTTGGGGAGATGTAGACTAGAATACTGCAATCACTGAGCAGCAAAAGATATCACCTCTGATGTATTTCAGTTATCTTGCAAACCTGGCCTGTTAGTGGGTTAATGACCACTGACATATAGGATCAGTGCTGTCTTAAAAATATGTTTTTCCTCTAACCCTATACTGGAATAGATTTGTATACAAACTATTAATCTCTGGTGTGACATTAGATTTGCTGGTTTTGGACTACAAACCAAGGATACTGTGGAAACCCTCTGGGTTAAAGAAGCCAGCCCCGTAAACAGATAAACTGAACCAACACCAATATAATACTATTGGATGGCAATACCAAGAGAACCAGAGGGTCAAATGCTATCTATCCACTTTCCCCAGTTAATGAGCACCAAGACTGGTAGACACCTAAAATGATGTTGGCTCCCACTTTTTTGATCTTCTCTCCTAACCCTATCCTGGAGTACAATTGATATGAACTATTACTCTATGGTGTAACGCTTCAATCTTAGATTTGCTAGTTTTGGACTACAAAATAAGGATACTTGGGACCCTTCTGTGGTGTAAAGGCCCGGCTTGGTAACCAGATAACCTCTACCAACACCAATGTAATACTATTGGATAGCAATACCAATAGGACAACTCTGGGGTCCAATGTTATCTATCCACTCTCCCAAAAGGATGAGCAGTGAGTCGTATCTGGTGTCGAGGTTGATGGACTCGCAGAATGCATTGGAATGAGCACCAAGTCATATCTTGTACCAAGACTGGTGGATCCCCAATGCTGTTGGCTCCCACATTTTGATATTTTCTGCTGCCCTATACAGGAATAAAATTGTATATGGACTATTAGTCTGTGGTGTGACACATCAGTCTTAGATTTGCTATTTTCTTTGGGTTACAAACCAAGGATACTGTAGGAACCCTCTGGGTTGTAGAAGCCCAGCTTGGTAACCAGATAATCTCTACCAACACCAATATAATACTATTGGATAGCAATACCAGTAGGACAACCCTGGGGTCCAATGCCATCTATCCAGTCATCCAAAAGGATGAGCAGTGGGTCATATCTGGTGCCAAGGCTGGTGGAGCCCCAGAACGCATAAACTTCCCCTTCTTCATCTTCTGTCTGGCCCTTCAATTTTAGTTTCAATACTTATTCAAGCAGGCAGTAATGTTGTGTTTGCTTTTTTTCCTAAAGTCATTATTAAGGATCACATTTTATTTTTATTTTTTTTAAATAACAAACATATACTTACCTGCTCTGTGAAATGGTTTTGCACAGAGCAGTCCTGATCCCCCATCTCAGGTCCCCACGCCAGTGCTCCTGGCTCCTCCCTCTCACCATAGCAAACCGCTTGCTATGGATGCACACATGTGAGCTTACTCTAGAGCCAGCTTTGTGTATCCATAGACACACAGAGTGTGGCTTGGCCCTGCTCCCACCTCACTTGCTATGAATCGCAGCAGCGGGAGCCAATGGCACAGTGCTGGATCGAGATCGGCCTCAGGTAAATATAACGGGGGCTGAGGGTGGGGTGGGGTGGTGCGGTTGGTGGAGCTGCATGCAGAAGATTTTTTATTTTACCTTAATGCTTAGAATGCATTAAGGTAAAAAAAAAAAACTCAGCTTTTACAACCACTAACTTCAGATATAACTTGTTTACGAGAAGGAGACACAAATCCAAAACCTGCTCACTTACTTCTGTTGCTGTTTAGGTTGAAAGAAGTGTAAAATGGCCACACAAGGCCCCCTTCCAAAATCCCGACCCTATCCATGCCTGACACTTTTGCTCATTATTACAAAGAGGGACTGCACTAAACCATGTAATGGGGATGGGAAAGTCAGGAATATATTACAGGTATTTATATCTTGTGGTTCAAGGCCGGGTTCATACCGCATGTGCCAAAATGAGTTATTCGCACTGGCGCAATGCCTTGGCATTCATTCTTAATGGCTGCCCAGCAAACCTTGTGAATGTGCTTGAGTTGCGGCACACCATATTGCACAGTAACACTTTTATTGTGAGCTGCACTGCGATGCGTAACAAAAATTGTGCCTGAACCTATGGTGCGCTTCATTGTGTTGGGCAGCTCTTTCCAATGAATGGAAAATACATGCACAATATTAGTGTGCCTTACCATTGACTGAAACAAATATTATCTTCCTGTTAACAACACCTTTAAATTAATCGATTTGCCAGAACGGATCCATAATTACTGCTGCTTTCAATGCAGGGGAATCCTGAATATAATAATATTTGTGAATATGATGCTTTGTACAATTAGCATGCTGCTGCATCCCAGCTGTATGGCGCCATCTACTGACTCTTCAAGGAGACAATCAGTCTAATGTGGCCAAATACTTATTTTTTTTTATTTGATCGATGTGCAATTTGATCAAAACGACTGGATCTGCAAACAATTGAATAGCTGTCACTTCTCTTATGATCAATTCTGGACCCAATGTAGATCAAATTTGATTAAACCGAGTCAACTATTCAGGACAGAAAATGATTGTTTGCATCGATCAGCAGCGCTGAGATACTTGTTCATGAATATGATTGTATTTTTTATGGATCAGATTATGAGATCGCACGTTGGAAACAGAAATGTGATCAATGATTTATCATCACATCAGCATAAGTTATGATCTATAATATCAATCAAAATCCACTTCTTCAGGTGTTATATCCATCAAATGGGTTGTTGACTATAGATCGACTGTTCCTATTGGAAGAGATTGATCAGAAACCAAATTGATTATTTATCAATGTGTGTATGGCCAACATAAGTTCGACGCATTTCTGTTTGGGGTGGATGCTGTTGGTTGTATTTATTCATTTGCATCATGTGGTCAGATTCCACAGTACTGAACATACAGACTGTCTCTGCCACAAAGGAGCTTACAATCTAATGTCGCATACACGTTAGGAATAATCAGGGTAGCAGTGGATGAACTTACTTCCACGTGAATATATAGCTAGAATATACATCAAATATACAGTATATTAACTGAGCCAGAAACTCCAACGCTGCACGTCATGCTTATTAATCGCTTAGCCAGCCTTTGACCTTGAGCCATGCCCCAGTCATTACCAGGAATATCGCTGTTATCTCTGACGTAATGTATGTAATCCCCTCACAATAATGTACAATCTCCTTTTAGGGTTACCAAAACTAATATAAGGGCATACCTAAATTTTTATCCAATCAGACAGGTTAATGGTAGATCTAAAGATTGTACAATCAGATTGTATAGTGCATAGCCAGCTTTGTTTGCGCTCTTTGGGTTTGTGAACTGAGAGAGTTTTTTTTATTTCTTTATATCTTTTTAGAATAACAAAAATACCCATAAATCCTGCTGGAAATCCAGAAAACTCATTACTTCCTCTGCTGCACCAAAGTCTCAGTGTCATCAGCCTTCCCATTGCTCTCGGTGGACTACAAAACACCTCCCTCCATGGTATGGTGATGGGGGTGTTTTGTAGTTTTACTACACTGTGGGGAGATTTAATATATCTGGTGAACACAGAATCTGGTGCAGGTGTGCATAGTTACAAGGGGGGGGGGGGGGGGGGAAAAAGCCTGAAAATAAAAATAAATAATAATAATAAAATAATAATAAAAATAAATGCAGCCACCGCATATGTCGCCGGATTGGCACTGTCGCACTGGCTTAGTACACACTTACTGGGTTAAGGCAGCTTATTAGTGAGCTGTATTCATTGTGCAGCACTGCAATGCAAATGTGTCAGGGTGTCGATCAGCATGAATAGAGCACAGCGCTCTATCAACATGAGTATTGTGTGAATGGAGCCTAATGCCTGGTATACATGATGGGATTATTGGATGAATGATCGTCCTGTTTTTTTTGTTGTTTTTTTTTTTTCTTTTTGTATGCTAATCTCCTATAATAATAAAAATAAATTGGGTTACTGAAGAGCATCCCGACGACCCTGATGATCAATGAAAATCTGTCCAGCATCCCTCCATGAGGCCCACAGCAAATTTCCTAAGGTGTGGGCCCTGTGGTAGTCACATGCTCTTCCAACCATGCACCCGACCAGTTTTAGGTCTTTCTAAATTATAACTATTGTTATTATTATATAGGATTTATATAGCGCTGACAGTTTACGCAATGCTTTACAACATTAGGGCAGACAGTACAATTACAATACAAATCAATGCAGGGGGGAAATCAGAGCCCTGCTCATTAGAGTTTACAATCTAGGAGGGAGGGTCAGGTTATACCAAAGGGTAATAGCTGTGGGGGATGAGCTAATGGAGAAAATAGTGCAGTTATGGAGGCAGGATAGGCTTCTCTGAAGAGGAAAGTTTTCAGGGATCGTGATAAATTTGGAGACAATCTGACAGATTGGGGTAGTGAATTCCAGAGGATGGGCGAGGCTCGGGAGAAGTCCTGTAGGCGGATATGGGAGGAGGTGATGAGGGAGCTAGAGAGCAGGAGGTCTTGGGAGAAACAAACAGGACGATTAGGTTGGTATTTTGACAATAGGCTCGTTTTTCACCCCCCCCCCCCCCAGCCTGGGGGAACTTTTTCTCCTCTTTTCTTTTCTTCTCCTCCTCTCTTCCTCTGGGACCTTGCTCTCTCCTTTCTTACTTTTCTCATCTTATTCTCTTGACCCCTCCTCCCCCTTCCCCCTCCCATTTTTTTTTTTTTTGTGTTCAATTTGTTTTGTTTTGTTCCCTTTTTTGTCCCTTTTTACCCATCCCAGCCCCTGGGCCCAAGGGCTCAGGCACCCTGTGTTGACCCCCGGCCTAGGTTGGTAGGTCATTGCTTAATAATTTACACTCGTAGGCACAATCTGCTTGCAGCTTTATGTGGTTCTATACCATGCTTACTGTTTATATACCCTGCATGGGAATTTTGTGGTTGTAATTTTCAATATATTTCAACAAAAATGATGTATATTGTGCATCAGAAAATAAGAGGTCACTAAAGTTACGAAAATTCTTGTATGACAGAATAACAATCCGGAAGTGATGTAATGTTTTGCATTTGTATTATTTTTTGGGGAGAACACTATACTGATTAAAACAAAAATCATACATTTTGATATCATACGGGAAACCTTTTTATGTTTGTCCCTTCGGATAATTTCTAATGAACTGCCGTGATCGGCTCTCAAAAGCTCTGTACTAACAATCAGATTATCATACGTCTGCTTCAAAAGTGGTATTTTTCAAACGATTTTCTGTTTGTGTGTATGGGCCTTAAAGTGTTACTAAACTCACAACAGTAAAATCAGTCTGTATATGCAGTAAAGCATGCTTGTTATACTCACTGTAGAAGGGGTTAATCTTTTACATTGTGTAAAAAGGCTGTTTGATCCTGTCTTCTCTGATTCTCCCCCCCCCCCCCCCCCCCCCTTCTTCCACTGTCCTCTGATAAGTTTCTGATAATACAGAGTCTATGGAGACAAGCTGCACATGCTCAATTTGGTATGTATTGCTAGAGCGTTTTTTTGGGGGTTTTTTTTGGGAGAGTGCATGTGATCAGCACAGGGCCAATCAGCACTGTCCAGACAGAGGGTCAGGGGTCCGACAGACAGAGACTGAAAACTCCTACTACAAGCTTTTTTTTTTTTTTTACCAGTGCTTGGCTGTACACTGATAGAAGTCACACGACTGCTATATACTGCGGATGAGAAAGGGTATTTAGCAGTTTTTATTTACTAAAATAATTGCATTTCCTTGTTCTGTGTACTGTGGGATCCCAGATATAGTGAATGCAGGGTCCTGGGTTTAGTAACACTTTAAGGACTGCTAATTTACAAATTGTTAAATTACATTTTTCATCTTGCCCTTAGATATACTTTAACTGGCTGTATGCTTGATTTAGTTTAAAGATTATAATGTTGCCATAAAGGACAACCAGGCACTAAGCATTTTAAGGAGGTGGTCAGACTTGGCACCCCATGGCTGGTCTGTGCGGTGAGATTTGTCAGGTGATCTGCTAGGGAAGCCACTTCATCTAGAAGAGGGGTCTCAAAACTGCGGGCCGGGGGCCAGATGCAGCCCATTGCATGCTTTTATGCGGCCCTTGGGGCACTGTTTCATCCACTGATACCAACAATGGGATTAATTCCCCCCCCTACACCAATGAAGGGACACAATTTCTCCCAATGACACCAATCATGGGGTCCAATAACACCATTAATGGGGCCCATGACACCAAAGATGGGGCACAATTCCTCCAGTGAGACAAATGATGACCCATTATTTTTTTTTCTCACTGATGTCTACTCCCACCCACTAAAATTTGAAGGACTGTAAACTGGCCCTTTGTTTAGAAAGTTTGGAGACCCCGAATCTAGAATATCAGTAAATGTGCCCATTAGATCTTTAAATAGTATTACAATATTTTCTATTTATTGTTTCAGTTCCAAAAATATTTTGTTTAGTAAATAAGTTATATTGAGGTAAGTGGGAGGAAGTGAAAGAGGAAACGAGAACCCTGATGTCACAGCAGGGAAAGATGTGCTGTCAGTGCTTGGCTCTGCCACATCTGTCTGCACTTTATATTTATATAATTCTAAAATAATAAGTTCTATAAACTCTCACATAGACCCAGTGAAGTGACTGCCTCAGGTTATACACAGGGATGAAACAAATCCTCCTACATATGTTGTACCTGTTTATCTGCAGTCTTCTCTTCTCAACATCTGTTCAAGGTCCAGAATTTATAAAGCTTGTCTAATGCCCCATACACACGATCGGAAATTCCGTCAGAAAAAACTTGGATGGTTTTTGGACGGAATTCCGCTGAAGCTTGGCTTGCATACACACAGTCAAACAAAAGTTCTCTGAACTTTCGACCATCAAGAATGCGGTGAGGTACAACACTACGACGAGCCGAGAAAATTAAGTTCAATGCTTCAGAGCATGCGTCGAATTGTTTCCGACCATGCGTAGGAATTTTGCATGTCGGAATTTGTACAGACGATCGGAACTTTTTCCGACCGAAAAATAGAGAACCTGCTCTCAATCTTTTGCTGGCTGGAATTCTGCCAGCAAAAGTCCAATGGAGCATACACACGGATCGGAATATCTTACCAAAAGCTCTCATCGGACTTACTGGCAGAATTTCTGATCATGTGTATGGGGGTTCAGAGTTCAGACAGCAGGGTCGGTTAGCTGAAATTACACTCTGCAGAGCTCAGTGAGGAGAGCTATGAGTGCTGATTGGAGAGAAGGGACACACCCCCCTTCACACAACTCGCAGGAACAGAGCTGAGGCTGTCAATCAGCTGGAGGTCCCTTCCCTGTCACCATTTTTCTCTTGGTGTCAGGAAAACTTGTCAGAAGTGACTCATGCAAATAGCAGCGGAAGGAAGCAGCAGATGTAAATTACACTTTGCTGTGCTGTGGATTGAGACAAGTACACACTATAGAGGGATATGCTTTGTTCATATTTCATGTCTGAGGTTTACAACCACATTAAAGCTGATCTCCAGCCTTCCCTTCAGTCTTGCACAGTTGTCCCGCCTCCTATCCTGTACTGACATTTCTTACTCTGATTTCAGTGCACACTGAGAGCTTCTCACAATGTGCATTAGAACCTGTAGCAAGTCAGATTGAGTCCACCTAATTTCCTGGCTGGAGGACACCCATCATCTTCTAACTCTTCTCCCCAACCTTCCTGTCCCGCTCCTTTCATTCATTGGACTTCAGTTCTTTCAATCATGGAGGCTGAGCATCACACATGGGTGTTACCCTGAGCGGTCTGCATGCAAACACAGCCTGCCTAGGAATGTCCATTTCTCAGACTGACACCCACCCATCAAGGCATTTTGATGTTTGCGTAACTCCTAGCAAAATCCAGCCCAGTGGCGGGGTGCTGTGATGATGTCAGAAACAGTATCGGCTGGTGCTCCATCGTCGCTCCAGCCCGTCACTTTACACTTGCCCTCCCCCCACCCCATCGCTCGAGCCTGCCACAACATACCAACAGCCCCCAATTCCCCAATCCCCCCCCCCCCCCCCCCGTCGCTGGCTCACTCGCTCTCTGGCCCACCAGGTACTCCATCAGCCCTACACTTACCCCATGCAGGTCACGGCTGCGGCATGGTTGCTTCTCCTCTCGGCTAATCTTGTCTTCAGACTCCTGGCCAATGGAGTCTTAGGACTCCTGGCCAATGGGGTCTCAGGACTCCCATTGGCCAGGAGGCTTAAGACTCCATTGGATTAGTGACTATTAATTTGCTAATGTCACACAACAGGATGGGCTCACTGTGCCATTTTTTTTTTTTTTGAATCGCGTGCTTAAAAAAAAAAAAAAAAAAAAACCCCATTGGAATCCATGCATCTGGGGCCTTGCATGTAGCTTAGGGGCCGGGCATATAGATTAGAGGGGCGGTGCCCCTGCATGCCTAATGAGTGGCCGCCACTGGTCAGGAAGCTATTTACAGCGCCCGGCCCCTCCCACTAGCCACAATCTCCCTGCATTGCATAGGGAAGCACAGAGACCCAGTGATGATGTCATTGGGAATTACATATGGTGTGCAATAAAAAAGGAACCAAGGAAGCCAAAAATATAAGCAGATTAAACATAAGCTTTAAAAAGAACAATCTGATTACTGTATATTGTGGAGGGTATAGAGTGTAAAGGGTTCTGCGTGGCCTTCATAAAGGAGTCAAGGATGTTCAGCTATCAAAGTGAATGTTGGTAAATAAGTTGAAACTCTGTTCATTTTAAATACAAAGTCCTGATTGTCGGCTGTCCATTAACTACTATGTACCCTGAGCAGACTAAACTAACCACACACCTCCATGTGTCCATCTCATAAATGCCATAATAATAATAATAAAAGATTTCTTATTTTGTTTTGGTACCTGCAGAGTGAGGAACGTGTGCCGTAGTTTGGTCGATCGGTGTGTTCCCAGCTTCGGTGGTCGTCACTGCAAAGAGAATTCTCATTGTATTATAACTGTTTTCTGGTTTTTAATTGATCCTCAGATAAAAGTGTTCTGTAAGAGATCCCGTGCCTGGTCCCTCTATGCGCCCAATGGTAGAAGTCCAATGTTTGGGGGAAGTTGTGATCTGTATCAGGGATTTTATAGGGCTCCTTTCACATGGGTGGCTGGGGGGCAGTAAAAACAGGTGATTGATGCGTGTTACCTCCCCCTGACCGCCTACCTACAAGCAGACATGGTGTTTCTTTGGTGAGTAAACCTTGCCACAGTTGGTATTTTTAGCATTGCAGTGTTGCAATTTTAATGCAACGTGCCAAGTCTGATGGGCACATTGACCCTGCAGCAGCTTTTTCTCCAAGAAAGTGTTTAGTGTTTCTATTACCCTGTATTTATTCATGGCAGCAATACTGTTAATAGTGCTTTATTCCAATATTTGAGTTGAGGTCTGCTATATGAAATGAGGCTATCAGCAAGGGGTCAGTGACAATGTGGGGGGGGGGGGGGGGGGCAATCTGTGGAAATATGGACATGAGGTAGTGACAGGAGCACACAACCAGCTGTAGCTGGCATAACTCAGTGGCACCTACTAGTGGCAGCTTTGTAGAATACATGACTAGAGCTGTGCTCCTATCTGGCCTTCTGGAATTAAGGCCTACATTTCCAGATTTTGGTTGGCATGGTCACTTCCCACCCAGTTGTGCAGGAGGTGCATGGTTTTTGGATTGCCTGCTGGGTAATGGTGGTGAACCACGTTGCCTGTATAGCCAGAGAACACTCACATAGGTTGCTGAAATTGAATGTGGCTGTAGAGTTTCCCATGGAGAAGCTTCTGTGCCTCACAACACAAGTGACCGTTGATCTGTGCGTAAAAGCGTTGATCCGCAAGGTGCTGCTCGCTGTGCATTTCTTGTCATCCCCCATGAATGACTCTTTCCTATTGCCTGCAAAATAAGAGGGTTTCATGAAAATCATGAACAGCGTCCCTACATGTGAGGGATACTTTGTCAGTTCATTCAGGAAAACATCTCACTTTCCATGTGAAGATTATTGGTCTTATCTCAGAAAGGAAGGAACCACTAGAGGGCACACTTACAAACCTGAATCTCAAAATGCAGTTGAGAAAATATGGAGCAGCAAACGTAAAAAAAAATTAAAAAAATAAAATAAGAAAAGATATGTAGCGGTTATTGCAGCCAAAGACTTACATTATCACAGATGGACTGCCTGCACACAGGCTTTCCAGCCTGAAATGGGGGAGAGAGCTGGCTGTCATGTCTGCATGGACTTTTCACCCTCCCTCCTCCTTCCTGTTTTCACTGACTGAGTTTATTGTAATGTGAGCTGACACACACACACACAGAGTTGTAATTCAGTAGCCTCTCTTGTGCCCCTATTGGCAGGAAAAAGAACCAATTAAAGGCATGGCTACAGTAGCCAATGGGAGAGACTGTACTGATATGCAGGAAGTGCTGCAATGGATTCTGGGACATGCAGTTCCCTCACAAAAAGACCCCATAGACTGGTATACAGGGAGAAACTACAAATCCCAGAGGGGTTTTACAAAATAGAGGGCTGGCTAAAGACTCCATTTTGTGTTCTGAGGAGATTCTGAGTGAATGAGGCAGTGAGAGAGACACAGATGTGATCTGAGGGGGTTGCTGTTACCCACGGAGGGGATCCATCCAGCCACAGCTCCTGAGGTCTGTGTACTGATCCTGCTACAGTTCCAGGAGTCAGGCGGCGATGGACATCCAGCATGAGAGGGAACCCGGCTATGTGTCCAGGTGTTCCTGAGGGCGTGGCTTTTCAGGGGAACTTGCCGATTGATCCTTTGGTCGCAGGATGGGTGAGCGGGCGTTTTCCCATCTTTGAAGACACGGTAGTCAGGCAACATTGCCTCACCTGTACCCACATTTGTAGGAATACTTGCACCCTGCTGGACAGTGACTACATTCTACTTTGCCTGTCAGGATACTGCTAGCATCCCACATCCCATTTTGCCTACCAGGATACTTTCAAGTACCCCTTTGTTGTTTGTCCGAAGGAGGGAGGTCCAGGAGGCAATGAGGGCATCTGGATACACGGCTGGGGTGCCTATGGCCCTGAGCAGCCTGGTGAGAAAAATCCTTCCTTCTGTGTTTTTTTTTTTTCCTCTGTCTCTGTGGGGGTCAGAGGGCTTAGGACAGGGTGCGTTTGGGGGGCTGTGCATGGCACTCTAACTTTAGGGAGTCAGTAGCTCTTTAGACCTGCAACGGTTTTGGATCCGTGATCGGCGAGGGAACCACCACCAGTGACTGTGTGGGCTACGCCGAGGGTCAATGTAAGTGGGCCACGAGGTTTCCACCTCAGGGGTGGCCAGCTGGACAACAGCTAGCTAGTGGGCATCTATAAAGTGATGCTGAGGCAGACACAACAAAAAAAATAAAAAAAAGTTTTAATTTAAAAAATCTGAATAAAAACGTGAAGGCAAGAATACCACAGGATGGCCATTCTACGTTTTGCGCTGTGGGACATTTCAGGGCCGTCTGAAATCTGCGATGCGTGTGAAGCTCTGGAAGGTGTGGTAGGTGGCATCTTTTCCTTACGCCACTGGGAGAAGTTTTATCTGCATAGGGGCAAGCCAGACGGGAGTAGACAAATTGGGAGGAGGACATCTTGCCTGATCCCACCAACCTTCAATTGTTTTCGGGTGTTGCAATACTTGGCCAGCGTTCTCCGCTGAAACACGATGGACACTGGTTTCAGCTAGGCTTTTTATTACTTGGCCGTTAGTAGGGAGGCTCACAGGGCATTTTGGGGGGGGTCTCAAACTAATCAGTGAAAGGTGTTTAGGCCATTCATTTGCGATCATACCATGGTCATCAGCCTTTAGATATAGTGGATGTCTTTGACTAGGGCTAGGAATTTGTTTTTCCAAGTGGTTTCAGCAGTGCAGTTGTCTCGGGACCTCCAGCCTTACAAAGAAGAGGCATTGTTGCAAACTTTATCGAAAGCCTCTGTAGATGCTGTGTTTCCTGGGGTTTTTTCCAGCATTGCCATTTATTGCGTCAGTGCTAAGAATGCAGCAGTAGTAATTTTCATGTTCTTTACTAATAAAGGTAGGGATGTGAGTAGGTTTAAAGCCTCTGCTTCTAAACGGGTACCCGGATCGGGAGGCTGCTCACATTGTAGAATCATTTTTTTAGGGTGTTTTTTAGGATTCCATGTAAGTTGCGGTACATGCCCGACAATGTGCGTTTAGCTCTCCTTCCAATCGTGGTTTTCCGCAAACCTTTGTGGGTTTGAATCGGGCGCTTGGAGAGACCCTTTTTCAGCTTCCACCTCTGGCACAGATGGTCGGGTCCCCATAGGGGGTTGTCCCAATAGTTGCACTAGGTTTTTTTTTTGTCTTCATCACCAACTTTAATGCCCTATTGGCAGCTTAGTGAATGATGCGCTGGACCCGCTGGCTTACGGTCACTTATACCTCATTTGAACCTTCAGTTTCCTGGGGGCAAGGTATTTTCTGGCTCGTTGCTAGCCAAGCAGTATGGGGACATTTCATTCTTGTCAGGTCACCTAAGTCCAGGTGACAGATGTCAGGAGTGCACCTCTAAGGTAGTGGGCTCTAGGACTGACTGCTGCGGTTTGAACCCTGGGAGGTTCAGGAAGCAGGTCTACTGGATCATTAACACAGATCCCACTGGGAGCTAGAGCATAGATTCCCCAGGGAGCAGAGCCTAAGAGCCAGCAGGTGTTCACCAGAGCCTCTATTGGTGAGGATGGACTACGCTGCAGTCTGGCTCTGGGTCGTGGCCCCCAGGGTCTCATAGCTCATGCTACGACTCGTGGACTACAGGAGAAGAGGAAGGAAGAAGGAGGCAGCAGGCTGGAACAACAAGGATAGTAAAGGGATAAGTCAAGGTTGGGGCCACTAGCAGACCACTAGCAGACAAGGACAACAGAGTGCACGCCAAAGGTTCAGAGTCGCAGGCAAACGGGGATAGTCGGGGACACGCCAAAAGGTCAGGGTCACGAGCAAGAAATTTTTTGCCTGTAGCATCATTCTGATGGGCAGGATTTGCTGGCTGTGTTTATCGGTGTCAACTTCGGGTGTTACGGGTTCGTATATGGGAGCGCTTTGGTAATTCTTTTATGGGTGTTCTTTCTGGATAGACGGTCCATTAGCTAAGCAGATCTAGACTGGTTCACTGATGGGGCGGTTTTCTGGCTATGAAACTTATTTGAGTTCTGAGCCATGGTGCGGGGAGTGGCACTCTTTTTAAAATTTGTTGCTGTTGGCTTCATTTCCCATTGTGCTTGCTGTTTTGATTTGGGGTCGAGCTATTATAAAGGGGAGGGTATAATTCCACTACCATAATTTGGGTGTTGTGTTGATTAATGCCAAATAGGTGGCTTCTCCACATGTCGTTTGACTACTGCCCTTATTTCGTTTTTACTTGCAACTTCACACATTTGTTTGTTGTCCTAGTTCCTGGTGCATTAAACTCACTAGTTGCTGTCTTAACTCATTTTCCCTGGGACGAGTTTCGTGGGTTGGCACTAGAGGATTGCATTGTAGCCGCCACTGGATTTATTTGTACTCCTTTTTATGAGGTAAACTGGTAGGCCTATTCTTGGGTGAGGGGGGGTTGGTTTTTTCTCTTATGAATGAAGCAGGTTTTAGAGAGTGGAAATTGACCTTTTCTTGTCTCCTTTCTTTGTCCTGGGTGTTTTAGCTTCGGCTGTGGGTTGCAAAATGAGCTGGTCTTTCTTTCTTCTTTTTCTTAAATTTTTTTTACAATTATTTTTAATTAATTTTATTTTTTTTATCCACATTTTCTAGGTGCCAGATTTTACAAAGGCCTTTAAGGTTCTATGGGCGCTGAATGTCACAGGGGCCGACGTTGCTATGACTTTTGGACGAATGTTGTCCTTTCTTGTGGGAAGTTCCTTTCTGAAACGCATGTGACAGTCTGCTCTGCTCTTTCAGGGAGAAAATAGTTCCACTCAGTCCTTGTTGGCCTTTTTTGAGGTTCTACTTATCAGGGAATTTGTTAGTCCCTTTAAAGGGTGGGTGGATTTTGTGCAGGCACAATACAGTACACCCTTCCTCCCCAACCCCTTTATAGTCTGTATGCGAATAGAGGTATTCAGATTTCTTGTTCTGGGATAATTGTTCACTGGGTTTCCCTGTTATTGCTGTAGAGAAATTGTTTGAGTGCACGGCCCATTGTTGGGACACGCTGTATGTTCTGTGCTGTCAAAACTGCACTTTGTTACTGTATTTCCAAAATGTCTTCTCGCATTTCAACCGGATGCCAGGCAGTTTTTCATGCTCTTTTCGCTAGGTGCAGTCACCTTTTTCTATATAGCTGTGGTTATGTGCTGGGGTTTGAAACACATTGGTAAGTGGGAGTTTAATGAAGTTTGGCTATGTTCAACAATTTGCTGCAGTTTGTAGCTCATAGGCAGGTCTTTCTGTCCTTTTGTTTGTCTTGTATGTTACCGTTGTTTTGTTCAATTTGGTGCATGGTTGGTTGATTGTTTATTACAGGTGTCATATGGAGCTTCGTCTGTACCTTGGGGCCTTATGTTCTTGGGGAGCTGGAAGATTAGACATCAGCCCCTTTGGGAGGTAATTGGGTCCCCTCAGGGATATGGGTTTAGCTCTGTGGTTTGGGGTGCATGACGGGCTTTGCGAGGCTAGGAGTCCAGTAACACGGGTGGCCCCAATTTTTTTCTAGGTTAGATAGGTCCCTGGTAGGCTGTGTTTTCCAGGGGAATTATGAATTTTGAATTTGATCCATGCGGTAACTTCTTCAAGAGGTTACAATCATTAGGCGCTTGGAGTTGTGTATTTAAACGTGGCAATACCTGGGGGTGATGTGGTTTATCACAATGCAGGGGTTACTGCTCTGTGGTTTCTGTGTTTTTAAGATGGGATCTAACGTGTCTTTCGGGTTTGGAGGGGTGCACAAGTGTAAGGTTTCACACTTGTGGTGGTTTGGGGCCCTAGAAAGCGTGGAAAATCTGGTGTTTTGGGGAAAAGGTGGGGAACCATTGTTGGTATGGTGCCTCTAGTTGGTGGTCCAATAGTGACCAGGTCATGGTAGATCAGTAATGTGTCTGAGGTCAGCTGGGATTGCCCCCGAGGCGGTGTATTGCGCTGGGGGCATATTTTAGCTAGTGGTGCCACAAACACTATGTTTCAGTAATATGGTAACCTTCAAGGACTTCAAACCCAAGTTGACCTGTAATGTTATGTTTTGATTTATTTGTTTGTATAATAAAATGCCTTACAGACATTTTAATCCCATTTTGAGTCAAGTGTTTTATTGGGCAGTGGGAGGTATAGCTTTAAAGGCAGGCCAGAGGTTTTTGGTAAATGGTGACCTCTGATCTATCCTAGTCATGTTCAATACATTTGTGTCTGTTTTACCGAGGCAGTTCTTTGGGGTTGAGAGGCATAGTTATGGGCTGAACAAACTTAAGCAGCTCTTTCGGGGGTATTGCTACAGATATTTCTGGCAAATTTTGCAGCCAAAATTCTCAGCATGATTTTCTTTTTTTTTTCATTTTTGTTCTGTTAAATATACTAATTAAAGTGTTGTGTTTTATATTGTTTCAAACAGAGCAAAAATGGGCTTTTCATTCTGCTAAGCAGTTGTACCCTGTGCTTTCTGCAGTGTTATCTCAATCATATAATTAGAAAGTATATTAACACTACAGAACACCATTCATGTATTGATATAAGGATAGAGGGAGGTGTTCTATAGTCCTGTCCTAGGGTGAAAATTCTGCTGCTATATAGATACAGTACATTAAGTGACTGCTATCCCCAAGGACAGGAAGATTTGCTACTGACAGGATCACTGTGTGAATATAAAAGGGGGTAAAAAAAAACTGAAAAAATAAATCGAATGCAGCCATCACATCTAAGGCTGGGTTCACACTGTTGCGTGACATTAGCCCTCACACATTATTGTGTGCTGATTAAAGCAGCCCATTAGTGTGTTGTGGTTTGTTGCACTGCTATACATACGGTGTGCTGCAAAATATAATATTTTTTCGCCTGCCCTCTCTCCAGATGAGAATGTTACGCGGTAGTAATATCCTCTTGCCAGTCCTTCAGTATATAGAACACAATAACATACAGAAGCGCTGGACTTGATTCTTGGCTTTCTTCAAACACAAGTTGGTAATAGTCCTTGTAGAATAGATCTAGGCTGCTTTGAAAACACAAAGTGGGGATTATTTCTTGCAGGAGTGGAACACCCGGCCTTAGAGGGTGCAAACAGAATAAACAGAACGCCAAAGGATCAGTTCAAAAGTCCATTTATTCTTTATTCTTGACAGTGATGTCAACAGGAACCAGCACATTCGGAAGCCGAAATTCCCCATTGAGGATGAAAATTGATTGATGGTGTTCCTAATGCTGCATACACACGTATCAGACTGTCCGCCGGACTTTCCGAACGAGCTACCTGCCCACACACGGTACTTTTGCGGCGGACTAGGTCCCAGAGGATACTGGGACTGTGACATCATAATGGGCGGGGACATCATCCGGCGATGTCCCTATACAAGTCACCTGTCATTGTGGCCAGAGACAGCGACGAGGCAACAGCTCAAGAAGAGAAGAGGAGAAGAACAGAAAGCCAGAAGACAACGGCAACAGAAGACCGGGCCACCGCTTGTAAAAGAGCTAGAAGAAGGTGCGGTGGCCTGGCAAGAAGAACCGAAGAGGGGGACAAGACCTCCGAAGAGGGCGGCGGCGAAGAAGAAAGCCAGGCTCCTCCGCTAGTAAACGAGCTAGCAGAAGATAGCGGAGGAGTCCGGCGAGAAGACCCCCGGAGCTGTGCAATAAACTATTTTAACACTTGTGTGTTGTGGTTTTTGTTTTTTACATTTTTTTTTTCACAGGTGAATAGGTAGGGGTACATTGTACCCCATACTCATTCACATAGGATGGGGGGCTGGGATCCGGGGGCCCCCATATTAAAGGGGCTCACGGATTCCGATAAGCCCCCTGCCCGCAGAACCCAGCAACCAATGCCCAGGGTTGTCGGGAAGAGGCCCTTGTCCTCATCAACATGGGGACAAGGTGCTTTCGGGTGGGGGGGCCGCGCGGCCCGCCCTTCCCCAAAGCACCCCCCATGTTGAGGGCATGTGGCCTGGCCGGCCGGGTAGCGTGCTCAGATAAGGGTCTGATATGGACCTAGAGGGGGACCCCCACGCTGTTTTTTTTTTTTTTCAGCATAGGGATTCCCCTTTAAGTTCATACCAGGTGACGGGGCCAGCGATGCCTCCTTCGCTGGTTCCAGCTACCTGGAGCTGCGCTCAAAATGAGCGGACTTTTCTCCGCGCGGGAAAAGTCCGTTCATTGCAAAAGTACGGCGGACTAGCACATACACGGCCGTATTGTCCGCTGAAATGTGAGTCCGGTGGACATATTTATGCGCAAAACTACTTTCTTAGTCCGCCGGACTTTTGGGTAAAAAAAAGTCCGCCGGAGCCCCCACACGGGTGGATTGTCCGCCGGACTTTTCCACCGGATTGTTTGATTCTGTGTACGCGGCTTAATATGGACTATATTAAGGTCTCCCTAATGTTGCCCCTACAAAACCATTAAGCATTAAGGTGAAAAAATGGTGAGGGTTTATAACCCCTTTAAGAAATCAGATAATCCTTTGGGGTTATCTTGATTTATTTTTTTATTTTTTCTTAATTACTTTTTCCTGACAGACTCCATGGCAGCAACGTGTGGGTTAAGTCCCGCCTCCACTACCCATAGGACACTACTCCCATAAATCTTTGCTCCCTGCCCCTGGCCGTGTTCTTTTTTTGTCCTCCTCCGAAGGACCCAGAAGTGGTCTTCCTACCTGAAGATTTATCATCCCCACGATCGAGGTCGGCCGGTCTGCGACTCTGGGTCTGGAAAGTCGCATTACTCCGCTAAGCCCTAGCTATTAGCAGGGTATGGAGTGGGCAGTGGAAGAGGCGCTGTGAAGAAGCCCATGTCCTGGCCACTGGCAGGCAGGCTGCGCATTGGTCGGATAGCCAGCTATTAGCAGGTGACCTGTTTTGCCCCCTGGAAAGTCCGGTGTCATCTTACCTTATCTTCGGCCGAGTGATCGATCGTGGTGGGAGTGGTGAGAGGTTCTAAAAGTTCTTTATGGCAGCAGTTTTTGTATCTTATTATCTGTCTTCGTTTGTTTTCTGTTTGTTTGTATGTGCAGGCATGGCGGCTGGTTCTTCCGCGTTCCAGCCGCCGTTCTACTTCCGGGTTTGCGTTTTCGGCCGTACTGCGCATGCGCGAACGCGGTTGAGATCGAGGCTTGGTTTCGCGCATGCGCGATAGCGGCAAATTGCCGCTGTTTCGCGCATGCGCACAGGCACGGCGGTGACATCACAGGGGCGGGCTATTTAAATGTGGAATTTGTCTGCAAGCTTTGGGAATGCTTGCGGGCTGTTGCGGTGACTTCCCCCTGCCTCTGTGTTGCATCCACTGGTAAGTGGCATTCTGGGATAGGGAGGCTATCCCTTCCCTGTCCCTTGCACTGATCCCTTGTCATCTTTTCAGCGCGTATGGATATCGCTGAGGACATGGATTCCTTACCGCCTGCTTGTGGCCAGCCCTCTCATAAAAGGTATTTCTAATGATCACCTGAAGGTCTGGTGGGGGAGGGGTATTTATCTGTTAGCTCTGTCCTGATGTCTTGTCTCTTGTGGTTTCTTGTCTTGTTCCTTTTTCAGCCCTTCCAGGTCAGAACAGCATCGCAGCTCTCATAGAGGGAGCGACTCCTCCAAGTCGCATCACCGGCACTCCTCTTCCAAATCTAAACATTATGGTTCCTCCTCAAGATCAGGACACCGTAGTGAAGAAAGATCGCACTCCTCGAGGACTCAATCTAGTCACTCAGCTAGTGCCTGTTGGGGGTGCAGAGCTCTTGTACCGGCAGGAAAATCTTTATGCGACCCTTGCTACGCCAAGGCTTCCAATGAAAGGGGTGACGCGGATCAACAACTTAAAACCCTGGTGGAAAAAGTTGTTAAGGAGTCCCTCAGAAATATTGAGGGCCAGTCCTATGTTCCCCCGGCAGAGCCGCCACTTTCTCCAGGAAGGGAGACTCAGCTGCAGGATACTTGGGAATCCTCTGCGCATAGCCACCCCTCAGCTGCCATATCTGACAGTGACTCTGATGAAAGTGATCCCTGTGTGGGCTTTGATTTCGCTCTACTGCCTCCTCTGGTCAGAGCTGTTAGAGAGACACTGAACTGGGAAGATTCTGTGGCTGCTCCTTCCAAACAAAGAAAAATTCTTTAAGCAATTAAAGAAGGAACGGATTAATTTTCCTTTTATCTCTGAGCTAGGTGAGATTATCACAGATGAATGGGGCAAGGTGGAGAAGAAAAATTCCATGCTATCAAAGGTTTCGAAACTCTATCCTTTCAATGAAGAAGAGGTGAAGCATTTGGAGTCAGCGCCATTGGTAGACGCAGCAGTCATGCGGCTGGTGAAACATGTCACTCTTCCCTTAGAGGATACCGTGTCTTTTAAGGACGTTCTGGACAGACGAATTGATGCTGATTTGAAGAGAGTGTATCTCACAGCAGGAATGGCCTGTAAGCCAGCGCTAGCTCTGGCCGCTATGTCCAAAGCAATGGAGATATGGACAGATAGTGTAGATGAGACACTTAGAAATATCTCTGAAGATACAGCTAAGAGCTCACCTATCCAAGAGCTTAGGCTGGCCTCCGCCTTTCTTGGGGAGGCCTCTATCGACATTATACGCCTGGTGGCTCGGGTGATGCTTTCTTCTGTTACGGCTAAACGGGCTCTTTGGCTCCGCCCCTGGCTGGCAGACCCAGCCTCAAAACAAGTATGGTGCCGCATCCCCTTTGAAGGGTCCTCCCTTTTCGGCAATAAGTTGGATGAGGCTATTACCCGAGCCACTGGTGGGAAGTCGGGGTTCCTCCCCCAGGACCGGCGTTTGCAAGCCCAGAGAAGGTCTTTTCCAAAGAGACAGTACCAGGAACGAGCCAGGGAAGCTCGCAGTTACAGACCAGGCCGTGAATTTTCCAGGTCCTGGAAATCAAGACAATCCTCTTTTAAAAAATCTACAAAAAGTGATTTGAAGGGAGAGAGGGAACCAACTAAATCCTTTTGAGGTTGGGCCCGCTCAGACAGGGCAGGTGGGGGCTCGTCTTTTCCACTTTCGCCATGTCTGGGCGGCCTCGATCCAAGACTTCTGGACCGTCAAGACCGTCTCCTCAGGTCATGTTTGGACCTTCAAGGAATCTCCCAGACTCAGATGGGTCCCCACCTCTCTCCCGGCCTCAGACGAAAAAAGGCTAATTCTTCTAGCCTACGTGGAATCTTTGTTGGCTCAAGGCGCCATTATCCATGTTCCAGTCATTCAGCGAGGCATGGGAATCTACTCTCCTTTGTTTATGGTCCGGAAAAAGAGCGGGGCCTGGAGGCCGGTCATAGATCTAACCCACTTGAACAGTTTTATCAAAAAAGAAAAATTCAAGATGGAGTCTTTATCCACAATTCAACAATCTGTCCAAGCAGGGGACTGGATGGTCTCCATAGACCTCAGGGACGCCTATTTTCATGTCCCAGTTGCAGAAAATTACCAGCAGTATCTCCGCTTCTCCGTGGGCGAAAGCCATTTTCAATTTACTTGCCTTCCCTTCGGGCTATCAACTTCTCCTCGTGTATTTTCAAAAGTATTGTTGGCAGTGGTAGCTCTTCTGAGAACCAAAGGGATTCGTCTACATCACTACCTAGACGACCTTCTGTTGTTGGCTCAAGACAAGGATCAACTTCTAGTACACAGAAAGCAGGTCATCTCCACCCTACAGGAATTCGGGTGGATCTTGAACTTGGAGAAGAGCCAGCTGGTCCCATCTCAGCGGCTGGTGTTCTTAGGGGCCCTATTCAACACTGTCAGAGGCACCATCTCATTACCAGAAGAGAAGTTGTCAGTGGTCAGGGACAGAATCCGTCCAGCCCTCTCTGCCTCTCATCTCCAGGCTCTCCAGTGCCTGAAAATTATAGGCACTATGGTAGCGACAATCCCGATGGTGAGGTGGTCACAGTGGAGGATGAGGCCCTTTCAGAAGGGTTTCCTTCATCAATGGTCAGGCAACAAAACCCAGCTGATTCGGATCACCTTATCCATGAGGAATTCCCTTCTGTGGTGGCTCCAACGGGAAAATCTCTGCAACTGCCATTCCATTCTCCCCATCTCATGGGTCACCATAACAACAGATGCCAGCAACAGGGGTTGGGGCGCCCACTGTCTGGTGGAAGTGGCTCAGGGCACCTGGATTCTCCCCTCCAGAGGGACGGTTTTCAGGAGCCTCGGTCTCACTCAGGCTAGACAACACCACAGCAGTGGCGTACATAAGAAGGCAAGGGGGTACCCGAAGTCTATCCCTTCTCCAGGAGGTGGAACCGATCATGACCTGGGCTCAGAGGAACCTGAAGGATCTGACAGCATCTTATGTCCCAGGGATTCAGAACGTTCAGGCAGACTTTCTTTCCCGGATACTTCTGGACAACAACGAGTGGTCTCTCCACGAGGAAGTGTTCAACTGGATCCTGACAATGGGGCTCTCCCCAGAAGTCGACCTGTTTGCCTCCCCTTGCAACAAAAAACTGGAGAAGTATTATTCAAGGTACAGGGATCCTCAAGCCTACGGGGTGGATGCCTTGACAGAGAAATGGTGGTTCCACAAGGCCTATGCCTTTCCCCCAACTCCTATTATTCATCAGTTCCTGAGGAGACTCAGGTCAGAGTCAGCAGAAGTGATAGCCATAATTCCGTATTGGCCCAACAGACCCTGGTTTCCGCTTCTGATGCTCCTCAGTGTCAGGGATCCAATTCCTTTACCATCCAGGCCAGACCTTCTGTCCCAAGGGTCGAGATTACATCCTTGCCCGGATCACCTGCGCCTAAAGGCTTGGTTTTTGAAAGGGGACGGTTGAAGGCTTTAGGCTGTCCTGAAGAAGTCATTCCCACTCTTCTTAGTGCTCGAAGAAGCAGTACTAACCGGGTATATGAGAGAATTTGGGCGAAGTTTGCAGATCACTTGTCTTCAAGGTCCAGTTCCTGTAATACCCTGACAGTCCGGGACGTCTTAAGCTTCTTGCAATCAGGATTGGATATCTCCCTTTCGGTTAGTTCTCTCCGGGTCCAGGTTTCAGCAATTTCAGCTTTTTCTGGAGTCGCATGGGCCAATCATCCCTTGGTCCAACAATTCTTCAAAGGAGCAGTCAGGCTTAGGCCACAAAGGAAGCCTAGATTCCCCAAATGGGACCTTCCATTGGTTCTAGATTTCTTCTCTCAACTTGACAGAACGCTCTCAATCAGAGAATTAACCCTTAAAACCTCTTTTCTGGTAGCCATAACTTCGGCGAAGAGAATCTCCGAAATTCAGTCTCTAGGTACAAAGGAACCTTTTCTCACCTTCTTTCCAGATAGGGTGGTCCTAATTCCGATGTTGGGGACAAATCCCAAGGTGACCTCTGTTTTCCATGAAAACCAGGAAATCACTCTTCCTACCTTCAATTCTGCTGGAAGTCAAGATCCACATCCACTCGATTTGGGAGTTACTCTAAAACAATATCTGGATATTACAGCTTCTTTTCGTCAATCTGACTTCCTCTTCGTACTATTTAACGGGAAAAGTAGAGGCGCCAAGGCCTCCGTTAGATCCATCGCTGCTTGGGTGGTTCAGGCAATTCAATGGGCTTATAGAGAGAAGGGCTTGGCTCCTCCTGAGGCGGTTACAGCTCACTCTACCAGAAGTCTCTCAACCTCATGGGCGGCTTCGCGCCACGTTGCACCTGATGTAATCTGCAGAGCGGCCTCCTGGTCTTCTATTCATACTTTCATGTCTCACTATTGTGTTGAGCCAGCGTCTTTATCCTCTGTTGATTTTGGTTTGAAAGTCCTGTCGGCCGACAGTGTTAAATAAATCTTTTGTTCAGCATTTTTGCCCACCCGGGTGTGTTTGGCGAGTTATTTCCCACACGTTGCTGCCATGGAGTCTGTCAGGAAAATGGAAAATTCCTATCAAAATACTTACCGTAATTTTCCTTTCCTGATGGACTCCATGGCAGCAGGAGTTCCCTCCCAAATGGCTGGAGTAGGCTAGTTACCGAACACGGCCAGGGGCAGGGAGCAAAGATTTATGGGAGTAGTGTCCTATGGGTAGTGGAGGCGGGACTTAACCCACACGTTGCTGCCATGGAGTCCATCAGGAAAGGAAAATTACGGTAAGTATTTTGATAGGAATTTTCCATTTTATTGCCATTTCAAACACAAAAAGGAAAAAAAAAATATATAGTCAGGCATTTTAGCTCTTACAGAAAAAAGGGAAAGAAAAGTAACAATTCAAACAAACAGCAAATATATTATTTAAATATTAATATCTCTGTTATAGAGAATTTTTTTTTATTTTTACCAAAACAAACCCAAAAATAAAAAGAAGAAAGGGGAGAAATAGGGAAGGAGGGAAAGAGGATAGAGAAAAAAAAAAGGGATAAATGCCAATGCGCTGCATTCTATTCCAGGCCTGGGATTATAAATGACAAGAGTATTGAACTTCTATTGCACCATATCTATCCAAATATTATATATTATATCATCTGACAACTTTATGTCATTAGAATACTATAATATCAGATATCATATTATAAAATAACAAAGTAGTTTTAAAATCAAACCAACATGCCCATATCTTTAAGTGTTTGTCAACCATGCCCTTGGTATTGTACCTAAATTATTCTTTATGACATAGCTCAATGGTTACGAAAAATAGATGATATAAGTTCGGTGTAGACTTTTCCTTCCAGTACATCGGTTTTAAGGATTTTGCTGTGTTTAGCAAATGTGGGGTTATTGAGTTTTTATATCTAGATATTGATTGTGAAGTAAGGTGAAATAGAATAACCCAAGGATCAAACTGAATTTTGTATTATAGACTCCATGTTAACAGCTGTCTGCCAAGATCTTGATATTTTAGGAAGCCCAGCACTCAAATGTCAGCCCTGATGAAGGGGTATTTGGGCCCCACGTTTGCTACTGTTGTGACATCACTGTCATGAATATGAATAAAGTCTCATGTACACTGGACATTTTTACATGCGCTCCTAGCGGTGTCAGCTGTTTTTTTATTTATTTATTTTTTTTATTTTTATTTTATTCCTGCCTCTAAACTCCATACACACATAAACTTTTAGCAGCGTTTAGTGGCAGAGGCTTTCAGAGTCAAACGTCCCTCCCAGTTTCAGTGTGTCTAGGAGCAGCAGAGTTTCGGCAGAAAAAACGATTGATGTGCATTAACGTGTGTAAATGCACATTAAAGAGGAAGTAAACTCTCCCACTCTGATGCTTCTTTACATTTAGTCCATTATAATAAGTAATTATCAAACTAAAGCCACTGTAATCCAGCCCAAATCGCATATTACTTACTGTTTAAAGAAACTTTAAAAAAACTTGTTTCCAGTGGTAAGGCAGGGCCATCTTAAGTATTGTTTTCTGAGTCCACAGTGGAGTGTATTTCCGCCCTTACATTGAGCACTTCCTGTACTGTTAACCAAGCCTCCTTCTCAATTCAACATTTCCATGGCAACCCTGCTTCCATGCTCATAGCTGACTTGTTTTATTTCATAGTATTTACTTGTGCCGATTATCTAGTGTTTTCCTTTGTCAGTCTTATCAGCTTCAGCTGACAAGACTACAGTAATGCTGTCCCATGCCCTGCTTTACACTGCATGTGATGTCACATGGTCACACGGGGTGTAGGAGGAATCTCAGGAGACTGAGAGCTTTCAGTGTTGTGTGCTGTAGGAAGTCCTGATAATAGATAGACAAAGTACACAAAGTGTGCTGTAAATCAGGGGAGATCTGGGCATGCTCAGTGACATCATTCTAAAGAACAAAAAGGATTGCAACAATACTAAGCAAGTAAGGAGAGATCTACAAGCAGTGTCCATTAGAGTTTTTTATGCTGATTTACATGGGACAAAGTTGTGGGGGAGAGTTTACAACCACTTTAACACTAGCCACATTTAGTGCTTGAGCGTTAATTAATTTCCATGGCCAGAATTAAAAAAAAAATTCTGGCCAGTGAAATGAATAAACACTCAAAATCTTGATGTGTGTAAATGCATTAAACACTTTTATAAGTGGCAGGCCTTTTTTTTTTTTTGCCAAAAGGAAGGCTTCTAGTTACATAGTTACATAGTTAGTCAGGTTGAAAAAAGACACAAGTCCATCCAGTTCAACCAAAAAAAAAATATATATATATTATATACATATATATATATACATACATATAATAAATATACCAGCCCATATACCCAATTCTATACCCACAGTTGATCCAGAGGAAGGCAAAAAACCCCAGCAGAGCATGATCCAATTTGCTAAAGCAGGGGAAAAAATTCCTTCCTGATCCCCCGAGAGGCAATCGGATTTTCCCCGGATCAACTTTACCTATAAATTTTAGTACCCAGTTATATTACGTACACTTAGGAAATAATCCAGGCCTTTCTTAAAGCAATCCACTGAGCTGGCCATAACCACCTCTGCAGGGAGTCTATTCCACATTTTCACAGCTCTCACTGTGAAGAAACCTTTCCGTATTTGGAGATTAAATCTCTTCTCCTCTAGACGTAAAGAGTTCCCCCTTGTCCTCTTTGTTGACTTTAAAGTGATTTAACTCGACACCAAGTTCCCTATATGGACCCCTTATATATTTGTACATGTTGATCATATCCCCCCCCTTAATCTCCTCTTATCAAGAGTGAATAAATTCAGTTCCTCTAATCTTTCCTCATAGCTGAGCTCCTCCATGCCTCTTATCAGTTTGGTTGCCCTTCTCTGCACTTTCTCCAGTTCCCCGATATCCTTTTTGAGAACTGGTGCCCAAAACTGAACGGCATATTCCAGATGAGGTCTTACTAATGATTTGAACAGGGGCAAAATGATATCTCTCTCTCTGGAGTACATACCTCTCTTAATACAGGAAAGGAGTTTGCTCGCTTTGGAAACCGCAGCTTGGCATTGCATGTTATTATTGAGCTTATGATCTACCAAAACCCCCAGAACCTTCTCCACTATGGATTCCCCCAGTTGTACTCCCCCTAGCGTGTATGATGCATGCATATTCTTAGCCCCCAAGTGCATAACCTTACATTTATCAACATTAAACCTCATCTGCCACATAGTCGCCCAATTAGACAGAGCATTGAGGTCGGCTTGTAAATTGGTGACATCCTGTAAGGACGTTATTGCACTGCATAGCTTGGTGTCATCTGCAAAGACGGAAATGTTACTCTTGATCCCAGACCCAATATCATTTATAAAGATATTAAAAAGTAAGGGTCCCAGCACTGAACCTTGGGGTACACCACTCATAACCTTAGACAATTCAGAGTAAGAATCATTAACCACTACTCTCTGAATTCTGTCTTTTAGCCAGTTTTCTATCCATTTACAAACTGATATTTCCAAACCTGTAGACTTTACCTTACACATGAGCCGTGTGTGTGGAACTGTATCGAACGCTTTTGTAAAATCCAAATATATCACGTCCACCGACACCCCTCTGTCCAAGGTTTTACTTGCCACCTCATAAAAAGAAATCAGGTTTGTCTGACAACTTCTGTCTTTCATGAATCCATGCTGTCTGTTGCTCAAAATATTTTTTTCCTGCAAGAACTCATCTATGTGGTTATTTATTAATCCCTCCAGTATCTTCCCAACTATAGAAGTTAAACTAACGGGTCTATAATTACTTGGTAAAGACTTTGTTCCCTTTTTAAATATAGGCACCACATTGGCCCTGTGCCAATCCAGTGGTATTATTCCTGTCATTAATTCTAGGACAGTTTAAAAAAAATAAAAAACGCCCGGTGTGCATGAGGCCTTAAGGTTATGTAGTCCTTTGAACTGATAATTTGCCGCTGTTTTTTCTGTTTGCACGTACTCCAGTATATGGTGTTCATAGTAAAGGAACATTTGGATTCTTTGACCTACCTGACAACTCGGTGTGACCCACTAGCCATGTGATCCTGGGGCAGGGCCGGCCACCAGAGGTTGAACAGTTTAGGACAATTTCATCTTTAGAGGATTTTCCAGGGATCTGAGCGACCTCTATGATAGGCTGGGAAGGGGTAGCTGCAATAGAGATGGATATAAATTAGGGCTCATTCACCTTGATAACTGATTTGATTTACTAAAGGGGGGGGGGGCGGGCTATTCAATGTGAATGTCATCCCCGTTGTGTGAAACTGTGTTCAAGTCAATTATCCAAACATTTCCCTTTTTTTTTTTTTTTCTATTTCCTTGCACATTTGGGTATTAACATTGAACACAGCTTTGCCCTCCTTTTCTTTCAATTTGTTTAAAAAAAAAAAAAAAAAAGTTTAAAACCAAAAAAAAAAAAAAAACATTCATATAGACACACTCCTAAACCTTGTGGACAGCCTTCTCAGAATAGTTGAAGCTGTTATAGCTGCAAAGGGTGGGCCAACTCAATATTGAACCCTATGGACTAAGACTGGGATACCAGTAAAAATTTGTGTTTGTATAAAGGCAGGTGTCCCAATACTTTTGGTAGCGTACAGTAAAACCTTGGATTGCGAGCGTAATGCCTGCTGTCATTTGACGGTGGGCAGGCGGCAACTAGTTAATCATCAACCGTGCGAGTTGCTAAATGTTGTACCTTCATTAAATGTCACCATATTGCTACACTTGGAGGCGCCTCTCTTCTCTTTTATACTCAGTTGTGACGTGACGCTACTTGTATATCAAGTCAAAAAAATTTTTTTTACATTTTGCTTGTCTTGCAAAAAGCTCTCAAACAAAGTTTTTACTGTATGTAGAATTTACACACTAAAGCATAAAACCAATACAATCAAAGGACAAGGTTTCACCATAGACGTGGGATCTTTCCAAATTTCCACCAAAATGATTTGGACCCATTCATACTATGCATTCATGGCTAAGGCATGCTGCATTAGGGCAATTTATTTGTGGTTTGTAGCAGCACACCTTAACACATGAAAAAATGAACCTGACCATTTTTCTCCAGCCTTGGTAGTTGGAAACATACATTGTAGTGAGTTGCCAGCTAATGTAATATGAAAAGAACGGTCTATTAGAGGTTGGGTAACATTGGATGAGTAATGGTCGAGTTTAGTCTCTTGTGAGTTGTTTGCCTTGTTTTAGCTAACTATGGGGATGTTGCTCATAGTGTGGTGAGGAAGCGCCTAGTACAGTCAAATAACTTGGTGATTGGATTTAAAAAAAAAAATATATATATATATATATAATATATATATATATAATATATATATATATATATATAAATATATATATATATATCTCTCACACACAGGAAAGTAATGTACATCCAATGTGTTTTAGAGGTGAGCAAACGCTGCTGGTTGCCAATAATGCCCGCACCGGAATGCTGTTTACCCAACCACCCATATGTCATGCCAGTCCTAACAGTATATGTATTCTGAGCCTAACCACCAGAATTCCACTAAGCCCTGAAGAAGGGAGACCACACCTCTCAAAACGCGTTGGTGCATGCAAATGCTTTTTTACCAAATAAAGAGTTTAAACCAAATCGCCAAGCTGTAAAACTGTTTGTACTATCCAATTCTCACCACACAATCATAAGTTCTAAGTGAAAGGCACTGCAACATACCTCCCCATATTGTACATGTTACCATAGATTGCAGTAACATGCCGTAAAATACACAATCTGATGCATGTTAGTGCAATGGTCACGTGTATATGGGCCCTTAAACTCCGTATTTTCTGTGATAATAATAAGTTGGCGAATTTATTTTACTTTAGTGAACTGTCCAGAACGCTGAGGGTTTGACCTATACATACGCACATCTGTTGTGGAACGTGTTTCTTGACGCATCAGTTAGCATTGTGGTAAATGCGCTTATATGCCTATCCATTTCCCATTTCCTACAGGCCTTTAACTCTTTTGCTGCCAGGTCCGTACGTCGTACGGGAAATATCTCACACACAGACTCCTGCCTGTCAGGTGAAAGCATTTGAGCGGAAGCAATCCATGCTTTTTGGGCTCCGCTTGCCCAGTAATGCGACGTAATGATGTAATGCGACGGTATACCCAAACAAAATGTATGTCCCCACAAATAGCTTTCTTTTGGTGGTATTTGATGACCTTTTGCAGATTTAAATTTTTTGCACTATAAACAATTTTTAAAAGAACAATATTTACTTTTTGCTATAAAAAAATATCCTAAAAAAATTAAAAAAAAACAAATTTCTTCCTCAGTTTAGGCCAAAATTCTACTACAAATTTTTGGTAAAAAATATAAAAATCGCAATAAGCGTATATTGATTGGTTTGCGCAAAAGTTATAGCATCTAGAAAATAGGGAATAGATTTATTGCATTTTTATTTTATTTTTTTTTATTTTTTTTTATTTTTTACCAATAAAAAATATGGCAGTTTCTTCTTCTTTTTTTTTTTTTTGTAGGACCAGTGACCTTTATACAGCGCTATAAAATTGCACTGATTACTGAATAAATGACACTGGCAGGGAAGGGGGTTAACACTAGGGGGCAATCAAGAGGTTAAATGTGTTCCCTGGGAGGTGTTTATAACTGTGGGGGTTAGGGGACTGATAGGGAAGTATAGAGTGATCGTCTGTTCCTACATTAGGAACAGCGATCTCTCTGTATTCTCAATCAGAACAGCGATCTGTTTGTTTACATTGACAGATCCCCGTTCTGCCTGTCTGTGGAGCGATTGCGGGTGGCCAGCGGACATCAAGTCCGCCGGACCCACTGATTGGCTCCCCCGCTAATGAATGCGCGCCCACACATCAACTGTGACAGCTGGTCGGCAAGTGGTTAAAGAGAACCCGTCACCTAAAAAACATCACATAAGGGGACTTTTTGTCCCCTATGTGATGAAAAAAAAAGTTAGTAGTCTGATATTTGGCTACACATTAAACTTTCCTCACAGAATATTGTGGCCCTGGAAGCGAGTTACAAAGTTCTCATGCGTTGGTACTTAGTGCCAGATAGAATAGCAAAATTTTTACCCTCTTACTCCCCAAACTGTTTTCGTGGCTGTAGCGAGAGGGGCACGCACTTGCACATTTGGTGGACCTGCCCAGTGGTTCAACGCTTCTGGGCTGAGATTTTTCTGATTTTATCCACTCTGATCGATAAAACAATAGATCCTGACCCGGCTTTGGCCCTCCTCAATTTCTACCCAAATTTGTACACCAAGGCGCAGATGCGTCTGGCTCTGCAGGTCACCACGGCAGCCAAACAAACAATAGCCAAAGTCTGGAAAACTCCCACCCTGCGCTTGGCTGAAACCAAGAACAGGGTTACGCAAGCAATGATACACAGCAAAATCGAAGCAACTGTTCAAGATACTGACCCCCGACACTCTAAAATATGGCACCCATGGGTTGAACACTACCTACCCCTACACTTTGATCACCATCTATTGGATCCGTAGTAACGTTTTTCCTGGGTTAGCGGTTAACTGCTGGCCTATAGTTGTTTAGTGGGAGCCGGCCGACCGAAACTCTCGCCTATTCACTTTCTTCTTCCCCCATCCCTCCTCTATTCCCTTTCCTTTCTCTTCCTCTCCTTCCTATCATCTCCTTCCTAGTCTTTCCCTCCTTTCCTCCTTTTTCTCCTTCTACTTTTCTTGCCTTGTACTTTATTATCCACTCTATTAATGTACCCAATCACAATAACCGTTCACCCTGGAGGTGATTTTGGGTAATGCTAGTTACGGTGTGAATGTTCTGTAGCTTTCTGTATACACAGAACTGGTTCTCCTGCACTTTTGTATAGGATAATGTCCTAGCCTTTTTGTATACTGTATATATATATGCTTATATGCTCTGGTGTCTAGGATTAATGTACCGTATATTAGGTTTCAGACAGATGTAATTCATATTGCTAATTTGTCAACTTTATTGTAACCTGACATGGTCTAGAGTACATTTTGCTACTATCTTTCATCGTTGTGTACAAGACAAAATGCAGTTTCCTATGCACTCTGTTTCCTATGCTAATAAAAAAATTTTTGAACTAAAAAAAAGTTTAACTTTAACCACTTCGGGACCGCCGTATTGCCAATGTACGTCAACACAATGGCACAGGCAGGCAGAATCACGTAAATGTACGTGATTGCCTTCTAGCGGGTGGGGGGTCCGATCGGACCCCCTCCCGCTAGATACGGCGGTCCCTTTCGGTGCCGGAGCGATCGGCGATGAGGGGATGGCCGTTGGTTTCCGCCCATCCCCTCTCGATCGCTCCTGGCCAGTGACGAACTTCCTCCCCTGTGAAAATGTAAACACAGGAGGAGGAAGTGATGTCACACTCCTCGTGGCGGTCTTTTTGAACCAGACAGCGAGGAGTGAAGACGCAAGTAAGTGCACCAACAGTCCACTGACACATAGGTACACACAGGCACACATTTCACCCCAGTCACCCCCCGATCACCCCCCCGATCGGCCCCCCGCCCCCCCCCCAGTCACAGTGTCACTAATGCAGTGTTCATTTATTTATTGATCACTACATTTAGTGTCAGTTGTGACTGTAAAAAGTGTCAGGGCAGCTAGTGTTAGGCCCCTTTAGGTCCAGGGTAGCCCCCTACCCCCCCCTAATAAAGGTTTAACCCTTTGATTGCCCTCCCAGTTAACCCTTTCACCCTCTTTTACCAGTGTCACTAAGCGATCGTTTTTCTGATCGCTGCAATAGTGTCACTGGTCCCGCTAGGAAGCTAGTTTTTTTTTAGGTTCAACGCCAGGTTTTTATACCGTTAGGTACCCCGATATATAACCTAATAAAGGTTTTAACCCTTTGATTGCCCCTAGAGTTAACCCTTTCACCAGCGATCGCTGCATAAGTGTCACTGGTGACGCTGGTTAGCCAGTTAGTTATTTAGTTATTTAGGTTCCCCGTCAGCTTTTTATAAAGCTTCAGGTACCCCCATATAAATACCCAATAAAGGTTTTAACCCCTGATTGCCCTTAGTTAACCCTTTCACCAGTGATCACCGTATAAGTGTTACGGGTGACGCTGGTTTGGTAGTTCGCTTTTTATAGCATCAGGGCACCCGCCATTTATTACCTAATAAAGGTTTAACCCCCTGATCACCCGGCGGGTGATGTAAATTTGGTTTTAGGGTCAGAAAGGGTCTGCGTCGCCCCAGGCAGTGCTAGGTTAGTGCCAGCACCGCTAACACCCACGCGCAAAGCATACACCTCCCTTAGTGGTATAGTATCCGAACAGATCAATATCTGATCTGATCAGATCTATACTAGCGTGCCCAGCAATTTAGGGTTCTAAAAAAACGCATTGTTAGCAGGATCAGCCCAGATACCTGCTAGCACCTGCGTTTTGCCCCTCTGCCCAGCCCAGCCCAGCCCAGCCCACCCAAGTGCAGTATCGATCGATCACTGTCACTTACAAAACACAACACACATAACTGCAGCGTTCGCAGAGTCAGGCCTGATCCCTGCGATCGCTAACAGTTTTTTTTGGTAGCGTTTTATACAGTCGCTGACAGGCTAGGTGCTTTTTTACCTGTGAGTCTCACTACTGTACCCCTAAATTTAGAGCCCAAAATGGCAAAGCGAAGGTACACTAGTGAAGAGGCCTACACGTTTCTGAGCATGACAGATAGTGAAGAGGAAGACACTGATCTGTCAGAATCAGGCTCAGAATACGAACCTGTAGAGGACAGCGCCTCCATGTCAGATAGCTCTGACGACGAAGAAGAGGTCCCTGCTATTGTCAGGCGTACCCGGCCCCGATTTTCTGATGTTGTTGAGGTGCAGGAACCGGAAGTCCCTCGTATGGAGTATAGAGCCAGTACTAGCGCCGCTCATCCTTTTGGTGAACTGGCAAGCACCAGCGGCCTAGTACACCCTGGGCGTACATCCAGCACTGCAGTATCACGTGGTGACGTGGCGAGTCCCATAAGTGCAGTTCAAGCTGGCGAGGTGGCAAGCACAAGTAGTGTCCCGCTGCCACCAAGAAGAAGAAGACAAAGACAGGCCCGTCGTACCCATAGTGCCCTTCCTGCAGAATTCGCCTATCCCAATTGGGTGCCCACCACTTCTGCAGAACCCGTACTTCCCCCATTCACTGCCCAACCCGGTATTCAGGTGGATACAGATGATTTTACGCCACTCGATTTTTATTCTCTGTATCTCACGGAAGATCTCTATAGATCTATTGTGGACCAAACCAATTTATATGCTGGTCAACGCATCGCCGCTAATCCCCAGTTGCCGTCTCTTGCCAGAGATTGGAAACCAGTTACGGTTTCCGAATTTAAGTCGTTTCTGGGCCTTTCCCTCAACATGGGCACACACAAATTTATGCGGATGCGGGCTTATTGGTCCACGCATCCGGCTGACCACATGCCCCTGTTCTCTAACTCCATGCCCAGGGCACGATACGAGCAGATCTTGCGGTTCTTGCACTTCAGTGACAATGAACTTTGTCGTCCACGTGGAGACCCTGAATACGATCGGCTCTACAAAATTCGGCCCCTCATAAACCACTTCAACCAACGTTTTGCAGACTTGTTTATTCCCCAAAAAGTTGTCTGCGTTGATGAGTCCCTGGTTAAGTTTACTGGTCGCTTGTCATTCAAACAGTACATTCCCAACAAGCGTACCAGGTACGGGGTCAAGCTCTATAAGTGCTGTGACAGGGCCACAGGCTATGCATGGAGCTTTATGGTTTATGAGGGTAAAGATAGTTACGTAGAGCCGGAGAACTGCCCTGATTACATAGGAAGCGCTGGCAAGATAGTGTGGAAATTGGTGTCACCCTTATTCGGAAAGGGGTACCACTTGTACGTGGACAACTATTACACCAGCGTGCCACTGTTTAGTCATTTATTTGATAATCAGATTGGAGCATGTGGCACCGTGCGACCTAATCGCCGGGGCTTTCCCCAGCGGCTTGTAGATTCCCGTCTTAGGCTGGGGGAGAGAGCCTGCTATCGGTGTAATAATTTGCTCGCTATGAAGTGGAGGCATAATAAGAATGTTTTCGTTCTTACCTCCCTTCATGCAGACACGACGGTCCAAATTTCTACGGCGACTGGTATTGTGGAGAAACCCCTCTGTGTCCACGAATATAACAAAAATATGGGAGGGGTGGACCTCAATGACCAGATGTTAGCGCCGTATCTAACTTCCCGTAAGACCAGACGCTGGTACAAAAAAGTGTCTGCTTACTTATTTCAATTGGCTTTGCTGAATGCTTTTGTGCTATACAAAGCTTCAGGCGGAACATTAACCTTTCTTTTCTTCCAAAGAGAGGTTGTCACAGAGCTTCTGTTTCCAGACGGTTCTGTACCTCACCATTCCCAACCAAATGCAGTAAGCCGGCTGTATGAGAGGCATTATTCTTATGTCCTCCCGAGTACCCCTACCCAACGAGCCCCCCAAAAAAGATGTCGTGTCTGTAGCAAGCGCGGATATAGGCGTGACACCCGTTCTTATTGTCCACGCTGTCCTGGCCAGCCTGGTCTTTGTCAGGGTGAGTGTTTTGAACGCTACCACACACTAGTGAAGTATTAGCGTAGGGTACAGCATTTCACAGGCTAGGCACACTAACACAGGGTCTCCCAAGATGCCATCGCATTTTGAGAGACCCGAACCGTTACAGTTACAGTTTACAGTTCAAAAAAAAGTGTATAAAAAAAAAAAAAAAAAAAAAAAGTAAAATAAAAAAACCAAAAAAAATATAAAATATAAAAACCAAAAATAGTTGTCGTTTTATTGTTCTCTCTCTCTCTCTCTCTCTCTCTCTCTCTCTCTCTTCTCTCAAATTTTTTATACTTTACTGTTTACTGTGTTATTGTTAACCATTTTTCATGTTTTCAGGTACGCCATTCAGCTGCAGCGTGGATTTATTTATCTTGACAGCAACAGCGTTTGCTCCCACGATACATAAAGCCGCGACTCCAGTGCTGTAGGAGGTGATTTCACCACCACAGTTAAAAAAGAGCATATATGCCGAAGCATGGGGGCATAAGGGGTGGAGGAGCGATTTTGCTCCTAATGCCGCGTACATACGGTCAAAATTCCGACGGAGGGCTTGCCCGTGGAAAAGTTTGAACGTATGTACGCAGCATAACTTTTTTGCGGGAGGATGCCCCCATGCTTCGGCATATATATATTTTAGGCACAGGTTGTGTTAAAAAATGTTTTATTTTTTACTGTTTTTTTTGGCAATTGCTTTGCAGGTATGGTATGGTAAGGTTTTACTGGGATGTTACTTTGTTTTAACGTTAACCATAATTTGCTTAGCAGGTACGCCATTCAGCTGCAGCGCGGATTTATTTATCTTGACAGCAACAGCGTTTGCTCCCACGATACATAAAGCCGTGACTCCAGTGCTGTAGGCGGTGATTTCACCACCACAGTTAAAAAAGAGCATATATGCCGAAGCATGGGGGCATAAGGGGTGGAGGAGTGATTTTGCTCCTAATGCCGCGTACATACGGTCAAAATTCCGACAGGGGGCTTGCCCATGGAAAAGTTTGAACGTATGTACGCGGCATAACTTTTTTGCGGGAGGATGCCCCCATGCTTCGGCATATATATATTTTAGGCACAGGTTGTGTTAAAAAATGTTTTATTTTTTACTGTTTTTTTTGGCAATTGCTTTGCAGGTATGGTATGGTAAGGTTTTACTGGGATGTTACTTTGTTTTAACGTTAACCATAATTTGCTTAGCAGGTACGCCATTCAGCTGCAGCGCGGATTTATTTATCTTGACAGCAACAGCGTTTGCTCCCACGATACATAAAGCCGTGACTCCAGTGCTGTAGGCGGTGATTTCACCACCACAGTTAAAAAAGAGCATATATGCCGAAGCATGGGGGCATAAGGGGTGGAGGAGTGATTTTGCTCCTAATGCCGCGTACATACGGTCAAAATTCCGACAGGGGGCTTGCCCATGGAAAAGTTTGAACGTATGTACGCGGCATAACTTTTTTGCGGGAGGATGCCCCCATGCTTCGGCATATATAAATGGTGCATGTATGTCCATCATTAGAAGTGGGTGGATGAAGGGAGGTATCTAATGGTGGGCATACCCACCGATCAATCTCTTTTTTTTCGTTCAGACAACATGACTCTCAGTAAATAGCTTGGGGTGTCTACTTTCCAAAATGGGGTAATTTGGGGGTATTTTGTGCTATTTTGGCATTTTATGGCCTTTGCACCCTTAGAAATCCTGAAGGTGGTGATTGGTTTTCGGGGTGCCGTACGCGACTAGACTCCCAAAAAGTCCCACACATGTGGTATCCCCATACTCGGGAGAAGTAGCCGAATATATTTTGGGGTGCAATTCCACATATAACCATAGCATGTGTGAGCAATATATCATTTAGTGACAACTTTGTGCAAAAAAAAAAAAGTTTGTAATATTCCCGCAACTTGTGGCAAAATATAAAATATTCCATGGACTCAACATGCCTCTCAGTAAATAGCTTGGGGTGTCTACTTTCCAAAATGGGGTCATTTTGGGGGGTTTTGTGCTATTTTGGCTTTTTATGGCCTTCGAAACTGTGATAGGTAGTGAGGGGTAAAATCAAAAATTTGCACCCTTAGAAATCCTGAAGGTGGTGATTGGTTTTCGGGATGCCGTGCGCGACTATACTCCCAAAAAGTCCCACACATGTGGTATCCCCGTACTCGGGAGAAGTAGCGGAATATATTTTGGGGTGCAATTCCACATATAACCATGGCATGTGTGAGCAATATATCATTTAGTGACAACTTTTTGTACATTTTTTTTTTTTTTTTTTTTTTAGTCATTATTCAATCCCTTAGGACAAAAAAAATAAATATTCAATGGGCTCAACATACCCATCAGCAGTTTCCTTGGGGTGTCTACTTTCCAAAATGGGGTCATTTGGGGGGGTTTTGTGCCATCTTGGCATTTTATGGCCGTCAAAACTGTGATAGGTAGTGAGGAGTAAAATAAAAAAATTATGCCCTTAGAAATCCTGAAGGCGGTGCTTGGATTTCGGGGTCCCGTACGCGGCTAGGCTCCCAAAAAGTCCCACACATGTGGTATCCCTGTACTCAGGAGAAGCAGCAGAATGTATTTTGGGGTGTCATTTCACATATGCCCATAGCATGTGTGAGCAATATATCATTTAGTGACAACTTTGTGCAAAAAAAAAAAAGTTTGTAATATTCCCGCAACTTGTGGCAAAATATAAAATATTCCATGGACTCAACATGCCTCTCAGTAAATAGCTTGGGGTGTCTACTTTCCAAAATGGGGTCATTTTGGGGGGTTTTGTGCTATTTTGGCTTTTTATGGCCTTCGAAACTGTGATAGGTAGTGAGGGGTAAAATCAAAAATTTGCACCCTTAGAAATCCTGAAGGTGGTGATTGGTTTTCGGGATGCCGTGCGCGACTATACTCCCAAAAAGTCCCACACATGTGGTATCCCCGTACTCGGGAGAAGTAGCGGAATATATTTTGGGGTGCAATTCCACATATAACCATGGCATGTGTGAGCAATATATCATTTAGTGACAACTTTTTGTACATTTTTTTTTTTTTTTTTTTTTTAGTCATTATTCAATCCCTTAGGACAAAAAAAATAAATATTCAATGGGCTCAACATACCCATCAGCAGTTTCCTTGGGGTGTCTACTTTCCAAAATGGGGTCATTTGGGGGGGTTTTGTGCCATCTTGGCATTTTATGGCCGTCAAAACTGTGATAGGTAGTGATAGGTAGTGAGGAGTAAAATAAAAAAATTATGCCCTTAGAAATCCTGAAGGCGGTGCTTGGATTTCGGGGTCCCGTACGCGGCTAGGCTCCCAAAAAGTCCCACACATGTGGTATCCCTGTACTCAGGAGAAGCAGCAGAATGTATTTTGGGGTGTCATTTCACATATGCCCATAGCATGTGTGAGCAATATATCATTTAGTGACAACTTTGTGCAAAAAAAAAAAAGTTTGTAATATTCCCGCAACTTGTGGCAAAATATAAAATATTCCATGGACTCAACATGCCTCTCAGTAAATAGCTTGGGGTGTCTACTTTCCAAAATGGGGTCATTTTGGGGGGTTTTGTGCTATTTTGGCTTTTTATGGCCTTCGAAACTGTGATAGGTAGTGAGGGGTAAAATCAAAAATTTGCACCCTTAGAAATCCTGAAGGTGGTGATTGGTTTTCGGGATGCCGTGCGCGACTATACTCCCAAAAAGTCCCACACATGTGGTATCCCCGTACTCGGGAGAAGTAGCGGAATATATTTTGGGGTGCAATTCCACATATAACCATGGCATGTGTGAGCAATATATCATTTAGTGACAACTTTTTGTACTTTTTTTTTTTTTTTTTGTCATTATTCAATCCCTTAGGACAAAAAAAATAAATATTCAATGGGCTCAACATACCCATCAGCAGTTTCCTTGGGGTGTCTACTTTCCAAAATGGGGTCATTTGGGGGGGTTTTGTGCCATCTTGGCATTTTATGGCCGTCAAAACTGTGATAGGTAGTGATAGGTAGTGAGGAGTAAAATAAAAAAATTATGCCCTTAGAAATCCTGAAGGCGGTGCTTGGATTTCGGGGTCCCGTACGCGGCTAGGCTCCCAAAAAGTCCCACACATGTGGTATCCCTGTACTCAGGAGAAGCAGCAGAATGTATTTTGGGGTGTCATTTCACATATGCCCATAGCATGTGTGAGCAATATATCATTTAGTGACAACTTTGTGCAAAAAAAAAAAAGTTTGTAATATTCCCGCAACTTGTGGCAAAATATAAAATATTCCATGGACTCAACATGCCTCTCAGTAAATAGCTTGGGGTGTCTACTTTCCAAAATGGGGTCATTTTGGGGGGTTTTGTGCTATTTTGGCTTTTTATGGCCTTCGAAACTGTGATAGGTAGTGAGGGGTAAAATCAAAAATTTGCACCCTTAGAAATCCTGAAGGTGGTGATTGGTTTTCGGGATGCCGTGCGCGACTATACTCCCAAAAAGTCCCACACATGTGGTATCCCCGTACTCGGGAGAAGTAGCGGAATATATTTTGGGGTGCAATTCCACATATAACCATGGCATGTGTGAGCAATATATCATTTAGTGACAACTTTTTGTACTTTTTTTTTTTTTTTTTTTTTTTTGTCATTATTCAATCCCTTAGGACAAAAAAAAATAAATATTCAATGGGCTCAACATACCCATCAGCAGTTTCCTTGGGGTGTCTACTTTCCAAAATGGGGTCATTTGGGGGGGGTTTGTACTGCCCTGCCATTTTAGCACCTCAAGAAATGAGATAGGCAGTCATAAATTAAAAGCTGTGTAAATTCCAGAAAATGTACTCTAGTTTGTAGACGCTATAACTTTTGCGCAAACCAAAAAATATACGCTTATTGACATTTTTTTTACTAAAGACATGTGGCTGAATAAATTTTGCCCTCAATGTATGACTAAAATTTAGTTTATTCGATTTTTCTTATAACAAAAAGAAGAAAATATCATTTTTTTTCAAAATTTTCGCTCTTTTTCCATTTATATCGCAAAAAATAAAAATCGCAGAGGCAATCAAATACCATCAAAAGAAAGCTCTATTTGTGGGAAGAAAAGGACGCAAATTTCGTTTGGGTGCAATATTGCATGACCGCGCAATTACCAGTTAAAGCAGCGCAGTGCGAAATTGCAAAAACACCTCTGGTCCTTAAGGTATTTATTGGTCCGAGGCTGAAGTGGTTAATTGTAGCACAAGACCCCCTCCGTAACACTAAACTGGTGACCTACAGTATAGGTGGCTTTTGGAGCGTCCCCTATAGAAAATATAGGGTACTGAAGTTTGCTGCCATTTCACAGCTAGGCACAAATTTAAGGTTCAACATGTTGGGTATTTGTTTACTTGGCACAACCTCGTCTTTTATATTTTACCAACAATATGGGTAGTTTGTGTTTTGTTCGACCTAAGATTTCCTTTTAATGTGTGTGTTTATTACATTAATAACCTGTGACACAAAAAATTTGAACTATCACTATTTTATTTTCTAGGGCAGGGGTAGGCAACCTGGGTCCCTCCAGCTGTTGTGGAACTACATTTCCCATGAGGCATTGCAAGGCTGCCAGTTACAATTACTCCCAGAGGCATAATGGGACTTGTAGTTCCGCAACAGCTGGAGGGCCCCAGGTTTCCAACCCCTGCTCTAGGTGTCTGCTTTCAGAAAATATATAATGTTTGGGGGTTTTGTGTAATCTTCAGACCTAAAGGAATTTTTTTTAAAGCGTGTGTAAAAAATCGCAAAAAGCGGCTCTGGCAGCGAAAGGGTTAATGTGAGCCTTTGTGCCAAAAAAACGTGCATGATTATTTTTTTTTATTTTCTGCAGGCTGCGGAAGTTTATTGGTGTATGCATTACGATGTAAGTAGGATAATGTGCTGCATGGATGCACACCAAAAATACACACACAGTGCATGTGCGTAACACACTAATATGCATCCATAGATATACATGGGGCCTGAGTGAGATGAGAACTAGACGTGTTAAGCTCCTGTGTGTGCGACTTCTGCAATGTTTCCTGTATGTCGCTCTTTGTGGTTCTTTCTAAATGTCGGGGCTTCTTCTCTATGTTGTTGGTTTCACTTTTAGTCTTTATCAGCCCATCATACAGGAATGAGCCACACTTTTGTCACGCCGTGTCTGTTACATGCTGAGGGGAACATAAGGATTGGAAAGTACTTTATCGTAACATGTGGAATTTCAGCCACGCACTGGGGAACTACAGGTCCCAGAATTTCCCAACAGCTGGACAGCCAATGGCTGTTGAACATACAGCATAGCTCCCAACTGTCCCTGATTTGGAGGGACTGTACCTGATTTGGGGCAATGTCCCTCTGTCCCTCTTTCCTCCTCATGTATCCCTCATTTTGGTCTGATCTATATAGTTGTATATAAAATGCACTTTTTATCTATCAAAAAGTGTTTTCCAGCACTAAACCTTTCATCTGATTCCTAAATTGTTGCATTTGTAAATTCCAAAATCCAATATAAAGGAATATTAGTGGTAAAAAAAAAAAAACACTTGTGGGTTTAACCACTTTCAGACTGGACCATTTTGCTGGCTTAAGTACAAGACCACTTTTTGCGATTCGGCACTGCGTCGCTTTAACTGACAATTGTGCGGTCGTACGACGTGGCTCCCAAACAAAATTTATGTCCTTTTTTTCCCACAAATAGAGCTTTCTTTTGGTGGTATTTGATCACCCCTGCGTTTACAAAATAGGGGACAGTTTTATGGCATTTTTATAATTTTTTTTTTTTTTTTTTACTAGTAATGGCGGCGATCAGAGATTTTTATTGTGACTGTGACATTATGGCGGACACATCGGACATTTTTGGGACCATTGTCAGTTATACAGCAATCAGTGCTATACAAATGCAATGATTCCTGTGTAAATGACACTGGCAGTGAAGGGGTTAACCAGTGGGTGGCAGTGTAGGGGTTAAGTGTTCCTAGGGGCGTGTTACTAACTGTGGGGGGGTTGGGCTTTCATTTAGTGAACACTGATCTCTGCTCCAATCACATGGAGCAGAGATCAGCGTCACTAGTTGTTAGAATGGAGAAATGCTGTTTACACAGCATTTCCTCCATTCGGCCGCTCCGTGAGACGATCGCGGGGATGCCCACGGCGATCGAGTCCGCGGGTCCCGCGACCGGACTCACGGGGGTCCCGACCGGCAAGCGAGCCGTGGCATATAGAAATGGATGTACCTGTACGCCAATATGCCTGCCCGTGCCATTCTGCCAACGTACATCGCCGTGCGCCGGTCGGGAAGTGGTTAACCAATCTTCTTTTTTTTTTTATAATTCTCCTTTAAGGGGCGTGGCAAGAGGGGTGTGTCCTATGCCTGAATACTTTTGCTGATAGGTGTCCCTCATTCCCATCTCAAAAAGTTGGGAGGTATGCATACAGTATGGTGTCCACACATACCTGGATTTTAAGTGAAATATGATTAATTCTAAACAAAAAAACGCCAGGGAGACTTAATAAATTTTTGACCTCTTTTGATGGAGCTTTTTAAATGTGTGTTATATGATAAACTTTTTCAGTTTAATCCCTTTTAAATATGCTAAAAAATGTTACATGGGCCGGGTCACTCGAAAAGGACACAATGGAGGAGATTTACTAAAACTGGTAAACACAGAATCTGGTGCAGTTGTGCATAGTAGCCAATCGGCTTCTAGGTTTAAGTCCCAGTTCACACTGGTGCGATTTGTCATGTGATTTGACAGTTTGGAAGTCGCAGCCTATTTTCGGCATTGAAACTGTTCATATCATAGATTATGAAAAAGGTTCCCACACTACTTTTTGACGATTTAATTGCGACTTACATAGACTTCTCTTAACTACTTGCTGACCAGTCACCGTTGGGATACGACAGCAGCTTGGATCCCCTGCATGAATTGCCGTAGCTGTATGGTGGCCACTTTAAGGGCTCTAGGCAGCCACAATGTCTGCTGGCCACCCTCGATCGCTCCTCAGAGAGCCAGAACAGAGATTTGTCAATGTAGACAGACATCCCTATTCGGACAGAGGAGAGAGATCTGCTGTTCCTAGTAATCAGGAACCACAATATCTTCTCTCTACTCCCAGGCAATCTACTCCGCCCACAGTTTGAAACACCACCCTAGGACACGTTTAACCCCTTGATCACCCCCTAGTGTTAACCCCTTCACTGCCAGTGACATTTATACAGTAATCAGTGGCTATTTTTTAGCACTGATCACTGTATAAATGTCAATGGTCCCAAAAAAGTGTCAAAAGTGTCCGATCTGTCCACCGCAATGTCCCAGTCCTGCTAAAAATTGCTGATCACACAACCATTACTACTAAAAAAAATATATATAAATGATATATATAATATTAATAAAAATGCCATAAATCTATCTCCTATTTTGTAGACGCTATAACGTTTGTGCTAACCAATCCATATACACTTATTGCTAATTTTTTATTATATATTTTTTTTAACTAAAATATGTAGAAGAATACATAATGACCTAAACTGATGAAGATTTTTTTTTTTGGGGGGGGGGGGGGGGATATTCATTACAGCAAAAAAGAGAAAATATTTAATTTTTTTTTTAAATCAAAATTGCGCTTTTTATTTTTTTATAGCGCAAAAAAAAATGCAGAGGTGATCAAATACCAGCAAAAGAAAGCTCTATTTATGGGGAAAAAAGGGATGTCAATTTTGTTTGGGTACAGCATCGCATGACCGAGCAATTGTCAGTTAAAGCAACGCAGTACCATATCGCCCAAAAATGGCCTGGTCCATTAAGGAGGCAAATCTTCAGTCCTTAAGTGGTTAAAAGAAGTTGCAAGCCACAATAAAAGTGGAAGTAAACTCCTCTATCGTTTTCAGCCAAGGAAGCTGCCATCTTTGCCTCTGTTTAATCTTCAACTGATATGGTGCTGCACATGTGATTCGTTATGACACCAGCCATTGGGTGGTTTGATAGTTTGGCTGAGAGCACAGCCAATGTTTTTTTTTAACTGTTTAAATCGATGGGTTTACTTCCACTTTAAATCATCAGTGCAAATCGCACTGATGTGCAGCTTTGAAATTGCACTGAAGTAGTGCGATTTCAAAGCCGCACCGGTGTGATCCGGAAGTTATTAACAAAGCTTAAAGGAGTTTTAAACCCTTGCCGTTTTTCACCTTAATGCAATATATTAAGGTGAAAAACATTTTTTAATGCAGCAGCGCCCCCGAGCCCCCCTTATACTTAAGCCCCGAAATTTGCACGACGGGAACAAGCACACCAGCTCCGGCCAGTGTCTCGAGAAAACTATCCTGATTGGATAGATTGATAGCAGCGCAGCCATTGGCTCCCGCTGCTGTCAATCAAATCCAACGACGCAGGGAGCGGGGCCAAGTCATGCATTTGGCGGCTATGGACGCGGAGTGCTGGACTCAGGAGTGCGCCCGCAAGTTAACGCCGCTGGGGAACCCCAGAAGACTAACTTCGGGGACACTGATATGCATGTTATTTAAGAAAAAAAAAACCCTTACAATCACTTTAAATGAAGCTAAAGTTAGAAGCCACCTGAGTGCACCAGTTTTAGTAACTCTCCTTCATAGCAACTGTAACCAGTTTTAAAGCTGAACTCTGGAAACAAAATCCTCAATAGCCACAAAGGATATAAATTTGTTTATGTTGCTATAAATTATCTACATAGTGACATTTAAAGCATCTACCTCGAAATTGTGTTCTTGACCAGTCACCTTTCTCCACGTTTTTATTTTTTGACCAATCACCAGCCTCCATGTTTTATTTTTGATCGCGCCCCTTCTTCCACATTTTATTGCTGATCAATCCCCTTCCCCCACTTATTTTATTTTTGACCAATCGTATACCTGCATGTTTTATTTCTGACCAATCATCTGCCTACACATTTTTTTTTTTCTGACCAATCGCCTTTCTCCACATTTTATTTTTGACCAATCAAATGCCTGCATGTTTTATTTTTGACCAATCCCCTTTCTCCATGGTTTATTTTAACCAATTACATGCCTGCATGTTTTATTTCTGACCAATCACCAGCCTCCATATTTTATTTCAGATCAATAACCCCCGGCCACTGTATGTATGACTTACCTCGCACTGTAACGTTGACCTCTTTGGTTTTCACGGGTATGCTGTAGTGTAAACACATATACACGCCTTCATCGTCCCTGGTAATATTGGATATACTGATAACAAGCCTGTTCTGTGATGACCTGATCAATTGGAATCTTCTGTCTTTCAAAACTAAAAACAAGAAAAAGTGAAAGTGAATGCAAAGCTCAAACTTGTTTTTAGCTTTGTAGAGAGTAGAGAATGGTAATACCCACCATCAGTGTGTGTTTTGTGTTTTTGTTGCTGTCCGCGTCCCATTGGAGAGATTTCCATTCACTCTCTCTCCTGGAGACACAGCAGGAAGTGCAAAGAAATCTCTCCAAAGTGAGAAAGTTGGATAGCTGACACTGTCACCATTGGAGGTTTTCACCTTATTGTTAATGCGTTTTGGAGGATTGCTGCCCCCTCTTCTTCAAAGCTTCAGTCTAATCTGATGGATAAAGTCTGTCTCCTAATATGATAACCTTGTACCTGAGTGTCCATTGTGCCACTGGAGGTTTAATCGATGTTCTGTAACACTTATGACCAACAAATCCAACATTACCAAATCCCTGAAGAATCCCCCATAACGCGTTGACCTTCTTTTAATTCATACAGCAAAATAGTGATCATTGTTTTCCCACTGACTGGAGTTTTCAAAAAAAAGATTTTTTTTTTTATATCACTCTCGGCACTCCTCCCCCACCTCCGCAGCAGTGAGAACTCTGGAGGGGTTCTAATCATTCTGTACCATATCAAAAATGGTGACAAAGTATGAGCTGTAGATGTAACTTTGATGTCAATGCTGTGCTAATAATTTAAAGATTTCTTCAGGTTTTTTTCTGGACTGGAGACAAATCTGACAAATTAACGAATTCAACAAATGAACCAATTCATACAATTATCTGTCTTCTAGAGCGGTGGTCATCAACCCTGTCCTCAGGGCCCACTAACAGCCCAGGTTTTATGTATTACCTTGGGGAGATGCAGACTAGAATACGGCAATCACTGAGCAGAAAATGATATCACCTGTCATGTATTTCAGTTATCTTGCAAACCTGGCCTGTTAGTGGGTCCTGAGGACAGGAGTTGATGGCCACTGCTCTAGAACAGTGGTCATCAAACTGCGGCCCAGGGGCCAAATCCAACTGACATCAATGGTGGGGCACTATTTCTACCACTGACACCAAAAAGAGGGGGCTATTCCTCCCAATGATGCGAACAATAGGGGCACTATTCCTCCCAATGATTCAAACAATGGGGCACTATTCCGCCTGATGATACAAACAATGGGGCACTATTCCTCAGAATGATACATACAATAAGGAACTATTCTTCCCAATCATACAAACAATGGGGCACTATTCCTTCCGATGATGCAAACAATGGGGCACTATTCCGCCCGATTATACAAACGATGGGGCACTTTTCCTCCCAATGATACAAACAATGGGGCACTATTCTTCCCAATAATACAAACAATGGGGTACTATTCCTCCCAATGATGCCATCGATGGGGGACTATTCCTCCCAATGATGCCATCGATGGGGGACTGTTCCTCCCAATGATGCCATCAATGGGGGACTGTTCCTCCCAATGATGCCATCGATTGGGGGACTGTTCCTCCCAATGATGCCATCGATTGGGGGACTGTTCCTCCCAATAATGCCATCGATTGGGGGACTGTTCCTCCCAATGATGCTATCGATTGGGGGACTGTTCCTCCCAATGATGCCATCGATTGGGGGACTGTCCCTCCCAATGATGCCATCGATGGGGGACTATTCCTCCCACCAGGGATTTTTTATTTTTTTAATGTTAGAATTCATGTTGGCGGCCAGGGGGGCAGTAAAACCACAGCTCAGACGCCTATTTTTAACTGCCCAGCCAGTGTGAAAGTGCCCTAACTGCTGCAATAATCACTGTAGCGAAGTGTTAGTGATCGGGGAATAAGAAGCCTCTGTGATTGGCTCCTGCTTACACTTGGATACTTCAGCTGTCAGACTAGTAGATGGTCCCAGAGGGTTGTACACACAGCAGCTCAATGATTCAACCTTTAAATTATTCTTCATTCACTCAACCTGTCCATCCATTATTCATCCCAGGGAAATAATGATGACAATTAAAGGACTCCGCACTCACCTTTCTCACTGTTGAAGAAGGTGACATATCCCCTTGGTGTGAGCCATTGCATGGCGGAGCTGTCGCTTCCTGGAAACGCACATCTAAGAGTGAGGGTCCTTCCTTCCTCCACAGACACACGTGAGTAGAAAACCTTTGCTGCAAGAAAACGTTTGTGGTGAGTTAGGTTCTGGCACCACTGTACAGGAAATGCTGTACTACAGGATAAGCTCTAACAATGAACTTGCATATATGGACCCTTTAGGTCTGGTAAATAAAAAGTTTAATGCATTGTTATATTTATTAGAAGTATAAAATCTAACTATTCCTAATCCTGCCAAAAATTCAGTGAATTGTCAACTTCCTGTGATTTCAGTCTGTACTGAACTATCAATTACCCACTATCTCTCATGTTCTGGAGAAGGGGGGTGTCTTGTAGTCCTGTTCTAGGTTGACTATGCTGCTCTTCTATTGCTATTGTACAGCAAGTGAACATTGGCCCCACCAGGACAGGAAGTGTGCTACTCACAGGATGGACCAGATGAAAATGAAGAGAAAGTTTTGAAAATCTGCACTATATAATGTTTTCTAGGGTTTACATATACACTCAGTGGCCACTTTATTAGGTACACCTTGCTAGTACGGGGTTGGACCCCCTTTTGCCTTTGGAACCGACTTAATTCTTCATGGCATAGATTCAACAAGGTGTTGGAAACATTCCTCAGAGATTTTGGTCCATAGTGACATGATAGCATTATGCAGTTGCTGCAGATTTGTCGGCTGCACATCCATGATGTGAATCTTCCAGTGGCGAGATGATTTGAGCTTTGTGACATGGTGCATTATTCTGCTGGAAGGAGCCATCAGAAGATGGGTACCCTGTAGTCAGAAAGAGATGGACATGGCCAGCAACAATACTCAGGTAGGCTGTGGTGGTTAAACAATGCTCAATTGGTACTAAGGGGCCCAAAGTGTGCCAAGAAAATATCCCCCACACCATTACACCACCAGCCTGAACTGTTGATACAAGGCAGGATGGATCCATGCTTTCATGATATTCATTCGCTAGTGTCACACAACTGGGTGGGCTCAGAGCGCAATGCTTTGCATCCAGAGCCCACCCTATTTTGAAGCCTATTATCTGGCTCTAATCAAGTGCTTAAAAACAAAACACCCCCCCCCCCCCCCCCCACCACCACCATTGTATCCGCATGGATGTATTTTAACACTTAACTTAAAGTGACACTAAACAATATCCTTATTCTCCAATAATAAGCCATATACAGTGCCTTGCAAAAGTATTCACCCCCCTTGGCTTTTTAACTATTTTGTTACATTACAGCTTTTAGTTCAATGTTTTTTTAATCTGAATTATACGTGATGGATCAGAACACAATAGTCTACCGTTGGTGAAGTAAAATTAGAAAAATATATACATAAGACTATTTTCCAGAAATAAAAAATTGATAATTGGCATGTGTGTATGTATTCTCCCCCTTTGTTATGAAGCCCATAAAAAGCTCTGGTGCAACCAATTACCTTCAGAAGTCACATAATTAGTGAAATGATGTGTGCAATCTACGTGTCACATGATCTGTCATTACCTATACACCCCTTTTTTGAAAGGCCCCAGAGGCTGCAACACCTAAGCAAAAGCCACCACTAATCAAACACTGCCATGAAGACCAAGGAACTCTCCAAACAAGTAAGGGACAATGTTGTTGAGAAGTACAAGTCAGAGTTAGGTTATAAAAAAAAAATATCCAAATCTTTGATCCCTAGGAGAACCATCAAATCTATCATAACCAAATGGAAAGAACATGGCACAACCGCAAACCTGCCAAGAGACGGACGCACACCAAAACTCATGGACCGGGCAAGGAGGGCATTAATCAGAGAGGCAGCACAGAGACCTAAGGTGACCCTGGAGGAGCTGCAGAGTTCCACAGCAGAGACTGGAGTATCTGTACATAAGGAGCTCCATAGAGTTGGGTTTTATGGGGCAGAGTGGCCAGAAGAAACCCATTACTTTCAGCAAAAAACAAAATGCCACTCTTTGAGTTTGCGAAAAGGCATGTGAGAGACTCTCAAAATGTATGCTCTGGTCTGACGAGACTAAAATTTTACTTTTTGGCCATCAAAGAAAACGCTATGTCTGGTGCAAACCCAACACATCACATCACCCCCACAGTGAAACATGGTGGTGGCAGCATCATGCTGTGGGGATGTTTTTCAGCAGTCGGGACTGGGAAACTGGTCAGGGTTGAGGGAAAGATGGATGGTGCTAAATACAGGGACTGTACCACTCTGTGTGTGATTTTGAGGCTAGGACGGGGGTTCACCATCCAGCAGAACAATGACCCCAAATTCGCTGCTAAAGCAACACTTGATTGTTTTAAGGCAAAACGTGTAAATGTGTTGGAATGGCCTAAGCCCAGACCTCAATCCAATAGAAAATCTGTGGTCAGACTTAGATTGCTGTTCACAAGCGCAAACCATCCAACTTGAAGGAGCTGGAGCAGTTTTGCAAGGAGGAATGGACAAAAATCCCAGTGGTAAGATGTGACAAGCTCATAGAGACTTATCCAAAGCGACTTGGAGCTGTGATAGCCACAAAAGGTGGCTCTACAAATTAATGACTTTAGGGAGTGAATAGTTATGCACATTGACTTGTTCTGTTATTTTGTCCTGTTTGTTGTTTGCTTCACAATTAAAAAAATTAAAATAAAGTAAAAAAAAAAAAAATCTTCAAAGTTTGGGCATGTTCTGTAAATTAAATGATTCCAGGTTGTGAGGCAACAAAACACAAAAAATGCCAACAGGTTGAATACTTTTTCAAGGCACTCTGCATTAAATTGTTTCTTGCCTGTGTTTTTCTGCCTTCGTGTAACATCCTCCATGAGCTCCTGAACCCTTCCTTTTCCCACTCACTTCTGAACAATGCATTGTAGTTACGGTCATGTACACTACTCCATGAACACTACACATCCCATAGTCCCTAGTCCATCTCTGGAGTGAGCAAGAGAGGGTGGCTACATTCCTACATACAGTGGGACCATGCAGAATGAATGCAGCCAATCCCTACCAGAAAGTTGGATCACTGAGCGAAATAAAAGGGACTTTCTTAAGTTAAGAATACATATTTTAATCTTCTTCTTCTTCTTTTTTTTTTTTTAAAAAAACCTAGATTTTAGTATCCCTTTAGCTTAAAACTCTACCCTCTGTAATCCCTAACCTAACCCTCAACGTCTAAGGTCAGCCATAGACAGATCGAAAATCACTTTATTTCCCCATCAACACATAATGGGGCAATCCCTCATGAGAAGGCATTGTGAAGCCGTCCCTGCTGGGAGAACACAGTGATCATTGCTAGCGCCTATAACAACTGCAAGACAGGTTGGCTGTACCCAAGTTCATCATTCGGTACATCCAACCGGCCCATACATGGTTTAAATCTCACTCAGTCTCTGCTGAACTGGCTGAGATTGATACCGTCTATGACTGGCTTTACCTTAACCCTAATTGTAAAATACTTAACCTTAACCCTTAGCCCTAACACTAAGGGCCTTTTCACACACACGGTGGGTGCCTGTTATAGTTCTGTAGCGTGGTTTGTGTCGTACATGCGTTGTTACAAAGCCTTGTGATTTCCTTTTTTCTTTTTTTTGTAACATTTTTGAAAGTTACCTAAAATCACTATATTTAACCATATGCACAACAGTGCATTGCGACACACTGACGCATTGTTTTGCATTACATGAAAAAGCAGACCTGCTGCAGTTTTATGCAAAACGGCAAAGCACTTGTATGGTGTGAGCAGTGCACATAGGGAACAATTGTTATCGCAGTGCTCTTGGGTTGAGCCTGCGTTGATGAAATACCTGGTTCGAACAATCCCTATGGTCATATTTATAAAACCGTGAATCTGACGTTCACCAAAAATTCACTGCTGGTGAATCTTCAAGGTGCACAAAGTTTTAAATGACGCTGATTGATTCACCACCAATTAATGTATTTATGAATAAGCCCCACAGCTAACTGCTTAAAACCTCACCTTCTCCTCCAAAAATATCTCGTGCCAAAGATGAACAGCTTCAAGTTTTCCAATTTGGCAAGTAATAGATTCATTCCACTGGCACTTTTTTAGACTAAAACAGGGGTCTCCAAACTGCGGCCCGGGGGCCAGATGCGGTCCTTTGCTTGCTTTAATTCAGCCCTTAGGGCACTGTTCTTCTCACTGATACAAGACACTATTCCTTCCACTGACACCAAAGATGGGGCACTATTCCTCCTACTGAAACCAATTATGGAGTACTATTCCTCCCACTATCACCAACGACTGGGCACTATTTCTCCCACCGACACCAACAATGGGGCACTATTCCTCCTACTGAAACCAATTATGGGGTACTATTCCTCCCACTATCACCAGCGCCTGGGCACTATTTCTCCCACTGACACCAACAATGGGGCACTAATCATCCCATTTACACCAGTTATGGGGCACTATTCTTCCTGCTGACTCCAATGATGGGATACTATTCCTCCCACTACCAATGAGTGAGCATTATTTCTCCTGCTGACCTCAAAGATGGGGCACTATTCATCCCAATGACGCCAACAATGGGGCACTATTCATCCCACTGACACCAAGAATGGGGCACTATTCATCCCTCTGGCACCAAGAATAGGTTGCTGTTCCTCCCCCTGACACCAATGATGGGGCACCATTTCTCCAACTGACACCAATGATGGGGTAGTATACCTCCCACTATAAATGATTAGGCACTATTCCTCCCACAGACACCAACGTCCGGCCCCTCTAAAGTCTGAACTGGAACTTTGTTTCCTTATCAGGATATAGGCCAGGGGTCTCCAAATGTTCTAAACAAAGAACTACACTTGACTTTCCAGTACTTGTAGATACAATGTTGAATGCCTCACCATCTGGTATAGTTAAGGCAATGTCTACCCCGGAGGATCAGGATCTTCCTGGCATACTGGTAAATACTATGGCAAGGGTATTGTATCCAGAAGTATGGACTTACCTTCCCCATTGAGCAGAGCGCCCAGCACACAGAGCAGTGCGCACACAATCATTAGTCCCGTCTGCACTTCTCTCTTTCTGAGCTTCCTCCAGACTCTGCAAATGTTTTCATGTCTGAGGGGTTGGGGGGGTTACGGAAGTCTCTGAAGACCGGTGACATCAGAATGTTGATGGAGAACAAGCGGTCTTTCCACCCTGAGAAAGTGAGTGGTGCAGCTTTACCACAAAGTTCACAAACAGGCTTACACCCCCCACCTGAGACCTATAGCTCTGAGGCTATAGGAAACCACTTAATGAGACAGAAATACCTTTCTATATGAAATAGCCCTACATGGGCTACAGCTCTCTAGCCACTGGGTAACTACAGATCCCAGCATTGTACAGCTGATTCTTTTTTTATGAAAAGCTGTAAGGTTTTGATAGAAAACTAAAATGGTCTTTATTCCCTCTGGGTTTATGTAAGACTAAAATAAATGAACTCTTATGCCGTGTACACATGACCGGACTTTCCGGCAGACTAGGTCCGAAGAGATTAGTGCATTGGACAATCTGATCGTGTGTGGACTATTCCGATCGTTTCTTGAAAAAAAAAATTGATCTAGAAATAGAACATGTTTCAAATCTAACCGATGGACTCAATTCCGACTGACTAAAATCAGGAAACCGTTCGTTTGGTCTGACGGACCAAATACGACGCAAGGGAAGCTATTGGCTACTGGCTATTGAACTTCCTTGTTTAGTCCCGCTTTACGCTATCATGTTCAAAATGAAAGGACTTATGAACGGACTTAGTCCGTCAGAACTCCGCCGAAAGTCCACCAAGAAGACCGTCGGACCTAGTCTGCCGGAAAGTCCGGTCGTGTGTACGCGGCATAACAGTCATGTTTCAGGCAGCTATAGAACATGGCGGACAGAAAAAGTTATTATTAGAAGGGTTTTAGAGTGCCTCTTTAGGGCCATGTTGCATTGGGTTCAGGTGTAGGGTGCGTTGAATATTTCTGTGGCTGAAGAGATCACCGTAGACTGCGGCACAGAGGTGGTCAACCTTGTAAGAAGAGTCACAGACTGCCACTCACAGCGAGCAAAGAACATCTATTTTATTAAGGTGACCTAGTGGAACTGAGCTTCAGCAGTAATCTATAGGAGTCTGGGTGGTGTTCCAGAGTTTTGTGAACATGCTTTGTCACAGGGGGAGTTAGCACACACTGAAGTGATACAATGAGCAAAATCCACAAGAAGGTGGTCTTAACAATCAGAAGCAGAGTAAAGATAGGTGGTCAGTACATGTTCAAAACCGAGTTTCAACATAATCCAATCTACAATTAGTTATCTGAATTATGCATAACAGAAAACAAATTAAACCTACTGGTCAGGCACAGGCTAAAGGTCCAGCAGTCTATTTAAGCATTCCCAATTGGGGAAGGTGCGAACTGCAGACTTGAGATGCAGTACTGTGTAATGACCGACATATGGCAAAGTCTCAAGACAGAGGTGCTTGGTAGCTGAGGGACCTGTGTCCACATTAGATTGTTGCATTTTCCACATCATAAATATTGTCATGTCTGTTGTATGCTGTCTTTTTTTCAACCTCGCCTACTATGAGTGTCCGGAGCCGCGATTACGTTTTTTTTTTTCTTTTTTTTTGGCAATAAGCTCTTATTTTTCGGGAGCATCCGCTGGACCTTCAGAGTGCATGCGCTGCGGACAACATTGGCTGCATGCAAGGTGACTATTTGCTAAATTGTACAGGTTTAGCAGATATTCATTTTACCTACAGGTAAACCTTATTATAGGCTTACCTGTAGGTAAAAATGTGCTAAAGAGGTATACAACCACTTTAATGAAATCTGAATGATCTCTGAAGCATCTCAAACTGATGCCATTGACACAACTCCAAAGCCTGTTGACACAGGACCTTAATTATAATCTATTTTTTCATAGCCACCAATCAGAGAGCCAAGGAGTTCATAATGCTGGCACCCACATAAGTGACATACTATTAGTATGATAAGTCATGGTTTGTGTTGTTTATGTTCACACATGTGGAGGCTTTATGCATCAATGGCATTAATGAGAAACAATGAGGACTTCCCAAAATGACAAATACATATGACCTTTCTCAATCTGGTCATTTCTTGATAAACCCACAAAAGGGATGGAGTACAGGTGGGCAAATAAAGGCCAGAAGGCATAGGTGAGGGCACAGACAAGGGGTTAATGAGGACACTTAGAACAGATATATTCATACCATGAAAAATGCCTAAAACTATTTCTGACTCAAAGTGATTCACAGAGCTTCTCCTACTCATTAAACTGCCTGATCGAGCTTCAAGTAGAAACAGAGGAGTAATACCGCGTACACACGACCGGACTTTTTGACAGGAAAGATCTGACGGAACGAATCCGGCGGACAATTCGATGGTGTGTGGGCTCCATCGGACCTTTGCTGTCCAAAAATCTGACAGACTTTAGAAATAGAACATGTTTCAAATTTTTTCGCCGGAACTCCATCGGACCCAGTTCCTATTGAGAAATCTGCTCGTGTGTATGCTAGTCCGACAGACAAAAACCGACGCTAGGGTAGCTATTGGCTACTAGCTATGAACTTCCTTATTCTAGTCTGGTCGTACGTTATCACGTTCTAATCTGTCGGACTTTGGTGTGATTTTGTGTGGCCAAGTCCGTTCATTCGGAAAGTCCATCAGAACTCCACCGAAAGACCGTCGGACCTAGTCCGTCAAAAAGTCCGCTCGTGTGTACGCGGCATTAGAGCTTCTATTTGTGGAATGTAGTGTTGTCAGGACTATGTTATTCATGATTTGATTATTCTACTCAGAAATACCAAAAAACACTCCCAAGAGAAAAACAAAACAAAACTATACAATAAGCACAGTCCAGCACAATGTTTTATGAAACTATTGATTTAAAAAAAATGCAATCTGTTTCAGGATTTTGGACACCCTCACCTGTCAGGTCCTTGATCACCTGCTGGTGGCACTGTGCTTCCCAGAGTGGAAGGTTGTAGTTTCAGTGTCTCCCAGTAGCCAGCAGATTCTAGTAAGCAGTTTCCAGGCAGGGTATTTAGGTTCTTCCCTACTACTGCCTCTTGCTGCAGTGTTTTGTTGCTGCCAGATTCTGTTTGCCATTGCTTCTGCCCTGTACCCTGCTGCCTTGTACCTACTCTCCCTTGTTTTTGATCCAGGTTTAGGTCCCCTCTTCCCATCTGCTCACTGCACCTCCGGTTTTCCCCTGCTTTTCTGTGTTCCCCATACTGTATGCATTGTATCTAGTTTAGTTGTTAGGCTTTCTTGTTAGGTTGTTTAGGTAGGTATTCTGTCACCGGGTTTTTTGTTCACTAATATTTTTATGTTTGTGGTGTCTGGCTAGATTTTGTTACTGTAAATAAATCTCACTTAACGCATACACAGTCTGGTCCAAGTTTCCTGAATGTAGCCATGCAGATCTGTCCATCCCTGCTGCTGATTTCTGACCCTACCTTTAGAAGGGCTTATGTATTGTCTAATCTCAAATGTTGCTTGACTTGAATGAAATACAACAGTAATTATATATTATGCAACATTTCATTGCAGCCACTGGCATTCTGTGCAACTGGAAGCTCTCATCATTTTGGACTCTCTGACCATCGGTGGGGCACTTCTTCTGCTTCTTCTATATTCTGACCAAGCTTTAAGGCACTGTATGGAAACCATTGAACCACCATTGGTTTACTCCCAATATGCAGAGCATGCAGCAGCCCTCTAGACTAATTTCTCCTTCCAGAGCTTTCCAGTCTTCCAGGTAATGGGCCAAATGGCAGTCTACCCTGATGTCATGTGGCCATAACTTAGATATTTCTATCTAGCCTTTGGGTCACCAATAACATTTGCACAAGGCCACTGACCTGATCAGTAAGGAAGGGTGAGCCATGTTGACCAACAACTTGGGTAGGAGAGTTGAGTATTAGTAAGGAAGAGAATGTTTAGGAGTTTCAGGGAATCATTTACTTTATCCCTTTATGCTGGCAAGTGGCTTTGGGAATCCAATCAGCAAAGTAGATATAGGGTTGTATATGGTTGATCATTGGCATATCAAGAACCTTTTCTTAATACTTATGCTGATGGTTCTGACCTCCTGAATCTTCCAGGAGACACTAACCAGCAGGTGAATCAGTTCATTGGTCTCCACCTCTAACTTAACTATACATTTTTGCATGGACTGACCTTTAAAGTTGGCTTCATACCTGTGCAATGCAGTGAAACTGGTCTAATGTGTGGTGCCATTTGATTAGAATGGGCCCCTGAATGCAACAGAACAGTAGTTACCAAAGGACCAACACGGAGTGTACCACAATGCACACACACAGTGTGGGCCACTGCATTAAAAAAAAGCACAATTATGGGCTTTGTTCCATTGCTGTGTGTTCACAGCCTATGCTGAATTCTTTGGCACAAAGCACAGTTAATCCACAAAATACTGCACAATACTCATACTAAACACACAGGAACTAGGCATGTGTGATGGGGCCCTAATGGAGGGACATCTCTTTGGCCCATGTTCAGGGGCCACGCAGTGGTAAGCACATTTTTAGCCTGGGCCTAGAAAGGGTTAAGTTTGTTGCTTTGTGGTCTTCAGTGAGAGAATTGCGACAAGCATAACTTCGGTCTGCGATGTGATATTTCCTCTGTGACTATATATATTTTCTCACTGTAATGAATTGTCACCCTCCCACCTCCTATACTGTACGCTGAGGTGAGGGGGAAGAGGTGTCAAATTGTGATGTCATGGAGTTGGGGTGATGTGGAGAGGACACGGGGTGGACTATGTGTACTATAAACTATTGCGCTATGATAGATCCTGACAGCAGGACTATGTAGGGTAAGATGAGGAATGATATGGGCTGATGAAAATGTCAGAGGTTGACAAAACAACCCAGGATCCACTATTGAGAAGTAAAATGTACAGCAACACATTTTGAATGCCACCCTGGGGCACTAAGGCAAAGCAGCACATGGTATTCGTGTTATAGCATAGTGCAATAGATGTGAGTCCTCTGTGCCTTTTGGTGCGCCACATTAAACAAAATTGTTCATATAGAGATATAGCACTCCCTCAAAAAATGTGTTGCACCACTCAACTATAATGACATTTTGCAGTTACAGTTCACTCTTAGTTCCCCTGCAAAGTCCTAAAAACACCTGTTGATCCTGCCAGTGAAGTCCACCGAATGCAGCTTCCTGAGATAAGGTGACAATGATGCTGCACTGCTCCTGAATTCACAGCAGAGATGTCACCCCTCTGTAGGCTGTGCCTGTTTACACTATAGTGGGATGAGAAGATATTGCACGAGACGTGGCTATCAGCATTGTCACTGCTAGTTCATAAACCTGTAGCTTGTCAATCAGCACCTGGCCACTCATAGTCCCATCCTCTGCTTTCTGGATTGACAGCACTGCCTCTGTTACTGAAACCTCCCCCTGTGATCCGCAGTGTCTGGGAGGGGGAGCTCCTGAGACACAAATGAAGGAGAACTTGGTTCAGTCAGGGGAGGTAAAGGAAGTTTTTGGTTTATTTTATTAGGCTAGGCTGATCTAAAGCATTAGGCATAATATTGCAGTTTACTGGTCCTTTGATGTGGTACCTGCATTAGTTTTCATTTTATATTTGTTTTGTTTTTCTTTTTTCTTTTTTGATATAGTTTTTACCTGGTGATCCTGCCAGCAACATACCTTCTTCTGTCCTAGGGTGACAACACTCACTCGCTGTAGTGTTCTAGTACAGAGCAGAGGTGTTGTAGTAGAGTCCTTCTCTACCCACCTTGTTCAGCAGTGAGTGGAAACCCCTTTACATTATTCTCCCACGATCCATTTGGCTCCTACAATTCCCAGGACTCCTGGACATACCCAGGGGATATGAATTCCACTGTTTCCTTTCCCTGTTCAGAGAGATGGCACCTGATGGGACAGCAGTAATTGGCTATGTTAGCTGTTACCAGTGGGGGAGGTCATATTTTGTTGATCCCAGCATGCAAGTCGCTAGATAAAAGTGCAAGAGCACACAGCGCTATCCTAAGCCTCATTCACTAAGCTAGCTGGCCTCGGAATACTACCTTTCAGTGGGGTGGCCATATATGTTCAGGCTCCATCCTGTATGCCCATCCATGGGACCTCTGCCGCTACCTGGACATTCAGACCAGAGGCTCCTTTCCTCTGTGGAGCCTGTCTGGAGATACCTATGGATGACCACCTTCGCTACAGCCAACCTCTTTGTAAGAGACGTGTTGTGCTTTCAGTTCAGTTCACAGGTTACAAGGACAATGGATTTCTATTTATCTGTGCTTTCAGAAAATGTACTTATCCTGGAAAAATAAAATAATGCAGCCACTACATCATACACAGAATTCTCTGACTGGATGAGACGTAGATCATGAAGTCACTGTCACTTCTCTCTACCGTCTAATCAGAGAACACCTGCAATTAAAAAATAGCGAGCTACTCCCTTTGTTCAGTTTGCAGAGCAGAAGGGGCTGTAGCAACACCCTGAAGGTCACAGCTCTAAGGCTGGATTCACACCTATGCATTTTTAGTGTTTTTTGCATTTTGCAGATTTGCACTACAGTCCATTTACCATGGTTTCCTATGGAACACGTTCTGTAGTGCAAATCTGCAAAATGCAAAAAGCACTAAAAATGCATAGGTGTGAATCCAGCCTAACTACATAGCATGGACTGCTACCGTAATCAACAGCAATACCAGCAGCCCTCAGATTCTCAGATATGAATACTTGCATCAAACCACTGTTGCCTGACAAATCGTAGTGGAGTGCTCCTGTAGTGAGGAGGGTCAGTGATTTGGCTCCCTCCCCTGTGGTAGGTCTCCCGTAGCAACTGGAACTGAACTTGCATTATAAAGACCCATAGCCTGGCCATATGGTATGGGAAGGAAGGAGCTGAGTGCACACATGAGGTCCGAGCTAGGTGCATGGCGGGACCCTATTCTGTTACTGGGAGTGAGATAACACAGGTACGCTTGTAAGTGGGCAATAGAAAATATTTATTGAAGTAATGCAACGACAGTTCACAACAACCCCGAGGGACGCCTGCCCATCCCGGTACACTCACGGTTTCCAACTATGCAAAGGTGACAGGTATCAGATGGGTTGACAGCAAAATGCAGCCTGGCCGTCTGGTGCCCAAGGAAGTTTTGACCCTACGCTTTTTCTTGTCAGGAACTTTTTCCTACTGCTAGTACTGTCCCTAACATGCAGCATACCCATCCCTACTCTACCAACTAGCATAAAAGCTCACACTGCCTGCTTGACTCAAGGTGGCTGCCAGAGTGGCATGGGGTGGCAGCATCCATTTGGGTGCTTCCCCAGTGACACAGGAAACTAGCGGACCTGTGTTTCTCTTGACTTCCCTTCCAGCTGCAGTGCCACTGCGTGAAGCACCATCTGTAGTGAAGAAAGTAGACTGTACCTGCCCACATGCTGGACTGGTGGAGAGGGCGCGGGCTCAGCAGTGTCCCTCCCAAATATAGCATACATCAGGCAACAGCGTGTAGTGACATGGGATGGTACTTTTTAGAGGAACTCTGTACTTTTATTACTGCACACAGTAACACGGTTCATCTTTAAGATGGGAAACTACCTTAGGCCCCTTTCACACTTGTACAACCTGAAAGTAGCACGACTTTGACGCAGGACAAGTGCACACGTGTGAAAGGGGCCTAAATGTTTGATTCTCACATGATTGCAGCTCCCGCCTGGTCCTGGGCATTGATGAGCCCATGCACTGCAAAATGTACCCCAACAAGCAGGGTGAGTGGTTTCACCCTCACTTCTACTCTGACCTCCAATATAATGAGTCACTTCCCCACTGATCCCTAATGTAAATTCTGGTACACACAATGAGATATTTTTTGCTTGCTAGTCTCCATATTAAAAATGAAGAGGTTACTAAAGTGAAAAAAATTCTCGTACGACCAAATTGATATTTAAAAGTGATATTGTCATGTTTTATATTTGTAGCGCCCTGGAGTTTAGGCAGGGTTGCTCCTCACAAATGTACTTGCCAGAAGTAGTTATCTTGGTTGATTGCTAGAGATCTACAGTAAAACCTTGGATTGTGAGCATAATTTGTTCCGGAAACATGCTTGTAATCACTTGTATAGCAAAGCACTTGTTTATTCATAAGCCTTTCATTTTATAGTACATATAAAAAGATTATAGCAATGTGACCTGGTTGTGTAACCATAAAATGACCATCCACAAATGGAAGCCTCCATAAGGGGATTAGAAGCAAAATCCAGCAGGAGCTACGGAGTATAAAAGAGAAGAGAGGCGCCTCTAAGTGTAGCAATATGGTTACATTTAATGAAGGTACAACATTTAGCAACTCACATGGTTGATGATTAAGAGGCAAATCTAAGTATGCAAGCATACTGGGTAAAGCTGTCCACATATACTATCCTGGCACCATGGGCTCTCACCATTGTCAGCCTTCAATTGTGACTGGGAAGACTACCCTGCAGTAGAGCGATTTGAACTGTTCATGGAGTGCAGCATGGAAGGGATGATGTTGATGGTGGTGTGGAGCAGTGGTTCTCAACCCTGTCCTCAAGTACCCCCAACAGGCCATGTTTGCAGGTTTTCCTTTATCTTGCATAGGTGCTTTAAATCAGAGTCAATGGCTTGGTATTTTGGACAGCTATTTTCATAGTTTGGTTGAACAAAGACACCAGTTCAACCTGAGTGAGTGTCTACAATTGTCCCTATCCCTGTACGTTGCACACTCATGTCAGTCCCTACCCTCAAGGAGCCCACAATCCAAGGTCCCCATTCATATACTAGGGCCATTTTTTTGGACAGAGGCCAATTAACCTACCTGCATGTCTTTGGATTGTGGGAGGAAACCGGAGTACCCGGAGGAAACCCACGCAGGCACAGGGAGAACATGCAAACTCCAGACAGGTAGTGTCATGGTTGGGATTCAAACCAGTGACCCTTCTTACTGCTAGGTGAGAATGCTACCCACTACACCACTGTGCTGCCCTATTTTATCTAACATAAATTCCCAAAACTTGGCCTGTTGGGGGTACTTGAGGACAGGGTTGGGAACCACTGCTGTGGAGAATGGTCTATGTGGACAGCTTTACACCGGATACCTGCATACTTAGATGTGCCTTTTTTAATCATCAATCATGTGAGTTGCTAAATGTTGCACCTTCATTAAATGTAACCATATTGCTACACATAGAGGTGCCTCTGTTCTGTTTTATACTCAGTTGTGACATGACGCTGCTTGTATAGCAAGTCAAAATTTATTGAGAAATTTTTCTTGTCTTGCCAAACGCTCTCAAACCAAGTTACTCTCAAACCAAGGTTTTACTGTATTGTTTATTCCCTAAGTTTGGCCTTGTTGCACTTTTTTCTCTATTACTAGGTGGCCAGGTACGTGATGGTACTAGAAACCGGAAGGGCAATTCAAGGTCAGGTTATGGGTATATGGGGTATCTCAGTCAATGGGCAGGGTTTTGTTTTAATCCCTTGGCCTGCTGGGAGAACCTATATATTCGGGTGAGGTCAGGTGATCTGTGTTCTGTGCCACCTGGACGGCTGTCTAGGTGGACATGTGTTGTATTACCCAGGCTGCTGGGCTGTAGATTGGGAATATCCCGGGGGCATCTGGCTGCTAGGCTGTCTGAGGTCCTATCCAGAAGCAAGAGAGCAGCGTAGGGTTGGGATTGCGGCTTGCAGTCCAACCAGAAATGATGGTTTCTTTCGGCCGGAAAACCTGTCGTGGGCGGAGGTAGAGGGGAAGTTGTCGCCAGTAAGGGATTTATCTGCCTTATTACTTGGGACCATAGGGTGTAACTGAAGCAAGTACCGGAGCAGTATTCTCACCAACCGGGGACGGTGAAGAATTGGGAAACTTCAGTGGGTATCAAGCCAGGGACCCACGAACTGTCACGATTGGCTCTCAAAAGCTGTGTGCTAATGATCAGGTTATCATACAATCAATTTGAAAGCAGTATTTTTTGTAGGATTTTCTGATCGTGTATACCAGGCGTAAGGGGGTCACTTCTACTCTGATCACCAATGTAAGGGGTCATGTCACTACTGACTACCAATGCAAAGGGGTCTCTTCTGCTCTGAGCTTCAATGTAACTAATCACTTTACCACTGATCACTAATGTTAGAGCGGTCACTTCTACACTTTGATCACCAATGTAATGGGTCACTTCACTACTGACCACCAATGTAAAAGGGTCTCTTGTACTCTGACCTCCAGTATAACTAGCCACTTATCCACTGATCACTAATATAAGGGGGTCACTACAATTTTCACTGTCTGCGTTACTTTTCTGGCCATTGTTGTTATTTATTTTGTTTAACCACTTCCCATCCCAGACATCGTCAAAAATGACGTCCGCAGGAGGGATCTCCCATCCTGAGCGGGCGTCATAGGGCGTCCTCAGCTTCCCGGCCGCATCACTTGGAAGCATGCTTGATGACTGCGATGTTCACCGGGCACCCACAATTGCCCAATAACAGAGCAGAACCGTGGATCTGTGTGTTTAAAGTGGGGTTCCACCCTAAAGTGGAACTTCCGCTCATCGGAACCCTCCCCCCCTCCGGTGTCACAGTTGGCACCTTTCAGGGGGGAGGGGGGTGCAGATACCTGTCTAAGACAGGTATTTGCACCCACTTCCGGGGTCATCTATGCCTCTTCCTGTCCCGGCAGCTGTCTGCTGGGACACACACGGGTCCCAGAGACAGCGCGGACCATTCCTATTGCGCTGCACAACTCGCGCATGCGCAGTAGGGAATCGGGAAGTGAAGCCGCAACGCTTCACTTCCTGATTCCCTTACCTAGAATGGCGGCGGCAGCAGCCGAGAGCCGAGCGATCGATCAGCCTCGGCTGCCGACATCGCTGGACCCTGGGACAGATGAGTGTCCATTTATTAAACGTCAGCAGCTGCAGTATTTATAGCTGCTGGCTTTTAATAATTTTTTTACAGTGAAATCCCTCTTTAAACACACAGATCCATGTCCTGTCAGGTGAGAGGAGACCGATCATATGTTCCCAAAACAGAGGAACACCAATCGGTCTCCTCCCCTTGTGAGTCCCCTCACCCTACAGTTAGAATCACTCCCTAGATAACACATTTAACCCCTTGCTCGCCCCTCTGTGTTAACCCCTTTCCTGCCACTGACATTTATACAGTAATCCGTGCATTTTTATAGCACTGATCACCGTATAAATGTGAATGGTCCCAAAATAATGTCAAAAGTGTCCGATATGTCCACTGCAATGTCGGTCACAATAAAAATCACAGCTCGCCGCCATTACTAGTAAAAAAAAAATAATAATAAAAATGCCCTTAATCTATCCCCTATTTTGTAGACGCTATAACTTTTGCACAAACCAATCAATGTACGCTTATTGAGATATTTTTTGAGTAAAAAAATAAATACATAAATCAAATGTAGAAGAATACATATTGGGCTAAACTGAGGAAAAAATATATTTATTATAGCAAAAAGTAAAAAATATTGTGTTTTTGTTTTTTATTTATTTATTTTTTTAACTTGTCACTCTTCTTTTGTTTATAGTGTAATAAATAAAAAAAATTTGGGTACAGTGTTGCATGACCGCGCAAATGTCATTCGAATTGTTACAGCGCTGAAAATTGGCCTGGACAGGAAGGGGGTGAAAATGTCCTGTATTGAAGTTGTTAATTAAAAAAATATATTTTTGTTTTATTTCAAAGTCTCTAGGGCAGGGGTAGGCAACCTGGGGCCCTCCAGCTGTTGTGGAACTACATTTCCCATGAGGCATTGCAAGGCTGCCATTTACGATTACTCCCAGAGGCATGATAGGACTTGTAGTTCTGCAACAGCTGGAGGACCCCAGGTTGCCAACCCCTGCTAGGACCTGGTGATCATGCTAATGTACCATGAGCATTTTAGAAGGGGGTTGCCTGAAACCTAAAAACTATTTCAAGGATTCCTCCATGGTTTTAAAAAAAAAAAAAAGTCTAGAAATGCTGGTATAGCAGGACAGGATGAGTGTATGAAGGTCATTTGCTGACAGACATAATAGATTGCCATTTAGACAGACCCAGGGACAAAGCCTGAGTGTGACTCCTAAGCAGTGATGATGACATGATGGAAGGTGGAGTTTGGTGACGTAGCGGAGGCGTCCCATAGGAGGAGAGTACACAGAGCAGCTTAGCCTTGCACTGTGTGCAGGAAAGGACAGAGTACAGATACATAAAGATTCATTCATCACATCACTTCAGTATTGGATATTGTGAGCTCTGGAGTCTGAGAGGTCCCTTTTGTATAGTGACACATGGAATGTATAGAGGAGGAGGTGTGACAGGGGCTGTAGGAGGGTTGTACAGAAGGGTGGGGGAGGGGGGGATGGACTATACACCGTGTAGAGCTGGCATGGAGGAAGAGATGTGCAGCTGGACGGATGAGGAAAAGCCAAGTTTTCTGTTATAGTGGGCCCTGGAGTTCCAGCAGCAGATAATACAGGTTCTCTTTATTCTGCAGCCTTGACCTTTGTACAGAAGAGGCGGCACCGGGGACGCGGTCAGCGCAGGACGCGATGATCTGCATACTGCTGGTGGCAGGACACGGCACGTTGCTAGAGAGTCACATCAAGGTCCATCTCTTGCACTTCTTATCTCATATTATTTCTACTGTTTATTTACTATAAGATAATAATTCTGGGTGAGCCCCAGTTCACACTTATGCATATCCTATGCCGATCAGATGTGATCCAAAAAGCATAGATTTGCATAGCTCCCAACTGTCCCTGATTTCGAGGGACTGTCCCTGATTTGGAGCAATGTCCCTTATTCCTCCTCATCTGTCTCTCATTTGGGTCTGATCTATATAACTGTATATAAGATTGAACTTTTTATCTATCAAAAAGTGTTTCCCAGTGCTAAACCTTTCATTTGATTTCTAAATTGCTGCATTTGTAGATTCCAAAAGCCAAAATAAAGGAATAGTAGTGGTACAAAAAAAAAACACTTATGGGTTTAATCCATCTTATTTTTCTATTGTACAATTCTCCTTTAAGGGGGTGTGGCAAGGGGTGTATCCTATGCCTGCATACTTTTGCTGATAGGTGTCCCTCGTTCCCATCTCAGAATGTTGGGAGGTATGGATTTGCATGTCATGTAAAAAAAAGCATTCTGAAGGCTGTTTTCGTATATGTGGTACAAATTTGATCTGGTTCAAAAAAGGGACTTCTATGGGACTGGACTGAAATTGCAGTCCGGTGTTCACATCACTCTAATTTTTTCTTGCCTAGATTTTTATAGAAAATAAATTCACAAATGTGACAACTAAATTCACATGGAAACCGCACATGCTCAGTGGAATTTACATTGCGAAGTAAAAAAAAAAAAAACGCATTGCGAATTCGTACCACTTTAAATTTGCACCGCGTCAGTGTGAACCAGGGCTGAGGGTCAGGCTGCCAAGATCCAGTAAGGAAGATATGATATGCCTGGACTTGTGGTCCTGCAGTGGCTACAAATTAGCCAAACCTATATATTAGAGGGCTCCAGCGCTACTGTATATCATAGTGATCCAGTGCTACTGTATTATAGAGGGGAGAGACTTATTGCTTCTGTAATCGCTAAATACAACCAGCATGCTATTCACCTGTTTCCTTGTAAAGGGGAAGTGCTAATTGTGCAGCGCAACACTTGATCCGATCAAAAACTAGGGATTTGATTTACTAAAACTCAGTGGTGGTTGGTGCTCAATATTTTGGGGGGAGCGGCAAACCAACGCCATCCCCCAACGGGAGAGGAACAGGTAGGCAGGCAATCATCAGAGGCCTCCTTACCTTAAGAAGGAGGCAGATCAGACAGACTTGCATCTGGTCTGCAGCTCCTTGCTCCGGGGCCATCGCTTCTCCAGGTAAAATGGGAGGTGGATCCTGACTGAGACCAGATTGGCCAGGAGTCCTAAGACTTCCAGGCCAATCGGGTCTCAGGAACTGCTTCCTGATTGGCCAGGAGGATAATCGGGAAGACCGTACCAAATATTATTTTATTATTGTCACACAAGTGGGAGGGCTCAAGGAGCCGGCCCACCCTTTTTTGAAGCCAATTAAAGCCTCGGGCTCTAATCATGTGCTTCAAAAAAAAAAACCCCCATTGAAATTCATGTATATGCCCCCACCCACATATAGATTAGGGGGCCGGACGCATGGATAGGGGTTGCGAGGCCTGTGCACCCCCTATGGATGGGCCGCCACTGGAGTGTGCAAAATCTGGTGCAGCTGTGCAAGGTAGCCAATCAGTTTCGAAATTCAATTTGTTCAATTAAGCTGTGACAAAAAAAAATTCTGCAAGGTTTCTATGCAGAGCTGCACCAGATTTTGCACTCTCTCTAGTTTTTGGTAAATCAAGCCCCAAGTGTCTATGTCCATGCCTTCCATTACACTATGATGAGTCTGTTCATGTAGATACATAATAGGGAATGCTTGCATTGAATTCTGAGCTGCACTTTTTTTCCTGGTTCATTCTTGGAGCTCTGACTTAGCAGGGAGGTGCAGAGACCACACATGGGATTTATGATTTAAAGGCAATGTCCTCCCAAGTAAAGGAATGCAGAATCGGGTTTTGACATTTTCAGTTGTAATAAACTGCTGAAAGCTTTCCACGAAGAGGAAGTGAGGGGAAATCTCCCCAATAGGGGACAACAGAAATAATCCCCTTTTATCCTTCCACTCAAAACTAAAACAAAATTCCTCCAGATCTCCTTCAAAGCTTTGGTATGTTAAATAACAATATACCAGATCCATTTTCATGGCTTAACATACCCCGATCCGCCTTCTCTGCTCTTGTTTTTTTTAAGTCCGAAGGTGAATATGTTACCCGATAACTTCCACAGTTGCATAACACTTACAGACGGCTCCAGACCATGTTGATCCAAAATCTTTAATATCACAAAAGAAGCTGCATTTTATATATTTGAAAATGTAAAGTCTTTTATTTTGAGGAACAAGTTATCTTTATTTCTGTCCATGACCCCAACCCAGTCCTATGGTGACAGCCAAGCCTACAAGCTTAAATTCTGTATTGCATGCATTGTATATTCCTATAAAGAATTCACTAAAAGCCCAATGGCACCAGCATTGTAGTCCCAGAACTGGTGTCACAGTATAGATCAGTAGAGATCATCTAGAGAAGTGCCCAGAGGAATATATGATGTACTTATAGAGAGGATAAGCGGGAAGTTCAGAGATGAACGCGGACTCAAACTGGGGTAAGAGCTCTGCTCTGTTTATGTAAACACTGTGCCTTGAACTTGAATATTTCCTGGTTTATCTTCAGTGAGATGCAAAAAGACTCTACTCAGTTTGTCACTGTTACCTGTACATGGGTTTATTTCTGATGGCCCAGGAGATTTCCAGGGAGGCATTCCGAGACCCGAGTGGGTCAATCTGTGAGCCTAGAGCATAGATCTTAGATCCTGTTTGGGACTTCTGAAGGCCCGGAGGTAATTCTGAGGGCCCAGATGTATTTCTGAGAGTTCAAGGAGTAATTCAGCGGTTCATTCTAAGGGCCTGGTGGTAGATGAGAAGCCCAGGGAGTTACTTTGAGGGTCCAGTGAGCCATTCCAAAGCCCAGAGTGTCATACGAAGGTCCCATGGGGTAATTTTTAGATCCAGTTTTGGAATTCAGAGAACCTATAGGTAATTGTGAGAGTTCAGGGTATAATTCTGAGGGCCAAGGGGGTCATTCTGAAAATGTAGTAATTTTGATTACACAATGTAATTTTGAAGGCTGAGAGTGTGAATGTGAGGGCCCAGGAGGTCATTCTGAGGGCTTGTTTTTGAGTGATGAGAACATGTTTGGGAATTTTGAGGGCTCAAGTGTAGTTTTTGGGGGCCAAAGGGGTACATTTTAGGGCTTATTTGGACATTCTGATGGCTCAGGTTTCATACTGAGGGCCAAAAAGTAATTCTGTGTGCCCAAGAGGTGTTTCTGAAGGTTCAGGGGTCCCAGGGGTAAATCAGTTTCTTAAAGTAACCTCATCATAAAAGTTTAGATATTGAGCAAATAATAAATCCCTATAGCACAACTATCAGAAAGAATTTTAGATATTTAATTACAGGACTGATTTTTTGGGACACAATGAGGGCTCATTCTCACCAACACCAACACACTGCCTAACAGTCCTAATGCAAGAACAAGTCAATCTGCCTCATGCCCTAAAGCTTTATTTAACAACATTGCTGTGCATTGATGTGCACTGAACACAAACGGGAAATGTTGCATTTTCCAACACACTGTAACTTCAGGGGTAGGCAATCTTTTGAGCACAGTGTGCTGAAAAAATGTTTTCAAATAAATTGAGCGTGCGGATTTTATAACAAAAAAAATTCTACTTCACACTCTCAATCACGAAAATTATTTTTATAAACAAAATGCTGTAAACTACTTTAGTAGTGAGAAATTAACATCCGGCACTCTCGCGTCTCAGATCAGCCCCAATTCCTGCAACTCCACACCTCAGATCACTGTCCCCTCTGCACATCTGCCCCAACACTGTACTACCCTGCACATCTGCCCCACCACTGTACTACCCTGCACATCTGCCCCACCACTGTACTACCCTGCACATCTGCCCCACCACTGTACTACCCTGCACATCTGCCCCACCACTATACCCCCCTGCACATCTGCCCCACCACTGTATTCACCTGTTGATCTGCCCCACCACTGAACCATCTTCTCATCTGTGCTAACTCTGAACTTATCTGCCCCACCACTGTAACCCATTTTCACATCTGCCCCACGACTGTTCCACCTCTGTTCCCGCTGCCCTTCTGCCCCACCACTGTAACCCCCCTGATCATCTGTCCCACCAATGTACCTCCTTTCTCCTCTGCCCCAACACTGAACCCCCCCCCCGCTCACCTTTCCCACCACTGTAACCCCCTTCTCATCTGCTCCACCGCTTCTCATCCCCTCTTCTCATCTATGATATGTGTGATGTGCAGAGTGGTGAAAGGAAGCAGAGATGAGACACATCTACCTGTCCTGGCACACTCATCCCCGCTGATCCACCTCTCGCATCCAGCCCACTTGGACTGTGATTGGCTTTAGCAGTGGCCAAGACAGTCCTCCTCCTCCTGGAAACAGGGACCACCCCCCCCCTAACAGAATTGCACCCAATCTCTTCCTCATCACAAAAACTGACTATCACAGCTACAGAAAAGTTAGAGAACCAAACAATGTTTCCCATCTTTTACAATGTGTGGGGGCACAGGGCCTCCCCCTCAGTGCAGGTACAGCGTGGGGAATTTTGAAATTGGAATGCATTAGTGTCTCACTGACGCTTCCCTGTGCTGCTCTGCTGATGGGGAGGGAGTCGAGTGCCAGCAAAAGAGGCTTTGATTGCCACTTGCAGCACCAGTGCCGTAGGTTGCCTACCCCTGGTAACATATCACAAGCAGCTGCAGTGCATACAAAAAGGAAAAAGCAAGTACTGCAATGTGTTTTAACAATGCATGATTGTTTGAAACAAACTTGTCTGCCCAGATTTGTATTCCTAGCTGGCCAGTCTGGAGAAGTGAACTGACTGCTCAGGTTAGGAAGTTTATTATTCACATTCTTCTAAGGGCCGGTTCACACTGCGGGCGATGCGAGGCGACACGACTTGCCTCGCCGCAATCTGACAAGTCGCCCCCGTTCTGTACAATGGAACCGTTCTGAGAGGAGCGACTCGAGTCGCTCCGACTCAGAAAAAAGGTTCCTGTACTACTTCTGGGCGACCTTGGGGCGACTTGCGTTGACTTCTATACAGAAGTAATTTGCAAATCGCCGCTGAGGTCGCGGCAGGTCGCGGCGAGGCAAGTCGGTGTCGCCTCGCATCGCCCGCAGTGTGAACCGGCCCTAATGCAAAAAAATGGTTAAAACAATCAGTTAAAACAATCACTATTTAAATGAAGGCCAAATATTTTAATTTAATCTCCTATACAGAATGACCAGAGTGGAATATACAGCTTCCTAGAAGATGTTCCCAAAGCTCTGCTACCTGGAGTGGGGGGGAAGAAAATTCTGGACTTCTGGTGGAAGGTAGTCAACACGTAAGTCGCCAACTTTATTCAATCTTCCACTTTGTTCTGGAGTCTTTAAAATGTCTGACTAGCCAAAATTTGTATATTTTATCCTGGTATAGATGGTTTTATTTTAAACCAGAAGACAAATACCTAGAACTTCTAGCTATGGAGGAGTATGTAACTGAATCCCCTTCCTGCCATGAGGTAGCACTAGACATCAATCAACAACTTTGTCGTGTAGGGGTGGGGAAGGCACCCTTGCCAACATTTCATTCCCAGTCCCTAATTTACCCCCCAAAATTCTCCTCAGACTCTCCCAGTCTCTGGCCAGACTCTGCCAATTTACCTGAGTGGCGCAGACAAATCCCACCTCTAATTATGCGGGGACCATCCATTTGCGTGCTTGATGCCCATAATACATGACTTGTTGCACAGACATATTAGCTCACCTAAGGGTGGCTCTGTGATCCTACATTATCAGGGCTGAGGTCCAAGATATGGGACTGTCCTGGCAAATCCAGGACAGTTTGAATGTGTGAGCAGCAGTTAAAAGACCACTTTACCTTCAGTATAGTTCTCAGACTTCAGTTGATTTAACTTGAGTGGTCAGTAGGTGGTTGGTAGTAGGAACAATACTGTGACATTTACATGGTCTACAGAAGGGAAATCCATCCCTGCCTGCTTCCATCAAAGGGATTTGTAAATTTTTATGGGTTCTTCATTAAGATGGTTGTAAACCAATAAATGAAATTAATATAAAACAAATGCTTGAAAATTTTTAAAAATAGAGCAAGTAACTAAATTCCAATAGCTTGGAATATGGGTCAATAAAAACCTGAAGAACGCTGTTGAGGTCTGAGCTGGAATCGCAAGGTTATAAAAAGTGTTTTAGACAAAGAGCTGAGGAACAGTCTCTCTCTCTAATTATAAAGAAAAGATTGCTACAAATACATATCTGGTCTATTCTCAGGTATGGCACAGTAACATTTTCTCTCACAGTATCTCTTATAACGAAGACCAAAACTTTTCAACTGTGGTGCTACAGGAGGAGCTTGGAGATCAACCTGTTGGACATGGTCAGGAATGAAGAAGTGCTGCAAAAAAAGTAAATGCAGCAAAACCACATTTGTGGGAAGGAGTATTAAAGAGAAAAGAGCTATTTGGAAAATACGCCCAGCTGAAGAGTAGCTATGCAAGATAAAGAAGAAAGGGAGATGAAGAACATGGTGGACGGATGATAACCAGGAAGCAACAGGCAGTGGTGATGTAAAGGAGAACATTAATCTGGCAAAAGACAAGGCCAGATGGTTTACTTCAGATAAACTCTCATTTTCAGGTCCCGGAGAACCTCTGCTAAAATAAATTGACTGGGGGTCAGTGGGAAGAAGATCTGTTACATCAAGTTAAAGTGTTACTAAACCCACAACAGTAAAATCAGTCTGTTTATGCAGTAAATCATACTTGTTATGCTTACTGTGGAACCTAAGGGGTTAATCCTCTGCATTGTGTAAAAAGGCTGTTTGATCCTCTCTTCTCTGTTTCTCCCCTTCTTCCAGAGTCCCCAATCCATCTCCTGATGGAACAAAGGCTAGGGGACAAGCTACACATGTTCAATTTGGTGTGTATTGCTACAGAGTTTTTTTTTTTTCTTGGGAGAGTGCATGTGATCAGCACAGGCCAATCGGCACTGTCCAGACAGAGGGTCCAAAGTCCTGCAGCCTCATAGGACAATCGGGAGAGAATAAAAACTCCTCTAACAAGCTTTAACCAGACACTGATCTAAGTCACAAGACTGCTATATACTGCTGAGGAGAAGATTTCCATCTTCTGTGTTCTGTGGCAGACCAGATATAGTAAACACAGGATCCTGGGTTTAGTAACACTTTAAAGAAAGCATATCTTACAAGCACAGTCAGAATGTCGGCCTTACAAACAACTAAGAACATCCTGTCATGAAACTGGATCTGTCAAGTTCCATATGGAACCAAGGTTCTGCAGGCACCATGAGATGGTAGGTCAGTCGGCTACAGCTCAAGGAACTGCTAGGAACCTCTGGGGGAACCCTAGTTGAGAATGACTCTTCCCCCCTCCTTGCTCTGCACAGACTTTGAATTAGAAGGAGATAGTCTGAAAGGAAAACTCATAGTGCTCTTTGAATCCTTTGTCATGCATGCCCCTTGTACTGCATACTTATGTTTATGATTTAATTTAAATATTAAAAAATATAAAACAGTTCCCCAAAAAAATAAAAAATAAAGTATAAATTTAAACAAAAGATAAACATTCAAATCACTTGAATAGATGGCAGCTGGTGTATTGACAGCAATGCTGACCAGTTTCAGTAAAACAGCTCTTTTTCTTCACTGCTGTGCTCACCAAGTAGAATCTCAGCCCCCTCTATACATATCCGGACAGTGCCAGATGTCAGGGCACCTGTGGAAGTGATGGTAACGAGGTCTAATATGGACGCTCATTATGGAAAGTACATAAGTATCTTTGAGAGGATCATTATAAATTAACTGTGGGCAAAATGAAACCATTAAATATACACAGAGCCCACGTCACACCGAAATCTGGTCTGAGAGGCAAGTGGCATGCACAAAGCTCCTCGGCCACTAACTGTTATATCTGTCTATAAATACTGAATGCTACTTTATCTCAATGATAAAACTCATTTAGATAAAACATATTACAAAAACATATCTGAGTGGTGCTAGGACACCCTTTTTATTTTGAGAAATGAAAAATACACTCATTTGATGAGCTAGCTGGCTCCAGCTTGGCTACTCGCAGCCAGAGATGAATGATACTCCAATAAGAGAAAGGTCTAACAGCACGTAGGATCCGTTTTTCACAATCCAGTAGGATAGCCTTCTAATTCACCTGCAATGCCTCAGTTTCTTTCTCCCATATCAGGACCATGTAAAAACATACAATTATACAGAAGGGGAACTCTTTGCATACTGTAAAATCATAAGACTTTATTAAAAGAAATTAATAAACCAATTCCACTTAAATGATACAGTGTCACCTATTCCAGACACCTAGAATACATCGCTTGCTTCTGTAGGGTGAGCACCGTCGCTCCACACTGTTCTCTTAAAACCCAACATGAGGTCCACCATCCTGGAGAGCCGAAAACCGGTATTTACATCATGCATTAACAACGTCCAATGCCTTCCATCCAGATGTCTTCAGGAGAGGACATCTGTTTGGGATGAAATATATTGGTCCGTGGTTTCTGCACGTGATATCGCTTCTGGTTTTCGGCTTTCTCCATCCGTGGAATGCACATTGGCTTCCAAGAGAATTGTGGAGCGACGATGCTTCCCCTACAGGAGATCTACAGTGATCTATTCTGGGTGCCCAGAATATGTGGCACTGTATCATGTGAAAGGATTTGGAATTGGGTTATTCATTTTTTTTTTTTTTTAAATAAAGTCTTACGGTTTTGCGCAATAAGGCCCCGTTCGATGTGAATTGCATGTTTTACATGGTCCTGATGTGAGAGGAAAAAATGTAGGTGTAGTACCCTCTAGTGTAAAAAGCTAGGTATTGTATAAAGTTTTTTTTGTAGTGTTTTGAATCTAGGTCAGGGTGAGTGATCCAGGAGGCTGGAATGACTCATCAGGCAGCATCTCTGATGCCTCCCCCTGCTTGCTGGAACTTACAGAAGAATGGGAGGGAGGTTAGGAGGAGCTGCTGAGATGGTTGTAGAGTCAGTCTGGGTGGAGTGTGGAGGATTAGCCAGAAGGGCTAGTGAAAGGTGGGCTTGCAGTGCCTGAAGAGGTGGTGCTGGGATCAGTATTCACAGGAGGGCAGCTGGACACTGAAACCTTTCTACACACCAAAGGGGCCCACGGTCCTTGCCTGTAAAGGGCTGTTACTGGATCTAGCTGAGTGTTTTGTCAGATCCCCCAAATAGTGTTCCAGGTGTGTCTGAGTTTTCTGCAGGCAAGATTCGTGCAGGAGGCTGAATAGGAGTGTATATATGGACTGTATATAGTGTCCCTGAAGAGTTGCTTTTGCTGAAATGTCAAGTGAGCATGACATAATACCCCTATGCCTATCCAAGTTGAATAGCCCTAATAAGCAAAAACAAAAGTTGCTGTACTGTTTCCAGACTCAAGTGTGCTGTGAAATTCAGTGTGCCTGGCTGTGCGAGGGGGGAATCCCTATCCTCCAATGGCTCTTATGGGGGTAGCGCTACATAGGCAATGCAGGTTTAGAAGGCTTTCCTACTGACTTGTGCATACTGACCCTAAGCACTGTTAGATCTTTCTCTTATTGGAAGGTCATTCATCTCCGGGGAATCATCCAACTACTGGGTTGTGACTACTGAAACTCTTTGCTCTTATTTTGCACTGTTCGGCACTTTTAACGAACCCCTAAAGAAGAAAAACTGACAATATTTAGTTTGAACGCACTTAATTTTGCCTTGTTGCACTGGTTAAGCACTATAAATTGTGTTTACACAGACAGTGGAAATCGGGATTTGTTTTTTTCCATGTATTTATTTACAGATGGTCTGCACAAATCGTGAACTGAAGGTCACTTTTTTGTACTACGTGTACATGAAGTTTACATGATATAAGGTTAACATATATTTACATGCTATATTAGAGTGCTGCCAAGTTTTATTACCTTTTTTAGAAAATTTGACTACTCCAGGAAGAGTCAATTCCCTAGCACAGCCCCCTCCCTCCCCTTGCATGTCATAGCCCTCTCCTCTTCTAGGAGTGTCTACGGACTGTGCTGACCCTGCTCCTGTGCTCCTCCCCTCCCTGCAAAACTTTCATGTAGCTGTCGGGGGGAGAAGTGAAGGAGAATACTATAGAATGTCACTTGGGTGATAGCTCTAAGGCCGCGTACACACGCGGGGACTGTTCGCCCAACTTTGTCCGTCAAACAGTTTCGGCAAACAGTCCGCTCAAAATTAGCATGGACGGACATGGCCACACACGACGAACGAACAGTTTGCTGAAACCGTGCGCGATGACGTGAACGGCACGTACGGCGGGACGAAAAATACAACGTCCTATACACTGCATTATAACTTTCGGCGTGTAAAGCCTTTCTGAGCATGCGCGGAACTTAGTTTGTCGAACAAGCCTACACACGAGGGAACTGTTCGCTGAAACAAGGTTTCAGCGGACAGTTTTTCGGAAATTCCGAAAAACCTTGTTCAGCGGACTGTTCGCTGAAACTGTCCGCTGAAAGCCCACACACGAGCGGACTGTTTGCCGAAACACTGTTCAGCGGACAAAGTTGGGCGAACAGTCCCCGCGTGTGTACGCGGCCTAAGTCTTCTGCCACCATCCTGCCACCAAGATGGTGTAAAAAATAAAACCAAGATGGTGGCACCTGGCAGAAGTCTTGGGGCTTTTGGGTGTCTACACAATGGTGTTTTTTACAGGGAAATAATGCACATATAATCTTTTAGGAAGATTGTTCTTAAAATGAGTGGTATTTTTTCATCATCAGTGCAGTGTGTAGAAACCACGGCTTCTATGTAGTAGGGCTTGGGACGCAGCCAGGTAATAGAACCATACAGGTTATGGTGAGAGGGGACTAAAGGAATCAAAAAGTCCCCCAATGGTTTGATACACTGTGAACAGAACAAACTAAGGCCTGGTTCATACTCGTGCTATGCAATTTTGATCTGATTTCAGGTGAGATTATGTAGCGCGACTTGTATTCAAATTTACTGCTTTGCCTGGAAGGATGGTAGAGGGTTAAAAAAAAATTAAATCGCATCAGAATTGCATGTACATGTCATTTCTTAGCATTGCCATTGAGGCACCAAAATAGTGCAGGAACCTTTTTCAAAACTGCTGCATTGATGTGAATAGGCACCATTGAAAATAATGTAATTTCCATTGCCATGTGATTCTGTGTGACAGAAGTCAGATCAGAAATCTCACTAGTATGAACCAGGCCTAATGTCACCCAAATAGGATTTACTTCTAATTCACTTTTTCTTCTTCCTTTCTGGTTCAGGAGACAGCTCTTCAGTGAAGTCTATCTGGTGACAAATGCAGATAAGTAAGCTTTTTCAGTTTTCTTTCACTTTGAGATCATCCTTATCCTTTTAGTAGTCCTTATCCACTTCCATCATCCTGACTGCAATAATCCTTTTCACAATGTCTGTCCTGGTTGTAAGAAAAAAAAAAGGAAATGGTTATCCATGTGGTGTTCATATTGGTTGAGGGTGTGTTGGTGTGCTGTAGTGACATTCATTGTGAATAACACCCTGATACACCTTAAGAATAGACTCTGCCCTTCCCTTCAGGTCCTGTACAGTTGTGTAGGCTCATCTCCAGTAAATTGCTCCTGGATGGTGATGTCACAAGGGGGCGGGACTGCCAGGTGACGTCACCAGGTGACCTCCCCTTACCTATCTAAGAATGGTCAAAAGGCGGAGCAGGCAGACCGTGGAAGCATTTTTTGCGAGCGGTGTGGTGGGCATCGGGTGTGGTGGGCATTGTGATTGATGATGGATCTACATCAGGGGACAGTTTTTTTTTTTTGTTTTTTGTTTTTTTTTAATTAAGGAATTGTCAAAAACGTTTGTACTTTGTTCACTTTTACACTTTTTTGGTGACTGGGTAGGGGGTACAATGTTAACATATGGGGGGGGGACTGGTATCTGGAGGCCCACTTGTTGTTAAAGGGGGCTTCCAGGGCCCAATAAGCCCCCCACCCGCAGTGCCCCACAACCCAGGGTGGTTGTGGGGAAGGAGGCCCTTGTCCCCCAGCCCCAAAGCATCCCACTCCATGTTGAGGGCATGTGGCCTGGTTTGGTTCAGGACCTGCTGGGCTGCATGCTCGGAAAAGGGTCTGGTATGGATTTTGGGGGGGAGGGGGGGGGACTTTTTTTTTTTCTTCATAATTTATATTTCCCAGCATGTTTTTTACATTTAGCGGTCAGCGGGTAACCTGCTGACAGCTGATGACTCATCGGTTGTTAAGGATGTGGCAGCCAGCTTCTAAGCAATCAGCTTTATACTATAAATCACCGCATGAAAAAATGCGATAATTACCGCTCAATCGAACAAACACTGCATTCGTTATTTAATGCAAAATCCTTACTGAATTGCAATTTAAAAACTGATTTAGCGCAAGTGTTATTTTACCGCATTTTATTGGCCATTATTAAACTCTTAGTGAATTGACCCCATAATCTGCATGGAGTATGTAGGTCTGCCCTGGAACTTTTTTTCCAGTCCAATCTCCTACAAATCACAAATGCACACTGGCAGGTTAACTGATGTTTGCATTTCCCCAAACAGAAAAATAGCTGGGGGTTTACTTTCATAGATTGGCAACATAATCCACTCGATGGTCATGATGGCACTAACCAAAAGGGTTACCATGAGCTGAACTGTAGTCAATGTCTTTAGATATGGTTAATGCAATATAGTAAAGAGACTCTCGAACTTTGTTGAACTTGTTCTTTGTGTAGCAGTAATACCCCTGCGTGACTCCACCCCTTTAATATCAGGTACAAGCACTATGAGCGGTGGGCGACCGCCAACAATTTCCCAGTGGAGAACATTATTAACGATGGCACCACCACATATGAGATGAGGCTTGGCGCTGTGGCAGACCTAGAGCTCGCCATTTCCAGTAAGAAGATCAGCGATGACATCATGGTGGTGAGTGTGTTTTCAGCGATTGTAGACAGGGGATGATGGGATGGTAACATTTTAGTTGAAGGAAGACCTATGGAGGAAGTGCTTCTAATAACATTGGCAGGAGTCAATAACTGTTCTCACACCTGTGCTGTACACCATTGTTCTACTGTGCCTTGTTCCCTATGAGAGCGACCATTAAAAGAGACTAAAAAGTAATAGTTGTCAGATATAAAGACTAAGACAGAAAATAAATATCCGCCTACCATACTATCATCATTTTTTTTTTTTTCTACAAATTTACATGATTATGTGTTCAACACCTTTCTGTCAATTAAAGGAGGAAAGTATAATGTTGATTCTCCTTCAGTTTTCTTTTTTTAATCTATCATTTGTAAATTGGTAATCTACTGTACTGCTGAATATTTTTTTTTATTATTGTTTTAGACATTGGTGTGCAGAGCAGCATTAGTGTGTGCACCCCAGAGCAAAAACCCACATGCGTGTATATCAGCAGAGCAGTGGACGAGGTCAGTAAGGCAAAGATTGGTGTCAGTAGGGTCGTGGAGGACGGTGTCTGTAATTATTTTTTTTCCTTTTCTTGCAATTTTATTTTTTAATTATATTTTACAATATTATTCTTTACATGACATTTTTTTTATTTTTTTTAGGAGACCCGTTGGCGGGGTTTTGTTGAAATATGAAAAAGGGGGGGAGGTTGGGACTTTGAATGAGGTGTGAGTGGTGGAACCAAACAGCTTCACATAGGTATAAACATCTGTGTATTAGTAAACCAATGATTGGCATGACATATAATAGTATAACATGCATAAATGCATAAGAAAACTCAATATACATAGTAAAAGAAAAATATAGCAGAATGGGACAAGCAAATAAAATTGTACATAATCCCCCATGCACAGGGTAAACATATACATGTTGGGCTGGGGGGGTGTCTTCCCTCTGGACAGGGTTCTGTCTTTCCACGGGCTGGGGGGGGTGCGTCTTTCCACAGGCTGGGGGGGTGCGTCTTTCCACGGGCTGGGGGTGCGTCTTTCTACGGACTGGGGGTGCGTCTTTCCTCTGGCTGGGGTTGAGTCTTTCCTTGGGATAGGGGTGTATCTGCCCCTTGTTGGGGGGTGTTCTGTATCTTTCCCTGGATATGAGTTTGTATTTCCTCGGAACATAGGTGTGTCCCTTCTCTGACTAATTCAGCAGTCTGTGTAGTCTGATCTCTCTTTCTTCTGAGGTCTATTACAGCACAGAAGCTGTTAACAGTAATTGTGTCAATAGAAAATGATGGGGACTGATATCATTGTAATTGCCAGTTGCCTGACATTCTGTCACTCTGGCTTTAACAATGTCTAAGCCATTAACCCAGAACAAGTACCAAGGTCAGGAAAGTTAGAAGAAAATCAGAAGTGCTCATCTATGTTCTTGTTCTTGGTCAGTACAGTGACCAAGGGCAGCATGACAGCCAGGCAGCTAGTATTTTCAGGATGAGAGCTCGGCAATGACATCCTCCATGTTCTTTCAAAATCTTATGACAAAAGTCTCCAGAAAGACAGAATGTTTGATTAAAGTACGCCACCTTTTGAATACAAGTGGTAAATATGACATTTTAATCTCAAACATTTCATAGTTACCTCGTTTAAAAATTAACTTAAAATGTTTTTGAATTTTTTTTCCCTCCTGCATACATATAAAATCTGTACAAGCGCTCTGTACGACCCCTTTAATTGAAACCTCTAACGCTAGCCATTTTCAGTGTCAAGTGCGTGAGGTTATTGTTCCACAAGTGTGTGGCGTTTTCAGACTTGATGAACATCCCTGGATTGTCATTGTTGCTGTGACCCCGGCGACGGCCTCTCCTCTCCATCTAATGAAAGCCAGGCGCTCGCAGTTCCTGCCGCCGTCCCTTGTAAATACATTCTTATTTCCCCGCTGTCTCTGTTTAATATTTTCTGGATGAGTTCCGTGCGAGCGGCGGGCAGGAATAGACGCCCCATCACCAGGCCGCATTATCTGAGAGATGGTATCATGGCTGGACATGTATTTGTCCAATCAAAGGCAGTTTAAAGATTACGGCGTGTCAGCAAAAGCCGTTCGCCTTCCTCCGGGCGCCTCCTCGCTCGTAATCAGCCGCTTAGATCTCTCCTCGCACCATCTTCCCACCGTGCCTAACACCCTGTAGCGAATGCTGACGCACACTTAACTTCGCCTCGGCATCCAAATTCATTATTCAGAATTCATGATTTCTGCCAGGGTGACATTTCAGATAAAGGGTTCATTTCCCACTTTTGGCGTTATTTGGGAATTTACCGGCACGTGCGCTGGAATTACAACAAGACATTTTCAGATTCTTGGATTTTTTTTTTCCACCAACAGTTGTGAAAGAAAAACTCAGCTTTAAAAATTATTTTGTTGCAGTCTGTTTACACTTGTCCATCATATTTTTTTTTTTGGCAAAATTCTGGTCATTTAGGGCCCAGCACACTATCCCGGTCTGCTGTGGTGCATTAAGTGCATGGGTATTAATGAGAATTGTGTTGCACATCAAGGTGCCTTCCATTAGGGTAGGCGTCACATTGCCTTCCTCACCGCCTGTCAGTAGCCTCTGCAAACGTGGACCGGGCTTCAGAGGAAAGGGAGATTTATCCATCCTCCTGCTTCTCCTCTTTGCCCTTTCTTTGGCCTATTTCACGTAGGCTTCAGCTTGTATAAGGACAATGTGAACAGTAAGCAAGCTTTGTTGCAGCTTTTAAAGTACCCTTCAGCTCCAGTATGTAAATTTTGAAAACAATCCCAATGGGAGTGCTGATTGCCACTTTAAACAAGCTGCTAGCAGGCTTCAGCACTACTTGAAGCGTGTTGAAAGCCTGCTAAAGCTTTCTAGCGGCTTATTTAAAGTGACAATCAGTATTCCCATTAGGACCTGTGTATATCATTTCCAAACAGGAGCTGAGGGGCACTTTAAAGGCTTATAGAAAACTGGTCAAGCTTGCCGAGGCCCATGTAAATGTGTTCAACATTTACATACTGGAGCTGAATGGTCCTTTAAAAGCTTTAACAAAGCTTGCGCTACAAATGCTTTGACATTTGACTAAATCTTTATTGCCTCCAAAGCCTGGTCTGTGTTCAGATGGCGCACCAGATACTGACAGGCGGTGAGGAAGCGATGAGGCACATCTTTGCTGCCTGGCTTAACACAATTTTTGCTGACGAAATGCTGCAACCGTGTGCATTGCAAGCAATTGCAGGGAGATTGTGGTTCTTTCCTATTAAATTGAATGTGCAGTGTTCGGTGGGCTTGACGTCCGCTTATCACTACAGGTCTGGTCAACTATGCCACGGACATGGCCGCAGCCAGGGGAGGGCTGGCAGGCTTAGGCCAGGGGGGCAAGTCCAGTCAAGTGGCCCATTGAACCACCGAATCAGCTCACTGAGGGCTCCATTCAAAGCAGAAGAACCAAAATTCAATGCAGGCCCATTAGGGGCACCAGGGCGCCGCCCCCTCTCTCCTCTCCACCCCCTATATGTATCGTGCTGCAATTCACCTGCTGAATGGTCTAGGAGGTGGCTGTGTGTGTCTGTGCTGCTGGCCGTGCATGCCGGAGGGGGGGGGGGATTGGTTGGGCTAGTCCACTGGTGGGGGGGTAGATAAGTCCGCTGGTGGGGGGGAGGGTGTTAGATAAGTCCGCTGGTGGGGGGAGGGTGTTAGATAAGTCCGCTGGTGGGGGGGAGGGTGTTAGATAAGTTCGCTGGTGGGGGGAGGGTGTTAGATAAGTCCCCTGGTGGGGGGGAGGGTGTTAGATAAGTAGGCTGGTGGGGGGGTGTTAGATAAGTCCGCTGGAGGGGGAGAGGGTGCTAGAAAAAAAACAAAAGCAGCCACTGCCAAAATTTTAAATTGTCATGATGGCTATGCTATTAGAGGTGCGTATCTTCACTGGCCTCACGGTTCGATTTGATTACGATTATCATGTCAACGATTCGATTCCGCGATGCATCATGGTTACTGTGCGTGGTTTTCTTAAAAAAAAAAATTCAAGCAGTCAGGAGAACTTAATTTTCTTATTTTATATGTTCTTAAAAAAAACACAACACTCCGTGCATGCAGCAAAGTCTAATCACAGCAGACAACTTAGTTCCAGTTCCAGCCCCCCCCCCCCCCCCCCCCCACCAAAAAAAAAATATATACTACAGGAGATGGTCAGAGACTGCAGATATGATACAGGAGTTGATCAGAGACTGCAGACATAGTACAGGAGGTGATCAGAGACTGCAGACATAGTACAGGAGATGATCAGAGACTGCAGACATAATACAGGAGGTAATCAGAGACTGCAGACATAGTACAGGAGGTGATCAGAGACTGCAGACATACTACAGGAGATGATCAGAGACTGCAGACATAGTACAGGAGTTGATCAGAGACTGCAGACATAGTACAGGAGTTGATCAGAGACTGCAGACATAGTACAGGAGATGATCAGAGACTGCAGACATACTACAGGAGATGATCAGAGACTGCAGACATACTACAGGAGATGATCAGAGACTGCAGACATAGTACAGGAGTTGATCAGAGACTGCAGACATAGTACAGGAGTTGATCAGAGACTGCAGACATAGTACAGGAGTTGATTAGAGACTGCAGACATACTACAGGAGATGATCAGAGACTGCAGACATACTACAGGAGATGATCAGAGACTGCAGACATAGTACAGGAGATGATCAGAGACTGCAGACATGGTACAGGAGGTGATCAGAGACTGCAGACGTAGTACAGGAGGTGAGCAGAGACTGCAGACATAATGCGGCAAGCGATAGGTCCTAATGCACTGTTGCCATGGAGACAGAGACCAGTGCTATCAAATTTCGGTGTCGGGAAAGCAACCCTGGTTGTTCGCCCCACTGGTCCGCTGTCGGAGGATTCCCCCATCCACCTGGAATGTGTAGATGGGGGAATTGGATCATATTTTTTTTTCCAGTGTAATGACAAAAAAAAGCGATCAATATATGGGCTGCATAAGTGGCTTAGTGGTAAGTGGATGTTGGAAGAACAGAGCGGGGGAGGGAGACAGATAGGGGAGAGAAAGGGACAGATCAGTTATCAATGTGTAATGAAAAATGCAGAGCTCACTTATTCAGGGAGGAGGCTGGAAGTTCACACAGCTTGGAATGTGTAGCTGCTGCTGTTCATATCTCCCGCGCACGCTCCTCTCCCCCCCCCCTCTCTCTCCTCTTCACAGCTGTACATCGGGATAGGAGAGTGGGCGGGCCAGGCAGACACAGGGAGAGAGAGGAGGAGTGGCAGCTGTATGCAGTACAACTACATTGGTCCTTTGCTGGGAGGGGGGGAGTGAACTTCACTGGGCTGTGTGTGAGACACACCGCTCAGCTGCAGCCACCAGCCCCTAAATGTACAGACTGATCATTCTGTCCTACAGACGGGACAAATCAGTCTGTTTTTTCTCTGTCATAAGGATAATGGGAGGCTGGAAACACTGCATTGTCCCTCCCACAGTGCAAGATCAGACAGACAGCTACATAAGCCCAGCAGGTCACGTGCAACGTGACGTTCTTGACGCCGGGTGTCCCCTCCCCTGACGTGCCACACACCTGGCCCGGCCTCTGAGACTCCTGGGAGGTGGGAGTTGTAGTTTGCTGCGTTCACACTTCCAGGAGCTTTAGCGCAGCCGGACTACAACTCCCACAATGCAGCGCAGGCTGGGCAGCAGCATCGAGCCAGCCAATCAGTGGCCGATGCTATTAACACTGTGTGACTCAGGCCGCCCCTCACAGCCTGAAAAAAAAAATTAACAGCCAGCCAGCGCAGCGGCCGTTTTAAAGATAATGTAGGCACCGGCCTGGGGGGAAATTTCCACCCTGCCCCCCGGCCCAGCCCGCCCCTGGCCGCAGCTATAAAACCCCCGCTGCCTATTGCAGCTTAAAGCAGAAGTAAACCCATCAATTTAACAGTTTTTAAAAAAATACATTCCCGGCTCATGCTCCTAACCCAACTGTCAAACCATCTGATGGCTGGTGTCATAACTATCACATGTGCAGCATCATGGCAGCTGAAGATTAAACAGAGGCAAAGATGGCAGCTTCCTTGGCTGAAAACTATAGGAGGGTTAACTTCCCTAAAGTTTATCCAGAGAGAATCCCATTGCCTCTTTTCCTCTGCTGTAGCAAATTGGATCATGCACTGCTGGGGTTTTTTGCCTTCCTCTGGATCAACTGAGTATACAATTGGGTATATGGGATTTTACGATATTTTTTGTTATTTATTTTTATGGTTGAACTGGATAGACTTGTCTTTTTTCAACCGGACTAACTATGTAACTTCCACCTTAAAGGGGGGGGGGGGCGGTTGGCGAATGGCAAAAAGGCAGCTCAATCGAGCTCTTAATACAAGCTGAAGCCTGTGTGAAACAGGCCAGATCTGAGTACCACTATTTAAGATACAATTCATACCATTCATGGCACGGCATTGTACTGATGCATGTAACGCATAATATAAAGAAATGGAATCTCCTACTTTCTTGGTGTGTCCAGGGTTGACGGTGCTTCTTGTGGCAGTCATACAGACTTCCATACATAATCAATTTCTATTGTGATCAATCCAAAAGGAATAATCGATCTATCATCAACAACCCCTTCGCTCAATATACCACACATAGGGAAGTTTTGATTTGATAGTTCATGCACTATATGATCATAACGTACGATGGTCAGGGCCATCTTTAGGGCAGGGCAAAAGGGGCAGCTGCCCTGGGCCCTGTCATTGTTGTGGGGCCCAAAGCAGCTGCCTCATACTTGGCAAATATCCAAGTTTAAATTCCCTTGTTCCTTGAAATTTTAGTCCTGTGCTGTATCCCGATTTCTCAGTGTGAAGTGCTGCTACTAATGCTGCCCAGCTCTGCCCTTTTGTTGTGTACAGATGACTCACTTGCAGATCCTGTATTTACATGTAAATAACTGGCATTCATATGTAAATAGCTGCAGTCGGCTGCATTGATATCTAAATAAAAGCCGCATTCATATGTATATCATGCCCCCCTACAGTGAGAAGGATGTGCTGTAACCTATAGCAACCAATCAGTGATCAGTATTATGGTACAGTAATCTCTGGCAACCAATCAACAAGCAGAAATCATATGTTGTAACCTCTAGCAACTAATCGGTGTGCCTTAATGTGTGCTGTAACATCTAGCAACCAGTCAGTAAGCAGTAATGTTATGGTGTAACCTCTGGCAACCAATTGCTGTCTGATCTGATACAGTAAACAGATTTTAAGTCTAGCTGCTATTTATTGTGTGTCTCAGAGCAGATGGAGAGCAAAATTGCATGGGGGGGGGGCCAAGAAAATTTTTGCTCAGGGTCCAATCAATATTAAAGACAGCCCTGACGATGGTTAGTTATTGATTGCTTCTCTGTTTCCACCATGTAACCTCATAATCTGGTTGATTAAAATATGATCATATTCATGAACAAAGTACTGTATCTCCGTGCTGATTGGTGCAAAACGATCAATAATTTTCCACTCTGGCTATGTGACTCCAATCCAGTCTAAACCCACGAGAAGGGATGTCAGGGCACTCTGATTCTATGATCATCTTGATCAAATTGCGCATTGATCAGATAATAAAATCGAAGTGTGTATGGCCACCGTTGAGGATGATCAGCTTTTCATATTGTGACTTGCAACAAAGGTACAGAAAGGTACAATGTACAGTCTGATTACTGAGGGAGAGGAGACTGAGGAAATGCTTTCATCTATCTGCATCAGACTGATGACATCATCTCAGCCTAGGCAATTTCACTAAACTGGAGCTGAAGCAGGGGCGTACCTAGAGCATTTGGCACCCGGGGCGGATCCTATATCTGGCACCCCCCCACCATAAAATGTAAAAACACCCACTGTGTCCCCTGCATACCTCTGCATCCTTCAATATCTTTTTGCCACTACTGTGTACCCCCCTCTCCACAACTGCACCTCTGGACCCCTTTAAATTACACAGCACCCTGCACCTCTGGACCCCTTTACATTACACAGCACCCTGCACCTCTTTACATTACACAGCGCCCTGCACCTCTGGACCCCTTTACATTACACAGGACCTTGTGCCTAAGGACCTCTTTACATTACACAGCAGCCTGCACCTCTGGACCCCTTTACATTACACAGGACCTTGCGCCTAAGGACCTCTTTACATTACACAGCAGCCTGCACCTCTGGACCCCTTTACATTACACAGCAGCCTGCACCTCTGGACCCCTTTACATTACACAGCAGCCTGCACCTCTGGACCCCTTTACATAACACAGCACCCTGAACCTCCTGACCCCTTTACATTACACAGCCCTTGTACCTCTGGACCCCTTTACATAACACAGCACCCTGAACCTCTGGACCCCTTTACATTACACAGCCCTTGTACCTCTGGACCCCTTTACATTACACAGCACCCTGCACCTCTGCACCCCTTTACATTACACAGCCCTTGTACCTCTGGACCCCTTTACATTACACAGCACCCTGCACCTCTGCACCCCTTTACATTACACAGTCCCTCACAGCTCTGGACCCCCTGCATGTTACACAGACCCCCTACAGTGCAGACCCCCCCTCCCTACCATACAGACCCCCATCTACAGTGTAGACCCCCCTACAGTACAGAATCCTCCCCTACAGTGCAGACCCTCCTACAGTACAGACCCCTCCACCCTATAGCGCAGACCCTCCTACAGTACAGAATCCTCCCCTACAGTGCACACCCTCCTACAGTACAGACCCCTCCACCCTACAGTGCAGACTCCCCTACAGTGCAGAATCCTCACCTACAGTACAGACCCCCTTACAGTGCCAAATCTTCCCCTACAGTACAGACCCCTCCACCTACAGTGCAGAACCCCCCTACAGTGCACAGACCCCCCTACAGTAAAGAACCCCCCTACAGTGCACAGACTCCCCTAAGGACCCATAATGTACCTCGAGCCCAAGGCAGTGGCATTAATGGGGGGAGGTGCGAGCAGCACCCGAGTGGAGTGACACCTGTTGGCTCAGTTATCCGGGACCCGGCGCAATAATCCCCTTCTCTCTGTGGTCACGTGACTCGCGTCGTGCCATTCTGATCAGTCTCGGCAGCGGCTGTCACTCCCAGCCGAGTGAAGCCGCCTCCCCCTCCTCCTTTATGTCTACACAGTGCTGTGCATGGAGGAGGGGGAGGCGGCTTCACTCGGCTGTGAGTGACAGCCGCTGCCCGAGACTGATCAGAACGGCCGCGCGACGCGACCACAGAGAGAAGGGGATTATCGTGCCGGGTCCCGGATCACTGAGCCGACAGGTGTCACTCCACTCGGGTGCTGCTCGCACCTCCCCCCTGCAATGCCGCCCACTGCCAGTGCCTCGGGCTCTCTCTGTGTGGGCTGCGAACCCGAGGCACGGCGCTGTCTCCTCTTCAGTTGCGGAGGGGGGGGGGGGGGGGCGCTGGCCTGACACCCCCCCCCAGTGTGTGACACCCGGGGCGGCCCGCCCCCCCCACTTAGTACGCCACTGAGCTGAAGGACGGCTTTTTAATGATATAAAGGGAAGCTTTTCTGAAAAATTATATATTATATTGTATACTGTATATTGTGATGTGTTAGAAATGTATTCATGCAGAGTTCTCTTTACAGGTCCGCTTTAGCACTCACACTGATCATTTCACATGATACTGATGTAGTCGTTGATATCTCCTGTCTCTCTTAGATTGCCGGTGACATGTTATGCTCCGATCAAAACTTTGACATAGCTCAAGTGCTGAAGTTCTTCAAGCTGAAGGTGAACTTGTTGGCGGTGTGGGTTTGGGCCGTGTCAGCTGATCATTCCTGTGTGTCTTTTCTTGGGCTGTAATAATTGTGAATAACTCGCTGTGGACTTGAGAAAAATGTTGCACCTCTCAGGGCCGTTCTATAGCACTACCATTGTGGTGAAGTCAGATTTTTAAGTACCGTAGTCTGTCGCATTCCACGGGCAAATGTCATTTTTAAAGCGTGACATGTTATCTATTTAAAAAACTGCTGCACAAATCTAGTGTTTAAAAAATTGCAACGTTTTTTCCCTGGCCTTTGCTTTCAGAAAATCTGATATTTGAGGTTCTAAGTAATTATCTAGTAAAAACAGTGCTGATTTTTACATGTATTTGAGAAGTATCAGAATTGGCATGGGCAGCTAGGTTAAATGTGACTCCATGAACAATAGCCAATGTATCACCCTATGATTCTAATTGAAGTCATTTTGTTGATATTAAGCTAGACGGGCTCCCAAGAAGTTCAGAAAGGTATGGTATGGGTGTCCGTTTGGTATATTTTGATATTTTACATCTCTGGAGTTCTCTGCTCTTCTCGGAGATATTTGTTCTCACCCATGTGGCAGTTTAGTATATCATGTAGATCACTTCTCCCACTGAGAATAGAAGTGATCTACAAACGCTCTGAGAACCCTGAACGGCTTCTGTTTCTGTAATCTCACAATAGCTCAGGAGATTTCAGTATCAGAATCCCAAAGTGAAATACGAAGCACTCCACATACACTGCACATATTAAGTTAATAATAAAGATATAATCCCCCAACCCAATAAACAGACACCCCATAACTGTAAAACATTCTAATTAATACATAACATATGTGCATATTTATGCGAATGGTGTATTCTGAAATGATAGTACCCTATTTGTCATGCAGATATGCACCATTCATATAAAAACAATAAATATATATATTAAATAGTTCAAAGTAATTTTAAAAAAGCATAACAATAAAAATATTAAATTAACAATTAAAATAATAATAAATAAATACATAATAATAATAAATATATATATATATATATATATATACAGTGGTGTGAAAAAGTGTTTGCCCCTTCCTCATTTCCTGTTCCTTTGCATGTTTGTCACACTTAAGTGTTTCGGAACATCAAACCAATTTAAACAATAGTCAAGGACAACACAAGTAAACACAAAATGCAATTTGTAAATGAAGGTGTTTATTATTAAAGGTGAAAAAAAATCCAAACCATCATGGCCCTGTGTGAAAAAGTGATTGCCCCCTAAACCTAATAAGGCCTCATGCACACGAGACGCAGATGAAACCTCTGTCAAAAAAAAGCTGAAACGCGCGTTTAGAAACGCGCGTTTTGCCGCGTTTGCATGTCGCGTTTAGACGCGTTTAGACGCGTTTAGACGCGTTTGCGTTTAGACGCGTTTATAAAGATAACATCATGTAGACCCTCCCCAAGCTCTCAAAGCATTTTTTTTAACTATTTCTGCTATTTTGATCAGAGTGAGCAGCAGCAGCATAGAGAGCAGTTGTACACTTGCATTTGCCGTGTCACTTGCCACGGCACCTGCCACAAGTTGTGGATTGTCCACTTGCCACGTCACTTGCCACAAGTTGGGGATTGTCCACTTGCCACATCACCTGCCACGTCACCTGCCACAAATTGTGGATTGTCCACTTGCCACGTCACTTGCCACATCACCTGCCACGAGATGTGGATTGTCCACTTTCCACGTCATCTGCCATGCCACCTGCCACAAGCTGTGGATTGTCCACTTGCCACGTCACCAGCCACATCACCTGCCACAAGTTGTGGATTGTCTACTTGCCGCGTCACTTGCCACATCACCTGCCACGTCACTTGCCACATCACCTGCCACAAGTTGTGGATTGTTCACTTGCCACGTCACCTGCCACGTCACCTGCCACAAGTTGTGGATTGTCCACTTGCCACGTCACTTGCCACATCACCTGCCACGTCACTTGCCACATCACCTGCCACAAGTTGTGGATTGTTCACTTGCCACGTCACCTGCCACGTCACCTGCCACAAGTTGTGGATTGTCCACTTGCCACGTCACTTGCCACGTCACCTGCCACGTCACTTGCCACGTCACCTGCCACAAGTTTTGGATTGTCCACTTGCCATGTCACTTGCCACGTCAGCTGCCACGTCACTTGCCACGAGATGTGGATTGTCCACTTTCCACGTCATCTGCCATGCCACCTGCCACAAGCTGTGGATTGTCCACTTGACACGTCACCAGCCACATCACCTGCCACAAGTTGTGGATTGTCCACTTGCCACGTGACTTGCCACATCACCTGCCACGTCACTTGCCACATCACCTGCCACAAGTTGTGGATTGTCTACTTGCCGCGTCACTTGCCACTTCACCTGTCACGTCACTTGCCACGTCACCTGCCACAAGTTGTGGATTGTTCACTTGCCACGTCACCTGCCACATCACCTGCCACAAGTTGTGGATTGTCCACTTGCCACGTCACTTGCCACAAGCTGTGGATTGTCCACTTGCCACATCACTTGCCACGTCACCTGCCACGTCACTTGCCACGTCACCTGCCACAAGTTTTGGATTGTCCACTTGCCACGTCAGCTGCCACGTCACTTGCCACATCACCTGCCACGTCACCTGCCACAAGTTGTGGATTGTCCACTTGCCACATCACCTGCCACGTCACTTGCCACAAGATGTGGATTGTCCACTTGTCACATCACCTGCCACATCACTTGCCACATAACCTGCCACAAGTTGTGGATTGTCCACTTGCCACGTCACTTGCCACAAGATGTGGATTGTCCACTTTCCACGTCACCTGCCATGCCATCTGCCACAAGTTGTGGATTGTCCACTTACCACGTCACCAGCCACATCACCTGCCACAAGTTGTGGATTGTCCACTTGCCACACCACTTTCCACGTCACCTGCCACGTCACCTGACACAAGATGTGGATTGTCCACTTGCCACGTCACCAGCCACATCACCTGCCACAAGTTGTGGATCGTCCACTTGCCACGTCCCTTGCCACGTCCCCTGCCACGTCACCTGCCACAAGTGGATTGTCCACTTGCCACGTCACTTGCCACGTCACCTGCCACAAGTTATGGATTGTCCACTTGCCACGTCACATGCCAGTCACCTGCCACAAGTTGTTGATTTTCCACTTGCCACGTCACCTGCCAAGTCACTTGCCGCGTCACCTGCCAGGTCACTTGCCACGTCACCTGCCACAAGTTGTCTATTGTCCACTTTCCACGTCACTTGCCACTTCACCTGCCACGTCACTTGCCACAAGTTGTGGATTGTCCACTTGCCACATCACTTGCCACCTGCCATGTCACTTGCCACAAGTTGTGGATTGTCCACTTGCCACGTCACTTGCCACAAGTTGTGGATTGTCCACTTGCAATTGCAATTGTTTAAAATATTTTTCTAATGGTTTTTCATCATTTGCAATCATTTTTGAGATTTTTAATGTAAAAAAAAAGGTCACCTTTAAAAACGCATATAAACGCAAACGCGGCTAAACGCGGTTGCCGCGTTCAGCCGCGTTTAGCCGCGTTTAGCCCCGTTTTGCGTCTGAAACGCAGAAATTTTTGTCTCTGAACGCATTTTTTTGCTTCTGGAAAAACGTGATTAAACGCAACTGCATATAAACGCAAAAAAACGAGACTGTGTGCATGGACACATAGGATAACATTGAATGAGTTCAGGTGCAGTTGAAAAAACTGTCCAACTGCATCTGAACGCGCGTTTAACTGCGTCTCGTGTGCATGAGGCCTAACTGGTTGGGCCACCCTTAGCAGCAACAACTGCAATCAAGCGTTTGCGATAACGTGCAATGAGGCTTTTACAGCGTCCTGGAGGAATTTTGGCCCACTCATCTTTGCAGAATTGTCCTAATTCAGTTACATTAGAGGGTTTTCGAGCATGAACGGCCTTTTTAAGGTCATACCACAACATCTCAATAGGATTCAGGTCAGGACTTTGGCTAGGCCACTCCAAAGTCTTCATTTTGTTTTTCTTCAGCCATTCGGTGGTGGACTTGCTGGTGTGTTTAGGATCATTGTCCTGCTGCAGAACCCAAGTTCGTTTCAGCTTGAGTACACGAACAGATGGTCGGACATTCTCCTTCAGGATCTCTTGGTAGACAGCAGAATTCATAGTTCCTTTTATCACGGCAAGTCTTCCAGGTCCTGAAGCAGCAAAACAGCCCCAGACCATCACACTACCACCACCATATTTTACTGTTGGTATAATGTTCTTTTTATGAAATGCAGTGTTCCTTCTACGCCAGATATACTTGGACACACACCTTCCAAAGAGTTCCACTTTTGTCTCATCGGTCCACAGAATGTTGTCCCAAAAGTCTTGGGGATCATCAAGATGTGTTGTGGAGAAATTGAGACGAGCTTTGATGTTCTTTTTGCTCAGCAGTGGTTTTCTCCTTGGAACTCTGCCATGCAGGCCAATTTTGCCCAGTCTTTTCCTGATGGTGAAGGCATGAACGCTGACCTTAACTGAGGCAAGTGAGGCCTGCAGTTCCTTGGACGTTGTTGTGGGGTCTTTTGTGACCTCTTGGATGAGTCGTCGCTGCGCTCTTGGGGTAATTTTGGGCGGCCGGCCACTCCTGGGAAGGTTCACCACTGTTCCATGTCTTCGCCATTTGTGGATAATGGCTCTCACTGTGGTTCGCTGGATTCCCAAAGCTTTGGAAATGGCTTTATAACCCTTTCCAGACTGATAGATCTCAATTACTTTCTTTCTCAATTGTTCCTGAATTTCTTTGGGTCTCGGCATGATGTGTAGCTTTTAAGGATCTTCTGGTGGACCTTACTGTGTCAAGCAGCTCCTATTTAAGTGATGCCTTGATTGTGAACAGGTGTGGCAATAATCAGGCCTGGGTGTGGCTAGAGAAATTGAACTCAGGTGTGGACAACCACAGTTATAGTATGTTTTAACAAGGGGGGCAATCACTTTTTCACACAGGGCCACGATGGTTTGGATTTTTTTCACCTTTAATAATAAACACCTTCATTTACAAATTGCATTTTGTGTTTACTTGTGTTGTCCTTGACTATTGTTTAAATTGGTTTGATGTTCCGAAACACTTAAGTGTGACAAACATACAAAGGAACAGGAAATGAGGAAGGGGGCAAACACTTTTTCACACCACTGTATATATGTGTGTGTGTGTGTGTGTGTAAAGTATATATGGCGTTTTTCACACAGGCGTATTAACATATACACTTATGCAAACGCAGTGTGTACTGGACTCATCTGATGCTCTGAATTTTACAGCCACCTTGCGTTATCAGCGATGCATCATCTGCGCAGCTGTCAAAATTACAGCATCAGTTGTACTTCTGTAGCCACAACACTGCCTTTATATATATATATATGCCTATATATATGTGTATATCTGTGTGAGTGTATGTGTATATATATATATATATATATATATATATATATATATAAAACCTTTGAAAAACAGCGCTGGTCTAAACAAAGTGCTAGACAAATATATATGAAAAAATCAAGTGTAAATAAAACAAAAACTTGATATAAGTGTTAATACTGACAGTAGTAAGTTCTTGCTGCAACCCAATGCGAGACACACACAATATACAACAATCAAAAAATATAGCTGCGCTAAAACTTATAAAACAAAATTATAAAGTGACATAATTTTTCTAATTTACAAAAAATCCCAAAAACATGCAAAAATAGTGCCAAAATAATGATTTCCAGGCATATAAGCAGTCCAAAGAAAAGGAAAGATGGATAGGATGCTGAATCTTAGTCCATTTTCGGTGACTCTCAAAAACCACCCTTTACACACGTAGCAGGTGCACCCAGAGTAGAAAGAGATTATCCACCACCAAATTAGAGGAGGCTTACCAGCTGTCAAGATCTCTTTTTAAGGAGATCATACGGGCTTGTAAAATGTTACGTTCCTGGTCCCCACACTGGGCTCTGTTGGTAACACCAATCTATCTGCTCCCTCTTTATGGTATATCTCGTTCCACCACATTCATTTAGTACGGCAAAGAGAGAAGAAAAAAAGCTCCCATAGCATAATTCCGTAAAGATTTATTAAAATATAAAAAGTAAAGTAACAACTCACGAATTCCCAGCAGAGTATAAGCGTATAGCGTATAAAAAACGAGCCGGCCGGCTCTCTCTTGTTTGCACTGCCCGCCCTTCCGGATTAACGTGGAAATGCGGTGACGTCAGCACGCCGCTAACCCTACGTCGTTTCGTCAAAAGTGACTTCTTCCTGGGGTACGAGCGGCATGCTGACCCACCGCCATAAGTACTCACTGGTGATTGTAACCGCCCATTTCCGAGCTCCTGGTCACAGTTCCCAATTCGCCATCTTAGAATAGGGCAATCTGCCCATACTAGATCATCACCTGTTCCAAAGGGAAAAGGAACCCTTTGTTTCCCAAACAAAAATAGCAAGTTTACACCTACATAGGAACAATATGCCTAAGGAACCAATTTGTTTGTTTAATTCATCAACAGAGGTGTCTGTATCCGAACGCGCAAATTCCCTATGCGCAAGTTATTTAACAATCACATACTTCCTAACTAAATAAGGGGTATGTATTAAGATCAGTAATTAAATTGTTACACCAGTCCATACAACCAATAGAATGGATAAAAATACACAACCTATATTAAAAAACGTTCCTCATCTAGGGGTATAATCAAAAACATACCACTATCGGGAACTTATTAAAAAATGAATGAACAAAAATAAAGATGAATTCTTGTCTTTCTACTCTTTCTACTCTGGGTGCACCTGCTACGTGTGTAAAGGGTGGTTTTTGAGAGTCACCGAAAATGGACTAAGATTCAGCATCCTATCCATCTTTCCTTTTCTTTGGACTGCTTATATGCCTGGAAATCATTATTTTGGCACTATTTTTGCATGTTTTTGGGATTTTTTGTAAATTAGAAAAATTATGTCACTTTATAATTTTGTTTTATAAGTTTTAGCGCAGCTATATTTTTTGATTGTTTATATATATATATATATATATATATATATATATATATATATATATATATATATATATATATATATATATAATCTCTGTGTGTAATTGTATAGTTAATGTATTTGTAACCTGCTGTTGGTGTATTTTTCACTGCAGTTAAGAAAGTTTTTACTTTCATTTTTGGCCACGGGAGAAGGAAGAAGTTATTCTCTGGCAGAGATCTCCTGATATCTCCACCTCTGGGCTGGAGAAGCCAGAAAGGAGAACTTGAAAGAGAAGCACAGAGATAAAGTGGCATCTCTGTTTACTAAACATGCCGTTTCTGTTGCAGTCAATGCAGCTGTTCTGTGTTCTGAGATGAGAAGAGAAAAAATAGTTCTCCAGCACTCATCTCGGTATATTAAACCTGCAATGCTCTGAGATAAGCAGAGATCATCCTGATCTCAGCTTATCAAAGTTTACTAAACGGACACCATGGATGGGTTCACTCTGAGAATACGTTGGAAGAAGAGAGAGAATAGACCATTAGTTTGCTTAGGACTACTCTCAATTTTGTAACTACGACAGAGGGAAGAAAGCCAGGACACTTCTTTAATGTGAACAGAGGTGAGGCATCTCCATTCTACCGAGTGTGACACTGAATGCGGACATCCCTTGGGGTGGGAGTTTTTTTTTCATGGGGTTATCCAACTGGTTCTGGTTCTAGGTTGGGGTTGAAAAAAAAAAAGCACATATACTTTTGAGAATGACAGGGTTGGAGTCATGATTGGTTCAGTTATGAAACCATTGATATGTCCAATGATACTATTTATAATGAATGTTGTTTTTTTTCCGTTGATCTTGATGTAACCCATGTTGGATATACTGCCTGTATAATACTCGTGTGCGCAATATAAATCTTAAAAAAATAATAATAATTTTGTTGATATTGCTGCAGAGCGGAGAGCTGGCAATCTACTATGAGCTGGAAGATGGAGAATGTAACTCTTCGAGGGGAATTGTGGAAGTGTGCCCAGACACTCACAGGTGACATCCTAGATGTTGTGTAATGATCCAGTGACGCTCTTGTGTGTGATGATGAATTATCTCTCAAATTGCCTTGATTTTCTCTGTGATTGTTAAATCATGTATTGCTGCGTGTAATGCCCTGTACACACGGTCAGGCATTCCAATGACAAAATCCGACGGATTTTTTCCGATGGATTTTGGCCCAAACTTGTCTTGCATACACACGGTCGCACAAAGTTGTCAGAAAATCCAATCATTCAGAACACGGTGACATAGAACACGGTGACATAGAACACGTACAACGGGACTATAAAGAGGGCAGTAGCCAATAGCTTTCATCTTGTGATTTATTCTGAGCATGCGTGGCACTTTGTCCGTCGGAATTGTCTACACACGATCGGATTTTGTTGTTGGAAAATTTTGATCCTGCTCTCAAACTTTGTGTGTTGGAAATTTTCAACGGAAAAAGTCAGATGGAGCCCACACATGATCGTATTTTCCGACCAACAAGATCCAATCGAACATTTTCCGTTGGAAAGTCTGACTGTGTGTACAAGGCATAAGACTTCTCTTGTGCTGTCACTCTTCTCTGGAACTCTCTCACAATGTTTCCCCAATGCCCATCAATTCAGAGTAGTTTATCTCATTCATCTATTTTTTCCATCATCTCTCCACTATAGTACTTCTCTAAGAACCATCATAAGCAGATGGAAATTTCCGAGATGGAAATGAACACTTTATTAGTTTACATGGCCGCCCTTATACCCCAATTGATTGTAAGTTCTTCTATCTTCTTCCTTATATCCTAAAAGATTGTAAGCTATTTTACCGTCTATATCCTCCCTTACACCCTAATGGATGTAAGTTCTTCTACCTTCTTTATCCTCTCTTTTACCCCAATATATTGTAAGCTCCCCACACCCTAATGGATTGTAAGCTCTTCTACCTTCTATATAGTCCATAATAGTTTGTAAGCTCTTCCATATTCTGTGTTCTCTCTTACACCTTAGAAGATTGCAAGCTTTTCTGCCTTCTGTGTCCTCCCCTATAGTTATATAGTAGGCGAGGTTGAAAAAAGACACAAGTCCATCAAGTCCAACCTATGTGTGTGATTATATGTCAGTATTACATTGTATATCCCTGTATGGTTTGGTCGTTCAGGTGCTTATCGAATAGTTCTTTGAAATTATCGATGCTTCCGCCTGAGACCACTGCCTGTGGAAGAGAATTCCACATCCTTACCGCTCTTACAGTAAAGAACCCTCTATGCAGTTAAAGGTTAAACCACTTTTCTTCTAATTTTAGTGAATGGCCGCGTGTCTTATTAAATTCACTTTCACGGGAAAGCTTTATCCCTATTGTGAGGTCACCAGTACGGTATTTGTACATTGAAATCATATCCCCTCTCAAGTCTCCTCTCCAGAGGGAATAAGTTCAGTGCTTGCAACCTTTCTTCATAGCTAATGTCCTCCAGACCCTTTATTAGTTTTGTTGCCCTTATCTGGACTCTCTTTAGTTCCAGTACATCCTTCCTGAGGACCGGTGCCCAGAACTGGACAGCATACTCCAGGTGCGGCTGGACCAGAGTCTTGTAGAGAGGGAGAATTATCGCTTTATCTCTGGAGTTGATCCCCTTTTTAATGCATGCCAATATTCTGTTTGCTTTGTTGCATGCCATTGCTGAGCCCATCATCTACTAGAACCCCCAGGTCCTTTTCCATCCTGGATTCACCCAGAGGTTCTCCCCCCAGTGTATAGATTGCATTCATATTTTTGCCACCCAAATTCATTATTTCACATTTTTCTACATTAAACCTCATTTGCCATGTAGTTGCCCACCCCATTAATTTGTTCAGATCTTTTTGCAAAGTTTCCACATCCCGCAGGGAAGTTATTGCCCTGCTTAGCTTAGTATTGTCCGTTGTTATTACTAAAATCTTGTATATAGTCCCTTATCATCCCCTCCAAGACCTTGCATACAATTGGTGTTAGGCTAACTGGTCTCTAATTCCCAGGGTTTTATCTTGGCCCTTTTTTAAATATTGATGCTACATTGGCTTTTCTCCAATAAGCTGGTACCATTACAGTCAGTAGACTGTTCGTAAAAATTAGGAACAATTATCTGGCAATTACTTGACTGCGTTCCTTAAGGACCCTCGGGTGCAAGCCATCTGGTCCTGGTGACTTATTAATGTTAAGATATTTTAAAGTCTATTCTCTGTTAGCCATGAGGGTGCTTCCTGTGCCATGTTATGAGGATAAACATTGCAGTTTTGGTTGCTGAAGCCCCCCCCCCCCCCCAATTCCCTTGAAGAAGAGGAGAAGAATAAATTCAATACCTTTTGCCATCTCTCCATCCTTAGTAACCAGATTCCCATCATCATTCTTTATGGGACCAATATAATCTGACCTACCTTTCTTACTATTTATGTACTTATTATATAATTTATTGTTGTTTTTTTTTTTACTCTCCTCCGCTATGTGCCTTTCGTGTTCTATCTTAGCCGCCCTGATTGCACCCTTACATTTCTTGTTGCATTCTTTGTAAAGTTGGAATGCTGATGATGATCCCTCAGCCTTGTATTTTTTGAATGCCTTCACATTTGCTCTTATAAGCATTTTTACGTTGGAGTTAAGCCACCCATGTTTGTTTTTGTTTTTTTGTTTTTTTTTGGCTTCTTTAAATGTCTTTCCCATTGGGATGCACTGTCTAATGCCCTTATTTTAATATGCTCTTAAAGCATACCCATTTTTCCTCTGTGTTCTTTGTTCATAAGGTTTTATCCCAATTATTATGTTCTAGCAAGGAACGTAGTTTAGGGAAATTGGCTCTTTTGAAATCCAGTGTCTTTTTATTCCCCCTATGTTTCCTATTTGTGTGATTTATAATAAAACAAATTGACCTGTGATCACTGTTTCCTAAACTGCCCCGCATTTCCACATCAGTGATCAGATCTGTATTGTTGATAATCAGTAGGTCTAGTAACGCTTTGTTTCTAGTTGGTGCATTTGCCATCTGACCCATGAAATTTTCCTGCAAGACATTTGGAAACTGGTGAGCCTTGGATGGTTCTTTCCCCCCAGTCTATGTCTGGATAATTATAATCCTCCATTATAATGACACTTCCCATTCTTCCTGCTGCTAATCCAAATTGTGATAGGAGGTCCACCTCCTCCCTCTGGTTAGGGGGCCTATAGCATACTCCCAGTATTACTTTCCCCGTAGTTTCCTCCCTTTGTAGCTCTACCCATAAGCATTGCACCTCCTCCCTTGCCATCGACTAGTTTAAAATCCCCTCTAACTTTTTTTGCCATCTTCACTCCCAGCAGATCTGCATCTTCCCCATTTTTAGGTGCAGCCCATCCCTTCTATAGAGCTGGTAACCGATTGAGAATTTGCCCCAGTTCTCCAGAAACCCAAACCCCTCTTTTCTACACCAGCTCCTCAGCCACTTGTTTACTTCCTTAATCTCCCTTTGTGGTGTGACTCGCGGTACCGATAATATTTCTAAGAATACTACCTTGGAGGTCCTTTTTCCTCGATTTAGTTCCTAAGTCCTAACTTCCTCTGACTTTGTCAATTGAATGTCAATTTCCCCCAGCCCCTCACAGTAATCTGTCCACCAGATCCATGATGACCCTAAAATACCCTAATAGATTATAAGCTCTTCCACTTCTGTATACTACTTTATACCCCAATAGACTGTATACTCTTCCAGCTTCTGTAGCCACCATTATACTCTAATAGACTGTAAGCTCTTCTTCTTTCTTTATTCTCTTTTATACCCTAAGGCTGGATTCACACCTATGCATTTTTAGTGCTTTTTGCATTTTGCAGATTTGCACTACTCAACATGTTCCATAGGAAACCATGCTAAATGGACTGTAGTGCAAATCTGCAAAAAGCACTAAAAATGCATAGGTGTGAATCCAGCCTAAGGGCTAGTTTACATTTGCTTCAAAATGTGGCATCGGACACGCTTTTTTAAAGCACTCTGAATGCCAATCAAAGCTCTGTCACTAAATTAAAATGGTTCACTTACAGTACTGTTCACACTGCTGTGATTACTTTGCTTAAAAAATCATACCCAATGTTGCTTTCTCCATAGAAGTCTATGGCAAAGCTTGCTTACAGCACCTGAAGCTTTTGAGAGGCTTTTATTCAGCATTAGCTTTGCTTTGTTTAGGAAGTATTGTAGGTATGAGATATCCCAGGATGCACTAGGAAACCAACAAGCGAACCGGAAAGATGTCATCAGCGGACACTTCTGGTTCATGTGTATATATTCTGGGAATGTCTGGTGCTGACATTACATCTGGTGTACAGCCTGAAGCAGCAGGAAGGTGACCCGGGTCTGGACTTGAGCAGAGCAACTAGCAGACAGCACAGGTGTGTGCAACATGCAAACGCGGACTGAGTGGCAGAGGACTGAGTGGCAGAGGATCAGCTGAGCTGAGGGACTGGAGCAGGAAAAACTAAAAGCTGTCACACATGGTGAACATTGTTGGAGCAATTCAGTAGGAGGTGAGCAGGGACCAGAGAGAGAGAGGAGGATCAACAAATCAGAGGATCAGCAGAGCTGGGGGTTACTACTGAGTGGGGGATCAGCAATTCTGGGATACTACTACGCAACAGATCTGCTGAACAAGGGAACTAATAAGCTGGAGATGTACTGAACAGGGGTACTAATGAGCTGGGAATCTGCTGAGTGGGGGCACTAATGAGCCTGGGTTCTACTGGGCCCCTTTAAAACAAATAGAAAATTAACACAAACTGAGCATTCGCCAAACTTCATTAAAGCTTCAAAAAAGAATTGCCAAAGCATCACTGAAGCATCACTGAAGCATCACCGAAGCATCACAGAGCATCAAAAAAGCATGTTGAAGCGATAGGCATTTTTTTTAATCTTTAAAATTTTTTTATTTTATTTGCTTTATATTCAGATTCACAAATATTGCCACAAAATAATCACATACAATAATTCCCCTTACAAACAAATTTCCCTTATCCCCCCCTCCCATCCCCCCTCCCCCTATCAGCCCTCTCCCCCTCCCATTCCCTCCGACGATAATATTCAATTCACAATTATACCAAAAAAAGGAAATTTTAAATAACATCAAACTTAAACAAATTACTCATTCCCTTCTCCCATCCCCCTCCCCACCTCTCATTCATTCCCTCCATCATCCATCACTCTTACAACTTACTCACCCTTTCTCATTTCTCACCCCACTTTCCCCATATTTTAACAAACTTCCCATAATTACCTCTTTTCCTATATATGTATTCCTCCTTTTTTATGTTATCTTTCACCCTTTCCATCCATTCCTTTACTGTAGGCGCTTCCCTCCTCTGCCATTTAAACGCAATTAATTTCCTCCCCTGAAAAAGGCATCTAATAACAGCTATGTGGATATCCCCTCGTACCTCCTCTTCTTCTATCAATCCCATTATACAGATTTTAGCTTCTACTTCCAGTGATAACCCAAACACTTTATTAATTTTCCCTATTATTCCTACCCAATATCTGTATAATCTTGGGCATCACCAAATCATATGTATTAGATCTCCTCTTCGGTCTCCACACCTTTGGCATTCTGCGTCCTGTCTACTCCCAAATCTAAACAATTTAAGAGGAGTGTAGTATACCCTATGGATTAAATACATTTGAGATATAATATGTGATGGCGATAAGGAAACTTTCGCCCCCAATGCCAGAACCTTTTCCCACTGTTCTACCGATATTGGGCCCACCTCTCTTTCCCATTTTACCTTTTTTTTCTCCTCTATTACCCCTTCTTGTTCTGTTCCCTTTAGATACCTATAGATCTCAGAAATACCTCCTTTCGATATATTATAACTTATAATTCTCCTTAGTACAGGCATCTTACTCCATTCCAACTTCCTGTCTCTAAATTGTGCCTCTAACGCATGTTTAATTTGTATATAATTAAGGAGGTAATAAGCCGGCAACCCATATTCATCCCTTAGTTCCTGAAATGTTTTCAGTCTCCCGTCCTTATATAACTGCGCTAAGAAGTGGACGCCCCTCCGATCCCATTCTGCTAATCTCCCCATTTTCTTAATTTCCTCCAAATTTTTATTTTCCCATATTGGTGAGAGTTCTGTATATCCTCTATACCCCAATATTACTTTTACCTCCTCCCAACACTTTACCATCAGTTGGACTGTCGGGCAGCTGGTCCTAAATGAGTCGGCTTCCACTGCTTCCGCGACCGTATTATGTGGAGTATCCCTCCCCAGGGGACCACCCCCCTTTCCTGTCACTGCTACTAAGTTACCTCCCCTCATATACTGTAATTGGGCAGCCAGAAAATAGTATCTCATATTAGGTAGTGCCATCCCACCCATTTCCCTTGGTCTCTGTAGTACTTGTAAGCTGATTCTTGCCACACTGTTCTTCCATATCACCTCTCTAAACAAACTTTCTATTTTTTTAAACCAATATTTTGGAATCCAAACCGGTGAGTTTTGTATAACATATAATATTTGAGGCATCCACACCATCTTAATTAAGTTGCACCTACCGGCTACTGACAAGGGGAGGTTCTTCCATATTCTGATTTTACGCTTTAATTTTGCCATAAGTGGAACTAAATTCCCTGCTATATACTGCCTTGGGTCTGCCGTCATATTCACTCCCAAGTACTTCATTTGTTTAACTATTTCTATTTGGGATACCTGTACTGGCAGTGGGGTATCGAGGGGATCCACTGGTAGGAGAGCAGATTTTTCCCAGTTAATTTCAAGTCCAGAGAAATACCCGAATTCTTTTATCAGGGTCATTGCCGCCACCAATGAGGGCCCCGTGTCCCCTAAAAACAACAGTATATCGTCTGCATACAAAGCAACCTTTTCCTCTTCATTCCCTCTTTTAAACCCCCGGATATCCTGCGCCTCTCTCAAGGCTATAGCCATAGGCTCCATCGAGAGGGCGAAAAGCAGGGGCGACAAAGGGCACCCCTGTCTTGTCCCCCTCTCCAAATGGAATCCCTCTGAACATTCCCCATTTATTCTCACTTTCGCCCTTGGATCTGTATACAGTACTCTTATCCATTGCATAAATCTCGGACCAAATTGAAATTCCGCCAACACCCTCCTCAAATAATGCCACTCCACACTATCGAAGGCTTTTTTCGCATCTAGGGACATAACTGCTCTATTCCCTTTGTTTTCTGTAGGAATCTGAATGTTTAAATAGGCACGTCTCACATTCATATTTGTGGACCGCCCTGGGATGAACCCAGTTTGGTCCTGATGTACTAATTTTGATATTATATTTTTTACCCTTGTTGCAAGTACTTTTGCCAAGATTTTAACATCTGAACACAGTAATGATATAGGTCTATATGATGCGGTCTCCAATTGGTTTTTCCCTTCTTTTGCTAGGACCACCACTGTGGCCTCCATCATTGATTGCGGCAGCTGTCCCGCTTCAAAAGCCCCATTGAGCACCTGTAGGAGAGCCGGTAAAAGTATCTCCCCAAATTTTTTATAAATCTCTATCGGCAGTCCATCCGGACCTGGGGCTTTCTGATTTGTCATTTCTGCTGTTACTTTTTGCAGCTCCTCCAGGGTCAATGGTGCTTCCAAGCCCTCCCTATCTTCCTCCGACAGCCTGGGTAATGTTATTTTCCCAAAAAATTCCTGCATCTCCCCCTCTACTTCGGAGTTTGAAACTTTATATAGTTCCTCATAATATTTTCTAAACTCTTCCACTATTTCAGGTGTTGACTTCCTCATACCTCCCTCCCTGTCCAATATCGCCGGTATTATTGGGGACAAACTATTTGATTTAGCAATCAATGACAATACCCTCCCCACTTGTTCCCCTTCGCCAAAGAAGGACTGCCTCTGGAACTGCCTTTTCTTCTCCTCTTTCTCCCATATAAGTCTTTTATATTCTACCTGATTTTTCTCCCATTCCTTGGAGCTTTCTTCTGAGGGGGCCCTTATATACCTCTCTTCTGACCTCTTTACCCTTTCTTTTGCTTCTATTTCCTTTGCTAACCCATTCTTCTTAATCTGCGATATCTTTTTTATTAGTTCCCCCCTTAAGAAGGCTTTCAAGGTATCCCACATTATTCCCAGGGACGTAGATCCCACATTTATGCTCAAAAATTCTTTTAGATTTTCTTTTACCCCCTCCATGTTATCCATTAGTTCTAACCAAAATGGATTTATCTTCCATTCCCTTCTGCTACATCCTCTCCCTATTGTCATTAAAAACATTACCGGTGAATGGTCCGAAATTCCCCTTGGCTCGTACTCCACTTTCTCCACCATCCCCAGCGCCTCTTCATTACACAGCACCATATTGATCCTGGACAAGGTGGAGTACGTCTTAGAGTGACAAGAATACTGTTTTTTTAAGGGATTCCACCTTCTCCATATATCCACAAAACCTGTTTCTTCACAGAATTGAAATAACAACCCATTAGGTCCCTCCCTACTACCGACCTTCTGTGGGAACCTATCTATTTTTTGATCCATTATCATATTAAAGTCCCCTGCTATTATGACTGGGATTCCAGGCTTATCCTTTATAAACTTCAGCAGTTCATATAATATTTCTGCATTAAATGGTGGTGGGATATACACAGTTGCAATCACACATACTCTATCTTCTATACCACAGAGAAGGAACACATATCTCCCTTTAACATCTATGATGCTCTGCCTGCAGGTTAGACCCGACCCAGGATCTATTAAGACGCTCACTCCCCTTGAGTAGGAGGTGTATGTAGAATGATATTGTATCCTATATTTTCTGTGTCTTAGCACACTGATTGTATCTCGGTCCAGGTGGGTCTCCTGCAAACAGAGCATCCCATAATTACCCATATTCCCCATGGAAAATAACGCACGTCTCTTCAGCTGTTCCTTCACCCCCCGTACATTCCAAGAACAGATTTTAACCTTTTTAGTGAAGTTCCCTACCTTACTGCTTACTCCCATATTTAAAGCCTAAAAACACAATATCATACTTTTATTCTCCATTCTACGTGCTTTCTCTGTGTTTTCACACGTGATCTCCCCCTTTACTTTTTTTTTTTTTTTTTCCCCTGTGCTCCAAAATTTTAGTCCCACACATATTTTGTATCTCATATTTACCATATTTCTTATGCACATTTTACACACATTTTATATAAATTGAACAATATTATTTCCTTGTGCCTCCCTTAATTTCATTTTCTTGTGCCCTTTTTCACTGACCACCGTATTTAATGCAATTTCACACATCAACTTTATACTTAAATATTTTTTGTGCAATTAATAATCCTTTACCATGCCTACCTATATCCTTTCCTATCCTTTCAACCTCCTTTCTCTCGCTATCATTCATCCATTCATACTCCCCATCCCTTTTTTCTTTCCCCTCCCCAACCCTCCCATGCCCCACTTGGGCCCTTCTAAGGGGCTTCCAACATGACCGTTTTTACCTCCCAGGGTGATATATCCTCCCCACCTACTCGCCCTACCCACCCACTCCCATTACTCTTATTTCTATAACAAAAAATTAGTACACATTACTGCCGAGAGAAAAAAAAAAAAAAAGGGAAGGGGGGAAGAAGAGAGGGAGGGAGACAAACAGAGCAATATGGGGGCATTCCCTCTTAGTCCGGAAAAAAGAAAAAAAAGAAAAAAAAAAAGGAAAAAAATGTCCATTTTCTTTCTGTTTTCATATTACAGCATTCCCCTCTGTTGCAGCAGACATTTATTTTCCTCCAACCACGACTTAACTTCTTCTGGACTATTAAAAAATATGTTTTCCCCAAATGCTGATACCCTCAACTTTGCCGGATAAAGCAATGCATAATTCACTTTAAGACTCTGCAATTTCTTTTTGCACTCTATAAACTTGGCTCTCTGTCCTTGCAGCTCTGGGGAAAAATCCGGATACAATGAAGTCTTTATCCCATTATATTCAAGATTACGCAGTTCTCTTGCTCTTTGAAGGATAACAACTTTATCTCTATAGGACAGCAATTGGATGATTATGGGTCTAGGATGACTTCTTCCTTCCACCATCCTAAACGGAATTCTATACGCCCTTTCGATTGCAAAAAATCTTGATAGCTTCTCACTCCCTACTTTATCCTTTATCCATATTTCCATAAATTCAGCAAGATCATTGCCTTCACTTTTCTCCGGAAAACCTAAGACTCTGATATTTTTCCTGCGTATAATATTTTCCATATTGTCCATTTTAGCCATACACAAATTTAACTGGCCCTTCATCATTTGCATCTCCTGTTTCAGCGGGAGTACATCATCCTCCACCTGGCTGACTCTCTCCTCCATATCTGATATACGGGCCACAGTTTTCTGTACTTCATTTTTAAGATTTAACCCATCTTCTCTTATCTGCTTTAATTGATCTGATACATCATCCAATGATAATTTACATCTATTCACCGCAGAAAGAATTTCTTTTAGTGATGGTTCTTTACCTTTTGCCCAAATTTCTCCTTCTGTACTTATCTCAGTGTCCCGTCCAGTCCCCCTCTCTGAGGGATTACTCACGGACGCTTGTGCTTCCGATATTCCACCCATTACACCCGTAGTGTCCGACCGGACTGCCACACATATTGCTTTATTTAAACTTGTCGGCTCTATTTCGGTCGTCAAGCCCTGGCTTTTCCTTCCGACCGTTTGCACGGCTGCAGTACTCTGCGGCCGCCCCTCTCCGACTTGCACGTTCTTTTTGGGTGTTTGGTTTGGAGTCTGATTAGGCGTATGGGCATATCGCTCCAGTTTAGAAGCGGCGGCAGCAGCAGCAACGCCTGTCAGCCCGGTCGAGTGACCAGCCTTATCTTTGGAACTACGTAATGTTTGTGATCCATTATGTGTGGTCGCCTCCTCCACCCCCCTTTTCCTGGTCATACCTTCAGGTCTTCCGTCTCTTCCACCGGAGGGGGGGGGTATCGCTCAATCCCTCCCTTCGCTTTGATTCCCTCTCTCACAGGGTTTCTTACGTGGGGATCGATGTTCCTCTATGGGAGAGCTTCCTGTGGCGACCTCCACATACCTCCACTGTTGCGCCGTTCGGTCAACCGAATGTACCGTTACTCTCGCTTTGGTGGTGTCACAGCTTCGCAGCGTCCCCTCGTTTCGGCACCTCAACGCTCGGCTTCTCCTTCCCTCCTCCTCCTCCACACTACCTCGGCAGCATTAGTCTCTGGAGCGAGCAGTAGGTCTGAGCCCGCCGCGACCTCTCACCCTGACATCCGGTCACGCCCCTCCCCCAGAATGAGCGATAGGCATTTTAATGTGTGTTAAAGTTGAAGCAAGTGTGAATGAGCCCTAATAGAGTGTAAGCTCTTCTCCCTTATTTATCCTACCCTATAACCCAATAGATTGTAAGCTCTTTCACCTTCTGTATCCTCCTATATACTCCAATAGGTTGTAAGCTGTTCCACGACCTTTATTTTCCCTTGTACCCCAATAGACTGTAAGCTCTTCTATCTACTGTATCCTTCCTTTTTACAATAGACCGTTTCAAGGTGTGTACTATGTGTGGTCCCCCCTGTTTTGTAGTGGAGTAAACAAGCCATCGATTAATAGACCCTAATAAGAGTGAATAGTAATCATTGTTCCCATGCTATCTGTATCTCACAAGGATCACACAGTTCCTGGAGAAGCCCAAGCCCGGGGTGACGTCCTCCAGACTGGCTAGTGTTGTCTTCTACTGTTTCCGGAGGCAGACCTTGTCCACACTTGAGACCTTCCTGAACGACTACCAGAGCACTGAGGACCGGGTGCTGGGCAGATACATGGTGATTAAAATTACTGTTGGTAGCTGGAATCTCACTGTGCTTTAGAAACGACAATCCTAGCAGAAGTTTGAGGCCCACTTACCTAAGACCAGTGCTGGTCTCCATTATGGGTTTGGTGGTTGAAGCATGACACAATGAGGTCAATGTCTGCCATTCCCTTGCTCGAAAAGCATTGGCTGCAGTTAGACTTTATTTAGTAAGTCATCTCATATTCCTGGAGATTTATTGTGTAAAACCAGGACATAGGAGGACTGGCATTACTGACCCATACTTTTAAAATGCTAGATTCCTGCTTGTCATGATTATCTTGTGACTTCAGTATTTTTTTCAGTAGTTGTTCCCAAATGTTATCCTTATTCTTTGTCCCTGCCTCAAACTATCGAAGCCAGGCAGCAAGCATTTTCAGAAGTAGGTCTGTGTTCCTCCAAGTAGGTTACAATTTAACAAAATTGATCCATCCTCATGGCAGATGAGTGATGTCAGTGTCTCTGTTTCTGATGTCCACACAGGAATGGCTTATCAACATCTCCAAAGTTCCGGTGTTCGGGATGAAGCTGCCCACAGGATTCCAGCTGATTGGACAAGTGGTGAGCAAATGTTTATCAAAGTCTAAGTGTGTCTGAAAGGGAAGTTTCCATTTTAGGTGGAGTCTGGAGGGCTCAGTGGCCCACTGGCTTTCTGCCATAAAATACCCAGTGCCCTGTCATAATGGGCACATTATATCTGCAGAGCCAGGAGAACACTGTAAGGGTGCTGGGAACTCCATATAATGGGAACAACAGTTGTGCAGAACCTGGAACACTGATAGAGTCCCAGAGAAATAGAATAAACTAGCAATTGGTGAAACTGTAAACTATCCGTTCTGGGTAGAGTGACCCTTTAACAGAGATGATCCCTGTTTAACAGTTGTAGGATGTTCTCACATTTGTGCCAATCTACTGAAATGTTAGAGATTGTAAAACAGATTAACAGATGTATGGCCGGCTTAAAGCTGAACCCAAAAATTGTTTGTCTGTCGTGTAAGGACTAACCTGATTTTATAAATTAAATGGATTGCTCCTCTAGGCCTGCACACTATGTGGTTATTGATGAATCCAAAGTAAATTGTACAATCGGATTTTAACGTGTTCAGTTTACAGCTGGCCTCATACACCACCATCAGATTGTACAATCATTGGATTTACTAACCGCTATGAAGTACAAGGGTCCCTCTGATTGGATATAGTTGAATGAGTTGTTGAGGTAGGCCCTCACACTACAGATGGTTGGTAAGTCTGAAGGAGAGAGATTGTGCAATCAGATTGTGAGGTGTGTGGTTAGATTGTGTTGTACACAATGAGTTTGGTAACAGCTTGGGGGGAGGGGGGGGATATTCTGAAATACTGGTTCTTAGTTGCCATTAATGTATAACAACATCTCTGTGCAGGGATTGCCAGATTATACCAAGTGGTTGGCTCATTACTCCACAATGAAAAGTGAACCCCGAGTGAAATCGATTACTTGCCGTTCGTATGCCAGGTAAGAATTGTTAACCTCACCCACATCTTCCCATAATCCCCAGCCCAGCAGGGAAAGACTGAGAGACTGAATTGTAAAATCGTCTTTAATCGACTCTCCCTCTAACATATTGCGAGCCCCAGGAGCTGGAGAGGGAGGTGTTTAGGCAGCTTAGACTAAGTGTTGGAGACAGGGCCGGTGCTACCACTAGGCGGACTATGCAGCCGCCTAGGGCGCACTGCCACCTAGGGCGGCCGGCCGCTGGTTATCCTACTCCCGCACTGTCCATAGAGCTTGCACTATGCACCAGGCAGCCGCTCTGAGCCTCTGACATGTGTGAAGCAGCGCCCCAGGTCCCCGGTCTACGCCCCACCCCCCCGGTCTCCGCGCTGACACATCAGTGACATAATATGTGTTCACACTGTCCAGCACATTCCAGCGGCCATCCCACCCCCCAGCCCGCTCTCCGCTCTGACTAGGAGCGGAGATAGTTCTGAGTAGTTCTGAGTAACAGTGACATGTGTCCAGCAGCACCAGCCCATCCCACGCTCTCCGCTCTGACGTGTGTGTCCAATGACTACAAACCCCCTCCCCCCCCTCCCCCGAAGACGCTCTCCTGGACTGGCCGTGTCACACTGGAGTGGAGAGCATAGCATGGCGCCTGGCAGAGCCTGGAAGAGGCACAGACAGAGGCAGGTACAGGCGTACACATGAATTTTAGACAGGTTCATGTCCTCAGATACAAGTTTGCTGAGCCCAATACCATCACCTAGTGTGTGGTGAGTAAACACTGTTGCTGTCTTAGATAATAATGATATTGTATATATTGACAATGACATGCAATTTGCAAATGTTATGTGTGTATATGTATTTATATTCACTGATTTGCCAAAATGCCAAGTATGTACCGAGCCCCCCCCCCCCGTGAGGCTGCATTGGCAGTGGTGAAGCAGCATTGATTGGCACAGCTGAGACTGTATTTGATGGATTCAGGTGAGACTATTTGATGGGCACATATGAAACTATTTGAGGGGCACAGGTAAAGGAGCATTAATGGGCATGGGTGTCACTGCATTTGATGGGCACAGGTGAATTGCCATTAATGGGCAAAGGTGAGTGAGGCTGTATTTGATGGGTACAGGTGAGGCTACGTTTGATGGGTGCTGATGAGACTGCATTTGATGGGTGCTGATGGGGCTGCCTGCATTTGATGGACACAGGTGAGGATGCATTTGATGGGCGCTGGTGAAACTGCCTGAATTTGTTGGGCACAGGTGAGGCTGCATTGATTGGCATTGGTGAAGTGGTGAAATTGGTGAAGCATCCCTTACAGTCACACACAGACACCAAAACACAAAATGCATCCCTTACACACACAAAAACCTCTGGTGTGGTCTGGTCCCCTCATTAAAAAGGTGGGGTGTACATGGGCAGGGCAATGGGGTTGGGATCGGGGGTTGAGCCGGGGGGCGGCAAAATTAGGTTTCGCCTAGGGTGTCAAAAATCCTTGCACCAGCCCTGGTTGGAGATTACCTGGAGGACCTCAACCTCTTTAGGCAGATATAATGCTGGACATATATGCCATCTATATATTTTGCATGGCTTGAGTTCCGTTTTTAAGTTTCTCTCTGAATTCTTTCTTCCTCTGCAGAATCGGGATAATTGGAAACCCTTCAGATGGTTACTATGGAAAAACCATCTCCATGTCTATTTCCAACTTCTGGGCAGAGGTCACCATTTCAGAAAGCAAGAAGCTGGTAAGGACATTTTAAATAAATATTCAGTACTAAGATGTTATTGGGAGGGGACAGCAATCTTTGTGGTTATCTAAAATACTTCTGGAAGATGCAAGAAGAAATCCGACACGTTTCACATGTGATCTGTGTCCCCTTCTTCGGGACAGATTAACAAACATTATTGATTGTAAAAGTTATATGAGGTGGAATAAAATGCAGTAACATGAATTAAATCTGTGTAATATTACATATTATAATACAATATAAATGAATCCATAATAAAAGTTATTATAATAAAAAAATTATAAATATTATTTTTATTTGGTTATATTTTTCCTTCCCTGGTCATCGACATGCTAGTACAACTTTTAAAATAAAACTTTTTGGTTTTCAATACACCCAGTGAGATCCTCACTGGATCTCTGTGCGTCTCTATGTGATACAGGTATTTCATGGCTGGTAGGAGGGGCAAGCCTCGGTACTCCTCTTAAGCCTTGTACACTTGATTGGATTTTCCGCCGGGAATTGTCTGATGACAGACTGTTGGCAGAAAATCAGATCGTTTATACAATCTCAGACAATCGTTATCGGATTTTCCGCAGACAAATGTTGGATAGCAGGCTTATAAATTTTCCGCGGACAAATGTCTTTTTTCAGAACTTCCGATCGTGTGTGCACAGGTCCATCTGGCAAACATATTTTCAAAGGCTTTTTTTTCCTAGTGACCAAAAAGTGCATTCTATGCATCCAAAAATATAAAAAATATACCAAATCAAATCATTATTCAACCAAAAAAATTAAATAAAAGTCTCATGCATGTGTCCTGCTTCTTAATATCAACAATGCTAAGAGTTGGTGAATGCAGGGGTCTGTCATCCAGAGATAATTCCGAAAATCATGTGGATTATTCTCCTGGAGCTCCCGCAGCAAAGGCATATGACATAATTGGTCATGATTAATAAAGCAGCCAATTTTCAGTCCAAAAAATCCTCCTCCTCCTGTTCCTTGACTGGACTTTGGTCAAAGCAATAACTCCAAGGCCAATAATAAATAACACGTTATCTCCTATGATTCCACAACATGTCTGGTTGATGAACGGCCATTCAGAAACAAACAGAAAAGCACGAAATGAAAAACGAGAAACGAAAAGTGCAAATCAACACTCCCTGAACTTCTGCTAACACGAAATTAGCAGGAGCAGCGCAAAGGGTGGAGCCTGACAATTGAACTTCCTCTTTATTGGCTCGTAGTACATCTAGTATGTCACTACATTTGAGTTTGTTGGCCGACAATTGTGTACTGTTTGTATGCAAGACAAAATCCAGGCACATGCCCTTTGGACAAAAGTCTGCCGCTTTGTCTGTGGAAAATCCGATCGTGTGTACAAGGTTTAAGAGCCCTTAGTCGTGATACAGGTAGTGAGCTGGCTCTTGTGAGGTGTTATGCAAATATCAGAATACCTTGATGGGTGGATGTCAGTCTGGAGGAGTGGGCATTTCTAAGCAAACTGTAGGAGACTGCCCTAGGTAAAAAAAACACCCACATATGATGCTGAGCCTCCATGACTATAAGAATTAAAATTCAGTGAATGAAAGGGATGGGCAAGGGACAGTCATGCTAGATTGGGCAGGGCTAGATGGTTTCCCATAGTAAGTGACTTGCTATGGGGGTAGATGCCAAAGAGGAGGATCCGAGATCGCCAGCGTGGGACACCAGAAGAGGAGGTTCAGGGTTCAGAACATTTAAGTATAAACCTGTTTGTTTTTTTTATGTAAAAAAAAAAAAAAAAGACTTTAGAATCACTTTAACCATATCCTGATTTTTTACTTTAAAGTGGTTGTAAACCTCCGAAATGAACTATGAACAAAGCATATCTCTCTATAGCGGGTACTTGCCTCTGTTAAGCGCACTAAGGGGGTTATTTACGAAAAGGCAAATCCACTGTGCACTGCAAGTGCACTTGAAAGCGCAGTCGCTCTAAATCTAAGGGGTAGATCTGAAATGAGTGGAAGCTCTGCTGATTTTATTATCCAATCATGTGCAAGCTAAAATGCTGTTTTTTATTTTCCTTGCATGTCCCCCTCGGATCTACAGTGACTTTACTTCCAAGTGCACTTTACTTCCAAAGTTGACAGGGGAGGGAACTCAAGCTGTTTGACAGCCTCAGCTCTGTTCCTGTGAGCTGATTGGAAGAGAGAGGGGTATCCCTTCATTCCAATCAGCTGTCAGAGCTCTCCTCACTAAGCTCTGCAGAGTGTAACTTCATCTTTCTTCCCCCTTTTTCATGAACTCTCAGACAAGCTTTATAATTCAGCAGTTTGAACAGATGTACAGTGCCTTGAAAAAGTATTCATACCCCTTGAAATTTTCCAAATTTTTTCATGTTACAGCCAAAAACGTAAATGTATCTTATTGGGATTTTATATGATAGACCAACACAAAGTGGCACATAGTTGCATAGTAGGGATGAGCCGAACACCCCCCGGTTCGGTTCACATCAGAACTTTCGAACGGACCGCAAATTCATACGAACGTTGGAACCCCATTGAAGTCTATGGGACTCAAACGTTCGAAATAAAAAGTGCTAATTTTAATGGCTAATATGCAAGATACTGTCCTAAAAAGGGTTTGGGGACCTGGCTCCTGCCCCAGGGGACATGGGTCAATGCCTAAAATGTTTTTAAAAATGGCCGTTTTGGCGGGAGCACTGATTTTAATGACAATTAAAGTGAAAAAAAAAGTGAAATATTCCTTTAAATATTGTGCCTGGGGGGTGTCTATAGTATGCCTGTGAAGTGCCACGTGTTTCCCGTGTTTAGAACAGTTCCTGTACAAAATGACATTTAACGGAAAAAAAGTCATTTCAAACTGCTTGCGTTTTTAATGTAATATCTGGTTCTGGCAATATGGATGAAAATCATTGAGAAAAATGGCATGGGTAGCCCCCCCTGCCCATTACCAGCCCCTTTGGGTCTTATACGGATATTAAGGGGAACCCCGTACCCATATTAAAAAAAGGAAAGACGTGGGGCCCCCAGGCCCTATATGCTCAGAACAGCAGTATACAGGCGGTGCAAACAAGACAGGGACTGTGTAGATTTGTTGTGTTAAGTAGAATCTGTTTGTAATTTTGAACTGGTACATTTTTAAAGTGTAGCGCCAGTCAAAAAATCTATTTTTAAGCTTTTTGGAAAACATAGGGAACGGTTATCACCCCTGTATAATTTGTTTTGCCGTCCGTCTTTTTTCTTCTCACTTCCTGTTGTCTCCTTCCGTTTGCAAGTAGGAGATGTTTGTAAGTTGGATGTTTGAAAGTAGGGGCCTGCCTTATATGCTCTGCAGAAATGGCGGAACAAGGTGTTGGTGTTGCCACAACATTGTAAGCCCTCAAAGTGACTCTTGGTGGGCGCTGGAGCGCCCTGCTGTGAAAGATTATATCAAGAATTGTAATTACATGCCATTGTTGAACAGTGGTAGAAAAATTGGGCCTTTGGTGGTTGTGGTGCTGGTGCCACAACATTATAAGTCCTCACAGTTACTCTCAGTGGGCACAGGAACGGGCCCTGCTGTGAAATATTATATCAAGAATTGTAATTACATGCCCCTGTTAAACAGGGGCCCGAAAAATTGGGCCTTAAGCACTGGTGCTGGTGCCACGACACTGCAACCTCTCCCATATACTCTAGTTTTAGTGCAGGAATGAGCCCTGCTGCAAAGCATTGCATCAAAAATTGTAATTAAATGCCCCTGTTAAACAGGGGCTGATGGCATCACCCAGAACCAAAAATGTTCTTCCAACATATCAGCAGAGGAGGAAAAGGATAGACAATCAACATAATAGGACAGTCACTCAGCATCAGCATAGGCAGTCTTGAAGGGATGTGATATTTCAAAAAAAAATTATTCGGTTACATCAGCTTCAGGTACTTGGTAGCTGTGGGTGATCCAAGACTGATTCATCTTTATGAAGGTCAGTCAATCAACCGAGTCGATGGACAGGCGCACCCTGTGATCGGTAACAAAGCCACCAGCAGCACTGAAGGTGCGTTCCGAAAGAACGCTGGATGCAGGACAGGCCAGTAGCTCAATTGCATACTCTGCAAGCTCTGGCCAGTGATCCATCCTCAAGACCCAGTAAGCCAGAGGATTTTCGGTGGGAAAGGTGTCCAAGTCTGACCTTGCCCCTAGGTAGTCCTGCACCATGTAAATCAGACCCTGGCGATGGTTGCTGGAACCGATCATACCTGGGGGCTGCGGACTAAAAAATTGTCTGAACGCATTGGTCAGACGGCAACCTTCTCCACCGCTCCTTCTTACCGATGCCTCAGTAACACGTTGTCCAGGACCAGGAGTTTGTAACCTCCTAGTCTCTGGGAACGCGTTGCACAGACCTTTCTGCAAGGCCTCCCGGAGATGTCTCATCCTCTGCTCCCTCTGCGATGGCAAGATAAGGTCAGCAACCTTACCCTTGTACCGTGGATCAAGGAGAGTGGCCAGCCAGTAATGGTCCCTCTCCTTGATCCAAAGAATACGAGGATCCTTCCGCAGGCTTTACAGGATCAGGGAGGCCATGCAGCGTAGGTTAGCTGAGGCATTTGGTCCGGAGTCCTCTGGGTCACTAAGGACAACATGATCCGCAGCTACCTCCTCCCAGCCACGTACAAGTCCACGGGTTTCTTGGGACTGTAAATCATCCCTACAAGTCTGCTGCTGCTGATGCTGAGTGCCAGCCTCCACCTCCATGCTGACACAATCATCCACATCCTCCTCCTCCTCCTCCTCTTCCTGTGTGATGGGTGGCACAGCAGGAACACTGTCTGGATAAAGGGGGCCTTGAGAGGCAAGGAAGTCCTCCTCTTCCTGCCTCTGTTCTGCCTCAAGTGCCCTGTCCATTATTCCACGCAGCGTATGCTCCAAGAGGTGGACAAGAGGTACAGTGTCACTGATGCATGCACTGTCACTGCTCACCATCCTTGTGGCCTCCTCAAACGGTGACAGGACAGTGCATGCATCCCTGATCATGCCCCTGGCGTGGTGAGAAAAAACCGAGCTCCCCTGACCCTGTCCTGGTGCCGTAGTCGCACAGGTACTCATTGATGGCCCTCTGCTACGTGTGCAGCCGCTGCAGCATGGCCAACGTTGAGTTCCACCTGGTGGGCATGTCACATATAAGGTGGTCTTGGGCAGGTTCAACTCCTTTTGGAGCTCAGCCAGCCGACCACAGGCATTAAATGATCGGCGGAAATGCACACAGACTTTCCTGGCCTGCTTCAGGACATCCTGTAAGCCCTGGTACCTGCCCAAGTACCGCTGCACCACCAAGTTAAGGACGTGAGCCACACAGGGCACATGGGTCAGTTGTCCCTGTCGGAGGGCGGAGAGGAGGTTGGTGCCATTGTCGCAAACCACCAATCCTGGCTTAAGCTGGCGTGGCATCAACCACCTCTCGACCTGCCCCTGAAGAGCTGACAAAATATCTGAGAAAAAAGGAAGAGGAAATCTGCGCTACAGTGTATACTTAACGAAAATGTGTGATGCAGCAATTCTAATATATACCCAAAGTGAAATATACATAAAAAACAAAGAAAAAGAAGAGAACTGCGCAATCCCTAATACTTCTATTAGGATGTAAACCACTCTACCTTAAAGAAGTGTATCTTGTGATCTATTATTCTAACACACCAAACTAATGACTAAATAAACCATAAGGCATTACTTATAACTAAATACAGTAAACATATATATTGCCCCTCATAGGTTATGAACCAAAAGGAAAAAATGTACAATTCTAAGTCAGCGATTCAAAAACAAGAAACATATAAAGTAGAATCAAACAGTACTGAAAATGTATGTGATAACATAAAGTCCATTAAAAGTCCAACTGGAGAAACACCCTGTGTAGAAGGGATCTATTCAATCGTAAAACTTTTCAATCAACGTGAAGTAAAACCAGGTGCACCTCCACCAGACAAGTAATAATAGCCCCTTACCAGACGTCCCGGTAGGGAGCGCTTAATCACAAAATGGGTCTGAAGATGGATCAAACTTGAGCCCTCCAAATGGAACACTTTTACGTAGGGCAGGTTAGGAGATACGCCAGTCATAAACCATCCAGCAGGGGAAAACGCTGTTTGAAGCGGGACTCAGATGTGTAGCATTGTAGGATCAAGGAAGGTTCACCATAGGGAGGAAAAGATGCTCCAAATAGTGTAAAATCATTTATTAAAACAAAAATATAAAACAAGAGATGCAATTACAAACATGAAAGAACATCGGGCATATCATCAAACTGGGCAAGCGTCGGCCGATCGCGAACACCAATCGATATCCCTTCTGGTACCAGTTCACATGAGGCAAGTCAGCGTGTCACGCCACCCAACGCGTTTCGTGAAAAATTCACGTCGTCTGGGGTATGGGTGACACGCCATATTGCCTCCATTATATAGTGAATGTTGGAACAAGCCACCTCCTCCGTTGTGTGAGAGCCTGTTTCACTTCCGGGGTCAAAGGACCAGGCCTCACTCTCATATCCAATAGAGTGCGAGCCTATTTCACTTCCGGGATCAAAGAACCAGGCCTCACTCTCATATCCAATAGAGTGCAAGGTCAGAGAGCCAAGGCGGCGGAAATGATCCATGCAATCACCCGCCCCTCCCTGTTTACGACTGTAAAACGACGCTCCTTACAACGGCGTGAAAACACGCCGTACGTAACGAGCGGATGACGCCACATCGTACGTCACGAGCGGATGACAACACGTCGTACGTAGCGAGCGGATGGACGGCGCACATCACCCACTACAAGGAAGTATGTGCGCTCCATCTGATGCCAAGTCTCGCTTTCAATACAATGTACGTAACGAGCGGATGACAACACACCGTACGTAGCGGGCGGATGGGCGGCGCACATCACCTCCTGCAGGGAAGTGTGTGCGTTTCATCTGGTGCCAAGTCTCGCTTTCAATACAGTGTAGTCGTGGCTCCAGACCTCCATAGCAAATAAATCTTCCTCCATATCACGAAGGAGGAAGAATAAAGAATTATATATATATATATATACCTCAAATAAAATAAAATTAAAATAAAATTAAAAAGGGAGGAGGGGACTAGTCCAACCACAAAATTAAAAATTATTAACTAACACTTAATAATCAAAAATGGATAAAACATACAAGGCACTTTGTAATACATGGCTAACTCAATATGTGATTAACCACTTCAGCTCCGGACCAATAAACACCTTAAGGACCAGAGGTCTTTTTGCAATTTCGCACTGCGCTGCTTTAACTGGTAATTGCGCGGTCATGCAATATTGCACCCAAACGAAATTTGCGTCCTTTTCTTCCCACAAATAGAGCTTTCTTTTGATGGTATTTGATTGCCTCTGCGATTTTTTTTTTTTGCAATATAAATGGAAAAAGAGCGAAAATTTTGAAAAAAAAAAGATATTTTCTTCTTTTTGTTATAAGAAAAATCGAATAAACTAAATTTTAGTCATACATTGAGGGCAAAATTTATTCAGCCACATGTCTTTAGTAAAAAAAATGTCAATAAGCGTATATTTTTTGGTTTGCGCAAAAGTTATAGCGTCTACAAACTAGAGTACATTTTCTGGAATTTACACAGCTTTTAATTTATGACTGCCGATCTCATTTCTTGAGGTGCTAAAATGGCAGGGCAGTACAAATCCCCCCCAAATGACCCCATTTTGGAAAGTAGACACCCCAAGGAAATTGCTGATGGGTATGTTGAGCCCATTGAATATTTATTTTTTTTGTCCTAAGGGATTGAATAATGACAAAAAAAAAAAAAAAAAAATTTTTTTACAAAAAGTTGTCACTAAATGATATATTGCTCACACATGCCATGGTTATATGTGAAATGACACCCCAAAATACATTCTGCTGCTTCTCCCGAGTACGGGGATACCACATGTGTGGGACTTTTTGGGAGTCTAGTCGCGCACGGCACCCCGAAAACCAATCACCACCTTCAGGATTTCTAAGGGTGCAAATTTTTGATTTAACTCCTCACTACCTATCACAGTTTCGAAGGCCATAAAATGCCAAAATAGCACAAAACCCCCCCAAATGACCCCATTTTGGAAAGTAGACACCCCAAGCTATTTACTGAGAGGCATGTTGAGTCCATGGAATATTTTATATTTTGCCAAAAGTTGCGGGAATATTACAAACTTTTTTTTTTTTGCACAAAGTTGTCACTAAATGATATATTGCTCACACATGCTATGGGCAGAAGTCAAATTACACCCCAAAATAAATTCTGCTGCTTCTCCCGAGTACGGGGATACCACATGTGGGGGACTTTTTGGGAGCCTAGTTAACTAGCTACCTAGCGACACTAGCGACACTGATGCAGCGTTCAGAAAAATTATCGCTTAGTGACATTGGCAAAAGGGGGTGAAAGGGTTAACTAGCGGAAATCAGGGGGTTAAAACCATTATTGGGTAGTATATCGGGGTACCTAGCGCTATAAAAACCTGGCGGTGAACCTAAAAAAATAACTAGCTACCTAGCGACTGTAGCGACACTAATGCAGCGATCAGAAAAACGATCGCTTAGTGACACTGGCAAAAGGGGGTGAAAGGGTTAACTAGCGGCAATCAGGGGGTTAAAAACATTATTGGGTAGTATATCGGGGTACCTAGCGATATAAAAACCTGGCGGTGAACCTAAAAAAATAACTAGCTACCTAGCGACACATGCAGCGATCAGAAAAATGATCGCTTAGTGACACTGGCAAAAGGGGGTGAAAGGGTTAACTAGCGGCAATCAGGGGGTTAAAAACATTATTGGGTAGTATATCGGGGTACCTAGCGCTATAAAAACCTGGCGGTGAACCTAAAAAAATAACTAGCTACCTAGCGACTGTAGCGACACTAATGCAGCGATCAGAAAAACGATCGCTTAGTGACACTGGCAAAAGGGGGTGAAAGGGTTAACTAGCGGCAATCAGGGGGTTAAAAACATTATTGGGTAGTATATCGGGGTACCTAGCGATATAAAAACCTGGCGGTGAACCTAAAAAAATAACTAGCTACCTAGCGACACTAGCGACACATGCAGCGATCAGAAAAATGATCGCTTAGTGACACTGGCAAAAGGGGGTGAAAGGGTTAACTCTAGGGGCAATCAGGGGGTTAAATCTTTATTGGGGGGTGATAGGGGGCTACCCTGGACCTAACACTAACTGTCCTGACAGTTTTTACTGTCACAACTGACACTGAATGCATTGATCAGTAAAGAAATGATCAATGCAATCAGTGACACTGTGACTGGGGGGGGAGGGGGGGCGGATCGGGGGGCGATCGGGGGGGGGATCGGGGGGGGGGTTTGTGTGCCTGTGTGTACCTACATGTCAGTGTAGTGTTCGTGCAGACTTACTTTTACTCTTCTCCTCGTAGTCCGGTCAAAAAGACCGCCCCGAGGAGAATGACATCACTTCCTCCTTCCTGTGTAAACAATACACAGGGGAGGAAGCTTCTCATTGGCCAGGAGCGATCCAGAGGGGGTGGCCGAAAACCAACGGCCATCCCCTCATCACGGAGCGCTCCTGGACCGAATCGGACCGCCGTAACCAGCGGGAGGGGGTCCGATCGGACCCCCCACCCGCTGGAAGGCAATCACGTAGATGTACGTGATTGTGCCTGCCTGTGCCATTGTGCTGACGTACAATGGCAATACGGCGGTCCTCAAGTGGTTAAACACTTCATAATATTAAGATAGCGGTATTAACTAAGCTACAAAGTTCACCCACAGCAAAAAGTGAAAGGGGCATACACAACTGTATTATGTAGAACTCAATACATTATGAGAAAAAAGATGAGAAAAAAGATATTTCTCTCTCAAAATGGAAAGAATGGGAGCTTACAAGAAAAACCATCAAACGCTACATTGAGGTAGAAAAATCCACAAATATCCAGATCCCACAATGTCTGATGGAAAAAGTCATAAATGCTTTACGTCTGTGCCTAGAACACTGGCAGGAACAACACGTTAAGCATTATTAATAAACGCATTAACGTCTGTATCTGTGTTCATACCGTAAGGGGTGTAAGTTTTTAGTCTATGGATCCACGACATCTCCAGCCGTGAGATCTCTCTGACCAGAGCTCCCCCCCTCCAGTGGGGTTTGTACTTATCAATCCCCATGTACAAGGTGTTAGACGGATCCCTTCCATGTTTCTCGTCATAATGTCTAGAAAGGGGATGTTTGTCAAAACCCCGTTTAATGTTGGCGATATGCTCATTCAATCTGACCTTGAGGGCTCTCTTAGTTCTCCCCACGTACTGAAGCCCACAAGGACATTGGATGAGATAAACCACTGCTTCTGACGAGCATGTGATGAACGGCTCCACTATATACCTTCTCTGGGTGCTGGTGGAGACGAATTCAAGGATTTTAGAGTTTTTGTTCTTATTGTAGGAGCACACCTGACAATTCCTACACCTATAGAACCCTTTGATGTTCTGAAAGAAGCATCTGTCCTTCACAGGGGGGTTCTGTACACTAGGAGCAATCATATTGCCTAGTGAAGAGACTCCTTTAAAAATTACTCTAGGGACTTCCGGTAGGATAGTTCCAAGAGTTTGGTCATTGGTCAAAATATGCCAGTGTCTACGGATCAGCTGTTTAACCTTCTGATGTTGCATCGAGAAGGTAGTAACGAAGGGTAATAAAGACTGATTGGCATCGGCCTCACTCTCCCTATCTGCCAGCAAGGTAGATCTGTCTCTCTCCCGTACTTTTGTATAAGCCTCGGTCAACAGGTCTGCCGCGTAGCCTTTCTCCGAAAACCGCTGAGATAGTAACTTGGCTTGCTCATCAAACTTGTTGGTGTCAGAACAGTTTCTCCTTATGCGTAGGTACTGTCCCAAAGGGACCAACCTTAACCAGGAGTCCAAGTGACAGCTGCCCATAGGAATATAGGAATTCCTATCTGTGGATTTGAAGAAGGTGGAGGTGACAAAACTCTCACTATTAACCTTGATGTTTAAATCTAGAAAGTTCACACCTTCCTGGCTGGCTTCATAGCTAAATTTGATGCCTCTCGAGTTGTTATTTAGCCCTTCCATAAAAGCATGGAGTTCATGTTCGTCACCATCCCACAGGAGGAGGACGTCATCAATATATCGTGCCCACAGCACTATCTCCGGTCGTCTGGGAGAATCGATGACATCCTCCTCCCATTTGGCCATAAATAAGTTAGCCAAACTGGGGGCATATTTGGCCCCCATGGCAACCCCTTTGTCTTGACGATAAAACTGGTTGTCGAACCAAAAATAATTGTGCTTGGCTGCAAAATCTAAAAGGGCCAAAATGAAATCAATCTGGATCTGTGTTAAACCAGAGTCTCGCTCCAAATAAACCCTGGCGGCTTCAAAACCCAATTCATGGGGAATAATGGTGTAAAGTGATGTGACGTCGGCTGTCACGAGCCATAAGCCTGGGGTTGGTTTGTAGGAGTTTAACATATTAAGGATTTGCTTGGTATCCCTCACGTATGATGGGATTTTCTTCACAAGTGGCTGAAGAAAAAAGTCTATATACCTGCCCACCCTGGACGTCACCGAGTCTATACCGCTAACAATAGGGCGACCAGGGGGGCAGGTAGTACTCTTATGTAGCTTCGGGAGATAATAGATAACTGGGGTTCTGGGGGCCATAGGTATAAGGAAAGATTTTTCCTTGTCCGTAAGGATCCCTCTACGGAAGCCCTCATCTACAATCCCTGTTAATTCCTTTTTGTATTTAATCACTGGATCCCTGCTAAGCAGGGAATAAGTCTCCCTGTCATCAGTAATGCGATGCAACTCTTTGAGATAGTCGCACCTGTCCAGGATGGCAATGCCGCCCCCTTTATCTGCAGGTCTGATGACAAGGGACTTATTGTTGCAGAGGGAATCCAAACCCTTCTGCAGATCACCCCGAAGTTTGCATTTCTTTACTTTCATCCCATCCAAATCCTTAAGTACTAGATCCCTAAAGACTTTGATACTAGGAGCCAGTGTCCCTGGGGGATTGAAAAGGGATGCATTGGCAAGGCCGGAATGTTGAAAGACCGGACTCGACCTATTATTCTCCTGAATGGGGTTACCCAACATGTACCACTTGATGTTTAATCTGCGTACAAACTTGTGTATGTCCATGTAGGTCTGAAATTTGCTCAGACATCTTGGTGGAGCAAATTTCAGACCCTTATCCAAAAGCCATTTTTCGGGGTCAGAAAGTGCCTGGGTGCTGAGATTAAAAATACCCTCCCCTAATGCCTTTTTCGTTTTAGCTGCTTGTATCCGCCTCCCCCCTCTGACTCCCCTCTTGGTTCTATAGGCCTTTTTAGGCCTCTGTGGTCCCTGGGAAAATCCCACCCACGATTATTGATGGAGTCATGACTGGGTTGGGAGGGCCTAAACACTGCACTTTGATCTACCCTCCGTGATCCAATCGGGTATGGTGCTTGCTGGGGATTATCCTCTCTCTGGCTCCCCATGTATGGGGCTTCAAAGTCTGCCAACGGGAAGAAACGGTTTTGAGTTGGAACTTCCCAAGGTTGATTTCTCCTATTGGAGTATACCGACCTCTCTTGGTCAAACCCTTGAATGGAGTCCCATACTGGATAACTGCCAGGTCCTTGAGTTAGGGTAGGTCTCTGATGACCTCCCTGATATGGGCCCTTATTGTACTTTTTCTTGTTTTTGTTATTGTATCTCCCATTTACGGGTCCCCTCCCCGGGGAAGCCCACGGGGGTCTTGGAGATGCCAGAGACAAAGAGGTATTACCTCGTAGCTGCCATGGACCTGTGCCCGAATGGGCCTGATTGCTCGGTGTGACTCTGACTCCCTCTCTGAGCCCAAGTGTGGCTCCTGTCCCCCAAACAAACCAGCGCAAGCACGGCATAGCATCGTTTTGCCTGTGTACTTGCGTAGCCCCTTGAACGCCTACGGAGCACTGCTGGTTCTGAGGACAGAGCACTGGAAGAGGCCATGGAGGAATAAGAAGAGGAGGGGGTGGAGGAGAGAGGTGTGTCACAACCAATAGTAGCATTTTGGAGGCGTGGTGGCGGAACAACCTCCAACACTACTGCACCTTGTCCTGCATCCTTCCCATCTGCCAGAAGAGTGACCCAATAGGCCGTGAAAGACAGGCAACGTCCCTATCCATGCCTGCTGGACCATGAGTCAGCGGTAATATGCACCTTACCGCTGACCGCCCTGTCCAGTGAGGCAAGGACATTGCCTACCACATGCCGGTAGAGAGCCGGAATCTCCTTCCGTGAGAAAAAGTGGCGTTTGGGGACCTGCCACTGAGGAACCGCACATTGTACAAACTCACGGAAGGGGGCCGAGTCTACCAACTGAAAAGGCAGCAGTTGAAGTGCTAGCAATTTAGCCATGCTTTCATTCAACCGCTGGGCATGTGGATGGCTGGGAGTGAACTTCTTTTGACGGTCCAGCAGCTGGGGCAGGGAAATTTGCCTGCTATAATCGGACGTGGGTGTACTGGTAGCAGAGTGCCCGGAAGCACTTGGCTGTGACACACCTAATTCTACACCTTCATTCCTCTCAGAGCAGGTTTCAGAGAGGACTGAAGGTCTAGAGGGGTTGGAGATCCCAGCTGATGAGGAGCAAGGAGAGGTCCGCTTTGTTCTTTGGTGTGGGTCTTTGAGGTACGCTTGCCAACGAGCTGCATGGCAGGTCAACATATGTCTGGTCAAGCATGTGGTGCCCAAGCGGCTGATGTTTTGGCCACACGAGATACGCTTGAGACATATGTTGCAAATAGCAGCGGTGCGATCTGATGCACTCGTCTCAAAAAAGGCCCACACCAAAGAACTTTTAGAATAACGTGCAGAGGCAGCGCCCTGCACAGGCGGAGCTCTGCGGTGTGATTCAGTCGGTGTGCTGCACCTAAGCTGGCCCCCGGATGGCATCCTGCCTCGTTGGACAGGTGCCTCCTCCTCCTATCTCCTACTAGGGCACTCACGTGGAGTCAGTGCCCTCATCATCCCCTCCCTCTTCATCGCTGGAGCAAACGTGGAAGTATGCTGCAGCTTGTGGAACATGACTGCCAGATTGCTGTCCTTCTTGAGCATCCCCTCTCTCTGCGCTCAGGCTACTGCCTTCCTCTAGCTGAGTATCACCATCAGAGCCTACAAAACACTGGGCATCCTCCTGGAGCATGTACCCAACACTGTGCTCAAAGAGTTCAGGGGACTCCTCAGGAGGACGTGGTGGGTCTAGGGAAGGAGTCACTGATGATGACATTGAGACGAGGGAAGACGATGGGTTGGCAGCTGCTTTGCTAGTACCCTGAGCCTGGGTGAGAGAGGATGAGGAGGATGAAGAGGGCTTGGTCATCCACTCTACCAAGTCTTCGGCATGATGCGGCTCAACACGTCCAGCTGCCGAAATGGACGACAAGCGTGTCCCATGGCCACGTGCTGATGATGACGATGCACCGCGTCCACGACCAGCACTGTTGTCTGTAGACACAGAGCCTGCTTGCCCTCATTTATCGGCTCGTGCCTGTCTGCCTTTCCTTGTTGGCCTTCCAGACATGGTAATGGCCTGAAGGGAGATGGGAAAACCAGCAATTGGGTAGTGTATATTGTGCTGGAGGCACACAACACCCACTAACTCCTGCAGATGCCTTTATTATAGAACAGGAATTAAAGGGTAAATACTGGTGTATACTGTGCTGTGCTTGAGGCACACAACACCAACTAACTCCTGCAGATGGCAGATGGCTCAATTAGAGAAGAGCTATATAGGTGGATATAATGGTGTATAGTGCGGTCAGGGCACCCAGACAACACGCACAATTTCCTACAACTGACTGCAAGCTCTATTACAGAAGAGCAATATAGCTAGCTATATAGGTGGATATAATGGTGTATAGTGCGCTCAGGGCACGCAGACAACACGCACAATCTCCTACAACTGACTGTAAGCTCTATTACAGAAGAGCAATATAGCTAGCTATATAGGTGGATATAATGGTGTATAGTGCGCTCAGGGCACGCAGACAACACGCACAATCTCCTACAACTGACTGTAAGCTCTATTACAGAAGAGCAATATAGCTAGCTATATAGGTGGATATAATGGTGTGTAGTGCGCTCAGGGCACGCAGACAACACGCACAATCTCCTACAACTGACTGCAAGCTCTGTTACAGAAGAGAATATAGCTATATAGGTGGATATTATGGTGTATACTGCAGTCAGGGCACGCAGACAACACCCACAAACTCCTGCAGATTGCTAAAAGCTCAATTACAGAAGAGCAAAAAACGCAAAATCGTCCGATAACAAACGGTGTATACTGTGTTGAAGGTACACAGAGAACACCCACTAACTCCTACAGACGCCAACACACTACACAAGGCCGCCGCGCTGGCGGCCTTGTATAGTGTGGGGCATGTACTACACAGCCTAAGCTATGATTGGTTCTGCCTGTGGCCAATCATGGCTCTCCTCGCTGCCGGCGCTGTGATTGACCAAGCATGCGGGGTCACAGTGCATGCTTGGCCAATCATGAGCCAGCAATGCACTGCTATGGCGTAGTGCATTGTGGGCCGTGACACCACACGAATTTGGCGCAAACGGCCCATAACGTTTGGTATTCACCGAACGTGCGAACAGCCGATGTTCGAGTCGAACGTATGTTCGACTCGAACACGAAGCTCATCCCTATTGCATAGTAATCGAGGTTGAAAAAAAGTCCATCAATTCCAACCTATGTGTGTGATTTTATAACGGTATTACATAATTGTGAAGTGGAAGGAATTTTTTTACAAATAAATATTCAAAAAGTGTAGCGTGCATTTGTATTCAGTGTGTAATTTAATCTCAGTATATATACAGTTGGTCTGTGAAGCCCTCATAGGTTTGTTAGAGAACCTTACTGAACAAACAGCATCATGAAGGCCAGTGAACACATCAGACAGGTCAGAGATAAAGTTGTGGAGAAGTTTAAAGCAAGGTTGGGTTATAAAAAAATATCCAAAGCTTTGAACATCTCACGGAGCACTGTTCAATCCATAATCTGAAAATGGAAAGAGTATGGTGTTTGAAACGAATGGATTTTGTTGTAATTGTTGTAAGTCTGTTGGGCCGGAACTCCGTCGGAAAGACCATCAGAGTTTATTGTGATGGAAAGTCCGGTTGGGTGTATGCGGAATTAGTCTGCAAAAGACCTGAGACTAGGGCACTGTATAAATTCTGGACTTTGAATGGATGTAGAGAAGAGAAGGCCCCAGATAAACAGGTACTACTTATGTAGGAGGATTTGTTTCATCTCTGTGAATCACCTAAGACCAGTCCTTTTTACTGGGTACATGTAAAGGTTTACAACCACTTTAAGTTTTTAATGAGTTATTTTTAAATGTTGCATGACAAGTCAACTTTAATAATTACTTTATCTGAAATATATTACATATCATTTGTCTTAATGCAGCATATTTATGATTTACTACTGTAGTTTGTGAATTTTTACTCAAAGATCTTTAAAACGTTTATTTTCCTGGATCAGGTTTTGGTTCCTCACCCGCTAAATGACCCAACAGAGTTTGGAAGTTTGCTGGACCTGTTTTACATAAGCCGGAAAGAAGGGTGAGGATTACTTTGCCTTAAAGGGAATAGATAAGGTTTTTACAGTTTTTTTTTTCCAGTGCTAAAAGTAAATACTGTATTGTATTGTTTTTTTTTTTTTTTGCATTAAAATTTAAAAAAGCGTATTTTTTTTTTCCCCAAAAAAAGTTGTGTTTGAGAAACCAGTGGGTCCTAAGACTCGCTGGCCACATCCCGATTGGCTGAGAAGAGAAGCAGGAAGACAATAGCTAATATTAATTTGCTATTGTCACACAACTTTTTTGAAGCCAATTAGAGCCTCAGGCTCTATTCATATGCTTCAAAAAAACAAAAAGAAACCCCTGTTGAAATCCATTCTTTTGATGCCCTGCTTAAAGATTAGGGGACAGGCGCATGGATTAGAGGTGCGGTGCCCCTGCATCCCGTATGGACAGGCCGCCACTGCTGATAAGTCAAATCCAGCTTCTCAGTTAAAAGTGTTAAAAAAAAACAGACAGGTGTTCTAATCCTCACCTACTCTATTCAAAACTGGAAAAAAAAAGTTCTGCCTTTTTAGATGCAATTTTATAGCAACCACCAAAAGGAGTAATCTGATTTCCTGTTCCCACACCTTCCCTCAGGTACCTGGGAGGTCTGAGGCTTCTGCAGGCCACGTGCAAAAAGTTTTACCAGTACTGTTCGGAGAAGGGGTAAGTACACGGAATGTTTCCGGTTGTTGGCATTTTAGGGGTGAGCAGAGTTTGGACTTTTTATTTCTCCAATATTTTAGAAAACATTCAATGATTGTATTGAAATTCCACCATTTCAAGGAACTGTATTGGACTCAATGGGGAAGGCAAAATGAGAGGAATTCTCTGCACCTTTGGGACAAGTTGTCATATAAGGCATGGCAGTGATAATCCCTGGAATGGGGGAAGAGGTCAATATCAGACCAGGTGGGCTGCACTTGGGACTGGAGACCTGATCACCAAACCGATCTTTCCATCAACAATCCCTCCATAAGATTATAAGTGTGGATGTGATGTTAACAGCCCCAGCAGGCTCAGAGCTGTCACTCAATTGACCCTCTATACCCGGGGTCTTCAAACTACGGGCCTCCAGTTGTTCAGGAATCACAATTCCCATCATGCCTAGTCATGTCTGTGAATGTCAGAGTTTTACAATGCCTCATGGGATGTGTAGTTCCTCAACAGCTTGAGAGCCGTAGTTTGAAGATTCCTGCTCTATAGTATTCCCCTTCACTCCTTTAATAAAAGGTTGTGTACAGTGGTAGGGAGCTGGGCCAGCACAGACAGTAATTAGACACTGCTAGAAGAAAGGGAGGCTTGCCTGCAGGTGCGGGCATCATCCCGGTACTGATTTTTACGGCAATCGGCTTTCCAGCCAAAACAACCGATGTGGCTAAAAGCCGCTCGGCTGTTATGCCGGAGGAGCGGAAGGGGACGTCCCCCCTTCCCGCCTCCTCCTGCCGCTCTTACTGGGGCTCCCGTTTAATCGGGAGCACCGATGCACAATCCGATGCCTCTGGCGGCTGGGGAGGGACTGGAATGAAGCCTTAAGCGGCTTCATTCCAGTCTCCTTGACATAAACACGTAAGCGACGTCATGACGTCACTTCCGGTTTACTCCCAATGGCGCTGGATTTAAAAATATATACAGTATTCATACATTCCTTGTGACAGCAATAAAAGTGATCAAAATTGTTTTTTTTTTTTAAAAACAATTTATTCATTTTAAAATAAATAAGATTTTTTTTAAAGCCCCCCCCGTTCCAGCGAGCTCGCACAGCAAAGAAAACGAAGCATACGAAAGTCGCACCCGCATATGTAAACAGTGTTCAAATCACACATGTGAGGTATCGCCGCGATTGTCAGAGCAAGAGCAATAATTTTAGCACTAGACCTTCTCTGTAACTCTAACCTGGTAACCGGAAAAAAAATTTTAAGCGTCGCCTATTGAGATTTTTAGGTACCGTCGTTTGTCGTCATTCCACAAGTGCGTGCAATTATAAAGTGTGACATGTTTGGTATCTATTTACTCGGCATAACATTATCTTTCATGAATTTTAAAAAAACTATACCGTAAAATTAGCCTAATTTATTTGCATAATGTGAAAGTGTCCCTTTTCCCAAAAAGTTGCATTTAAAACACCGCTGTGCAAATACCGTGTGACATAACATATTGCAACAATCGCCGTTTTATTCTCTAGAGTCTCTGCTAAAAAAATATCTATAATGTTTGGGGGTTCCAAGTAATTTTCTAGCAAAAAATATGGATTTTAACTTGTAAACACCAAATGTCAAAAATAGGCTTAGTCACAAAAGGGTTATTGTTTAACCACTTAAAGACCAGCCGCCGCAGTTGTACTGTGGCAGGTTGGCTCTCCTGGGCAAAGCTCCGTCATTGTACGTCGCCTGTTTTAACACCTCTGGGGGCACGACGCCAGAGAATATTGCACATGGCTGGCGGACGTGATGTTTGCTGGCCACCCACGATCGCTCCTGAGAGAGACAGAATGGGTATCAGTCAATGTAAACAGACAGATCACCATTCTGTCAGGAGAGGAGAGACAGATCTGCTGCTCCTAGTGATTAGAAACATCGATCTTTCTCCTCCTCCAATCAGTCCCACCCCCCCACACAGTTAGAAACACCTCCCTAGGACAAACTTAACCCTTGATTGCCCCCTAGTGTTAACCCCTTCCCTGCCAGTGACATTTATACAGTAATGGTAATCAGTGGCTATTTTTGGCACTGATCGCTGTATAAATGTCAATGGTCCCAAAAAAGTGTCATAAATGTCCAATCTGTCGGCCGACCATTGCCATTTATACATCCCAAAAAAGTGTCATAAATGTCCAGTCTGTCTGCCGCAATGTCACAGCCCTGTTAAAAATCTCTAAACACCGCCATTACTAGTAAAAAATTAATTTTTTTTTTTTTAAATCAATCCCCTATTTTGCAGCCGCCATATCATTTTTGTGCAAACCAATCAATCTCTTATTGCGATTTATTTATTTATTTTTTATCAAAAATATGTAGAATACATATCGGCCTAAACCGATGAAGAAATTTAGTTTTTTTACTTTTTTGGGGGGGATATTTTTATTATAGAAAAAAGTAAAAAAAAAATATTTTTTTTTTTTCAAAATTGTCAGTTTTTTTTTGTTTATAGTGCAAAAAATAAACCGCAGGGGAGATCAGATACCACCAAACGAAATTTCTATTTGTGGGGAAAAAAGGACATGAATTTTGTTTGGGTACAAAATCGCACGACTGCGCAATAAAGCGTTGCAGTGCTGTATCGCAAAAAAAATGGCCTGGTCATTAAGGGGACAAATCCTTCCGGTCCTTAAGTGGTTAAAGTAGAATTCAAACACTTAAGTTGTCCATACATGGTTAGGAAATCATTTAAAAAAAAAAACTGTGGTATTTGACCTGTCAAACATGCATGCAATAACGCCATCATTCTATCTGAATTGTTACCCCAATAGTTGACCTATTATCTGTCATTAACAACATAAATGGTACATTTTTCATTGATCGGAAATTATGTAAATGGTAAATTTTTCATTGATCAGCGGAAAATATGTAAAGCTTTTTTGACCTTTGTGACCCATCCCATTCGCCAGTTGTATTTAAAAAATAAATCTTTCTTTTCGCTGCTTGTACTTCCTGGGTTATATTTTAACATGCACATGTGGTGTAGGTTTTTTTTCTTCAAACTGATTCTGATCGATTTAATACTGAGATTCTGAAAATTGAAAACATGAGGGTTCGTTTTTTTTTGCCAAAAAAATTAGCATTTCGAGAATCAAAATGACCTCACTAACATTTTAAAAGTCGAACGATCGAATATATCGAACACTTTCTCAAACAATTTTATAACCATGTATGGCCGCTCTTAAAGAGACAGTACACAGATAATGAGCAAAAGCGCAGAAAGGGAAAAGACAAATACAAAAAAAACACTAAATGGAATAAACTAAACTGCTCTATATAACAAACACACACACACACACACACACGTTACCAGTACGGTCACCAAATTTTGTGTTATTTTGCCGTTGGATAAATTTGTAGTTAGAGATGTGTTTGCACCGTGTGGCTTGTTTTCACCTGATTAGTGTTTGGTACCCTCTGATTGATGACGTCTTTATGATCTCTCCCCAGAATTGCTCTTTCCAAACAGAATTTTACCCTGAAGTACAATGTGAACATTCCACGGCAAGTGGTGAGTCGTGTCTTGGAACCCCTCACTGTGCTGGAAGGGGGAGTCTGGTGGCCATACACAGAACAATATTACAACATACAGTTGTATTAAATAGACCTATTGTCTGATCGGAAATATAATCCAAAGATTGAAAAGGTCATTCGATGTGCCATATACTTAACAATCATATTGAACTACTTAAATCTACTTTCCTACGTCCAGATTTTCAATCCAGGCTGATCAGAATCACATTGGTTGGTTTTGCTTGAAATAGATCGATTACACAATATGTGTAATGTCTATAATTTATAGATCTGATCTTGTTACTGGATTTTGTGAGGAATCATTCAATCAGATTATGTGTAGGGCCACCATTAAGTGATATTCACTGCTGGTTCATTCCTGGCTCGTTTTTCACCCACCTTTGTGTTTTCCAGCTCCTCCTGTTACTTAAAATTATATATAAATCCGGCACAGCCCCAAGCCCCTCCTAATGGGCACAGCAGGTATGCAGACCTAGGAGCTCAGCACAGGGATAGTGGGAACCCCTTATAATGGGCACAGTAGGTATACAGACCTAGGAGCTCAGCACAGGGATAGTGGGAACCCTTTATAATGGGCACAGTAGGTATGCAGACCTAGGAGCTCAGCACAGGGATGGTGGGAACCCCTTATAATGGGCACAGTAGGTATGCAGACCTAGGAGCTCAGCACAGGGATGGGGGAAACCCCTCATAATGGGCACAGTAGGTATGCAGACCTAGGAGCTCAGCACAGGGATGGTGAGAACCCCTTATAATGGGCACAGCAGGTGTAGAGACCCAGGAGCTCAGCATAGGGATGGGGGAGACCCCTCATTATGGGCACAGCAGGTGTACAGACCCAGGAACTCAGCACAGGGTTGGGGGAACCCCTCATAATGGGCATATGATATATATATATATATATTATATAATCATGGAGAGCCGGTGATCTGACGAGAAAGGTCCCTCCATCGGATAGTGTCCGCTCTATAGTGCGCAGTACGGAGGACAAAGGAGACGCCAAAAGTCTCCGAAGATGAACAGCTGATTATCAGCTCTACACGGCACCTGTGCACTTAATACAAAATTTTGTCACACGCTCCCGATGTTGTAAGACAGCACTTTGTAAGAGGGCCCCTCGCGGGCTCGCTTCACTCGCCACGCTTCAGGCACAATATTCTAACTCTATGTCCACTTGGATGGTGGGGCTTGAACTTGGACTCAGGGCAGAATAAGTGCACAATTGCCGTGTAGAGCTGACGATCAGCTGTTCATCTTCGGAGACTTTTGGCGTCTCCTTTGTTCTCCGTACTGCGCAAGTGCAGTATAGGGAGGACACTGTTCAATGGGGGACAATTCTCGACAGGACACCGGGCCACTGCACAACATTATCAACTCACTCCAAGCCTGATAGGATATTTATTGTTACCTCAACAAGGACACCATCAGAATCATTCAGGATTATACTCCATGGTGCATGGGTTGTGTGCTGTATTAATATCTAGGCAATCTCTAGTTTGCAAAATTGTTTCAAAGCCTGCGTGCTGCAAATTCTATATCTCTAACCACAGTTGCACACTGCTCAGCGCTTCAGGATGAGATGTGCTTTAAGTGAGTAGAAACTACCTAAACACTAAAGCAACAAATGATAGCTGCTGCTTTTTTATAACATAATATCATAGAAAATATATAAATAGTTCAAATCCTGAAATCAAGAGTCCACTTATCATAGAGAAAAAGTTCAAATCCTTGCAAAATTGTTTAACTAGTGCTTGTCTGGTGGTTTCCTTTTTTAATCAATATGTAATAGAAATTATTTTTATCTAAAACATTGATTACCTCAGTGCCTATAAAGTCCAGTACCAATTTCTCCATTATTATCTCCAGTTAAAGGGACGTGGCATATACAGTATCTCACAAAAGTGAGTACACCCCTCACATTTTTGTAAATATTTTATTCTATCTTTTCATATGACAACACTGAAGAAATGACACTTTGCTACAATGTAAAGTAGTGAGTGTACAGCTTGTGTAACAGTGTAAATATGTTGTCCCCTCCAAATAACTCAGCACACAGCCATTAATGTCTAAACCGCTGGCAACAAAAGTGAATACACCCCTAAGTGAAAATGTCCAAATGATGGGGGGAGCCCTTCATAATGGGCACAGCAGGTGTACAGACCCAATAACTCGGCGTAGGGATGGTGGGAGCCCCTCATTGTGGCCACAGCAGATGTACAGACCCTGGAGGTCACCACATGGATGGGGGGAGCCCCTCATAATGGGCACAGCGAGTTTACAGTCTCAAGAACAGAGATCTCATCAACGGGAATCATTACATTGTAATGCCACAAAAACAAAGCCATTCCATCTGGCGATTTATTATTTATTTTTTTCACAGGTAAAACAAATAGTTTACATGTGTTTAATTTCTCAGGGCAGGTTTGATGATGGTGACAATAGACCATGCCAACGTGTGTTGGAACAGCAATCTTGTAGCCTCCATTGGAAGCCCATATGACAGGGTGACAACACAGGAGCTGGAAACCAGGGTTAGAGTGTTGTCACCCTATCACAGGAAGTGCCTCAATAAGGACATTTATGCCAGGATTATCAGGGATTATTTTAACAAAAGTTGCAGATTTAAAAAAGATTGATAATGACTTTATGAAACAAAGCTTCCACGAGATTTTAGTAATCGAGTTTATAAATCTGCAGCAGACGGATGACAATATTGTGTTCCTTTTCTTTACAGTTCTGTATCCTCTTCTCTGTCTTGTTTTATTAGAATATAAGGTAACAGCATGCAGTAATGACATCATTTCTTCTTCTCTCCTCTGCAGGGATTGGCTGGGAGCAGGTGAGTCTATTTTTGGTTGAGTTTTGTTGTTGTACAAAGATAGAAGGTTTGGCTCATGTGGGAAAATAGGAGTTTACTGTGCTCTGCTCCTGCATGAGCTTTCATATCTGCCTGCCTACTGTTCAGACACATGGGTTGTAAGGGCTCATTTACATTTGTGATACCTTCTGAAGAGGGCATTTGACTGATTGCATACAAATTTAAACTCTTAAGGTATGACCTCATATTACATGGTTTTGGTAAATCTGAAGGAAAAAATCTACAGAAAATTGTATCGTGTGTATCCAGGTTTAGCAAGGCCTAAGCATGTTTTGCATATAAGCGGCTGTTAATTGGTTGTATTAAGCAATTTTTAATTCTACCACCGCATGTTATGGATGGCTCCTTAAAGATGACCTGTCACTCAGGTTACTTTCACACTGAAGCACTTTGCAGATGCTACAAGGCTAAAAACAGGGCCTGCATAGAGCCTCTCCTGTCTCTCCCTTTCACACTGGAGCGGTGCGCTTGCAGGATGGTATAAAAAGTTTTTGCAGTGCTGTAGGAGCGCCCCTGCCCATTGAAATCAATGGGACAGTGCCTCCAAACTGCCAGCAAAGCGCCGCTGCAGCTTTGCGGTCGGTTTTAATACTTTTTTTTAGCCGCTAGTGGGGGTTAAAACTCCCCACTAACGACCACTGCTAAAACACTGCTAAAAATAGCAGCGCTTTACCTCCGACGTCCCAGTGTGAAAGTAGCCTAATATTTTAGATGACAGCAAAATGTAACCTTGTTATGCAATCTGTGCAGAAAAGTCACAGTTCATGGTCTGCAGTCCTTCTATTGCCTCGGCCTTTCCCCTTCCTCATAATATCACAGCACTGTCAGCCAGTCAAACAACCTAATCTGTGCACTGCTGCTCCTTTGTTGTCCAATCACAGACAGGGGTGGGTCGGTGACCAGGCTGTCCAGCTTACCTGCAGTATAGTTTGCAGGGAGGACCATTGTGATGGGAGTTACATTGGGCGGGGGGCCCGTGGAACCCATAATCCCTTGGGGAGTTCGGGAAACCCTTGTTTCAGCTCCCCATACACCTTCTATGTCTAAGTTACCCTATGTCTCTAATAGGGGCACAGGGTGACCGAGAACCCCAGTCTGATCTGTACTAATCGGACTTGCTGTACAACCACTGGAATGGTGTGTGTGTGTGTGTGTGTGTGTGTGTGTATGTATGTATGTGTGTATATATATATATATATATATATATATATATATTGTATATTGTCTAATACTATGACGTGCTCTGTGTTGCGTCGTTTGGAGTGTGGCTGTATCCCATTGTTCTATTGTGTCTGTCTGCATTGTGAGCAACCTATTATTGGATGTCTATATCTACGTAGATTAGCATGCGAGAGGAGAGGAGGGAGAATTCCCCCAACAGCTCTCCCTGCTGATTGGACAATCTACTGGTGAGAAGTTTGAACACCTCTGTGTTCAAATAAACCGTTCCATGTTGCAGTTTTGTAACTGAGCTTGTCTCGCCTGGTTCTTACAATATATGGGCTGTAATATCTGAACAAGGTAGAGGGGAGTAGAACGAAATAAAAGCAATATGGACTATAATCTAATACTAGGTTGAACAATTTTTTTTACCCTGTTATCTATTCGCCTGTGTCTACATTCAGGGAGTGGTTGGACAGCATACCATCCTATATAAGCGGCATCGATCGATGGAGTGGATGGGGCATTATAGACTCAATTAATTCAATGTAATAAAATTAAATAATTCATCCTTAATTAGTCATCCTAAAATAACGGTCATTTCCTTATGTATGTTAACCATTCAACATATTTTGATACTTTTATAAATGTAAAATAATTGTTTGGAGTTGGGAAATATGTTTTATGGAACAGTATAACAATGTAAGAGTCCAATAGAGGGGGTAATTTTCTTTTGAAAAGGGACGGATCTTTGATTCAGGCACCTGTTCAGGTGAGAATACAATACATCCTTTTTTCTGATGCTTTATATCTCTGTATGTATGGTATTGTCACCATACAGCAGTCACCTAATTTTTGGAAGACCCACCTTAAAATCCCAAAAATGTTTTAGAAGTTTTAAAAATCACAGTATAAAAAGACCATATCTTGGAGAAAGTTGTGAGGTTTTAGCAATAAAATGTGCAATTTAAAATGATAAAATTCGTTTGATAATTAAACCCTATTTTATCAATGTTATTAATATTAAGTAATTGTGCTAAATACACCTACACTTTTAGATGGATTTTCTGCTTGTCCGTCTAGTGCATATTTATTTTTGTTCCACTATTATTGTTTTTACAACATTTATTATGGATGTTCACAGCAGGGCACAACAAATACACACATCTGAGATTTATTTACTCATTTATATGGGGTAATGGTGAGAAGTTTCAGTTTGACACGTTTTTCTGATACTTGTTTAATCAATTAGTTGCTAATTAGGGTGTCAATTGATAACATTCACCTCATGTATTTGTGTGAATATATACTTGTCTGTAGGCACCAGTTTTTTTTAGCTATGAGTAAGCACCTGACCTTGGTGTGAAAGATGTAGGCTGATACCTGTAGTTCACCTTTGTATCCGGCACTTGAATAAAGAAATTGCATAGGAGTGCGGCCGTCCAGCCTTCTTTTCTTCCATGGTGTGCTCTGTGTTGGGTCTTTTGGGGTGTGGCTGTATCCCATTGTTCTATTGTGTCTGCCTTGTGAGCAACCTATTATGGGATGTATATATCTATGTAGATTAGCATGCGAGAGGGGAGTAGGGACAGCTCTACTTACGGATTGGACAGTGTACTGCTGAGAAGTTTGAATATCTCTATGTGCCTGTATTCAGATAAACCATTCCATGTTGCAGTTTTGTAACTGAGCTCGTCTCGCCTGGTTCTTACAATGTATGAGCTGTAATATCTGATGATCAGACTGGAGGAAGCGATATATGACAAAAGCACTCAAGCGGAGTGTGGGACGTTTCGTTACAACCATGACCTGGCTGTGTGTTGTATTCTATAGGTGAGCCCAGGACCTGACTATGTTGCCTAGCAGGGGTGCTTGGATCACAGAGCTGGTTGAGCAGGCTTACAATGAGCTCTCATGTATGTATTTCATCCATGTATTCAGATATCTGGATATAATGCACAATCTGTGAGAGCGGTGTGCTGTGGATTGAACTGCTTTTTGCTCCATACATTACCAATAAAATGGAAAGACACAGCAGAATCCATTCTATCATTTACCTCTATGCATTCTGTGCCTCTCCGGCTATAATAGACTTTCTCTTTATCATTTTGTTTTCTAGAAATTATAATGAATTTCCTCCTTCAGCATCTCGCTACCCTCATCCTCCATCCTCCATCCTCCCCATTTTCCTCCGGCTGAACAATATCTGCATTTTAATAACATCAGAAAACCTTGTATTGTTTTCCCATCCAGTTGAGTCCCGTTTGCGTCGTTTTATGGGTGAATTAGGCGATGTTCGTGATGGACCTACTCCACTCCGCCAAGGCGTCGGCACGGGCAGCGTTTTGCAAATTGCTGTTTATTATCCGGCGTGTCGCCTTTGTGGGGAATGTGATCAGCCGAGGGTTCCCGAGCCCTCCGCTCCACGCACAAATCATTCGCCAACCGCCTGCAAATGCTGCTAAAGCATTCATGAGCTGCTCCTCTTTGCCAGGCATTTAAATTTAATTGCGCTCTTTATTAGGTCATTTCCGGGACTGATTGGAAACGCTTATTGAAAACGCTTCAACTGCTCATGTCGTATGTGTAGCACAAGGCTGCTCTTTAACCCTATGATGGCTGGATGTTACTTTACCATCTAATGTATGTTATTTTATTTTTCCAGCGCCATCGTGTCAGCGACGCTAAAATGTCTGATGAAGTTCTACAATTTGACGGATGATGTAAGTCTGTTATAATGGTTTATTATTGTAATGATGTTATCCTGATTTTATTAATTATTGCATTGAGGTAAATGATAGAAGTGGACTTTTTATGACTTTTTAGATTATACAACTGTAAAGAAGTGGCATTTAACTATATCAGGGATCTCCAAACTGCGGCCCCCGGGGCCACATTTGCCCCGCTAGGAGATTTTATCCAGCCGGCAGCCAGGGTCATTGGGGTATCCTCAGACTTGCGCAGACTAAGTATTCAGATCAGTTGGTCTCTGCTTTTAATGGGGACCCTAATATTAGGGGGGGCTCTGATGGGGATCATGACATGGGGGGGGCTCCGATGGGGACCATGACATGGGGCTCTCATGGGGAGTCTGACATGGAGGTTGGGGGGGCTCTGATGGGGACCCTGACATGGGGAGGGGGCTCTGATGAAGACCCTGATGTAAGGGGGGGGGGGCGCTCTGATGAGGTCCTTGATAAAAGAAGGGCTTTGATAGGGGACCCTGATGTAAGGGGGGCTCTGATGGGGACCCTGATGTAAGGGTTGCCCTAATAGGGACCCTGATTTAAGGGGGGACCCTGATATAAGGAGGGACTCTGATGGGGATCCTGATGTAAGGGGAGCTCTGATGAGGTTGCTGATGTAAGAGGGAGGGAGGCTCTGATCAGACCCTGCTATTAGAGGGGGGGGGGGGATTTTGATATGTAAGAGGGGTTTTGACATGAAGGGAGGATTTGTGATGGGGGGCTTCACTCCAATTCATTCCTTAGGGTGTATTCAATTACTTATAAAACTGATTTCCTTTTTCGCTCCGTGAATATTCGTAAAATACACTTAAGATGCTTCCATCCCTGCCCTTTCCTCATCCTACACTGGGGCAGTGCGCTTGCAAAACGGGGGGAAAAAAAAGTCCTGCAAGCAACATCTTTGGGGCAGTGTGGGAGTGGTGTATAACCGCTCCCGCGCCGCCCCTGCCAATTTGAAATTATTGGCAGTGCTGCCAAAGCGCCGGCAAAACGCTTCAGCATCACCAATACATGGGCGCTATTAACCCTTTCCTCGGTTGCTAGCGGGGGATGAAAGCACCCCCGCTAACAGCCGAAAAGTACAGCTAAAACTTCAAACTTGCATTTGAAAGGGGCTCTTTTCTTTAGGCATCATTTCCCCAATTCTGAAAACCATATGGAGGGTGTGCTCCTTGTCCTCTGTAGGTGAACTTTGTTAGCTTATCACTTGCAAGGCTTTCAACTAAGGGCAGTTTTTATAAGTTTATTGCATGGTGTGTGATGCATGTTGTGCTACTGAACATTGTGAATTATTTGCCTGAGGGGTAATGTTTTCCATTGCTTTGTTTTCTGCATATACTTATGGCTGCATTTTCGCCTACCATAAACAAACAAAAGAATAAAAAAAAAAAAGTTAGGTGACTGCTGGTATATAGAAATGTTTTTGCATGTATAGTTTGTAAATCTATAAGTATATGGGAAAAGGGCATATATTTTTTTATTTTTTTTCCGGGCAAAGGGGGAATTTCAATCTCACATTGAGGACACCCCAAACCATGCATCAAACAGGATAGTCTCATCTGCAACCCCGTGAGTTGTGCTGGGTGCACTATTGTGGCTTGTGGTGGGCTGTGTTGCTAAGGAGAGCTAAAGGTTATCTAACAGCACGGCAGTAGCTGCTTGCTTTTCAGCTGGCTTTGTCTGATGGAAACTTCAGACTGAGCCATTTGATAGGGGGAGGAGTCATTGTGATGGCTACAGAGCTCTGTAAAGCAAAAGCTTGTTCACTACAAACTCTTCCTGCTTGCTGGAAACAAGCATAACATTTTTTAGTTGGCATAATTTTATATTTACGTGACTAAAGAAAAAAATATTTTTTTTTTTTAATCCTTATTCATGATCATTAATTGTTATAAATGAACACTTTAGCATTATAGCATACATTGGCTGGATCTGGGGGGGGGGGTTCACACACACACACACACGTCTGCTACAGTAGCTGGGAATGTGTGTAAATGTGTAACGCAGGCTGTCAGCCATCAGGCAAAAAATTCCCAGGCTTTGCTGTCCCTCCTGTAGACCTGGGACTAGCATGGCGGGTGCCTCACGGTAGAGGGAAGGGAGACCATAAAACATTTGCTGATCTTTCCTACCTAGTAAGAACACATTACATCACTTCCAGCTCTTTTCTGTGCTTCATTGCCTTCAATGGAGGCAATAGAGGACAGGTAAGGCATCAGAGGTCTTTTTATTAAAGAGAACCTGTCACAACAAAATTTTGACTTTTGGCCCCCCTAATGTGATAGAAAAAAAAACTGTAAAAGAAAATACACCCAAGCACTTAAATCATTCCCCCCCCCCCCACCCACCCACATAAGAACATAGACATGCATTACACATTACATATCACTGCACATGCCAAGTGGGGTCAAGCATTCTAGGCCCATTATATATGGGTAACTGTAAAATGATGACCTGCAGGGGCTTTTAAAGCTTGCCTATGGAAAATTGAGGGTACTGAAGGTTGTCACTGTGGGCACATGTCATTTTAAGGCTTCACATGTTTGGTATCTATGTACTCTGTGCAATCCATCTTTTATATTTTACCAAAAACTGTGTAATATCTTAATGTTTTTTTTTTGTTTACCGAAATGTATGCCTTAACATGGAAATGTCATTTCAAAATTAATTTTCAATAAGTTTAAATCAGTCTTGTTACATGTGGCTTTTTAAAGACTGTAGGCTGTCAAAAAAGCAGACCTTTTAGCAATGGATAAAGAAGTTAAAGTTGTATTTTGTTAAAAAAAAGCAAAAAAAAAAAAACATTGTTTATGATATGTGTTGCTTTACCAACCCAAATGACAAAGTGATTGCAGAGTGACTTTTTGTCTCCCTCTAGTGGTTAATTAACAAATATCTTTGTTTCGTGTACTTATAAAGCAGAGCAATGATGTAAAAAAAAAAATTTTTTTATATTATTTTAATGTGAACTCTAAACTCAAAATATGTATGTGCTCAATAATAATAATACATTAAACTTTCCCTTTCATTATAATAATCTTATAGGCATATGTTCGTGTTTTATTTCTTAATATTTGTTTTTAGGATCTTCCTAAGACTGTGCAGCCAAATTTTATTCTGGACGTGGAGAAGGAGGAGCTTTTCATCACAGCGGGATTGCAGGACCGAGTTGTTCAGGTGAGAAGATGTCAAACTTGTCACTTGAAGGACCTTGTGTGGTATAGGCTCCATTCCCACTAGTAGCAGTGTGTATTGCCGCTCCCCTGAAAAGCGATCCGCAGTGGAACACATTTTAGAGGACCGTGAGAGCGTGAAAGAAGGCTTGAGGCAGTCTGGAGAAAATACTACTGTCTCCTTTTTTTTTTTTTTTAAGTCCCGTGGTGTATGTTGCATTGAAACACACTCACAAAAACTACCAGCCGGTGCATAAAAAAAGTGACCACACAAAAAAGTGAAGAGAAAGGACCCTAGCCCTGATCCTCTAGGGTGCAGGGGTACTCGGGAAGCTGGGGTACTCACTAGCCCACCAGGCGACCCCCTTTCCTTGGTGAGTACTAGATGAGGCTCCCGGAACGGAGGCCCCATGGGAGGGGAAGGATGGCCATCATTCCCACCTAGTTACATCAGGCCGGATACTAGACAACCTCAGGAGGCTTGCTGACCAAAAAAGATATATTTTTTTTATTTTTTACTGAAGAATGTGGCGCTTGTTTACACACCTGTGTGCATACACACACATACACATTACACTTAATGAGCTGTAATTTAGCTCAGTAAAATTTTTTTTTAAAAAAAGCTGTACTGTATTTTTCAAACTGCAGTGTGCAAGACGCCTTATTTTTACTACTGAATAGTGATTTTTGCACTGTGGTACCGCACCATAACTGAGAGCCAAGCACTTGCCTCATGTTTGTGGTGCGGTCCTATTTACTTGCATGGGAGAGTTTGACAGGTGGTGTCACTTGTCAAACTTGGCATGTTGGCATTAAAACTGCCATACCATGATGAAAAGCATCACTGGGGCACAGCATTTTGTACTCCCCTATGTGGTACTTATGTCTGCTTGTACAGTGCATCTGGAAAGTATTCACAGTACTTCATTTTTTCCACATTTTGTTATGTTACAGCCTTATTCCATAATGGATTACATTCAGTATATCCCACAAAATTCTACCGGTACAAACACCCCATAATGACAACGTGAAAGAAGTTTGTTTGAAATCTTTGCAAATCTGTTAAAAATAAAAAAAATCCCATGTACATACAGTGCTTTGCAAAAGTATTCACCCCCTTGGCTTTTTACCTATTTAGTTACATTATAGCCGTTAGTTCAATGCTTTTTTTTAATCTGTACCAGTAGATTGATATTGGTCTATAATAGGACGGCATTTCCTGCCCTCCATATCTCACTATTGAGCTCTATGATCCAATCTAATATAATGTGATCCGTTTTCCCTTTATAGGTTTATGAAGGTCTAATCTACATGGACTTCAGCAGACCAATCATGGAGGAGCAGGGCTTTGGTATGTGGTTTACTTACTCTGAAGAGAGACTTGGGATTTCCCCCGGGCCACACTTCCAGTGCAGGGATGAGCAGTGTGATTCTGCCTCTCAATTTCACTCACTTAGGCAAAGTTTGCTTAAGAAAGAACAAACTTTTTTTTTTATTTAGAGGCTTTTGGGTGACTTTAGAGCAGGGTTGTCAAACGCCACTTTATCATGGGCCACATCAACTTTATATATACCCCCGGTTGTACTGTATCTGGGCTGTGCTACATACAGAGTGCAGGGTTCAGGAGTGTGCAGAGTTCAGGATTAAACTACGAACTGGGTGAAGAGTTCAGGGGGTGGGCTATGTTGCGAGTTCAGGGGTGGGCTATGTTGCGAGTTCAGGGGTGGGCTATGTTGCGAGTTCAGGGGTGGGCTATGTTGCGAGTTCAGGGGTGGGCTATGTTGCGAGTTCAGGGGTGGGCTATGTTGCGAGTTCAGGAGTGGGCTATGTGGCGAGTTCAGGGGTGGGCTATGTGGCGAGTTCAGGAGTGCGCTATGTGCCTTTGTCCGTAACCTTCGTGTGAGGAAGTTGCTGACCTGATACAATGTATCTCTGATTTGCTGCAGGAGATTATGTCCGCATGGACATCGGCTGCGCCCCTCCATTTTGGCTGGCGTATCTTCGGGATCCGAGTGATTCTGGCGTTATCCATAACAACGTACGACAAAGATGGCTGAACGGTGAGCATCTGGCGGCAGCTTTTTATCCACCACCCCTCGGCTAAATCATCTTACTTTGCTCCGATTACTGTACAGTCTGGTTATCCGAGGTTATGGCACTTCATACTGCCTGTACCACCTACTGGTTAGGGCACTTTATATGGCATATGCCCAACTAACTGGATTCCTGGGTATGGCAACACATAGGAACTGTAGCCCTTACCTGTATCCCTGGTTATGGCACTTTATTCTGCCTGTACCCCCCTATTGGTGTCCCTGGTTATAGCACTTCATTCTGCCTGTACCCCCCCTATTGGTGTCCCTGTTTATGGCACTTCATACAAGTCCAGCAAGAATTTTCAGTGAGGGGGAAAAAAACTCACATCAACCAACCAGCAGTCACTTCACTTCTCCAAATTCTGTACACGGATACTTAACCAAATGCCGACCAGCCCACGGCTGGGCAAATGGGCATACAGGTACATCCCCTTTAAGATGTGGTGGCCATGGGTCCCGCGGACTCTGTCCGCCAGGTACCAGCGAACGTGTCGGGGAGCGGCAGAACGGGGAGATGCCTATGTAAACAAGGCATTTCTCCATTCTGCCTAGTGACATGACAGAGATCACTGCTCCCTGTCATCGAGAGCAGTGATGGCTGTCATGTAAGTAGTAGCCCATCCCCCCAAGTTAGAATCACTCCCTAGAACACACTTAACCCCTTCCCTGCAAGTGTCATTTACACAGTAATCATTGCATTTTTATAGCACTGATCGCTGTATAAATGACAATGGTCCCACAATAGTGTCAAAATTGTCCGATGTGTCCGTCGTAATGTCGCAGTCAAGATAAAAATCGCTGATCACCGCCATTACTAATAAAAAAAAAAAAAAATTAATAATAAAAAAGGCTATGAATCTATTCCCTATTTTGTAGACACTATAACTTTTGCACGAATCAATATATGCTTATTGTGATTTTTTTTTAACCAAAAATATATAGAAGAATACATATCAGCCTAAACTGAGGAAAAAAATCCGTTTTTTTATATATTTTTGGGGGATTATTTATTATAGCAAAAAGTTAAAAATGTTGCTTTTTTTTTTTTCAAAATTGTCTCTTTTTTTGTATATAGTACAAAAAAATTAAACGCAGAAGTGAATAAATACCACCAAAAGAAAGCTCTATTTGTGGGAAAAAAAGGACGTCAATTTTGTTTGGGTGCAATGGCACACAACCGCGCAATTGTCAGTTAAAGTGACGCAGTGCCAAATCTCAAAAAGTGCTCTGGTCAGGAAGGGAATAAATCCTTCCGGGGCTGACGTGGTACCCTATCTCTGTTCTTTGAAAGGGTCACTTCAGTCAGTGCGAATGCAGTTTTTGGTGTACACTGAAGAGGTTAAAGCACTTAGTGGTTGGTATTTGTTCAGGCATCAATCAGCATCACCATCAATTTCCCCGGGGTAAGATGACACCATCCTATAAATCTTGGTGCCTGTACAGTTCTTGGGCTGTGTTCACAAATGTCTGACACAGATCAGCTCCTGCTGCAGGGTCTCATTTTTTTTTTTTTTTATTTGCTGCAAAGATACAATTTTGAAGTTTGTATCACTGGGGGAGAGAAGACTGAGAAAATGATCTCTCCTGCCTGCAGCAGACTGGTGACATCTCCTCAGCTTAGGAAACTTCGCGATTTGAAGTTCAAGGACAGCTTTTTAATAAAAGTTGGAGCTTAAAAAAAATATATATATGTCATTACTGTATACTGGAAAATTTCAGGAATGTATTCATATTTTCTACAGACTTGTAAAGTTACTGACAGGTCCACTTTTAATATATTACAAAAAGAAAGAGCCTAAACCTCCTTGTATTAACCCTTACAATGGAAAGTAAAATAAATCAATAAAGACAGTTTCTAGATATCAGAGTTTAATGGGTGTTCCTGGTGGTGGATGCCGAAGAATGTAGGGCGATGGTAGACACTGTGTGATGACCCAGCTGGGTGTCTTTCTTCTTTCAGGTGATCCGGAAGTTACTGAAGCCATGAAGATATTTGCAGAACTGACAGATAAAGCAAAGTAAGATATACACCAACATTTTCATCTGTGTGTAAAGCTCCAGATAGAAGCTGTCATGCCGCTTGAAATCCAGAAACACAGAGCAGCTGTATATTTTGTCAAATGTTGCACGTGGCCCAGGTGATGACAGCTTCAATCTGAGGTTTCTGACACTCTGCCACGTAAAAGATGCATTTTCCAATATTACGTCTATGTATGACAATTCTGCCTTCGCAGGACAGCAATAGAGCAGAAGAATTGGACCGAACTGGCCAAGCTGATGGGTCAGAACCTGGAATTGCGGAGGTAGGGTGCATCAGGAAGGTGGCATCCTTCCCATCCACCAGGTGCAGAAACTGGAATGTCGTACAGGAAGCTAAGGCTCTGTTCAGGCCTGATCGATCTGGAATCGCGGCGGGACATGCTTGCAATGCTATGAATTCCTAATGGCACCCCAAATGCGGGGTGGTTTTGCTGAGATTGTCGAGTAACAAATCGCACTACAATTGCTGCAAAAATAGCAACCGCAAATGCTCCAGGCTCTGTGCCAAGATTTTAGTACATAAGCTTCTTTGGAGCATTTTTGGAGTGGAGGGACACCTATTCAAATGAATGGTGCCACTCCAAAAATGCTCCACTAAAAAGCAATAGCTAAAAAAACAAGCTGCAGATCACTCAGGTGTGAATAGAGCCTAAGGGACAGATTATGCAAAGTTTCTTTAGAGATCCTGCCAGTAACAACGCTTTTTTTTTTTTTTGCAGGGTGACAACACTAAACAGTATCTTGCAATTAGCAGTAGTGTTGTCAGCCTGCTGTGAGCCCCTTCCATAGGCCATAATAATCCCTATTAGGTCGTCCTCTTCCCAGGGCTGTCTTTAGCGCAGGGCAAACGGGGCACCTGCCCTGGGCCCAATGGTTGTAGGGGGGCCTGCACAACTACCCGTGAATTGGGGCCCCGATGACAGTTTTGCAGAGTGTACAGAGGACACGAGAGGCTGTATTCCCATGCTGGCCATCTGAGAGGGGGCGGGGCCAGGAGCTCCACTAATGCTTGGACCCCGCCCCGTGCAGCCTGTATGTGTATTAATGTGCCCCTTTACTTGCTCAATTATTTAGGATTGCTCCACTGCTCAGTGAGAAGTAATGATGTGCATTAACCTGTAGCAACCAATCAGCGAACAGTAGTGATCTGCTTTAATATCTAGCAGCCAATCAGTAAGTGGTAATGATGTGCATTAACCTCTAGCAACCAATTGGCAAGCAGAAATTGTGTGTTGTAACCTCTAGCAACCAGCCAGTGAGCAGTAAGGATAGGCTGTAACCTCTGGCAAACAATTGCAATCACTGCGCGATCTGCTGTAGTAAACAGATTTTGAGTCTACCTGTTATTTTTTGTATGTCCCAGAATGGAGGGGGAGGCCCCAAGAAAATGTTTGCCCAGGGCCCAATCAAAATTAAAGATGGCCCTGCTTCTTCCCCCACACTGCTTAAATTGACATGCTTTTTTGGCTATAGGTGGATAGGAATAATGTGAAATGCTTACCTTATGCCTCACTTCTGCAGGCTTTGCCCATCCCCCCAAAGCCAATTGCAGCCCTCTGTTATCATGTACAATGTAGGACCAGACCCGAAGTTGGGCTTTAAGACAACTGTACATAGTGAGGCATGATGCCAAGTATACTGAAGAATAGATTTGCTGATTCCATCTGTTTTAAGCTGATGGAGATGTACCTCTCCTGTACACTTTACATTTACCCCACCTATTAATGACATCGATTCTCCACTTCAGGTCAATATTTACTGACGCTTGCCTTGGCCCCGGAAACCTGCGGATGATTGAAATCGCTAAACAGGTATTCTCCCATTTATAAAAATAATAATGATCGCCCCTGCCCCTGTACTACTGCTAGCAGACCTTGTGCTGGGTGGGAGCAGCGTATAGGTCTATACGCTGCTCCCACCCAGCACAAGGTCTGCTAGCAGTAGTACAGGCTGCAAAGATTTTCCAAAGGGCTGGACATTTCTGTTCAAAATGTAACATGATTTAATGAGGATGTGACAAAGGAGAATGTTTGTTTATTGTATTACTTCACAGGTGACTGATCCCAAATAAGTTTCTTGATCATACATCATGGGACACAGAAGCTTCATTACATAGTGGGTTGTATAGGTACCTTCGGTGATTGGACACTGGCTAACCCCAATTAAGGAGAATTCCTTCCCTATATAACTCCTCCCATATGGGAGGCACCTCAGTTTTTTTTATATGTAACCAAAAATGCAGCGCTAGAAAAACATATAAATGTGAAGTGACTAATATAAGTGACTCGTTAACCCAATAAGGTTAGTAGTGAAAAGAACTACTCGATGACAGCATGCAAAATATATGTCATGCTGCCAAATATCAAAAATAAGTAAAAACTATTTTGAAAAATAAGTGAAAAATAGCAAAATAATAGCAGTCAGTCTTTGAACCAATGATTCTAAAATGTCCAACAATGAAAGTAGTAGACAAAATAGATTCAGATGTTTCGTTGACCCGAACTGTAGAAAGCCTTCAACCATCAACCAGGTTTTTCACAGAAAAAGGTAGGTACTCTCCCACAGGTTCCTGTCGTTTTCCTAATTTGTCAGCATGTATATATTGAAGCAGTGTGGGGGGGACATGTAATGCCCCAGTAGACGACTTTGCGACCAAAACGCGTAGGGATAGCGTTTCCTGCTCCCCATATTGCTTTTCTTTTATATTTTAATTATTTGATCACGTGATTTTTTTTTATTTTTATGTAATATAATTTTTTATAAATAAACCTTTAATGGTGGAACTTCACTATGCGAGGCATTGTGTTCATGCTTTCCCTTACATGGTGAATCCCTCTGGAGCCATTTTGGACTAAAACTATTAGGAGACAGTTGGAGGTCCGTTAAAGCTTGTGGAGTTTCATATCCTGGTGAACTGACCTAGAAGTTGGACAGCAGAGAGGATATCGGCCGCTCCGGGGGTGATCCACGATTCAGCGTGTACGAGTCCCTTGAGACATGTGGAGCCTTTATAAGCTTGTATGGTATATTGTGTCCACCATTTCTGGTAAGAGTACCTACCTTTTTCTGTGAAAAACCTGGTTGATGGTTGAAGGCTTTCTACAGTTCGGGTCAACGGAACATCTGAATCGATTTTGTCTACTACTTTCATTGTTGGACATTTTAGAATCATTGGTTCAAAGACTGACTGCTATTATTTTGCAATTTTTTTATATAAAAATTTTTTTTTTCACTTATTATTGATATTTGGCAGCATGACATATATTGTGCATGCTGTCATCGAGTGGTTCTTTTCACTACTAACCTTATTGGGTTAACGAGTCACTTATATTAGTCACTTCACATTTATATGTTTTTCTAGCGCTGCATTTTTGGTTACATATAGTTATTTGACTTGGTTTGTTTGTATGTCAGCTGCTGGTTTGTGCCATTCACTGAAATTATCATAATGTAAATTTGTTAGGTAGCACAGTGTTTTCCCCTTTCTTCTTACCACAGTTTTTTCGCCAGTGTCTAAGGTGGTTCGTCACGTAAAACATGTGCTATGAAGAAACCTGCAGGGACCTGCCTAGAGCTGTCTAAGGGCTATGATAACCGGATCCATATCTCGGGCCGATATTTGACTCCCAAGATGATATGGTACCCGGGCCTCATCATCCGAAGAAACTAGGTTTTGCCTGTAAGTCCTCTCCTTTGGAAGACTGGGCCCTGGGAAAACCAGACTTGGTGTACTATTAAAACAGTGGCACGAAAGTTTCTGGCAGAGTCTTTTACAAGGTCCAGGTAAGAGGTTCCTCTGAGAAGGATTGGAAACTGTCTGTTTTCAGCAGTTCCTGCGGCGGGGACAGGTAAGAGAAGTTAATCCTATATAAATCATAGATTATGGATTTCTTCATGTGAGCAGTTGTATGTCTTACCTGGTTTCCGCCACTAGAGGGAGTAAAGAGCAGCCTGGTGTATACTTACATGCCTTTCCAGGATAGACGCTCAGTGAAGCCAGTCTCCGGACGGCTCACATCCTCCGCTGCAGGCTCTGACACACAAAAAGCTAAAAGAGAGGTCTCACGTAGTCTGGGGGGGGGGGGGTTCCGCGCAGCTCAGCAGGTAGTCCTCTTCCTCCCCCTCGGAATGCTGACAGTCCTCGTGCACGCGCAAAAGGGAGGGGGGTGTGGTTGTGGGGCCGTGCACGCGCTTCACTGCGCAGGCGCCAAAGCGGAAAATTTAAAGAGCCCAGAACGCCAGGGATATGTAAGCGGATGACACAGAGCTGTGGGCAGTAAGCATCCTAAGGGGTCGGATCCAGGCAATCCTAAGACACCTACTCAGCATCAGGTTGTGCAGTTTAAGCATATATGTATATTGTGAGACTTGTAGCACAACAGTGATTGCACTTTGTACTAGTACCTCTGCTTTGTAGCTTAGGACTATGTCTCCTCGTAAGAGGGTCTCAGGGGGAGGTAACAAGGGCACTGGAAAATCACCGCCTAGGGGTCCTAAAGATGCCTGTAGGTTACCACCCCCCCCCCCACAAGACTGGAGCCAGTCTCACAGGATGAGTCAGTGCCCCTGTCAGGTTTTGCAGCCTCTCCTAATGTTTTAGCCCCAGCGTATGTCACTGAAGACTCCCTTAAGGCTACATTGGAGGGTTTTGAAGGGAGAATTATGAATTTTATGTCCGCTTCCCTAAAAGATAGCAGAAAAAGGGGTAGATCCCCTCCCGCTGCTGAAATTCCTCCTTCAGATGACACCTCTGACAATGAGGAGAGTTCCCCCATGATGGATAGGGATCAAGAGCAGTCGGATGAATCAGAGGAAGAGGAAAGAGTCTCCTCCTCTCAGGCACTCAAAAAGCAGGTTCAATATTACACTGAATTGGTGCGTACCACTTTCAGAATGCCCTGCTGCTGAGGCCGCTACATCCTCTGTTTCTTCCCTGGTGGTCAGGAGAATCCCACAGACTGCCTTTTCCTTTCCAATTCATCCCTTAATGGATAAATTGTTGTATGAGGATTGGGGGCATCCCGATAAACTGATAAACTCTCCTCCTAAAAGGTTTTCTATGCATTATCCTCTGGAGGAAAGTTTTCACCAAGAAATGGGGGGTCCCATCCGTCGATGCGGCTGTTTCTTGCGTGAATAAAAACCTGACCTGTCCTTTGGATAATGCTCAGGTATTTAAAGATCCAACTGATAAGAAGCTGCAAACGTTATTGAAAGCCTCCTTTTTCATGGCTAGTGCAACCTACAGTCGCAACTGTGGGGTTGTGTCAGTTCCTCAAGGAACAGGTTAAGCAGATGCTTGGCCTCCTTCCCAGTGAGGAAGTGGAGAATTATGCAGAACTTCCTCAGATTCTGTGTTTCATGATTGATGCGATTTTGGATTCTGTCCAACAAGCATCTCGTTTGTCTCTTCTGTTGGTACACATGCGAAGGTCCCTGTGGCTCAAAAATTGTGCAGCTGAGCTGTCGTGTAAAAAAATATTTGACTGGGTTCCCGTTTAATGGGGAACGCTTATTTGGGGAGGACTTGGATAAATTCGTCCAAAAGATTACAGGGGGTAAATCTACCCTCTTACCGATCAGAAAGAACAAGCGTCCATCATTTAGGCATGCTCTTTCTCCTGGAGCATCAAGCTCTAAGCAGTGGCGACGGCCTTCCCAACCTCCCTCTAGAGGAAAGGCCCAAGGTCACGCCCAGGGGCAGAAAAAGACTTGGGGGCGAAAGCCTGCCAAGCAGAGCCCAAAAGCTTCCTTGTGAAGGGGCGCCACCCCACTCAGCCGAGTGGGGGGGAAGGCTCCTGCAGTTTGCAGAAGCCTGGCGGGAAGAGATTCAGAACAAATGGGTAACATCCTCAATATCTCTGGGCTACAAACTAGAGTTCCAGGAGATTCCACCATCTCACTTCCTAAGGTCAAGGATCCCCAAGGATCCAGCAAAGCGAAGACCGCTACTTTTGGCCTTAGATCACTTACTATCCCAGGGGGTGATAGTGGAAGTGGACCCAAAAGAACAGGGTTCAGGGTTTTACTCAAATCTCTTCACCGTTCCAAAACCAAATGGAGATGTCAGACCTATCCTGGATCTAAAGGATTTGAATCAGTTTCTGCACCTTCGGTCTTTGCGAATGCAGTCAATACACTCTGTGGTCTCCTCCCTGCAAGAGGGAGAGTTTATGGCATCAATAGATATCAAGGATGCCTATCTTCATGTGCCAATATTTCCCGCACACCAAAGATATCTAAGGTTTGCGGTAGATCAGCGCCATTTTCAGTTTGTGGCCCTGCCTTTCGGTCTCTACAGCTCCTCGAGTTTTCACAAAGATTCTAGACCCTCGCTTGGCAAACCTAAGAGCTCAGGGCATAACCGTGATAGCCTATCTAGACGATTTGCTACTCATAGAGCAGACAGTAGTGCTCTTGAACCACAGTATTGTCAAAACGTTAGAACACCTGGAAAACCTAGGTTGGATTATAAACCTAGAAAAGTCGTCCCTGCAGCCTGCTACAAGGTTGGAGTATCTGGGCATGATCATAGACACCGCTCGGGCAGGGTGTTTCTACCAAAGCCAAAGGCCATGGCTATAGGGGTTCTGGTTCGCCTAATACTGAGCAGAAGGACTTCCCCCATTCAGCTGTGTATGAGACTGTTAGGGAAAATGGTCGCCTCCTTCGAGGCCGTTCCATTCGCCCAGTTTCATTCAAGGCCTTGGATCTCAAACCTTGGATCTTCCTATGTGTTTATCCCCAGGGATACGCAAGAGTCTCATTTGGTGGTTACAGACCAAGAATCTACTAAAAGGCAAAACTTTTCTTCCCCTTCCATGGAAAATTGTGACTACAGATGCCAGCCTGACAGGCTGGGGAGCAGTGTTGGAAGGAGTATGCACACAGGGGAAATGGTCTGCAACCGAAAGACTCCTGCCCATAAATATTTTGGAAATTCGGGCAGTTTATATGGCCCTCATGGACTGGTCCTACAGAATACAGGGTCACCCTGTTCGAATACAGTCCGACAATGCCACAGCGGTGGCTTATATCAATCACCAAGGTGGCACCAAAAGTCTGGATGCCCAAAGAGGTGAATCTCATACTTGCTTGGGCGGAGAGGCATGTTCCATGCCTTTCTGCAGTCTTCATTCCAGGAGTGGAAAATTGGCAAGCAGACTTTCTAAGCCGCCAACAATTATGCCCAGGAGAATGGGCTCTACACCCCGACATATTTCAAACCATATGTCACAAATGGGGTACTCTGGATGTAGATCTGTTTGCGTCCAGATTCAACAGGAAGCTGCACAAGTTTGTGTCAAGAACAAAGGACGTACTTGCTCAGGGGTCAGATGCTCTGACAATTCCCTGGGATCGGTACAATCTAATCTATGCCTTCCCGCCATACCCGCTTCTGTCGCGGTTCCTGGGAAGAGTCAAGAGGGAAACAAAGTCGGTTCTGTTGGTAGCCCCGGCTTGGCCCAGGCGACCTTGGTACGCAGAGATCATGAAGATGGCAGTAGGCAGGCCTTGGATCCTTCCTCTCCGGACAGATCTGCTCTCGCAAGGTCCAATCTACCATCCTGCTTTACACAGTCTGAATTGACCAGTTTGGCTGCTGAGACCCACATTCTGAAAGACCGTTCTACTCTGGTCAATGCCAGAAAGCCGAGCTCCAGGCTTATTTACTACAAAATCTGGAAGGCATAGGTTTCCCTGTGTGAACCCAGGGGATGGCATCCTAGAAAGTATGTCGTTAGCAGGATCTTGGCCTTTCTCCAGTCAGGCCTAGAAATGAATTTGGCCGTAAGCACTATCAAGGTTCAGATTTCAGCTTTGCCATTGTTTTTTCCAGAAGCCACTTGCATCATATTTTCTTGTCCGGGCTTTCATTCAGGGGGCCATGCAGTTAAAGCCGCCAGTCAAACCTCCAGTATGCCCATGGGATTTGAATTTGGTTCTCTCTGCATTGCAGGGACAACCATTTGAACCATTACACCAGGCTTCGTTAGTTCTTTTGACTAAAAAATTTGTCTTCTTGATAGCCATATCCTCAGCTAGAAGAGTGTCAGAGCTAGCAGCTCTTTCAAGCAAAGAACCTTATTTAATTATTCATAAGGACCGAGTAGTGATGCGTCCTAATAGGTCCTTTCTACCTAAGGTGGGTTCGGGATTCCATTTGAATCAAGATGTAATCCTACCATCCTTTTTTCCAGATCCACAGTCCATATGGGAGGGGTTATATAGGGGAGGAATTCTCCTTAATTGGGGTTAGCCAGTGTCCAATCACTGAAGGTGCCTATATAACCCACTATGTAATGAAGCTCCTGTGTCCCGTGATGTACTCTCAAGAAAAGGATTTTACAGGTAAGCTGTATATAAAAATCCCAAAGGAGAATCTTCCCAAATTGGGAGGAAATCCTGTCTCTGACCATTGTCACCAGACCAGGCAGAGACTATCAGGGGACACACAGCAATATAACCATCAGCAGAGATGGGTGAAGTCATAGGATCTTCTGGGAGATCTGTATTGTGGTCTCTGCCTTTCTGTTACTCTGTTTATCCCAGCAATGGCAGAACAGAAGGTGTTCTCCCCAACGGGGCACAGACAGCAAGATAACACAATAGAAATGGAGAAAGAGTGATGGCAGAACAAGACCAAATGGGCCATTAAGTCTGAAGATAGACCTAACGCTCTCCCAGACTATCAGTTCCTAAAAACATACAACTATAAATATATAGATATATATTGCACAAATTACATAGAACTAATTTATATACATTAAATATTTTTAGTAAAAACAGCAACTAGGGTAGAGTTTTTCCATTTTGGGGCATAGCGTTGCAAATTTGGGTCTGATTTATTACTAATTAAATTTGATTGGAATTACACTTTAGGTAACTTTCACACTGGGGCATTGGGGGTGTCGGCTGTAAAGTGCCGCTTTTTTTTAGCGGCGCTTTACCGTACTTTTAGTGGCGCTATTCGGGCAGCTAGCAGGGTTAAAACTGCCCACAAAGTGCCCCTGCAGCTGTACTTTGCTGGTGGTTTGGCAGCGCTGCCCTATTGTTTTCAATGGGCAGGGGCGCTTTAGGAGCGGTGTGTACAGCTCTGCAAAGATGTGGCTTGCAGGACTTTTTTTACCGTCCTGCCAGCACACCGCTCCAGTGTGAAAGCACTCGGGCTTTACATTGCCGGCAAGTGGCAGGTGTGCTAAGGGCCCTTTTACACTGCTCTGTAGCATATGCATTTTTACTGCGATTTTGCTGTTTCATATGCGTTTCCTGTGTGTTTCTGGGCTGCCTGCACCTGTGAAAAATGGACACGTGACTCAACAGCACACAAAAAACGCAACGCGTTTTTACCGCAATTTCCATTAATTTCAATAGGAAGCTGCATTTTTGGTGCAGTTTTCAACACCGCACCAAAGATGCAGCATGCAGGACTTTTCAAAACGCAGAGCTCCCACAGCACAGTGGGGTGAAAAGTCCCATAGGATTTAAAGGGAAACATTTTTCTTGCAGAGTAAAAATGCAGGAAAAACTTATCTGTGTGAAAGAGGCCCAACTGTCTAATTTTCTTGTGCTCTCAACCAAACTGTCAGCCAAATGACTGGCGCCATAACTGATCACATGTGCAGCACCATGACAGTTGCAGATCACACAGAGGCTAAGATCGAACGAGGCCAAAGTGGAAAAGACACCCCCCCCCCCCCCGCGCGCTTATTAGCGGTTATCTAGTTCAGATGGGTCCTGCCCTTTTTGCACCCCCTGCTGAAGTGCAGGGTGGCCACCTCCTCTACCTACCCCTCGGCCTGCCAATTAGTCCCACATTAACAGCATTGTACAAATGGCATCTTAATTAGATGAATGGCAAATGTTTGATCTGCCTTTACAATTTGTACACAGAGACATGTGTTCTCCTTAGACCGACACAGTTCATCACGTATTGTGACTTTTGTGTTGTGGGTGCACTTTTATGAGTTTTGGCATATCAATTTGTCTATTGTTAGTTGTAGGGGGTCAGTTTTGTTTTTTAAGAAATATTTTTTTCAATTTTGTCTTTTCAGCACGGATGCGCGGTGAAGCTGCCGGGCAGTGGCGGCGCCGTTATTGGTCTATGCTTTGATGCCAAAAAACTGGTGAGTTTGTCGGCATACTGCACATGAGCTTTTAATGAATGTTGCAATTTTTGTAGATGAACCATTTATTCTTCCTCTTGTGTTAAGGTTGAACTTAAGAAATCCTACCAAGAGGCAGGCTTTGTATTCTGCCAGCTATCCCCTTACTGCCCCGGAGGTGTATAAGGCGAGCCATTGGAAAGAGAAAATTAAAGTATACAAAAGAGGACACCACTTGGAGGAAGGAATGATTGATTCAGCCAATGAGATGGAGAAAAACCAATGATGTAGGTGAGGTACATAGTGCCCCATACCTCACCGATGCCTCAGGTCCATGTGAATTTTATGCTGCACGTGTTTCTTTTTTTTCTGCTCTTTACAATCAGTATTTGCTATAAAAATGGAAAGTAGCTTTTGTTATGGTGGATAACATGTTTTATAGCTTGGGGAATTCAGCCTTTTAGTCTTAATTTATTGGAAAAGCTAAGAGATTGGTTGTTATGGAGCAATACAGGACTCTCTAATCTGTTCAGAATCAGATGATATAACAATGAACAGATTCAGAATCTGTTCATTGCTATTTTTGAGCAGTAAGGCAGAATCTACAACGCGGACTTGGGACATATTTTACTTTTAGGTCATCCGAACACTAAGCGGTACATGCACTGCAGAACGTGGCAAAGCCGATTTTATTAAATAGTGAAAAATGTGGGGGGGCATTTTGGGAATCGGCAGCTTTAGGCACCATGTGTGGGACTTCAGGGGGTATTAAAGTTGGCCTTACACCACACAGATTCCTCCATCCATGCTTTACAGCAGTGGTCTCCAAACTGTGGCCATGGGGCCAGATGTAGGCCTTTGCTTTCATTTTTTTAGCCCTCAAGGCATTATTTCTGCCACTGGCACCAACACTTGGGCATAAGTACATGTCCTATGGTCGTTGGTACCATCTAGTGGCCATAATGCAAATATTTCCTAATAGAGGTATTTCAGGACAGTACCAAATTATGGGAACTAGATGGAGCCGACGTCATAGGAAGTAACTATTTTATATCATTTTAAGTGCTTTGCTGTCGCTATATAAATCCTGTATAATAATAATCACATTACAGCGATTATTCGTAAAGGCTATATGAATGCTTAAAGTGGAGTTCCAGACTTTTTATGTTTATTAAAAGTCAGCAACTACAAAAAGTGTAGTTGCTGACTTTTAATAAACAGACACTTACCTGTTCCATGGTCCATCGATGCAGCCGAACGGAGCGCCGCTCCTCCCCCTCCTCCTCCTCCTCTCAATTGGCGCCTCAATTGCCACTCTGGGCACCCAGCTGTGACAGCTTTCGGCTTCACGGCCAGGCACGCATGTCGCATGCTCGAGTCACGCTACTCTCCCGGAGGTGACAGGCGATCTCCTGTGACCTGTCACGTGTCACCTAAGGTGAAAGGAGGAGTCGCCTTGGCGGTCCCTGGGCGGAAGGAGGAAGTGGGACAGGAAGTCTCCCTCCTAACGAAGCCCCCACTCCACCCCCCAAAAAATGACATGCAAATGTGGCATGTAAGGGGGTGAGGAGTGCTTAAAGCGGAAGTTCCATTTTTGGGTGGAACTCCGCTTTAATGCATTCGCAGAGCAATTTTTTTACAATTGGACCCCAAAGTGTTCACAGACATTAGACGATCTCCTAAATGTACTCTGAACACAGATCACTCTTTAGAGAGCACCGCAAGTCTGAAAGAGCCCTTAAAGAGCTTACTTGGCAAAGAGGGATTTCTCTTCAGTTTCTGTTGTGTCCCCAGGACAGGAATAAGGGGCAATCTGCTGAAGATGGTAAAACAAGGGTTCAAACTATTTCCCTACATTATCCAAACCCTAATATATATTCTAGTTCATATTTTAACCTGTAGGTAAACCAAAAATATATGTTCATTACATTTTGGTATCCTGTCTCAGGATGAAAAAAAATTAAAAGGTGAAATACCTTTCAACATGACCACAACTAACATGCCCTGCTTATTTCTAACAAACAAAAGTGAGAGGTAAAAGAAGGGGGTCGATAGCTCGCAGATGATTTTACAAGGCAAAAAAATATAAGACTATTAAAAAATAGATTACAAGGTCAATAAATAGTGGGTGTGTATGGATTATTTTTGAAGAATAAAGATATAATTTTGGGTCACTTTAAATAGACTTTATGTAAGTGACAAATAGATAAAAGACCAACTGCACATTTTGACCAATTACAGCAACAGATTATTTTGTATTTAAGGAAAAAAGGTTTACGTGCTATGAATAAAAGCTGATTGGTGTAAGCACCTCCAATGTTATATGGTTTGTCCCACACCTAACTGGGAGTTTGGGAAAAATATTGTATTCTGGTTCGGGCTATAAATAAAAAAGAGCTTTTAAAAAAATGAAGGAACGCCATCATTTAAATGTTACAAAGAATATAACAGAATATATAAAAAGGAAATCAAGGATGCAAAAATTCAAAACGAACCACAGATTGCAAAAGATAGTAGGACAGACCCCCAAAAATTCTTCAAATAGGTTACATAGTTAGACAGGTTGAAAAAAGTACATCTAGTTTAACCAAAAAATAAAAATAATAATAATACAATCCCATATATATAAAAATATACCCACAGTTGATCCAGACCAGATGAAGGCAAAAAAATAAATAAAACAGAAGCATGATCCAATTTGCTACAGCAGGGGAAAAAATTCCTTCCTGATCCCCCGAGAGGCAATCGGATTTTCCCTGGATCAGCTTTACCTATAAATGTCAGTACCCAGTTATATTAAGTACAATGAGGAAAGAGTCCAGGCCTTTTTAAAACCATATCTACTGAGCTTTCCAGAACCACCTCTGGAGGGAGTCTATTCCACATCTCTTACTGTGAAGAAACTTTCCGTGGGGGGCCTGTGAAATAGAAATTAGTATCATGCTTTATTTTTGTCTGACTCCAATAGAGAGATTCGGCCTCCCTTCCTGTCCCTGTGACACCTGTATGAGAAATGCAGGGAGGGGTTAGTAGCCCATTAGAAGGGGGGGGGGGGGTAAATTTAACCCATTATGGCCTTTAATAAACTATTATAAAAAAAAAAAAGAATCATTTGAAGACACAGAATGTAGCAAGTCCCTACCTGAAGCCAGTTCCTTGTGTAACGGGAAAGGCGACAATCTCGCCCTGAAGTTTCCTGTTCATCTCGGCTAAAAGGGTAAGTGGATTCTGGGTGGCCGTGCTCCGGTTGATGGTAGAATTTACTGCAGTTGGCCACCATCTCAGGTTCGCTGGACAGCCTCCTCATTCACAGAGATCTGTAGAGACTACAAGACCCATCTTCCACCGCAGCAGAGGAACTCCTGATTCTCAATGGAGCACAAGTGCAGGGACATCCCCACACTTGTAGGCAATTGATACTTTCCGGTGAACTGTCACATAGTGTCCCCCATCGGATAGTGTCCGCTGTGTACTGCGCATGCGCAGTACACAGCACACACACAGATTCCGAAAATAGCCGAAGATGAACGGCGCATGCGCCGTGAGTCCAGGTTCTTGCCCCACCATCCAAGTGGACATAGAGTTAGAATAAAAAGAGCTGAGCGCAGCGAGGCCGTGTCCGAAGTGTGGCGTGCGAAGTGAGCCCGTGAGGGGCCCTCTAATATCTGCAGCCGCATGTCCACTTGGATGGTGGGGCTAGCACCTCGACTCACAGCGCAGGCACCGTTCATCTTCGGAGATTTTCCGAATCTCCTTCTGCTCAAGCGCTGCGCCTGCGCAGTACGGGGCAGACAGTATCCGATGGACGGACGATATATGGCATAACACCGGCAGCTCCATGACTGAAGGATAGTCTGCAGGTGCCAGGGCATTGCACTGACGATCCACTGCTGATCAGGGTTGCAATGCTCTCTAAGCTCCTATTTTTTAAAAAATCCTAAATGCATATTTCTTATTAGGGGTGCATTTATTAATTTTTTTGCAAAATCAGTCCTTTAATTCCAGGTACCACATCAGTATTTGTATGCTATCACAACCATATTCTGCTAAATTTGGGAATTTAATGGTACCACATTTTTCAAAGCAACCTAAACAAAACAAAAATATAAATAAATATCAGACATATTTCTTTTCACATAAAACATTTATAAAAAATTAGAAAATTTTTTTTATAAAAATTTCATGTGAACTTTAATAAGTCGATACATTTGATACAATTAATTTTGTTTTTTATATTCAAAGTAACTTAAAATATATTGTATAAAAAATATCAGACTTTTTATGTCTGTTTATAGTAAATATTTATAAAATCCCATGAAAATTTCTCTATAAATACTCAAAATAAACTGTTTAAAAACAGACTTTTTTTTCTATTCCAATTAAATATTTATAAATTCCCATGAAAAAAAATTTTTTATATATATTTTATGCGAACATAAATAAAAGTTTGCTCTTTTTATACGTTTAATTTTGTTTTTATATTCAAAGCAACTTCAGAGAAATAAATTGTATAAAAATATCAGACTTTTAATTTCTGTTCACATAATATATTTATAGAATCATAGAAAAAAAAACAAAATGTTTATACATATTTTATGTGAACAGAAATAAAAATTTGTACTCCTATACAATTTTTATCTTTTTTTATACTATAAAAAGAACTGTTCACTGATTGTTTTCCATCCCCACAGCGTTAGCTGACTCTCATCAATAGCAAGTCACCCACCTGCTACAATTGCAATTTTACACTCAATTTTTAACGCAATAATGTGTGCTGCATTAAAGTAGCCCATTTAACAAGCTGACAATTCAAACAAAAAAAATAAGGATTTTTAATACCGCTTACCTGTAAAATCATTTTGTTTGATGTACATCAGGGGACACAGAGCCATAGTAGTTACTATGTGGGTTATAGGGCCACTGATAGGTGATGGACACTGGTACACCCTGAGGCAAGAAGTGTACTCCTTATATAACCCCTCCCACTACTGGGAGTCCTCAGTTTTGTAGCTAAGCAATACAAGTGTATACCAAGAAGGGAGGGACCTCTGTGTTCCCTGATGTACATCAAAGAAAAGGATTTTACAGGTAAGCTGTATTAAAAATCCTGTTTTCTTTTCATACATCAGGGGACACATTGCCATAGTAGTTACTATGTGGGATGTCCCATAGCAATGGCAACTGAAGGGAGGGAGACGCAACAAAAAAGTAGGGCAAAAAGGAGGCCAAAGGACTCATACTGCAGCCTGCAGTACGTTGCACCCAAAGGCAATATCCTCGTGACATTTAACATCGATTTGATAAAATCTGGTAAATGTATGAACTGAAGACCAAGTTGCAGCCTTACAGATCTGAGCCATAGAGGCCTGATGATGCACCACCCAAGAGGCACTAATCGCCCTGGATGAGTGTGCTTTAACATGAAAAGGAATTTTCTTCTTTAAGCCTTAGGCTGCATTCACACTTGAGCGTAGCGTTTTCAAGCGTTTTTTGCTGCATTTTTTACCGCGATTTGCGGTGTTTTTTTACCGCGTTTTGCGGCTTTTTTACCGCGATTCGCGACGTTTTTTACCGCGTTTTGTCACGAATTTGTGCAGGGCAAAAGGTCACCAATGTTAAAAGAAGAAAAACTCCCAAATCGGCCCGATTCGCACGACAAAAAAGGGTCCGGAACTTGTTTGAGCTTCAGGCGTAGGGCTTCAGGCGACTTGGAGTGGAGATGTGAACCATCTCCATTGAGAATAATGGATTTTTTCCCCTCCAGCGTTTTGTAGCTTCAGGCGTCAAGCTACAAAACGCTCAGGTGTGAATGGGGTCTTAAGCTTGAACAATCACTTGACAAATCCATTTGGAAATAGTAGATTTTGATGCTGCCTGTCCGCTTTTTGGACCTTCTGGCAGTACAAACAAAACATCTGTTTTGCAAATCTGAGCGGTTGCCTTTGAATAGACTCTGATCGCTCTTACTACATCAAGGGAATGTAGTGCCTTCTCTTCGCTAGATTGAGGCTCTGGGAAGAAAGAAGGAAGAATAATATCTTGGTTTAAATGAAAACCGGTCTCCACTTTTGGTAGGAATTCAGGATGAAGACAGAGTTCCGATACTCTTCTAGCAGCAGAAATGGCAACCAAAAAGATTATCTTCCTTGTCAAAAGAACCAAGGGAATTTCCCGTGGCTCTTTTGACAAGGCTGATTCTGCAAAGCCGATAAGACCAAATTTAAATCCCAAGGATTTAGAGGTGTCTTAATAGGGGGATTAATTCAGTTACCCCCCGAATAAAGCTACGCACCAGAGAGTGGGAAGCAAGAGGCCATTGAAAAAACAGTGACAAGGCCGAGATCTAGCCCTTGATAGTACTCAAGGCCAGCTTCATTTCTAATCCCATTTGCAGGAAATCAAGGATCCTACCTATGACATACTTCCTGGGGTACCAACCCCTGGGTCCACACCAAGAAACATATGCCTTCCAGACTATATAGTAAATGTCTGTAAGCCAGCTTCCTGGCATTAATCAAAGTAGACACTACCGAAGGAGATAACCCATGATCCTTTAGAATGTGGATTTCACTAGCCAAACCGTTAAATTTAGCGTCCGTAAGTCATAATGGCAGACTCCTACCACCATCTTTATGATCTCGGCAAACCACGATCTTCTGGGCCACGCTGGGGCCACCAGATTCACCTCCTTTCGTTCCAGCTTGATCCTGCAGAGAAGACGTGGAAGTAGCAGAACTGGAGGGAACTGGAGTGAAAACTGATTCCATGGGAAGACTAATGCATCTGTTCTGCATGCTAGCGGATCCCTCATTCTCGACACAAAGTTGTCGACTTTGTTGTTGAATCTGGACACAAGCAGGTCCACGTCCGGAATACCCCATCTCTGACATATCGCTAGGAAGATGTCGGGGTGAAGAGACTGGAAATAATTGTTGGCGACTCAAGTAGTCCGCCTGACAATTTTCTATCCCTGGAATGAAAATTGCCAAGGAATGTTGTGTTCTACCAAAGCTAGAACACGATTCGCCTCTTTTTGGGCTGCACGACTTCTCGTGCCCCCTTGGTGATTGATGTAAGCCAAAGCCGTGGCATTGTCGGACTGAATCCTGATAGGACAATCCCGTAGTATTACTGTCCAAGATTCTAGGGCCAGACGTACTGCCCGAATCTCCAAAATGTTGATGGGCAAGGTCCTTTCTGACTTGGACCATCTCCCCTGGACAGAATCTTCTTCCAGGACTGCTCCTCAGCCTAGAAGGCTGGCATCTGTTGTCACCACTTTCCAGGATGCTGGCAGAAAGGATTTCCCCTTTTGGAGGTTGCTAGATATCAACTACCAATTTAGGCTCTGACGTACGTTGGGAGACAAGCGTATTGGAAAATCCATTGCCTGAATCTTTTTGTTCCAGACCGACAGGATGGTGTTTTGTAGCAGTCTTGAGTGAAAACTGCGCGTAAGGGACTGCCTCGAAGGAGGCCACCATTTTCCCTAACAATCTCATGCACAGCCGAATGGAAGGATTTTTCTTTACTTTGACAAGTTGAATTAGTCCTATAATGGAACTGATTCTTGTCTGGGGTAAGAATACCTTCTTCTGTACGGTATCTATGACCAGCCCCAAATACTGTAATCTCCTTGATGGTTTTAAGGAGGATTTTTCTAGGTTGAGTATCCAACCCATAGATTCCAGGTAGTTTACAGCTGTGATCAGTCTCTGGTTTAGACCTGAGACTGAATGATCTATTAAAAGTAGATAGTCTAAATAGGCTAGGATGGTTATGCCTTGAGCCCTTAATCTGGCTAAATGAGGCGCCAGAATCTTTGAGAACACCCATGGTGCTGTGGCTAGACCGAATGGCAGGGCCACAAACTGAAAATGATGATTTTCTATTTCGAAGAGCAGAAATTTCTGGTGAGCGGGAAATATTGGCACATGGAGATATACATCTTTGATATCGATTGAAGCCAAAAAACTCCCCTCCTTGCAGGATGGAAACAACTGATCGGATTGACTCCATGTGAAAGAATCGGATGTTTTCATAAGAATGGGTCTTACCTCTCCGTTTGGTTTTGGAACCCTGAAAAGGTTTGAATAAAAACCTGTGCCCTGTTCCACTAAGGGAACCTCTGATATCACCAACTGGGATAATAGATGATCCAGAGCTAGAAAGACTTATTTTTCTCTGGATCCCTGGGAACATTTGATCTTAGAAAACGAGGAGACAGAAACTCTCGAAACTCTAGTTTGCAACCTAGAGAAAGACACCACCATCTGTCTTGACATTGTTCCTGCCAGATCTTTGAAAATTGCAGGAGCCTTCCCCCCACCCGAGCGAGCGGGGGCGCCCCTTCATAAGGAGGCTTTAGCATTCTGCTTTCTGGGCTTTCTGCCCCAAGATCTCTTTTAAACCCTGGTGCTGCCCTTGTAGTCTTCCCCTTGAACCTGACAGTTGAGGCCATTGAGACTGCCTAGAGGCTGTTGCCCCTGAGACAGGTGAGGAAGCACGCTTAACCACTTCCCGACTGGCGCACACCGATGTACGTCGGCAGAATGGCACGGGCAGGCAAATGGGCGTACCTGTACGTCCCTTTAAATTTGCCGCCCTGCCATCGCGAGCGCGCCGCCGGTCGGGACCCCCGTGAGTCCGGTCACGCGTCCCGCGGACTCAATCGCCACGGGCATACCCGCGATCGTCTCACGGGGCCGCTGAACTAGGAGATGCCGTTGTAAACCGCATCTCCCTGTTCTGCCTAGCAACAAGCGACGCTGATCTCTGCTCCATGTGATTGGAGCAGAGATCAGTGTTCACTAAAAGAAAGCCCAGCCCCCAACAGTTAGTAACACGCCCCTAGGAACACTTAACCCCTACACTGACACCCACTGGTTAACCCCTTCACTGCCAGTGTCATTTACACAGGAATCACTGCATTTGTATAGCAGTGATTGCTGTATAAATGACAATGATCCCAAAAATGTGTCAAAAATGTCCGATGTGTCTGCCATAATGTCGCAGTCACAATAAAAAAAAAAAAAAAAAAAAATCGCTGATCGCCGCCATTACTAGTAATAGAAAAAAATAATAATTAAAAATGCCATAAAACTATCCCCTATATTGTAAATTCTATAACTTTTGCGCAAACCAATCAATAATCGCTTATTGCGATTTTTTTTTTTTTACCAAAAATATGTAGAAGAATACGTATCGGCCTAAACTGAGGGCAAAAAATTTTTTTTATATCTTTTTGGGGGATATTTATTATAACAAAGTAAAAAATAATGCGTTTTTTTTCAAAATTGTCGCTCTATTTTTGTTTATAGCGCAAAAAATAAAAACCGCAGGGGTGATTAAATACCACCAAAAGAAAGCTCTATTTGTGGGAAAAAAAGGACGTCAATTTTGTTTGGGAGCCACGCCACACGAGCCTGCAATTGTCAGTTAAAGCGACACAGTGCCGAATCGCAAAAAGTGGTCTGGTCTTAAGCCAGCAAAATGGTCCGGGGCTGAAGTGGTTAAAGGAGAAATGTTTGAACTTCTTCTTTACTGGTAAAAGAGAGCTTTTCCCATTAGAGATGCTTTGGATGTATTTATCCAGATCGTCTCCAAATAGCTGTTCACCATGAAGGGGGAACTGGCCAAGAGTTTTTTACACGGTGCTTCGGCTGACCAATTTTTCAGCCACAGAACTCTGCGCGAATGCACTAGTCCAAGCGTAAGTCGTGAGGCTTGAATGATAGAATCTTTCATAGCATCTACTGTGAAAACATAGTGCGTCTGATACACTAGCCCATTGCAGGGCCTGCTGATCAGGCAGAATCTTAAGTATCTCCACAAACTGTTCCTTAATGGACTGAGATACACCAATTGCTGCAAGAACCGGCTGCGCTACTGAACTTGCTAAAGACATATTGCCTTTGGAAAGAAGTTCCAACTTTTTATCTGTTGGATCCTTTAACATTAGCGCATTATTCACCGGACATGTGAGACTTTTCTTCACTGAGACAATTTCAGTATCCATTGCTGGAACTCCCATTTCTTATAGAAATCCTCTTCCATAGGATAAAATGTGGAGAATTTCTTAGGAGGATAATATTGTTTATCCGGATGTTCTCATTCAGAATACATAAACTTTTTTAGCCATAAATGAATGGGAAAAGCATCCCCAGATGGGGGAGGTTTTAATGATCCCAAACCAGAGGTGGGTTCATCAAGAGCCTGCATTTCTCTCAGAGGAGGATGACATTCTTTTGGAAATGGACTTAGTTTATTGTGAAACCACTGACCCTTTTAGAACCCTTTAGAGGAATTTCTGGTCCCTTTTCCACTCATAGCCTGAAGCACAAAAGCAGAGGCACTACCAAAAAGAATGTACACTGCTAGGTTATAGTCCAGCGCTATAAGCTGCTATTAATAGAACTAGTCCCCCCTTTACTTACCAGTGGACTGCTTGTTGTGGCCGGAGGAGAGGAGAGAAGGCTTCTAACACAGCGCTGTTTCCAGCATCGGGCGATGAGTGCTCAATACAGCCCCCAGTGGCGACACATAGGCATGACAACATTATAACTTAAAAGGAGAAATTCATAAGAAAATCTCCACTTGCCTTTCCTCGCTGCAGGGTTATCTGAGATAAACCCAATCTTTACCCTTCACGGTGGGCTCCGAAATCTTCAGGAACGGGGGAATCTAGAGGTTACCCACAATCCTGGACCTGCAACAGCACCCTGCCAATAAAAACTTTATGGCCTTACTACCAGAAAGTACTGGATCCCAGGGTCCAGCTCTCTAAAAAGAGAAGGATTTGCAAGCAAAACCTAATTTCTTCGGACACGAGGCCCGGGTACCATTTCTTTGGCCCATGAAAGGACACTCTGAACGGATCCGGTCAGCATGGCTAGCCCCAGCAAGGATTGCTTCCTGTGGAGCTTCAGCACAGCACATCTTTACTCGTGACCAACACCTTAGACACTGGCAAAAAAACTGAGGACTCCTAGTAGTGGGAGGGGTTATATAGGGAGTACACTTCTTGCCTTAGGACGTGCCAGTGTCCATCACCTATTAGTGGCCCTATAACCCACATAGTAACTACTATGGCTCTGTGTCCCCTGATGCATAAAAAGAAAAAGAGACCTGCACTATTTTTGGCAATGCAGTGTACAATAACGGACAGTAGTGCATTACTGTGCTCTCCAATGCATAGGTCCTGCATTGCTTTAGTGTGTTGGGTTAGGTGTGTTGGCATGCAGCAGCAAAGTGTGTTCAGTCCTGAATTTTCATAGTGGGGGACACAGACTGCAATAAAAACCTCATAAAGGCTCAATGCCTTTGTCACACATACACACCAGTCAGCTTGGGGTACCAACTACACCTGATTTACTATTATCATTGTGGGTTGTTTTATATTAGTCATCTGCTGAATTTACTTTATTAGAACTTTGTTAATAGTTATTACTTAATATTCACTTTATCACTTGAGTATTTACTGTGTTTGGTGGACTGGTGGGTTTTTACATTATTTTACATCAAAAAATTTATTGAAAAATTGTAAATAGACAGTTTATTTTAGGTATTGCATATATTTACATATATGCAGGGTTTCTGAACTAGTACATGTACATATTAGCAGCTTAGCACTATTTCTTCTATACATTATTTCTGTTGATGTGGGAACACATTGTGGGTGCGTGGGTGTTTATTTTAAGTGTATTTACATCCTGTGGCAGCGTGTGAGATTTTTTTTTTTTTTCCTTTTTAGTTACAACTGATGTCTAAAAAAACAAAATAAAATATACATAAAAGAGGGCACAGAAGTGGTTTCTAATTTTAGAAAAACTACAATTTTTGTGAGTAGGAAAAAAAAAAGCATGGTATGATCACAAATCAAATTTTTCCATATGGCTCCTGATTGTTAGCGGCACCTAAAAAGTTGAAGTTTATCTAAAATACTCAGCCGTTGCTCATTTTGCATGACAAAGATTATATATAAAATATATATATATATAAATACACACACACACAATACGAGATGTATAGATATATAGAGAGAGATCTAGAGATATAGATCTCTCTCATAAAATATATATATAATTTTATAGAATTCTATATTTATATTAAAAATTCATTATGGGAGACATCATTGTCAAGTCATCTTCTAGACATGTGCATGACAAAAAAAAAGTTTTAGTTTCGTTTTGAATGGATTGATAATCTAGTTATTTAGTTTAGTTCCATTCAGTTGATTCGTTCAATTCGTATTCAGAATTTTCGAATTTTCTTTGAATTTACAGATTTTTTTCAATTTACTTTCGCATTGGTAGAAACGAAAATGTTATATCGTTTTCAACTTGAATGCAGCAAAGTGAACAAACAAAAGAAAAATCTTCATAAAATGATTACAATGACTCTTTAAATCACCATTGGCTTAACAAAAACAGCATTCATTTCAAAATGGTAGTCTAATAACACAGCAATATGTGTAGTTAGAATTCGTCTGGAGTTCAATGTAAAAATTAAATTTGAATTTCTGAAATTTTGATGAATTTCGTTACGTTATTCAGAGCATTCGGTAAAATTTGTTTATATTGTAATTTGGATATATCTGAATAACGGAAAAAAATCTGAATATTAATTCGGAACGAACTGCACATGTCTACCATCTTCCCAATTCTTACTTCCTTACTGAGCAAAGCCAGAAAAATTCTGGATATCCTGGTCCTAAACCAATGGATTAGGGTGACAGCCTTTCAACCACCCAACAGCATTTCCTGGAACCAAGGTGGTTAAAAATCATTGATTTAAAAAAAAAAAAATAATAGATTCATTTTTTATCAAATTTATTAAAATGCTTTTGGAGTAATAATCTAAAGATGGTTTTCTATTTAGGATACGTTAATAATTTTGTTTGTTCAGCATGAAATGGAGCTTGGTTATCTAGTATGAGGCTGTATATTCTGAAATATTTACTTTATTGGTAAACGCATTTAATGAATCCAAGCTCTGCACCTGAGATAACATGCACTGCATTGATGCATTCACACAATTGCACAGTAACCATGAGATAAACCAAAGTTCAGGAATATTCCTTTATCCCACGGTTTTGCAAATCTATGTACACTACAAACTGTATGAATTGGTTCTGATATCGCTGTTTTACTAATTTGACAGGTTATTATTGTAAATAGAATCTTTAAAATTTACAAACAAAATGAAGGTTTCCTAACTACCAGCAAGAATGAGTTTACATTAAAAAGCACTCGTTCTTTCAGATCCATCATGGCAGCACCTGTTAGCGGGCATCCACTCACCTGCTGCTGCCACGTCCCTCACCTTGTTGTGTCACTGCCGCATTACCAGCCGTCCCGTTAAAGTGAATGAGACTGTCGGTGAGTCAACAGTGGGTCAGAGGAGGAGTCCGTTACAGGACAGAAATGACAGTTGCTCTTTAAAAATTACGATTTAAAATCAGCCTTTTTTACTAGTGATTTGAATTGCGTTGATTTAAATCAGATCCACCCTGCCTGGAACCGAGAGACAACACTGAAATAATTCACTTAAAATAATGGAGTCTGGGCCTGAGAAATGAACAGTTTAATCGCCCCCTCCCCGTTCAGTGGTATCGGTCATTCACATCAGAAATTCATACATTGTACAGACAATATACAGATGTCACAATCCAGTGTGAGAATTTCCCCCATTGATGCTACAATTGCCCCCCAACGAGCAGATCATCAACCTGCAAAATGGGGGGAAAAAAAAGTGCGGCGACGGGATGGCGTTTATTGGTGGCCAACCAAGAAGCAGCTGAGCCATGCAACACCAAATGTCTGCTCTCCGTCTGCTTCCTGCTCACTCGAATCAAAAGCTGACCACACAAATGTTACCGTCTGATTGTACAATCCACAATTTTATTCTATAAAAAAAAAAAAAACACAGAAACTGGGGGAAAAAATGTTCTACCGTCACTTAATTATTTTTTTTCCCCTTTCTGTAAAAAAACAAAAAAACAAACAAACAAGCAATAAATTACACAACAATGTCATTCTTTTTTCTTATTTTTGTCTATTTTATGGTTTGTCAAAAAAAAAAAAAAGGAAAAAGCAAATGCATGATTACATACTGCTGCTTTAAATTACCGGTATATTACACAAAAAAGAAGTAAAGGCACAAACACTTGGCAAAGGGACAAGGTAATAAATTATATCAAATTTTTAGCAAATGCCATCTGAGCAAAAATATGGCTAATTTCTCTGATGTTTTAGTGAAAGCTAAAATCACTTTAGCCGACATCACTGCACTCATCCCTCCTTACAATCTCTCTCACATTTTGATAACCAGGATATTTTTTCTTTATTGTACCACCATGCAATCTATATTTAGCAGATCATACAATCAGATTGTATAGTGTGTGCGTTCGTCTTAACACTGGCAATACATGGGACAATTTTTTTGGCATGGGAGTACCACAAGTCAACAAATTCCAATAGTAACCAAAGAAAGTTTAGGGACCAAAAATAACTGTCTGCAATAAAATTTGTGAATAGTCTTTTTTTTTTTTTGCATTGCTAATTTCAGTCATTTTTGCCCCACTATAAAGTTTGTTTACCAGCCAATTCTCTTCTTTACATTTGCCAGGATGGGTGGCACATACAATTCAAAACACAATAATAATTTTATGTGAATTCATCCAATTTACACAAATTGTCCATGTTATGATCATATTGTTCAGTTATGATCTTTTTAACGTTTTTGAATGGTTTGGCAAAAAAATAAATAAATCAGAAACCCATGTATTGATGTTCACAGTACAATTTAAAGGGGTGCTCCACCAAAAGACAACTACAGGTTATTGGTTTGTCGGAAATATAGCATTTGACTGGTCAGTCCCAAATGTAAGGCCGGGCATACACACGATAACAATAGTTATAATAATTGAATCAACAAAAGAATGTTTATCTTTTGATACCTGGTTGCACTGAGTGGGTGGGTCACGCTAAACTATAAAGCCCCCCCCCCCATCCAAAAAAAAAGAAAATGGTCAAGTTATTATTCCTAATTAAAAAGATCATTTTGATAGATCCTTTATCAGTATGTATGGACAGTATTGTGGTATCGAAGATGATTTATAGAGTCTGCGCAACAACAACAAAAGTTGGCGTGGTCTGTTGGAATGGGGGAGGAGTGCTGCCACTCAAGATAGACCTGACAATTTTGGAGAAGACAGAGAGAAAAGCAAAAAAAAAGTAAAGGAATGTAGACAGAAAATAAAATATGCGCGGGAGGTGCACACAAGCCAATACATGTATTACCTGTCAGTGGAGCTCCCCTTTAATGATTGCACCAGCTGCCAAATAATAGCCACATTATTATCGCCCTAAAAGCGCAGTCACCTAGGCGAACCATAGAGGTGACATACTTAAGGTCCGCCTCCACTCTGCATGGGGGTGACAAGTGGTTTTTAAATGTTTTCAGACCTTACATGAAACAAAAAAAAAAAATTGCCTGCAAAAGTTTTTTTTTGGTTTGATTGTCACTTCTTAAATAAACTTTTTTTTTTCTTTCATTCTCTTCACAACGTAAATATAAATATCTCTATGTAGCATAATACTGTGATACAGTGCAATCATAGAAGTCACAAGCTATAGAGCATCGCCGGCTGCAGCGAAACTACAAGGCCCAGCAAGCCAAGATCTGCAGAGTGCTTTTCATCCATTGGGGGATGCTAACATACATATAACATGTGCAAAATCATCCTGACCTATAACAAAGGCTAACGTCACAAATGGCAGAATTGCTATTCCTGGTCATGGAGGATTTCAAACCCCTCCAATAAGTGTTTTTCTAGCATCCCTCTGTGCTTTCCAGCAATGCCTTTATATAATTAGGTGAAGAGGTTTGTTTCTATTGCCCTCTGTATGTGGTTCTTTTCTGGACAATGTAATCACCCTCTGCCGGAGGATAGAAAGACTTGGCTAAAAAAAGCGCAGACTGAGATACAGAGGACGTAATAGATACAACAAAAGAGGTTACAATATGTTTGTCATCATATTTAACATACTGTTACAATAAAATATCCTGTTGTAATGCACAGGGTTCCAGTTAAATATGTAAATAGGCACCTCCACCCAAAATTGATCAGGTGGAGCAGAGGTTAGTCCCCAATTGAGTGACCACCTCCAAACTGTGGCTTTTGAGGCTACCTCCAGTTGTCATTTGCTCCTCCTTCTGCTGCTAGGTATCTACTAGAGGGCGCAAAGAACTAACGCATCACCTGCCCTGTAATGGATAACTCGTAGAAATACATGGGAAGGCCAGGAGCCATGGCAAGAGACCCTCCTGCACTGGGTTCAACACAGCAATAAAGACCCTTCTGGGAATCCCAAGCTTGTCTCATGCCAAACACAAAATAGAAATTAACATTAGATGGGGTTACCCACAACTGTTACTATGTTAAGGTGCAACTACCTGAGTTTTTTCATTGTAGATAAATGCAGGTAAATGCAATGACACACAGAAAAGAATATCATAGAAGTTTTGGCCAATTAATGGTGAAACACCCAGTGAAATTGTCACCACATCCCAAGGTAATTTGTTAAAAATGCGGAAGAAAAGGGGATTTTAATGGTGCAATAGATTTAAGTAATGAGAGAAAATTGCAACCATAGTATAGAAAAGGCTTTTTTATTATTTAATTTTTTTTTTAATAAGCTCAAAGTTAAAAAACACACGTGAACATGTAAACCATGGCCGTAGTAAACAAAGGGCAGTAATTCATGAAAATGGTAGTCACGACAAGCAGGTTAAATTGAGAATAAGGATTGCACATTAGCCAGACATGTTTCGCTGTATTGCTTCTTCAGGGAATGTGCAAACAAAGACAATGATGTCACAGAAAAGTGTGTGTGTGTGTGTGTGTGTGTGTGTGTGTGTGTATGTATGTGTGTATATATATTTATTTATTAGAATTTAAAAACACAAAAGAGTTTTTTAGTAAACAGAAGACCTAATTACAATATATAAGAAATATATATACAGATATAACATACGCTGGACATTACAAAGAAAAGAAGCCCGTTGGCTATATATATATATATATATATATTCTTCTATAGATCTTAGATCTTCTGTTTACTAAAAAATGTTTTTTGTTTTATTTATAATATTTATATATATATATAAATATATTATATAGTTTTCTGTGACATCGTCTTTGTTTGCACATCCCCTGAAGAAGCAATACAGCGAAAAATGTCGGGCTAATTATTCTCAATTTAACCTGCTTGTCGTGACCACTATTTTCATGAATTACTGCTTTTTGTTTACTACGGCCATTGTTTACATGTTCACATGTGTTTTTTTAACTTTGAGCTTATTAAAAAATTGTTAAATAATAATAAAATCCTTTTCTATACTATGGTTGCAATTTTCTCTCATCATTACTTAAATCTATTGCACCGTTAAAATCCCTTTTTCTTCCTCATTTATAACAGACAGGACTAGTTCTCTGTGTGTCATGTTCAGACCTTCTGGGTGGCCCTGCATGTCTCTGTGCTTCTCTGCTCTGTCCCATTGTGCACTTCACATAAAGTAAAAAAAAAAAAAAAAAAAAGAGGAGGAGCTGTGTGATGCAATAAAATACTAGTGCACAGAACTACCTGCGCACTAAATGGACAAGTGTGAAGGGGCCCTTAGTATTGTTACAATGTAACAGTGATGGAATTCAGGGTGGTGTAGATCCAGCAACAGTACAGCAGAGAATATTGATGGAGAGCTGCCTTTTGAATATGCAAAAATAAATATAAGGAGAACAAAAAGTGGTGGTCCTGATTCAGGAGGAAGGGGGGCTATGATATCCATGGAGATGTGGGCTCACATCTCTGAGCTTGTTATGTAAACGGCTAATCACTGTGGACAATCACTGGCCAGACATTTTCCCTGTGACCCATCATCCAGATCTACGTCATCCTGAATATCACCAATTTCATGACAGCATGCTCATAAAACAACAGTACGTAGGAGCACCGGTACTCCATGCTTTTCGGCCAATGAAGATTAATTCTCAGTAGCTGCTAAATAATTATAATACATCTATCTGTACCGCATGGCCCGAGTGATCAGACAGTGAATAACTACAATATTCACCCAAAACAGATATTTGGCCGTATCTAGTAAAACAATGCCAACACAGTAAGTGACCCATAGTAGCCAATCAGAAGTCAGTTTAATGGCTGAGCATTAGAAGAATTTTTCTGATTTGTTCTTTTAAGCTAAATGCATTTTCGAGGTTCAATTTGGTTTAAACCCAAAACACCGCTCATGGGTTTCGTGTATAGGCTGCACTGGGAAGCACTGCAATTTCCAGGATATTGTAAAAAAAACTGCTGAAGGGCTTCTGTGCCTCTTGCCAACCAGACTGAAGTGGTTTGCTAGTAAAAGCTGGAGACCAAAAAGCTGGACCTGCAGATTGTTTTTATACAAAAGTCCTGTGATGTGGAAGTGTTTTGGACTGCATAGTTAGATTGCAATGTATATATGTAATGTATGGGGTTTTATCAACTGCCTATGGTGCTATAAACCAACTTAAAGGTTAACTCCAATGAAAAGGGATACGCCAGTGCTGTGTGGCTGCTGGTAAGCTAAATAGCCCCCCAACTTCTAAAAACTGGGGGATTCCAATGACAGAAGCTACCCACCACAATGCCACAAGTTCTAGTTCTGCCCAAATAACACAAGCATTAAACAGCCTAATAAGGGTGTCACCCTCTCAGAAATGTGAGTGTGGCTGTAAGACGTCTTCAGTCCTGTGGGAGGGGCAGAGATACAGTTGTAAAAAAGTGATATCCTCTGTATGGGAAGGTCAGAGACCGCTGTTAGGGGTGACTCTTGCTGTATGGCCTTGGAAGAGAGATAGCTGTTAAAGGGTGGCACCATCAGAATGGCCTTTGGAAGGTACACAGCCATGAAAGGGGGACACCTTTAATGTGGCCTTTAGGAGGGGCCGAGACACAGCTATGAGAAGGGGACATGTTAAACATGGCCTTGTGGGAGTGGAAGACAAAACTATGAGAGGCTGTCACCAACAGTATGTGGGCAGGTGGAGTTTTATGCTGCCCCAGCCGGGAGGGTTGGCGTTTAAATGTTTCCCGGTTCTTGAGGCTTTCTTGGGTCTGACCCACTGATCATGTGCTTTATAAAAAAGGGACAGGGGTCCAATCCAGAGAGTGGAAGGAGAGTTGGGGAGATGTTACCGTTCCTGGAGTCCATCCACACACCCTACTGCAGAGGCCAGAGCACCCATGGATAAAGAGCCTCTACAGCGTACGGGAGCTCGAAGATCTGAAAAAACACCCAAGGACCCCAGATCTGGAGCTCTGCCATAATAGGCTCCAGTTTGGCCTTGGAGGAAGGGTAAAGAGCATAATTCCCAACTTTTTGAGATGGGAATGAGGGACACCCATCAGCAAAAGAATGCAGGCATAGGACACCCCTGGCCATGCCCCCTTAAAGGAGAATTGATAAAAAAAAGATTATTAGTTAAACCCACTAGTGCAGGGATATGCAGTTAGCAGACCTCCCGCTGTTGCAGAACTACAAGTCCCATGAGGCATAGCAAGACTGACAGCCACAAGCATGACACCCAGAAGCATGATGGGACTTGTAGTTTTGCAACAGCTGGAGGTCCGCTAATTGCATATCCCTGCACTAGTGCTTTTTTTACCATTACTATTCCTTTATATTGGCTTTTGGAATTTACAAATGCAGCCATTTAGAAATCAGATGAAAGGTTTTGTGCTGGAAAACACTTTTTGATAGATAAAAAGTGCATTTTATATACAACTATATAGATCAGACCACAATGAGGGACATTTCTCCAAATCAGGGACAGTTCCTCAAAATCAGAGAACATGAACGTGAAAGAGACATCAGTTAGAGGGCGGTGCTGCCAATATGGCCTTGTGGGAGTGACAATGACATGTTCAGTATGGCCCTGGGGGAGCGGCAGTGACATCTTGAGTATGGCCCTGCGGGAGGGGCAGAGACAGTTGTGAGGGTGGAGGGTGATGCCTGCAGTATGGCCTTGGAGGAAGGGTAGAGAGATAGGTGTTAAAGAGGGTGACAGCGTCAGTATGGCCTTGTGGGAGGGGCAGTGCCAAAGCTGTGAGAAAGTGACATCTTCCAAATTGCCATGTGGGAAGGTCTGAGGCAAAAAGTACTATGAGAAACCTTACCAACAGAGTCTCAGAAACACATAAAAAGCTGCTTGGTAATTCAAACCCACTCTGTAACCTGATGGACTGGGAGGTACCTGATGGAGCCTTGGGGGGAAGGACAGCACTCAGAATGTACATTACCAGTGCCATGATGTTCTCTTGTACTACACGTTAGGAGGCAGGGTAGTGGCCCCGAGTCTTTAGCACAGCAGATCTCAGTGTGTTGTCACTTCCACACAGCCCAGCAGAGGAGGGTAGAGTAAGGACTAAATTGATCTGACTCCATTTGATTGCAGTTGCCCAATATTCAGGAAAAAAAATGAATATAACAAGAGACATCACTCTAAAACAAAGTACTGACACACTGGGTGAATGAGACCAACGAATATGGAATGAAACATGCACCAACCAATAGAGGAAACCTTAGCTGAAATACAGGGCTATTGTTGACCTCTTATGGAAAATTCCAGTTCCCTGCCATGTTGATCCTCTGACTTTTTACATCACTGACCAGGCACATGCAGCAATCAAGGACCTCAATGTTCTTAGTCACTACCAATTCCAGAGGATCAGCACTGTAAGCAGGAGATGTCAGCTACTGACTGACTCCCATTTGCGGTGGATCATGGCGCTTGGAACAATATGGAAAAACCAATGCCTAGTGAGACCCGACCATCAGTAATAAATATTGATAAATTATTATCCAGGAAGACTAAAGCTTAATTTCAGCTCAATGCTAGGATGCCCCCTGCGGACAGGACTAAAGCTACATACACACTGACCTGAAGACGGCGAGGATAAAGTCGCCGCTAGCGGAATCCTGCGCTATAAGGCTTCCAACTCTGCAGAAGACATTGGTTTACTATACAGGTATATCATTTTGAACCGGTAAATATAGATCCTCAACAAAAATAGCTAGTCTTCACATACAGATATATATATATATATATATATAGAGAGAGAGAGATATATCTATATACATAGGCAAAACATAGACTACATTGGTATAGGCGGGGCAGCCGTGCGGCACCTTGCCGCCTCTTTGCATCCAGAGGCGAAAACGTTCTACAGTTTGGATCGGAGGAACAGTTTGGTCCATGAACTGGAGATCACTCCTGCAGTAAAGTCTCTCTCCAGTTAAATCCACCGGTGGGTCCATGAGTGAGCGGGAGAATGGGGGGGTCCGTCAGCTGCCACAGGCTCGACTCCCCCAGCTCTTCACAACAGCAGAAACCCAAATATGGAATCTGAAAATGAACATAGGATACAGATGAGAACCTCACCAATGGCTGGGAAGCAAGTATAAAATATATGATGCACGCCAAAGAACCCTGGTGTAATAACAATTTATGAATAGGGTCTTCATACCCATCTAACCCAGGACTAGTATAAACAGGCCCCTAAGCCTCAGAGGGGCCATTGTGCAGTCGCACAGTCTGCTCATAAGTTATGTCTGCACCCTGGTGCTTGCACATGTATTCGCACCCCAGGGTCCCTGATAAGGCAGTACAGCCAGCCCTCCTGTACCGGGCCCAGGTCCCATCAGTTCAAAAGGGGGGTCCTAGGCACCTGCTGAGCACCAGTGACAGCTGTACTGCCTTATTGACAACTCTGGGGCTCCCCTTACAGCTCTGCCGGCTTCTCCTCCTTTTTATTCCTCCAGCTGCACCGCAGGGAGATTGGTATCTGTGTCCTCACCCCCCTGCTGCCTAGGCCTACCTGTGTGCCCCTTTCCCTTCCTGCCAGCTTCCCTCCTCTCCCACCGCAGCTGCTGAGGGCAGACAGGGGGATGATTCAGGATGGAGGGCGAGGAGCGCGTGGTAAATATGTGCCGTTTACCAGCCCCTTCCTTTCCTGAATGAACACAGTGAGCAATTGGCACTGATCACTCACTGTGTCCATTCAAAAAAAATGTGACAGGGGAGCCCTGTCAGGTAAGCTGTACGGAGCCCCCTGAATTTTAACAGCAGCCCTGTCGCTCCCCCTCCTTGGACTCTACCGCATTCTGTAGCATTACAGTCCTTCGGAATATTAAAGTGTTACTAAACCCACAACAGTAAAATCAGTCTGTATATGCAGTAAAGCATGCTTGTTACACTCACTGTGGAAATTAAGGAGTTAATCCTCTGCATTGTGTAAAATGGCTGTTTTATCCTGTATGCACAGATTCTCCCCCTGCCTGTACTGTCTATCTGGGCAAAGCCAGCTAACACAGGCAGAGTAGACAACCTGCACATGCTCAGTTGTGTCTTTTATGCAGGAGAGAACAGTTTCTTGTACTCAGAGCTAGCCAGGTCACATGAGATTGACATCACACATGTGGGCGTGTATATAGGCTGAAGTGAAAATCTCCTCCTTTCTGAACTCTCAGCACTGGAGAAACTGTACAGTTTATCATGTAACTGTGATATACAGATCATCCAAAAAGGTATTATAGCGGCAGCATTTTAACCACTTCCCTACCCGTCCATTGTCATATAACATCCGCAGATGGGATCTCCCATCCTGGGCGGGTGTCATATGACATCCTCGGCTTCCCCGAGCCTGCCGCATCACTGAGGAGCTGATGAGCGTGCCCTGTGGCCGCGATGTTCATCCGGCACTCGCAATCGCTCTTATTGCTTTGCACTATGCAGACAGAATGTTACTGATTTTACTGATAGCTAGGAGTGCACAGTGCTGTATTCTAGTTGTAAATCTGATTCATGATTGGGAAGCATTCGTTCACAGATTACTAAAGCGTAACAGTGACCAATGCCAGTGCAAATGTTTCCTGTGAAATTGCTATGCACAAAGGAAAAACCTTTGCAAAAGAAACATAATAATAATAATAATAATGAAAAAAAATCTAAACAAAGTAGTTACTAAAAAAAAAAAAATGAAAAAGGTTTTGACGTATTTGGCGCTATGATTTTTTTCACAAATAATAAAATCAAAAAAGTTAAAATTGTTTTAAATTTAAATATGTGTTGACTTATTTTTATATTTTCAGCAAATAATGATAATAATAATAATAATAATAATATCTAAAACATTTTTAGCCTATAAAAATGAGAATAATATAATCTAAGCAAGGTATTTACTAAAACAGTGTACCAAATAATAGCTATATACGCTTTAAGCAAAAACATTTTTAGATGGCCATATTAGTCCTGGAGTTAATATTAAGTTTGATTGACTCAAAGTGAGGCCGCAAAATTTGGTCTGGGCACCAACATGACATAAAAAAAATAAGCCAAATTTATACAACTTGCCCATTTTTTTTTTTTTAATAAGCATGAACACAATTAAAACTTCTCACAATATTGGAAAACTTGATTTTAGACACATATGGGATCCTTACTTGGCCTCACTGTACAACACAAATAAGTTAAATTCTACAGCAAAGAGGTAAGAAAAATAAAAAGGCAGGACCACAGTGACCAATCTGGTCTCAGCTGCTAGCACTAAGGAAATGTGCTTACTACAGGCAACACAGACAGTTCACATTCAGATGTATTCTTATTTATTTACCTTTCTGACAACCTGTACAAAATCCTTGGAGTTTTGCGGGGTGAGACCCTGTAACTGGCGGGTGCAGGCTTCTAGGGATGAGGCATGCGCTACTATCAGGATGTTATTTCCTGGCGGAAGGAGGGAAGAAGCCGTGACACACACATCTCTCAGCAGACAGAAAATTAACAGGCAATTCATTACGAATCAGGAAAATTAAATCAGTTCTATACGCAACAGAATTACCCCATCCCTTTCATTTCTTAAAGAAGAACTCCACACAGCACTGCTCATATAGCATAATGGCATGTAACTTCGGAAAAACAACATTTACGTTAAATAAATAAATAGGGGGAAAAAAAAAAGTAACGTGGAAGATTTGAAGAAATGAGGATCTGTCTTTGGGGTCATTCCTCCTGCTCTTCTCTTCTTCACAGCTTGGCAGCAGGTTTCAGGAGGAAAAACTAGGAGCGTCTCTTCCTGAGCCTCATGTCGGGAAAGGTTTTTACTACATTGTACACACAGGGACTCACCTTTACCCTTACACTCGCTGAGGATGTCCTTTGTCACCTGGAAACTCCGACTCATGTATGTGTCGTATGTCTCCGATACCACCAGCTTGCTGATCGGTATGTGAGGTCTGCAGGAAAAACAGGGGGGGTAGCAATGTTTAAAGGGAAAGCCAGGCATTCAATGTTTATTGAACCTCAAATACATACCATATCTCACAATAGTGAGTACACCCCTCACATTTTTGTAAATATTTTATATCTTTTCTTGAAACACTGAAGAAATGACACTTTGCTACAATGTAAAGTAGTGAGTGTACAGCTTGTATAACAGTGTAAATTTGCTGTCCCCTCAAAATAACTCAACACACAACCATTAATGTCTAACCGCTGGCAACAAAAGTGAGTACACCCCTAAGTGAAAATGTCCAAATTGGGCCCAAAGTGTCAATATTTTGTGTGGCCACCATTATTTTCCAGCACGACCTTAACCCTCTTGGGCATGGAGTTCACCAGAGCTTCACAGGTTGCCACTGGAGTCCTCTTCCACTCCTCCATGATGACATCATGGTGCTGGTGGATATTCGAGACCTTGTGCTTCTCCACCTTCTGTTTGATGATGCCGCCCCAGATGCTCAATAGGGTTTAGGTCTGGAGACATTCTTGGCCAGTCCATCACCTTTATCCTCAGCTTCTTTAGCAAGGCAGTGGCCTTGGAGGTGCGGTCCAGGCTCTGAAGGGAGAGGATCATGCTCGGCTTCAGTATGTCACAGTACATGTTGGGATTCATGGTTCCCTCAATGAACTGTAGCTCACCAGTGCTGGCAGCATGCATGCAGCCCCAGACCATGATACTCCCACCACCATGCTTGACTGTAGGAAAGACACACTTGTCTTTGTACTCCTCACCTGGTTGCTGCCACACACGCACTTGACACCACCTGAACTAAATACATTTATCTTGGTCTCTTCAGACAAGAGGACATGGTTCCAGTAATCCATGTCCTTAGTCTGCTTGTCTTCAGCAAACTGTTTGCAGGCTTTCTTGTGCATCATCTTTAGAAGAGGCTTCCTTCTGGGAAGACAGCCATGTAGACCAATTTGATGCAGTGTGCGGCGTATGGTCTGAGTACTGACAGGCTGATCCCCCACCCCTTCAACCTCTGCAGCAATTCTGACAGCACTTAGCATTATATCCAAAGGTTGTCTTAGGGTAACAGACGTATGAGCATGTGCACTCAACTTCTTTGGTCGAGCATGGCAAGGCCTGTTCTGAGTGGAACCTGTCCTGTTAAACTGCTGTATGGTCTTGGACCCCGTGCTGCAGCTCAGTTTCAGGGTCTTGGCAATCTTCATATAGCCTAGGCCATCTTTATGTAGAGCAACAATTCTTTTTTTTCAGATCCTCAGAGAGTTGTTTGCCATGAGGTGCCATGTTGAACTTCCAGGGCCCAGTATGAGAGAGTGAGAGCGATAACACCAAATTTAACACACCTGCTCCTCATTCACACCTGAGACCTTGTAACAGTAACCAGTCACATGACACCGGGGACGAAAACTAGCTAATTAGGCTCAATTTGGACATTTTCACTTAGGGGTGTACTCACTTTTGTTGGCAGCGGTTTAGACATTAATGGCTGTGTGTTGAGTTATTTTGAGGGGGCAGCAAATTTACACTGTTATACAAGCTGTACACTCACTATTTTACATTGTAGCAAAGTGTAATTTCTTTAGTGGTGTCACATGAAAATATTTACAAAAATGTGGTTGCCGTATTCAGTTTTGTGAGATACTGTTGTGTGTATATATATATATATATATATATATATATATATATATATACACACACACACACACACACACACACACACACACACACACACACACACACATAGACACACACACAGCGGGTAAAATAAGTATTAAACAATTAAACACGTCACCATTTTTCTAGGTAAATATATTTCTAAAGGTGCTATTGACATAAAATTTTCACCACATGTCAGTAACAACCCAAGAAAGGGTAGTAGTAATGAAGGAATTCAGGAACAGACATGTTATTTTTACAGATGCAGAGATTACCTGTACGTTGTGTCCACACTTAGATTGGCAGCTGCCATTTCAGTGGGTGAGAGCCAAGCGGGCAGCGAGGTACCAGACACCCACTTTGTCCACTCAAACAAGCCCGGTTCCACCCGGATTTTTCCTTTACTCTCTTGCTTGAGGCCTGAAAAAAATTCAGAGCAGACAAAAAAAACTGTGTTATTCCACACACTGAACTGACAAATAATATAACATGACATGATATAATGACAGACCCCCACAGTGCCCCCTAGTGTTCACCACAGTGTGTTACTGGAGTTTAAGGCACCCATTGGCGACAGGTGAGAACAGCTTGATTGGCTGATGAGGAAGTAAGCAAGGACTCTTGCAGCACAGGCTTAGGACGGGGTGAACGCCGGGATCCGGGGCTGCGAATTCGGTCTCCAGGTGATGTTACCACCCTTTGTCTACAAGCATACCAAGGTGTGTTTTTATTGTGCAAAATGTGAGTGTGAATCTATGTGGATGTCAAGTTGCAATAAACCTGTTTTAAACCTTATCACACTATTGCAAGCTTCTATTGTTTTCCACATGTGTTATATATGGGGAGACTGCTGATAGTCAGGAAGAAGCAGCGGCTTTTGATCTGCACTTTAACTACTTGCCTCAGACCAATTTTCAGTTTTCAGCACTGACACACTTTGAATAATAATTGCGCAGTCATGCTACACTGTACTCACATGACATTTTTATAATTTTGTTTCCCACAAATAGAGCATTTTTTTGGTGGTATTGGATCACCTCTAGGTTTTTAATTTTTTGTTAAAAACTGAAAATTTTGAAAAAAAATATACAAAACAGTTTTATATTTTGTTATAAAATTTTGCAAACGGGTAATTTTTCGCCTTCATTGATGTACGCTGATGAGGCGGCACTGATGGGCACTAATAGGCTGCACTGATAGACTGCATTAATAGGCACTGATAAGGTGGCACTGGTGAGCACCGAGAGGTGGCACTGATAGCTGGCACTGATGGGTGGCAGTGGACAGTGATGGGCACTGGTAGGTGACACTGATAAACATTGATTGGCACCACTGGTGGGCATTGATGCATGGCACTGATATACACTGGTGGGCACTGATATGCACTGCGTGGGCACTGGCAGGCGGTACTGGTTGGCACAGATGAGGCAGCTGTGCCTCTTCGGGACCGATGTCCCTTACACAGAAGCCGGTGATTGGCTTTTTTTTCTTCTCGCGCTATCAGCGTGAGGAGAAAAAAAAACGATTACCGATCTTCTGTTTACATCACGTGATCAGCTGTCATTGGCTGACAGCGTGCAAAGGGGAGGACGTCTACTAACGGCCTCCCAGCAATGTAGGTACATGCTGTAGCCATCATTCGGCTATAGCGCAGATAAGAACAGGTTAATGAGGAGGAAGGAGTGATCCTTGTATCAGCATTTAAGCCAAAATTACCTACCACAGGGAAGAGGAAACACAGGAGGATCTTTTCAAGTTGATAATAATATTTATCACAGGCTTTTAAATAAAGCCATTAAGGCAGGGGTACCCAACCTTTTGAAGAGCGAGGGCCACTTAAGCGACTTGGTAACTGGTCACGGGCCACAATGAAAGAGCAGGCGGATGTTAGGTCCGTGCAGAGCGGGCATGGACACAGCCCACTCTACTCTATGGGTCCTCTGATCTGATCCACCCAGACAGAAGGGGATTGATCCCTTCTGTTTTTTTTTTGTTTTGTTTTTTACCGAATCAGATTGGAGGTAGGCGTATGTAAATGGACACAAATCTGTTTACATCTGCCGTTTCATAGAGGTGAAAGGAGGGTCCGATTGGGTCGGACCAATAGTGTGAAAGGAGTCTTTCACACTAATGCACCTCTGCACCTCCTCCAAGAGATCACTTCCAACCATCTCTGCATGCTTTTCAAATGCAATCAGCGATCACCATTCTCACTAAGTACACCAATTCATCAATTTTTTTTTCTACCTTACTTTCATCTTGCATAGATCGTTCATTTGAGTGTGCAGGAGCTGAGCAATCAGATAACAGCCTATGTGGAGCAGAGTTGTAGTTGAAAACAGAAGTGTGTCCTCAAAGTTTGTAAAGCTCACTATACACTATACAATCTGATTGTACAATCTCTTTTGGATCTGCCATCAACTATGTAGAGCAAAGTCCTGCCTGATTGGATAAATAGGCATGTCCTTCTATTATATAGTTTTGATAAATCTACAGAGATGGTACAATCAGATTGTATAGTATATGGCCTCCTTTATACACCTAAAATTAACTTTAGGTGGCATTCATTGTTAATGGCACCGCAAAAGCAGAAGCAAACATACATTTTGCCATGTGAAGAAACCAGTGACAAATGCAGCAAAACGCACAATAAAAAAACATGCAAAGCGGCAATACACCAAATGTCCTGGGCTACTTTGCCACATGTAGGACAGCCTATTGAAATCAAGGCAGCTTCTTCTTCTGCCCACCCCTTGGCCAGGCCCAGCTCTAGTCACTACTAGAATAGATCTGAAGGGTTCTTTATAGAATGGTTGCCTAAAACTAGTTATATGCTCTGTAAATGCTTGCTGCATCTGACGCTCTTTAGATTAGCAATAAGAAGGAGAGAATAAGACAACCAAATATTTAGGGCTGAAATCCATTGCCATGAAATAAGAGAGGCAACGTAGGACATCCACTCACCTTTCAGTATGTTGTGTGCCGTCTGTACGCAACGCAAGGATGGGGAGCAATATATGAAATCTACGGTTGTGTTAGTCTCAAGCAAGGCCTGACCTGCAAAACACAAATATTCAACGTCACCCTGACCACCTCCAATACAGCTCCTTTATGACAACTTTGCTATCATGGCTCTATTGACACCTAGGGGATTATTTACGAAAGGCAAATCCACTTTGCACTATAAGTGCAAACCACAAGTGCAAAGTGCACTTGAAATTGTACTGAAAGTGCACTTGGGAATGCAGTCACTGTAAATCTGAGGGGTAGACCTGAAATGAGGGGAAGCTCTGCTGATTTTATTATCCAATCATGTGCAAGCCAAAATGCTGTTTTTTATTTTCCTTGCATGTCCTCCTCGGATCTACAGCGACTTCACTTCCAAATGTTCTTTCAGTGCAATTTCAAGTGCACTTTGCACTTGTAGTTTGCACTTGTAGTGCAAAGTGGATTTGCCTTTAGTAAATAACCCCCCTAAAACCGTGCCAGGTCCTGCAGACTTTATACAGAACAAGGAATTTATACAGAACAAGGCAATCTACTGAATTCAAACACACAGGGGGGTTGAATTACTAAAGGTAAATAGACTGTGCACCTTGCAAGAACAGTTGCTCCAGAGCTTAGTAAATGAGCAGAAGCACTGCTGATTTCCATCATCCAATCATGTGCAAGGAAAAATGTGGTTTTCTTTATTTTCCTTGCACACAATTGGGTATTCTTTGCAAAGTGAAGCTTTACCTAATTTACTAAGCTCTGGGGCAACTGCACTTGCAGAGTACAACTGCACTTTGCAAAATGCACAGTTTATTTGCCTTTCGTAAATCAACCCCACATTATCTTCAATGGTCAGTATTTACAAATCAGTGCAATTAAGATACATAAACCCATAGACAAATCTCCTATAAAAGTATATATTTTATATCGCACACCGTAAGGCAGGATAATCCTAAATAGGGATTTCTGTTGGTACAAGCAACAAAATGTGTAAGGAGTAACAAATGCTTATTGGAAAAAAAGGTATAGGACAGGATCTAGATTCTAGAGGGTGAAAGGAAGAATTGGGGACAATACTGAGCAATGCCAGGAGGGAACAGGACAGTTGAGAAGAATGTAGAAACTATTTTAGAAGAGAAGACACCAGTGCAGGCATCTCAAATTATGTACCAGGAAATAACTTACATTTTTTTCTGGTACAAAAATACTTGTTCTTGGAAAAAAAAAAAAAGAAGATTCCCAGAAAATATCTTGTTTCTCTCACAGACAACTCACCGACCAGCTTGGCTTGCGTGCACCCGAACACGGTGATGGGAGCGTCCTTCTCAAAATCCCGATAGCCGCCGCTCCTTTGCGGTAAACTCTGCGGCATGTTCAGGTTGGTCCTCACATAGCGGCCTGTAGAGACCAAAGAGAATTATGTACAAAAAGGAGAATTCTCATCACTAGAATCATGGATATGCCAACCTTTGTGGACCATCCAAGCCTGCTACAATAAAAAGCCTATTCGTTTTTGCGCTATACTGTATATCTCCATCTATCTTTAGATATACATAAATATAACATACAATCCTATAATCTAAGCCCCCAGGAGAACTATATGGATTATTTAAGGGATGTTTTATATTGTTGCAACAGGGTCGTGGTTTTTTAAATGTCAAGGATTTAATATATAATGTGGCAGTTTTGAGCAATCCATGCTTCTTAGACCCCATGCACACTGGACGTTTAGGTGATGGTGGTGGGCACAGCCCCACTGCTGACACCCTGTCAAACTCTGTAAAACACCTAAAGGTTTTAGGGCAGCATGCACTCAAGGTAGAATCTCCAGAATCCAGACTGCTTTGTCCACTAAATGCATAAAATGCAGGTCTGACAATGCCAATGTGAATAAGGACTTACAGTGCGATACCCTTTTAGACAGGTGCAGTGCAGCCTCCCTGCAAGGGTGGTGCAATCCGGTGACTGCCATGTTGAGACAGCAGAGAACAAATGGGAACCAGGTCTTTTCTTGGCCTCTGTAAGTCTCTTCAGGGAAGCAGCTATCTGATTGGACAATACTGTCCTGGTTGACCTGGCAGCCATCTTTTAGGTGGGCAGGGCTTCTAAAAAGCACTGTCCCCTTAGGAGTGGCACGCATTCAATGTGTGGGCGGTTTAAAGTGTGGCGTGCATTTGTATTCAGTCCACTTTACTCTGATACCTCTAACTAAATTCTAGTGGAACCAATTGCCTTCAGAAGTCACCTAATTAGTAAATAGAGTCCACCTGTGTATAATTTAATCTTAGTATAAATACAGCTGTTCTACTAAGCCCTGAGAGGTTGGTTAGAGAACCCTAGTCACCATGAAGGCCAAGGAACACACCAGACAGGTCAGCGAGAAAGTTGTGGAGAAGTTTAAAGCAGGGTTAAGTTATAAAAAATATCCCAAGATTTGAACGAGTCACGGAGCTCTGTTCAATCCATCATCTGAAAATGGAAAGAGTATGGCACAACTGCAAACCTACCAAGACATGACCATCCACCTAAACTGATGGCCGGGCAAAGAGCGCATTAATCAGAGAAGCAGCCAAGAAGCCCATGGTAACTCTGGAGGAGCTCCACAGATACACAGCTCAGGTAGGAGAATCTGTCCACAGGACAACTATAAGCCCTTGTACACACGGTCGGAGAATCCATCGGAATGTGTCCTATCGGACCGTATTGTCGGATATTCCGACTGTGTGTGGTATGCATCGGACTGTTTCCGTCGGAATATCAGTCGGACCAAATTTTCCAACTTGCTGGAAATATTTTCCGACAAACTGGTCCGATAGGACATACTCCGATCATGTGTAGAGAATTCCGATCGGACAAAGTGCCACGCATGCTCAGACCAAATTCCTACATCAAAGCTATTGGCTACTAGCCTGAACGTAGCCCCATTGTAACGAAATTACGTCATCACGTTCTGAAAGATCGGATTTTTCGACAACTTTGTCCGACCATGTGTATGCAACAGTTTCAGACAAGATCCGACGGACAAAATCCGACAGACAAAATCCGACGGATTTGGTTGTCGGAATCTCCGACCGTGTGTACAAGGGCTTAGTCGTATACTTCACATATCTGGCATTTATGGAAGAGTGGGAAGAAGAAAGCCATTGTTGAAAGAAATCAATAAAAAGTCTTGTTTGCGGTAAGCCATGTGGGGGACACAAAAAAAATGTGGAAGAAGGTGCTCTGGTCAGATGAGTCCAAAATTTAACTTTTTGGCCTAAAAGCAAAACGCTACGTGTGGTGGAAACCAACACTGCACATCACCCTGAACACACCACCCCCATCATGAAAACATGGTGGTGGCAGCATCATGTTGTGGGGATGCTTTTCTTCAGCAGGGACAGGGAAGCTGGTCAGAGTTGATGGGAAGATGGATGGAACCAAATACAGAGCAATCTTATATGAAAACCTGTTATGTCACTTACACACGACTGGACTTTGACAGCAAAGGTTCGACAGAGTGAATCCGTTGGACAATTCGATCGTGTGTGGGCTCCATCGGACCTTTGCTGTCCATCAAATCTGACGGACTTTAGAAATAGAACATGTTTAAAAAAATTTCGCCGGAACTCCGCCGGACCCAGTTCCTATCGAGAAATCCGCTTGTGTGTATGCTAGTCCAACGGATGAAAACCGACGCTAGGGCAGCTATTGGCTACTGGCTATGAACTTCCTTATTCTAGTCCGGTCACATGTCATCACGTTTGAATACGTCGGACTTTGATGTGATTGTGGGTGGCCAAGTCCGTTCATTCTGAAAAGTCAGTCGGAACTCCGCCGAAAGTCCGTTGGGAAGACCGTCGGACCTAGTCTGTCGAAAAGTCCAGTCATGTGTACGCGGCATGAGAGTCTGCAAAAGACTTGAGACTGGGGCAGAGGTTCACTTTCCAGCAGGACAACGACCCTAAACATACAGCCAGAGCTACAATGGAATGGTTTAGATCAAATCGTATTCATGTGTTAGAAGACCCAATCAAAGTCCAGACCTAAATCCAATTGAGAATCTGTGGCAAGACTTGAAAACTGCTGTTCACAGACGCTCTCCATCCAATCTGACAGAGCTTGAGCTATTTTGTAAAGAAAAATGGGCAAAAATGTCACTCTTCAGATGTGCAAAGCTGGTAGAGACATCCCCAAAAAGACTTGGAGTTGTAATTGCAGTGAAAGGTGGTTCTACAAAGTATCGACTCAGGGGGGCTGAATACAAATGCACTCCACACTTTTCACATATTTATTTGTAAAAAAATTTGAAAACCATTTATCATTTTCCTTCCACTTCACAATTATGTGCCACTTTGTGTTGGCCCATCACATAAAACCCCAATAAAATACATTTACGTTTTTGGTTGTAACATTACAAAATATGGAAAATTTCAAGGGGTATGAATACTTTGCACTGTGTGTATGTATGTATGTGTATATATATATATATATATATATATATATATATATATATATATATATATATACACACACATATACACACACACACACACACACACACACACACACACACACAAAGGTATAATAGATATTTACTTTCTTCTTTAATTAGCTCTGCAGGCAGCTCAGCAGGGCAGGCTTTATTGCTCTGCCAGGTTCTTACTTCTGCCTGTGAACAGACTGTTATGCCGCGTACACACGGGCGGACTGTATGGCCTACATAGTCCGCCGAAACACATTTCAGCGGACAGTCCGCTCGTGTGTGGGCTTCAGCGGACTTTTTCAGTGTGCAGTACGGCGGACTAAGTATTTCGGAATGTTCGAAATACTGTCCGTTGTACTCGCATTTCGGCGGACAATCCGCCCGTGTGTATGCCAGTCCGCCGTACTTTTGAAATGAGCGGACTTTTCCCGGCCCGGAGAAAAGTCCGCTCATTTCGAGCGGGTATCCAGGTAGGCGGGGCCCGCGAAGGAGACGTCGGTGGCCCCGCCGCCTGGTATGGACTTAAAGGGGAACCCCAACGCCGAAAAAAATCGGCGTGGGGGTTCCCCCCAAGTCCACAACAGACCCTTGTCAGAGCACGCTACCCGGCCGGCCAGGAAAGGGGGGCGAGCGAGCGCCCCCCCTCCTGAGCCGTACCAGGCCGCGTGCCCTCAACATGGGGGGGTGCCATGCGGAGGAGTCCGGCGAGAAGACCCCCGAAGATGGAAGACCCCCGGAGCTGTGCAATAAAGTATTTTATCTCGTGTGTAGTGTTTTTTTTGGTACTTTTATTTTACAGGTGAATGGGTACATTGTACCCCATACTCATTCACATAGGATGGGGGGCCGGTATCCGGGGGCCCCCTTATTAAAGGGGGCTCCCGGATTCCGATAAGCCCCCCGCCCGCAGACCCCGACAACCAACGGCCAGGGTTGTCGGGAAGAGGCCCTTGTCCTCATCAACATGGGACAAGGTGCTTTGGGGTGGGGGGCCGCACGGCCCCCCTTCCCCAAGGCACCCCCCCATGTTGAGGGCACGCGGCCTGGTACGGCTCAGGAGGGGGGGCGCTCGCTCGGACAAGGGTCTGTTGTGGACTTGGGGGGGACCCCCACGCCGATTTTTTTTGGCGTTGGGGTTCCCCTTTAAGTCCATACCAGGCGGCGGGGTCAGCAGCGTCTCCTTCACGGGCCCCGCCTACCTGGAGATGCGCTAGAAATGAGCGGACTTTCCTCCACGTGTGTGGGCGAGTCCGTTCATTTCAAAAGTAGGGCAGATAGTATGGCGGACTTAGTACGCCGTATTAGTCCGCTCAAAAAGTGGTGTGTGTGGTCAAGTCCGTTCATTCGAAAGTATGACGGACTGTCCGTCGGATTGTCTGACGGACTAAGTTGGCCAGACAGTCCGCCCGTGTTTACGTGGCTTTAGAGTGGCTCTTTCAGCCTCACCCTTTTAAATGTAGTATATTTACCCACCTTTCGCATCAAAGCACTGTGACAGCCAATATTTGCCAAACACCACGTCCATCCGCTCGCCATGGCGGCACACAAAAAGACATCGCTTCTTAGGGCCCACGTGTGAATTAATCCGCAGCGGCTGAGGAAGGAACCAAGAAGAAGCCATAATGTAATTAAAGTGGTTGTAAACTCTCCCCCACAACTTTGTCCCATGTAAATCAGCATAAAAAACCCTAATGAACACTGCTTGTAGATATCTCCTTACTTGCTTAGTATTGTTGTAATCCTTTTTGTTCTGTAGAATGAAGTCACTGAGAATGCCCAGATCTCCCCTGATTTCCGGCACACTCTCTATGTCTTATCTATCTGTTATCAGGACTTCCTACGGCACAACACTGAACTCTGCTAATCACTCAGAGCTTCCTCCTACACACCACGTGACCATGTGACCTCACATACAGTCTAAACTTGGCTATTACTGCAGTCTTATCAGCTGAAGCTGATAAGTCTGACAAAGGCAAACATTAGACATCGGCACAAGTAAATACTATGAAATAAACAAGTCAGCTATGAACAGGGAAGCAGGGTTTCCATAGAAATGTTGGATTGAGAAGGAGGCTTGATTAACAGTACAGGAAGTGCTCAATGTAAGGGTGGAAACACACTCCACTGTGGACTCAGAAAACAATACTTAAAGAGGGATTCCACCTACAAAAAAATATTAAAAGCCAGCAGCTATAAATACTACAGCTGCTGACTTTTAATAAATGGACACTCACCTGTCCCGGGTTCCAGCGATGCCGGCAGCCGAGGTCGATCGATCGCTCGGCTCTCGGCTGCTGCCGTCACCATTCTAGGTGAGGGAATCAGGAAGTGAAGCGAATCAGCTTCACTTCCCGGTTCCCTACTGCGCATGCGCGAGTCGTGCAGCGCAATAGGAATTGTCCGCGCTGTCTCTGAGACCCGTGTGTGTCCCAGCAGACAGCGCGGCAGGACAGGAAATGGCGTAGACTCCCATGGGAGTCTATGCCCGGAAGTGGGTGTAAATACCTGTCTTTGACAGGTATCTGCACCCCCCTCCCCCCTGAAAGGTGCCAATTGTGACACCGGAGGGGGGGAGGATTCCGATTAGCGGAAGTTCCACTTTAGGGTGGAACCCCGCTTTAAGATGGTGCTGCCTAACCCCTAGAAACAAGTTTTTTAAAGTTTCTTTAAACAGTAAGTAATATGAGATTTGGGCTGGATTACAGCGGCTATAGTCTGATAATTACTTATTATAATGGACTAAATAAAAAGCAGCATCAGAGTGGAAGAGTTTACTTCCTCTTTAATACATCTTCTAGTACACACACACTAATTACAAGCAAACAGATGACAGGAGAGCATGGTTACCTTTAATAGCCTTTCAAACTCCTTTGTGTCAACTTGTGTGCCAGTTATCAGGCCAAAGTCACCAGGTTATGTAAACTTTTGATCAGGGTCATTTGGGTAGTTTGTGTTGTCATTATAATTTAAAAAGAGTAAACACAGTTGATTGATAATAAATTGCTTCGGCCAAATACTAACCACGAGTGAAAGAAAAGTTTATGTTATCATTCATATTCTCTGAAAAATGGCCAAGAAATCATAAATTCTGCCAGGGTATGTAAACTTATGAGCACAACTGTATATAGTTCCATGATCCACGAAACAACAAGTCAGATTGGGAATCACCTAATCTTACAATTGTTTCACATACTACATGTGTGCATTGGGTTTTTTTTTTTTTTTTTTTTGCATTTTCATCTGCATCCCCATTGGGGAGACTTTCTCTTGCTGGCTATGTGGTCACTAGAACAACAAATATGGGAATCTCCAAAATGGGGAAACAGCAATTAGAGGTCCATCCAACACTAATAAAAGAAAGTTTTGCCTGGAGTTGGCCTTTAAATCTGGCATGCTGCAACACCAATAAAAGGGCCACTAGGTGGCAGTAAGCAGCCAAGAATCAGAGCAGGGCCAGCAGATTCCGCAGAGTAACAACAATCCACTCTAGAATTTCATGTTCGATTTATAAACATTTCATCTGCTGCAATGTGACATAAACCGAGAGAGAAGACACAAGACCCTCAATAGGAACAGGACCCAGCATTACGGGGGACGTGGCGACCAGTGCCGCCAGATAAGCCACAGAGAAAGCTGATACTTTCCATTTTCTCATGATGATAAATGAGAAGCAGAACTGGGTGGAGAAGTGCTGGGGGGGTCACTTCCAGTTCGCAGCTAATGCTGAACCTGTGAAATCATCATCCGCTGGTTTCACATATATTTAATGACGGCGCAGTGTTCTACAGATGGCTTGTTAAATAGACAATAAGCCGCTTAAAGTTCACGTCTTGGATCAGATATATGGGGGCCGCCATTGCCAGCATGCCTTGGAGGTCATACACGTCATCCTTTGCTCGCTACATAGCAGATCGCTGACACAGGATAAATATGACAAAAGATCTGACACTCAGCTGGCTGAACAAAGGAGGAGGATGACGATGGATGCAGCATTAACCACTCCAGCCCCGGAAGGATTTACTCCCTTAATGACCAGGCCATTTTTTGTGATACAGCACTGCGTCACATTAACACTTTGACAATTGCGCGGTAGTGCGACGCTGTACCCAAACCAAATTGATGTCCTTTTTTCCCCCCACAAATAGAGTTCTCCATTGGTGTTATTTGATCACTTCTGCAGTTTTTATTTTTTATGCTATAAAACAAAACAAAAAGCAAAAATTTTGAGAAAAAATGATAAATTTACTTTCTGCTATAAAAAAATGTAAAAAAAAAAAATGTTATTCATCAATTTAGGCCAATTTGTATTCTAGCGTACATTGATTGGTTTGCTCAAAGGTTACCACGTCTACAAAATAAGGGATTTATGGCATTTTTATAATTTTTATTTTTTATTTTTTTTTACTAGTAATGGCAGTGATCAGCGCTTTTTAGCGGGACTGCGACATTGTGGTGGACAGATCGGACATTTTTGACACTTTTTTGGGAACCAGGGACATTACTACAGTAATCAGTGCTAAAAATATGCCCTGTTATTGTACTAATGACACTGGCAGGGAAGGGGTTAACATCAAGGGCGATCAAGGGGTTAACTGTGTTCCCTCACTGTGTGTTGTAACTGTATGGGGGATGAGCTCACTGGGACAACACACAGATCTGTCTTCCTACATAGCAGAAAGACAGGATCTGTATGATCTCCCCTGTCAGAACGGACATTTGCCTTGTTTACACAGGCAGATCCCTGTTCTGTCACTGTGGGAAGCGATCACGGAACTCGCTCATTGGCTCCGCCACTTGACAATGGGAGTGCACAATCTCACAGATCGCGGTGTACGAGCCCGATGTACACCTTGCGTATAACTGCAGCGGCTGGTCGGCAAGCGGTTGAAAAAAAAAATAAGTAAGCCATGGCCTTTTAAGAATGAGATGTGTGTTGCATCTTAAAGGGGGGGGGGGGGGGCACTTTCAACCCACCTTTAGATATAATCAATCCCCTCCTAGACTTTAATCATTTTGATTTAACCTACACTCCTTAAAGTGTTACTAAACCCAGGACCCTGCATTCACAATATCTGGTCTCCCACAGTACACAGAACATGAAAATGCAATTATTTTTGTAAATATAAACTGTGAAATACCTTTTCTCATCAGGAGTATGTAGCAGTCTTGTGACTTTTACCAATGTCTGGTTAAAGCTTTTAGGAGGAGTTTTCATTCTACACTGACTGTCCTATCAGGATGCAGGACCCCTGACCCTCTGTCTGGACAGTGCTGATTGGCTCGTGTAGATCACATGCACCCTCCCAAGAAGAAAATAAATAAATAGCAATACGCAGTGAACTGAGCATGTGCAGCCTGTCCACTGGCTCTGTATTATCAGGAAACATATTGTGAGTCAGTGGAAGAAGGGGAGGATCAGAGTAGACAGGATCAAACAGCCCTTTTACACAATGCAGAGGATTAACCCCTTAGGTTCCACAGTGAGTATAACAATCATGTTTTACTGCATATACAGACTGATTTTACTGTTGTGGGTTTAGTAACACTTTAAAGAGGAGGGCTGGTTTAAAAAAATTTTTTTTAAAAGTCAGCAGCTGCTGACTTTTAATAAGCACACTTACCTGTCCAGGGTGCCTGCGATGTCGGCCGCCCGAGGCTGACCCGTCCCTCGGTCTTGAGTCCCGGCGCCGCCATTTTGGCTAAGGGAAACGGGCAGTGAAGCCTTGCGGCTTCACTGCCCGTTTCCTACTGCGCATGCGCGAGTCGTGCAGCGCTTTGTGAATGGGGCGCGCTGTGTTCTGGGACACACAGTTCCCAGAACACAGCGCGACCCCTTACCCAGAAGACGCAGCACGGAGGAGAGAAGACCAGAAGATCTCTGCGGAGGAGGAAGAGGCATATTAGGACGATGTGCCTAGCAACAGGCATTTCTGGTAAGTTAAAAAAAAAATAAAAATCATTTTTTTTTTCTGATTTTTTTCTAATTTTTAATGTATTTTTTTTTTCAGGGTGGCCCTCCACTTTAAGTTACAGGTTTTCAGAACCTGCTGCCCCCAGTGGCCATGTTTACCCTACACATTGGTGAGCAGACATTCTCCTCCTCTCATATAAAAGCTAAGCAACAGAAACAGCTCCCTGAGCGGAGATCTCTCACGCACCAGCAACAAATCCGATTTTCTGATCATGGGTACGTTTACACTTCCAGAAGAGCCCATGCTGGGCAGATGGATGGCAATACTCACTTGCATAGGCTGACAGATAATGGTGAGCGAGGCCGTGTCCACCAGGCCCTGGTCATCCGGCACTCTTCTATCCAGCAGCCCATCGCTGAGGGAATAAGAGGCGGCATCTGATGTGTTAAGGAGGGAGTACGACCTGCAAGAGATGGCATTGTTATAGCAAGGCACATACATGCATATCTACACACTCACACATGGGCAATCGTGCACTGCTGGCACCTCTATAAATTCCAATCATGCCCTGTACACACCAGCTGAAGCTTCAGATCAGGCAGGTGGTGACAGTGCCTGTAATGGTTGCTGAAAGGAGCGAGCTCATCACTGAAGATGAGCGGAGGAATAAATGAATGGCACAAATGGGGCTAGAATGGAATTCCATAGGCTTGGCATCCCTCTCATTCCTCTGGACACACTAAAAAGCAATATGGCCGTTTCTCTTGCAGTATTCAAATACAGTCTCAGTACCCGAGTCCCCCTCCTTTGGTCTAGGACCGGTCATATAGGCTTGGAACATAGTTCATCACATGCCAATTAGGCTATGGCTTTATGTTTTTAATTTGTGGGAGGAGACCAGACAATTTAGAGGAAAGGCACACTGACAAGATACAAACTCCATGCAGATAAAGTGGGGACTGAACCCAGCCACTATCATGTGCCGCAGGATGAAGAAAAACAACTTCAGAAAAAAAGGTTCACTTAATTCATCCATTTGCATACCTCCCAACTTTTTTAAATTTAAACGAGGGACACCTATCAGAAAAAGTATGCAGGCATAGGACACACCCCTTGTCACGCCCCCTTAAAGGAGAATTGTACAAAAAATAAGATTGGTTAAACCCACAAGTGCTTTTTTTTAACCACTAATATTCCTTTATATTGGCTTTTGTAATTTACAAATGCAACAATTTAGAAATCAAGTGAAAGGTTTAGCACTGGGAAACACTTTTTGAAAAATAAAAAGTGAATTTTATATACAACTATATGGATTAGACTAAAATGAGGGACAAATGAGGAGGAAAGAGGGACAGAGGGACATTGCTCCAAATCAGGGACAAAAATGCCAACGACATTTTTAAATAAAACCTTTCCTTTTTCATGCCATATCTTATTTTATATCCAGTGATGTCATCACTGGATCTCTGCACTTCTCTATGGGTGGTGGGAGGAGCTGGTATGGACGGGCCGCCGCTGGACTGGAGGAGAGGGTGTTCCTAGGATGACTGCATTTGCATGGTAACGCCCACGAGTGATGTTGAGCCTCTACCATTGAAGGAACTAGAATCCAATGAATGGAAGAGGTGGGGCCAGGAACAGTCAGGCTGGGGAGGAAAGAGCTGGATGATGATAATCAAGCTTTAGATGGCTATGGGGTTGATTTACTGAAACTGGAGAGTGCAAAATCTGGTGCAGCTCTGTATAGAAACCAATCAGCTTTGAGGTATTATTGTCAAAGCTCACTTGAACAAGCTTGAATTTAGAAGTCGATTGGCTGCCATACACAGCTGCGCCAGATTTTCTACTCTCCAGTTTTAGTAAATCTTCCCCCAGTGCATCTACATTATGTAATAGGCCATCTTCAAATCTGCCTTTTTAATTCTCCTTTTTTATGCTGTATTTTATATATATTTTCTACAGGGGAAGTCTTGAGCTTCTGAGCCCTTGTGTTCAATAAAAAATTCCTGGACTTTCAATCATTGGACTTCTCAGAGGACTTGCAGTGATATTTTGTATGCCTCTAAAATTTGGATCTATATCCTTATTCCCCTCTGCTTTGGGTCCAGCGCTCTGCCCACATATCCATCATCCAAGTCCCACCAGGTTCAGGGGCGCCCCCATGTGGACACTCACCCATGAAACACCCAGCTGCCGCACTCGTCTGCTTTGGTGACATAGTTTTCAGGAAGGAGGCCGGAGCACCCAGTAGCCAGCGATGACCCGTACAGCCAACCTTCACTGGTATTGGTCTGCTCCACCGGTGACATGAAGATGAAATCCCCGGGTACCAGCTCCAGCTCATCATCGTTTTGCGGTATATAGGGGTACAAGACCTGCAGGGTCTAAGGGGGACACAGACATAACACACAGATTACCAATCTTATCGGGTGTTAGGGGACAGTGCTGGACCTACATAGTCACATGGCTCTGGAACTTCTCAACTTTTACTAGTAATTCTCTTGTTGTAGGCATGGAGGTGCAGTTGGTCGCACACACACGACAATCTGTGCAATCTCCTATTACACAGTTATGGCACCAGTGATTGTAAAATCAGATTGCATAGTGTATGGCCAGCTTTAGATTGATCACAACTACTGTATGTCATGTAAGGGCCTACAAAGACAATGTATTCTGCTTGTATACATTCAGGCACCTATACAATAGAGTTGTTGGTAGATCCAATCGGGGCTACATTTGCTTCAATTCTATTTATTTTTTGATCTTATAATTGATGTGCAATTTGATCAAAATGATCAAATAGCCATCACTTGTGCCAATGGATTTAGACTCAATTAACAACCCCAATTCCAAAAAAGTTGGGACACCATATAAAAATCGACACAACAACAGAATTCAATTATTTTCAAATCTCATAATCCCATATTTTTTTCACAATAGAAAATAGAAAACATATCAAATGTTTGAACTGAGAAAAATTTACCAAATGCGTTAAATATTTAAATTTTGCTTGTTTATTACTTAAATTTTGTGTTTTTAGTGTTGTTTTTCATTTTTTTTTTTTTTTTTTTACATTCTAACACTGCACCAGAGGAAGTAATAAATAAAAGAATGCACACAGAAATACTATGAAGCTGTGAAAACATTCTAGCATGCTCATTCACAGAATGAAATGCTCCAATTTATTTTCATTCCTGAGCTCAGGGCAAAACATTTCCACACCGATACATCGTACATTTCATGTACTGGTCTATGCAAGAGCCCTGGGGCCATCATTTTTTTTTTTTTTTTTTTTTTTACAGAATTCTGAGTTCTGAGTAAAAAAAACAAAAAAACTTTTTGCAGACATCATAAAAGTTTTTTTTGACAGGACTGGTCAAACATTCCCATAGACACACTCCTAAACCTTGTGGACAGCCTTCCCAGAAGAGTTGAACTCATTATAGCTGCAAAGGGTGGGCCAACTCAATATTGAACCCTATGGACTAAGGCTGGGATGCCAGTAACGTTCATGGGCGTGTAAAGGCACGTTTCCCAATAATTTTGGCAATATAGTGTATATCCAGGTTTTAGAGCAGCATATGCTCCCATCCAGATGATGTCTTTTTCAGGGAAGGCCTGGAATATTTCAGCAGAACAATGCTAAACTGCATACTACTTCTATGACAACAGCATGGCTTCATAGTACAGTGGTTCTCAACTCCTGTCCCCAGGACCAGGGGCGTAACTATAGGGGGTGCAGCAGTCGCGATGGCAACCGGGCCCTGTGATGCAGGGGGCCCATGCAGCCCCCTCTACATATGGCTGGCAGCAGCATAGGCAGCTAGGGGTACCAGTGCACCATGCACACGGGTGGCTGGAGGTGGAGGGTGACTAGCAGAGCTCCATGCTCGACTATCGAACTGGCTGCTCTTTAGTTGTGCATTCCCCGCATGACCTGTGTCCTCAGCCGGCTCCTCAGAGTACCCCTCTCCTGCTCCATGCATTGCCGCTCAGTCCGATGTCTGTTCTCGTCCCGCCCCCCCGAGTCCGGCCCACACTGCACTGCATACTTCTCCCAGGTAAACAAACTTTAAGCACACAGATGTAGTGCAGCCCTATGAGAACCGGCTCCTCAGAGGACACTGCAGACTTGTCTGCCAGCCCTCCTCCTCCCCCGTCATACACAGATGATGAAAGGTCTTTCTGGGAGATATGCTGATCGCCGGTCCAGCACACTGGATGGAGCCCAGGCAAACATGGATGAGTGCGTGGCCTACAGCTTGGTCATGGTGAGTGAGAGGACCCCATCCCCCACACACCATTACATACCCCCTCCATCTCCCCCTGGGGACAGGGACTCCTTCTCACATGGGGACAGGGACCCCCACCTACCCTGGGGACAGGGACCCCTTCTCACCTGGGGGCAGTAACTTCATCTGCCCTGGAGAAAAGGACCTCATTTCTTCTGGGGACGGGGACCCCATCCTGCCTAGGGACAGTCCCCCAATGGGGCACCTAAAAAAAAAAATAATAATAAAAAAAAACGACTGATACCAGTGGTGGAACTACAGGGCTCACAAAGGTCATACCTGTGACCACGCCCTGGAGTTCTACCGCCAGACTCGGAGGAAAGGGCCCTGGCTGGGGTTCAGGGGGGCCCTTCATGGTTTCTTGCATCGGGGCCCTGAAGGTTCTAGTTACGCCACTGCCCAGGACCCACTAACAGGCCAGGTTTGCAAGATTACTGAAATACATAACAGGTAATATATAATTTGCTGCTCCGTGATTGCAGTATTCTAGTCTGCATCTCTCCAAGGTAATACTTAAAATCTGGCCTGGTAGTGGGTCCTGAGGACAGGAGTTGAGAACCACTGTCCTAGTAAAAGAGTTGGGTGCTTAACTGGCCTGCTTGCAGTCCAGACTTTTCACCAACTGGAAATATTTTGCGCTTGAAAAGAAAAATACGACAAAGAACACACAGGACTGGTTGAGCAGTTGGAATCCTATATCAGGCACGAATGGGGCAACATTCTCCTCCCAAAACCCCAGCAACTGGTCTCCTCAGTTCTCAGACATTAACAATGTTGGGAAAAGAAGAGATGTACACCGTGGTAAACATGGCCCCACCCCAACTTTTTTTGGGACGTGTTGCTGCCTTCAATTTCAAAATGACCTTATTTTTTGCTTAAAATTATACATTTTCTCGGTTTAAACAATGAATATATTTTCCATTGTGAATGAAATATGGGTTTATGAGATTTGCAAATCATTGTATTCTGTTTTTATGTAGATTTTACACAGTGTCCCAACTTTTTTGGAATTGGGATTGTAGATCAAATTTGATCAAGTCGGGGTGGAAAACTATTTCAATGGATCAGTTCATGAGACTGTATGGTGGAACAGAGATGTGATTGATCATTTAGAATCATAAGTTACAATTGTATTTTAACTCTTAATTGAAAGTCACTTTCCTGACGATCGAATGGGTTGTTGACAATAGATCAACTATTCGTATCAGAAGAAATCAATATATGGATGTGTGTATGGCCACCATAAAAGAAATGATACAATCAGGTTTTAACAGTCAGCTAAAAACGCCACACAAACCTTGTCACTAGGGCGGAGCCATTACCTCGTGATTGACATATCGGATGTCCCGGGAAAATATGGCAGCCACCCAATCACAGCCCAGGTTTATGTCAATATTATTGGCCAGCTTTTCCAGCGTCGGCAGGTGATTGGCCTGGAAGTGATATGCCAGTGTTACATGTAACTGCTTCTTGTGCGGCTCCACCCGGACATCTGAAATAAAGGTAAGTACCAAAGTCACACCATACACGTCATCCCATTCATTTACCATAGTCATTATTTTTTTTAATACCTGGATAGAAATGTAAAATACGCTGACCGGATTTACATTTGCGTTGGGGTACTGCGCGGTAAACCGTGCGTACAGTACACAGACGTACAGTAACAGCACAGGAAACTGACTGCGGTGCTCTTCATTTTGAAAAATGTCTGCTGCAATGCATTGGAGCCCATTCAAAATAGTTGTGAATGAGCCGTAATGCTGCGTACACACGATCGGAATTCCGGCCAGAAAAAGACCGATGAGAGCTTTTCATCGGAAAATGCAACCGTGTGTATGCTCCATCGGAATTTAGCTGTCCGAATTCCCGCCAGCCAAAAATGGATAGCATGTTCTCAATTTTCCCGATGGAAAAACGTTCTTTAGGTAATTCTGATCGTGTGTATGCAATTGCGACACGCCAAAAATCATGCATGCTCAGATTCAGCTACGAGACGGAAGCTATTGGCTAGTGGCTATTGAACTTCTTTTCTAGTCCCGTCTTACGCGTTGTACGTCACCACGTTCTAAACGATCGGAATTTGGTGTGACTGTGTGTAGGCAAGACAGCTTGAGCAGAATTCCGTTGGGAAAACCATCAGAGCTTCTTCCGACAAGAATTCCGATCGTGTGTTCGCGGCATAAGTGTGAAAACTCCAGCAGAGATATATACTTTACTCATCAGTATCTTCTACACACCGCTCCTGCCCATTGAAATCAATGGGCAGCATGGCTATACCGCCGGCAAAGCGTTGCTGCAGCAGCGCTTTGCGGGTGGTTTTGACCCTTTCTCGGCCGTAGCGTTTTTCTCAGCGCACTTCTCACCTGTTTTGATCAAGGCTTCTTCAGAAAAATCTGCTGCAAATTTCTTCAGAATCTCAGCGCACTCGTCGCTCACGAAGAGCCCAATGAAATTGGAAGACGTGTAGAGCTGCAGGGGGAGGGGGTTGGGGAATTTGGTTTTCCACTGGGTGACCGTAGTCTGTAATGCTTCGCATAAGGCGTCAACGTTTTTATCTTCACACTGTACGGGATTCAGAGATTGGCGTCATTATACAGCACAGTCAATGCCATCCACTGGCCGAGCACTTCCCTCTGATGGACAGAGATCAGATACGAAGGCAGGCAGAGGGCACAGATAACAATCACAATAGAACATCGGAAACATCTCTATAATAGTCATCCCGGTACCACTCCGTCTTAGGGAAAAACTTCTACTGCCCCCTTGAGGTGGGGATTTTTATTAACCACTTCCATATCGGGCCAATTCTGGCACTCTTTTACGTGTAAAAATCAAACTTTTTTGCTATAAAATTACTCAGAACTCCCAAACATTATATATGTTTTATAGCAGAGACCCTAGGGAATAAAATGGCGGCCATTGCAACTTTTTATGTCACTTGGTATTTGTGAAGCAATTTTTAAAACCTGAATTAGAAAAGAAAAAGTTAGCTCAATTTTTTTGTATAATATGAAAGATGATGCTACCTTGAGTAAATAGAAACCTAAAATGTCATGCTTTAAAATTGTGCACACCCGTGGAATGGCACCAAACTTTCGATACTTGAAAATCACCATAGGCGACTAACATTTTTTACAGGTTACCAGTTTAGAGTTACAGAGGAGGCCTTGACCTATAATTATTGCTCTTACTCTAATGTCCGCAGCGATACCTCACATGTGTGGTTTGAACGCTGTTTACATATCTGGGTGTGACGTACATATGTGTTCACTTCTGCGTGTGAGCACGCAGGGTCGGGGAGCTTAAAATTTTTTTTTTATTGTTCATTTTATTTTTACACTTTCCCTTTTTTTGTCACTTTTATTCCTATTACAAGGAATGTAAACATCCCTTGTAATAGGAATAGGGCATGACAGGTCCTCTTTATGGATAATAAATCTATAAGACCCCATATCTCTCCTCTAGCCTGGAAAGAGTGAGATCAAAAAAAAAAAAATAGATCTCATCCTTAACAGCTGAATACACAGCAGAGTTTACAATTGCTGGGGCCAGACCTGACGTCATAATGGCGCGTCCAGTCTCTGAATGTCATAGGGACTGCTGGAGACCATCTGGTCTGCGGTATTCTCTATGGTGAACCTTTTCCTGATTCCTTCCTCTGCTCGCGGATCGCACGGGCCAGCCGGTAGAAGCACCGGAGGGCGCAGTGTGGTGCTAACTGTTTTTTAGCTCCTGAATGTGCATAACATGATCAAATTCCAGAACCTGGTAGTTATAGAAAACGTGCCTTCTCTGGCTCATCCCCCCCCTTTCCCCATTAACCACTTTCAGACCGGACCATTTTGCTGACTTAAGACTAGACCACTTTTTGCAATTGCATAGTCGTGCGACGTGGCTCCCAAACAAAATTGACTACCTTTTTTTCCCACAAATAGAGCTTTCTTTTGGTGGTATTTGATCACCCCTGCTGCTTTTTTTTTTTTTGCTTACTTTTTGTTATAATAAATATCCCCCAAAAATATCTAAAAAAAAAATATTTTCCCTCAGTTTAGGCCGATGTGTATTCTTCTACATATTGTTGGTATAAAAAAAAAAAAAAAAAAAATCGCAATAAGCGATTATTGATTGGTTTGCGCAAAAGTTATAGCATTTACAAAATAGGGGATAGTTTTATGGCATTTTTATAATTTTTTTTTTACTAGTAATGGCGGCGATCAGCGATTTTTATTGTGATTGCGACATTATGGACATTTCTGACACATTTTTGGGACCATTGTCATTTATACAGCAATCACTGCTATGCAAATGCACTGATTCTTGTGTAATTGGCACTGGCAGTGAAGAGGTTAACCAGGGGGTGGCAGTGTAGTGGTTAAGTGTTCCTAGGGGCGTGTTACTAACTGTGGGGGGCTTGGCTTTGTGTTAGTGATTGGAGCAGAGATCAGTGTCACTTGTTGCTAGGCAGAACAGGGAGATGCCGTTCAGCTGCCCTGTGAGACAATCGCGGGGCATCCCCGTGGCGATCGAGTCCGCGGGACTCGCGACCGGACTCATGGGGGTCCAGACCGGCACGCGAGCGCGCCGGCGGCGGCGTGCACACAATGGCAGGGCAGCATATAGAAATGGACATACCTGTACGCCAATATGCCTGCCCATGCCATTCTGCCGACGTACATCGGCGTGCACCGGTCACTAAGTGGTTAACAGGCTAATGGTATTTTTTAAATAAAACCTTTCCAGTTTCATTACATACTTTATTTTAGACCCAGTAATGTCATCACTGAGTGTCTGTGCTTCTCTATGCAATGCAAGCAGATGATGGCTGGTGGGAGGGGCCAGACAGGTGATGTACATAGCTTCCTGAAAACCTTCCTTGTTCCTTCTATTCAAATAAAAGTAAAAGGGAAATGGAGAGGTCCAGGAGTTCACAGAAGATGTTACAAGGAAGTACAAAAACACAGGAAGAAACAATCCTTATTAAAATTAGATTGCAGGGCCATTAAGAAGTGGATGTGCATGCATTATATTTATAGAATAAGGATATCAGTGTCACTTTAAGTTGAAGTTGAATTTACTAGCGGAAATAGGGAAGAGAGAAGGAGAAGTACAGAGAAGATAACTGCTGCCTCTGTGGAAACCATTAAAAGCCCTTAAAGAGAACCTGTCTTGTCACCGAGCCCGAGGTACATATCACATGAAGCCACCTCCTTGCTGCAGGTACCGTCCATATCTTTATTAGTCAGCACAGACCTCACACAACACATGTAGGTGCCCCCCACCCACCTACAGCCATAAAAGATTAACACTCCCTCCCCTCTCCTATAAAACCCATCTCCACCTTTCCTCTCGAGGTATTAAAGCCAAAGTTGAATCTGCTTATAATTTGCTTCTCTGGTTCCTCAACACAATATATCATTTTTTTTTTTTTTTTTTTTTTTTATTATTATTTCTTTAGATAATTTAATTTTAGAACCAGTAACATCATCCCTGAGCTTCTAGGATTCTCTATGCAAGGCAGGCAGATCATGGCTGGTGGGAGGGGCCCGGCAGTACTCGGCGGCCTGATGTAAGCAGTTGGCTGGCTCTCAGGAGTTCTGCAAATGGACAAATGAGCGTTCCCAGGCAGCCCGCACTTGCATGCAGACCACCACTGGTAACACTGACAAGTAATGCTGAGCTTCCATGATTAAAAGATCTGAAATCTAATGATGAAAGGTTGGGGCCAGACACAGGCTGAGGAGGAAAGGGGTTAGATGATGCTGGCTTTCTCCCAGCCAGGAAATTAGATGGTTTCTGACTTGCTATGGCTTCTAGTGCACATTGTGAGAAGCTCACGGTGTGCAGTGAAATCAGAGTAAGTAAAATCAATAGACATGGGCGATGTCAAAAAATTAATTTTGTTTTGTTTCATAATTCGGATTTGTACGAAATACGAATTTTCGTAAACTTTTCGTTAAAATAACGAAAGTTCGTTACAATGACTTTATCATTATGAGGGGTTCCCA